>NW_021703779.1:7333327-7384576 GCF_005190385.1 Monodon monoceros | reverse complement strand
GCTAAGAGTAAATCCTAAAAGTTCTCATCACAAGGAAAAAAACATTTTTTTCTTTTTCTTTTCCTATATCTCTGTGAGATGATGGGTGTTAACGAAACTTATTGCAGTAATTTTTTCACAATATGTGTATCATTACACTGTACACCTTAAACTTGTACAGTACTCTACGTCAGTTATATCTCACTAAAACTGGAAGAAAAGAAATTCATGCCATGTCCTGTAGCTTTGTTCTTATCACACAGATAATGTAACTAAAAATTCCAAGTTCTCTCTTAAGCTGAGAGTACATAGGCTGCATCTAATTTTTCCTATTTGTTTTTTAAATTTTCAAGTGACTGAGAAAAATCTCTTACTTGCTGGTTAAAAATAAAGACGATGGGTGGGATAAAAAAGCATATGCAGGAGCATGTCTGCAAACATATATCATCTAAACTGTGGTTTCAAACCCTCACATAAGCAGAAACATTCAAACATCTAACATTTCAAGTTGTAGAAACTTTATGGCATGAAACCAAAACAAACAAGTCAAAAAACTGAAGGTTGGCTAAACAGTAATAAACACAATAATTACGTACATTTTATACTGCATAATGCCAACCATTAATCTTTTTAAATCTTTTATAAGCTTTGATAAAGGAAGTGAAATAATTCACAAAACTATTCAAATATAGAGAACACATTGTAATTCATTGTGATGTTGAAAGCAAAGATATCTGCATCTAATCTGTCCTACCACGACGATATTCTGTAACATGGTCATGAAATAGTTAGATATTCTATCCAACCTACAGGAAGAAGTCCATAGACTTACCTATGGCTGGCGACATTTTTTAAGTCACTTTCACATAAATTAGTGATTCCTCAAATATTTTGTTGTTTCTAGATTTTTGGTCGTGCCACTCTTTGCCTTTCCCTCTGTGACCAACTTTTCTGTAAACAGATTCACCCAGTTGTAAACACAAAGTTACATGTACGTCTGAGAGAGAGAGGGAATTAAAGAGAAATGAGTGATGAAATAAAAGTTGTTAGAAATCCATGGGGATGTTTACAGCTGAGAACATTTGTGCACAATGTCTTTCTCTTTATCGAATCCAATTAGCTCAGGATTCAAAATGTGTAACTTAATTACTGAATTTTCCAGGGGAGAAGTAAGCTTAAAGTATTTATGTTCAAAATTTAAATGAATTGAAAATACACTTGAGGGGACTTCTCTGGTGGTCCAGTGGATAAGGCTCTGCATTCCCAATGCAAGGGGCCCGGGTTCGATACCTGGTTGGGGAACTAGATCCCGCAGGCATGCTGCAACTAATAAGCCCACATGCTGCAACTAAAGATCCCACATGCCGCAACTAAGACCCGGTGCAGCCAAAATAAATAATTTTTTTTAAAAAAAGAAAGAAAATACACCTGAGTCCAAAAAATTGAATATAATCATGTCGATAACTTCTGATCAGTATAATGGATTGAGATGATAGGGAGTACTCTGTTCTCATTTCAAACACAAACAAATACTGAAAAAAATATAACAAAATATATAGGTCATGAACTCAATATCAAGGAAGGAAATTCTGTAGTTGTTAGACATTCTGACAACTCCAAGACAGACGTGTAACAGTGTGCTGAAGCCAAGAGACCCATGGAAGAAATGGACAATTATTAGGTGTTAACAGGTAGAAGGTGAGACCTCACCACCACATGCAGAGTGAGTATAGGCAACCTGTCCCATGAGCATGGGGACTTTTGAATTCTTATTTGTTATTAGCATTGTTATTTTGCATTAAGTCTTGAGGTGTGAGAATTTTCTCTATTGATCAACCACAAGAAGACACAAATTTTCAAAGACGTCTATTTGAAAGTATCTGAGAGGTACCAAGACGGTCAGGATTTGAGTGACCAGTAGAGGTTAACTCATCCTCTGACACAAATTCAACCCTCAAGGTATTAATGACTCATCAATGGCATTGAAATAAGCACTGTCTGAGTCTGAGGACCAGAGGATAGCCAGTGACACTTACTGTGTAGCTGGAGGACAAAAACTGGACAGGAGAGCCTGCCTTGGAGCAGGGATCTGGTAAAAAAAAAAAAAAAAAAGAAAAGAAAAAGAAAAAGAAAATCCCAAGCTTCATTCTGGGACCCTGATGAGCTGTATCATAAGACTAGAGATGAGCCAAAAATAGATTAAAAAATGGGTCTTGGTAAGGAATGAAAACTAGCCTTAAATCTGTCCATACGACGCAATTAGATCAAGCAAAAATAAACCCTCTTTGAAGGAAGATCACACCATCCCAAGGCAAATTTTGTTTCTGAAAATTATTTTAAACAATGCCAACATTAAAACAATGTACCAGAGATACAAGGGAACACTAACAAATGGCTGAAAACCAAGATAAATGTGGAGAGACAAAAAACAAAAAGGACAAAAAACTGCAACCAATCCAGGTATTATACATATCAGAATAGGAGTTTTAAATACCTGTGATACCACTTTCACTAAGGTCGGTATCACCCGTAATAATACATATCAACATGATGAATCCCGTGATAGGACAGGCTGAAGATATAGCATCATTTCTGGAGTATTTTTGTCCAAAATGCATACCTGCAGTCTGTACAATCATAAGAAAACATCAGACACACCAAAATTGAGGGAGATTTGACAAAATAACTGATCGATATTACTCAAAATGGTTAAGGTCATAAAAAACAAGGAAAGACTGAAGATTATTACAGACTGTAGGAGACTGAAAAGAAAGAAAAATTAAATGCATTTTGGGATCTTGTTTAGGAGTCTGGAATAGAAAAAGGACATTAGTGGAAAAATTGGTGAAATACAAATACATTCTGCAATTTAGTTAATAGTGTTGTACCAACAATAGTGTTGTACCAGAGTTAATAGTGTTGTACAAGGTTAATTTCTTGTTCTTGATAATTGTACTAAAGTTACATAAAAAATTAAGGGAAATGGGATGAGGGAGAGATGGAAACTCTATATTTTGTAACTTTTCTTTTTTGTATTTCTGTAAAGCTAAAACTGGTTTATAATTGAAAAATTTAAAATAAAAAGCCTAACACCTTGGTCAAAAAAGTAAATATGACAGTACATATCAAAAATAATTAGTATGTTCAAAAACTCAGATGGTTAGTAATATCAACAGAGCAAAGGAAAACATAAAATATGGGTTAGAAATTCTAGAACTGAAAACAAAACTAATGAATAAGATTGACAGGACATCAGTTACAGTAGAAGACAGAAAGACAAAAGAAAGGAAACTTGAGGGAAAAAGAACGACATACAAGACACAGAAAAGTGATGCCACACACATGCAATTGGAGGTCCAGGATGGAAGAAAAACAAGAGGGGAGAATCAATATTTGAAAAGATAATCTCTGAGAATTTTTCCACACTGTTTCCTGGAATTAAGTGGAACTTCAGTCCAAGTCCAGGAAGCCATATGAACCCCAGGAAAGTTCAATATAAATAAAAAAACACACAATAAAAAACAGGTTTAAAAAAAAGACAAAGAACACCTAAAAGATATCACAGAAACAAATGACACCTTTAAAAGAAAATAATGACTTATATTAATTTACCCATAAGACTGTGAATTTTTGACTCAAAGATAGGAAGAAGAAAATGAAAAATATCTATAGATACGTAACGCATGATGGAGTTTGGACCACAGATCCTAAGGAAAGCATGTGATGGCATAAGTAGTAGAGGAGATTTGGGTACCTCCACAGAAACAAACAAACAAAAACCAACCACTTCATCTCACACCAAAAAAGGAATTGATCTGAATTTCTTTTAACATTTTATAACTTTTATGTTCAGTTGTAATGTCCTTTTTTATTCTTATGTTATATTGGAGTATAGTTGATTTACAGTGTCAGTTTCAGGCGTACAGCAAAGTGATTCAGTTGTACATAGACAAGTATCTATTCTTTTTCAAATTCTTTTCCCATTTAGGTTATTATAGAATATTAAGCAGAGTTCCCTGTGCTCTACAGTAGGTCCTTGTGGGATATCAATTTTAAACATGGTAGTGATCTGAATTTTAGATGTACATAGGAAAGCTTAACAATGATTACTTGGATGATATATTCTTGAACAAGGATGATATTTTCTTCAAAAAGGATTAAAGTTTTTTTTTTTTTAAGGAACACACTCAAGAAAGCTTTTTGCTATTCAAATGAGTAAGTTCATCAGGCGAGATGAAAAAAAAGTTATAGACATCTGCTGTATAACACAGTGCTTGTAGTTAAGAATACTGAACTTAAAATTTTGTGAAGAGGGTAGATCTCATGTTTTTTGTTTTATTTATTTATTTTTTAACACACAACTTTACAGAAAAGGAAAGATAAACTGAACCACTACTTTCAACATTTAAAATATTTGATTTTCCTCTAATTCGAAAAGATACACGTATCCCTGGGTTCCAAGCAGCACTATGTACAATAGAAAAGACATGGAAGGAACCTAAATGTCCATCGACTGATGAATGGATAAGGAAGATGTGGTGCATATATACAATGGAATATTACTCAGACTTAAAAAAGAACAAAAATAATGCCATTTGCAGCCACATGGATGGACCTGGAGATGATCATACTAAGTGAAGAAAGAGACAGAGAAAGACAAATACCATATGATACCACTTATATGTGGAATCAAAAAAATTATACAAATGAACTGATTTACAAAACAGCAACAGATTCACAGACAGAGAAAACAAACTTGTTACCAAAGGGGAATGGAGGAGGGATAAATTAGCAGTTTGGAATACGCAGATACAAACTGTTATGTATAAAATAGGTAAACAACAAGGACCTACTGTATAGCACATGGAACTATATTCAATATCCTGTAATAAACCATAATCGGAAAGAATCTGAAAAATATATATACAATGAGAATATATATATATATATATATATATATATATATATAAAAAACTGAATCACTTTGCTGTACACCACAAACTAACACAACATTCTAAATCATGTATATTTCAATTTTCCAAAAAAAAAAGGAAAAAAATGTTTGGTTTTCAATCCACACCATTAAATCATGAAAGTACCAGCTACTAAAAAGAGATATTTGCAATAATATTTAATATTAGATATTCCCAACAAAGTGCTCGTATCCAGCATTTGTAAAACATTGTTTTGTATAAATTATAAAAAGACAGACTACTTAATAAAAAATAAAATAGGCACTTCACTTAGTAAGATATTAAAATGCCATTCTTAGTCATCTGTGTAATATACATGAAAACCATATACAGGCTTCATCTCCCAGAGTAACTGAAATTAAAAAGACTGACTATCTCGGGCTTCCCTGGTGGCGCAGTGGTTGGGAGTCCGCCTGCCGATGCAGGGGACACGGGTTCGTGCCCCGGTCCGGGAAGATCCCACATGCCGCGGAGCGGCTGGGCCCGTGAGCCATGGCCGCTGAGCCTGCGCGTCCGGAGCCTGTGCTCCGCAACGGGAGAGGCCACAACAGTGAGGGGCCCGCGTACCGCAAAAAAAAAAAAAAGACTGACCATCTCAAGCACTGGCAATAATGATACGGAATAAATGGAATCTCTCCCATGCTGATGCTTTATATTGCAATTGGAAGAGTCACCTACAACTCTTTTAGCAGCATCAACAAAGTTGAAAATAAGCATATCCTATGGCTCAGACATTCTATTCGTACACAGATAAAATTATAGTAGTATAGGCAGATAGCTGTACATTATTCCTTTATGTTAGGATATTAAGTTGTCTATGTTTTATAGGTAAATATGTGAAACACATGCACACATACAAACTTACTAGGATTGAAACTGCACACATATTCTTTGTAAAGAAACATATCCTTTCAATAAAATCTACCTCCAGGTTAGCCAACAAAGAAATAATACCTTACAGAAAAATTATCTGACTTCCACGTCATTTAATTAGCATTGACCAATAGTACAATAATGGTGAGAACTAACAAATTCAAACACATTTTCTCCCAGAGCTTCAAGGGGGGTAAACCGAGGGGGAAAGACAAAATAATTACAATTTAACTCTGAATGTACAATATATACAAATTTAGATCAAGCAGTGATTAAAAGGAAAAAATCGAAACATATGAATAGCTAAAGGGTGACAGTAATTTAAACAAGTGGAGATCAGCATGTCCATTTCATAAATTACATCATTTAATAAAATTACTTCAAATTTATTTTATTATAATTGGATAGACGTAGCCTCACATTCTTAAAAGACACCCGCATGGGACAGGAGATGAAAAACACGATCTTTCAAAAATTCTATTTTCTTTAATCGTTAGAATATTAATAGAGCTGTTTGAAGACTGCAACTCTCATTTGAAACAGACCACATTAGACATTCATTCAACATTTCGAAGAATGTGTAAACAGATTAATGTCCACATTATAACTGCAAAGATAATAACTCTAGTGTTCCAATGCTCACTGCTAAATCAAACACATGGCCCTTCGCCTCTAAAAGAGATGAAATGTTTAGTTATCAAGTTGGCAATGACTGTATTCAAGGGAACAGCAAATGACTTCTATTTAGCAACATTTTCCTATTTAGTTTTCAGGGATATTGGGTTTGCTTTATAATGCTCACCTTAGCAAGTGGCAATTATGTAAATGTCTGTGCTCTATGACTGTGCTCCTTCCATCACCTTTATTCTAAACAGAAATGACCAATAAAAGAAAAGCAAACACTTAAACCATTTCATTGACTCCAAGGTGACTACTCTAGGCGCCAGTGGAGATGAGGAAAAGGTGATTAAGTTAACTAAATACCCTGAGAAGTCATTTTAATATAAGCTTTCTCTGAAGAAATTAAGTTCACAGCATGAATTTGTAGATTCAATCCCCTGTCACCCACCTCCATTGTTTGGGGTCCTTTTCAGAATTTCCATAAAGGATGCTCTGCTGTAACACAGAGGCTCTAAGATTCTGTGCGTCAGACAGGATGGAGAGCCGTTGGTCTTTGATTTAACGACTTGGATTCTGAAATGGGCTTGCAGGGCAGGCTGAGAAGCAGCTCTCTAAAGGAGGTATTCCACCGTGCAGGCTTTTTCCACGTTGGTTTCTGACCACAAAGAAGAGTCAGCTTAACCACACTTTGAATGTTTCACATTCTTCTTACATTTCACCCACCTGAGATTTTTGTCTGCTGTGAAAAATACGGAAATCAGCACCAAACTCTGGTTGAGGATGAAGCCATAGGAACCCTCGCTTATTGCTGCTGGGGATCCAAAATGGTGCAGTCACTTTGGAAGACAGTTAACCAGTTTCTTACCAAACTACACCTATTCTTACCATAAAGCCAAGCAGTTGCACTGCTTCGTACATATGCAAGAGAGTTGAAAACTTAATGTCCTCACCAAAAACCTGCACATGGGTGTTGATAGCAGCTTTATTCATACTGGCCAAACTTTGGAAGCAACCAACACATCTTTCAGGAGGTGATGGATAAATGAATGGTGGTCTATCCAAACAATGGAAAATTATTCAGCACTAAAAAGAGATACGGTATCAAGCCAGGAAAAGATACGGAGGAACCTTAAATGCGTATTAGTAAGTGAAAGAAGCCAACCTAAAAAGGCTGCATCCTGTGTGATTCCAACTCTATGACATTCTGGAAAAGACAAAACTATGGAGACAGTAAAAGGATGCCAAGAACTGGGGGAGGGAGGGATGTGCAGGCAGAGCACAGAGGATTTATAGGGCAGTGAAACTACTCTGTATGATGTCATAATGATGGATACATGTCACTATACACTTGTCCAAACCCATGGAATGTACAACACCAAGAGTGAACCCTAATGTAAACTGTGGCTTTGGGTGATAATGACGTGCCAGTGTAGGTTCATCGATTGTGACAGATGCACCATCTGGTGGCAATGTGGATCATGCGGGAGGCTGTCCATATGTGGGAGCAGGGTGTGCATGGGAAATCTCTGCACCTTCCTCTCAATTTTGCCGTGAATCTAAAACTACTCTAAAAAATAAAGCCTGTTAATTAAAATTTTTTTCATGGGTAAATATTGATACAATCCTATCTGGTGCCCAGAGAGACAAATGAAATGAAACATGAGGAGCCCTAATATCTTTCGCTAGGTGCTGACTCAATTACTTTGTGTTACAAAAAAACAAAAAGAAAAATCAACAACAACAACACCCCAAACTTCTTGAGAAGGACACATTTGGCTGAAACAACCACCATACCCTTTATCAAATGAGCCATTTTACATTAAAAGACTAATGGAGAAATCCGAGTTGGTGGAACTCCCTGGAAAAGGGGGCCCGTCACCCCCTCCAGGTGTGCAGCTGCATGGCCTATGGTGGAAGTTATGAAAGCTTGAAATCAACAGAGTCCAAACTCAGCCTTAGAATCACCTGGAGAATTAAAACAAACACAAAACAAAACGACTCGGTTCACACAGCTGAGAGATACTGACTATGTCCCAGTTAGGGGCCTTTTCCAGGTGATCAGATGTGCTTTGGTGGAACCAGGTTAGGGCTTTGGGGGACCCGGCTTGTGACCCTTTTCTGGTCCAACAACTCTTCTGGGCTCAAGGCCCAGCACTTGACCTGGCAAGCCTTAGCGCAAGTGCAGAGTGTGGGCTTTGGGGAGGGTGCTGAGCCCCAGAACTAGGACTGCTCTCTGGCGAGCAGGACACATCCACATCTCCTGTGCTCCTGTCACCAGGGCCCGAGCCTTCCCACCATCTGGAAGGAGCCCAGGTCTCTCAGCAGAGAACCAGGACCTGTGTGGAGCTCCCCTCTCTTCAGTTTGCAAACTGCAAACAGTAACAGTTTTACATCTTCTTTTCCGATTTGGATTCCTTTTATTTCTTTTTCTTCTCTGATTGCTGTGGGTAAAACTTACAAAACTATGTTGAATAAGAGTGGTGAGAGTGGGCAACCTTGTCTTGTTCCTGATCTTAGTGGAAATGCTTTCAGCTTTTCACCATTGAGGACGACGTTGGCTGTGGGTTTGTCATATATGGCCTTTATTATGTGTTCCCTCTATGCCTACTTTCTGCAGGGTTTTTAACATAAATGGTGTTGAATTTTGTCCAAAGCTTTCTGTGCATCTGTTGAGATGACCATATGGTTTTTCTCCTTCAATTTGTTAATATGGTTTACCACACTGATTGATTTGCGTATATTGAAGAATCCTTGCATTCCTGGAATAAACCCCACTTGATCATGGTGTATGATCCTTTTAATGTGCTGCTGGATTCTGTTTGCTAGTATTTTGTTGAGGATTTTTGCATCTATCTTCATCAGTGATATTGGCCTGTAGTTTTCTTTCTTTGTCACATCCTTGTCTGGTTTTGGTATCACGGTGACGGAGGCCTCATAGAATGAGTTTGGGAGTGTTCCTCCCTCTGCTATATTTTGGAAGACTTTGAGAAGGATAGGTGTTAGCTCTTCTCTAAATGTTTGATAGAATTCGCCTGTGAAGCCATCTGGTCCTGGGCTTTTGTTTGTTGGAAGCTTTTTAGTCACAGTTTCAATTTCAGTGCTTGTGATTTGGTCTCTTTACATTTTCTATTGCTTCCTCAATCAGTCGTGGAACGTTGTGCTTTTCTAAGAATTTGTCCATTTCTTCCACTTCGTTCATTCTACTGGCATGTAGTTGCTTGTAGTAATCTCTCATGGTCTTTTGTATTTTGGCAGAGTCAGTTGTTACTTCTTTTTCATTTCTAATTCTGTTGATTTGAGTCTTTTCTGTTTTTTTTCTTGATGAGTCTGGCTAATGGTTTATCAATTTTGTTTATCTTTTCAAAGAACGAGCTTTTAGTTTCATTGATCTTTTCTACTACTTTCTTCGTCTCTATTTCATTTATTTCTGCTCTGATCTTTATGATTTCTTTCCTTCTGCTGACTTTGGGTTTTTTTGTTGTTGTTCTTTTTCTTTCTCTAATTGCTTTAGGTGTAAGGTTAGGTTGTTTATTTCAGATTTTTCTTGTGTCTTGAGGTAGGATTGTATTGCTATAAACTTCCCTCTTAGAACTGCTTTTGCTGCATGCCATAGGTTGTGGGTTTTTGTATTTTCATTGTCATTTCTCTCTAGGTATATTTTGATTTTCTCTTTGATTTCTTCAGTGATCTCTTGGTTATTCAGTAGTGTATTGTTTAGCCTCCATTTTTGGGGTATTTTTTTTACAGATTCTTTCCTGTAATTGCTATCTAGTCTCATGGCGCTGTAGTCGGAAAAGATACTTGATACAATTTCAATTTTCTTAAATTTACCAAGGCCTGATTTGTGGTCCAAGATATGATCTATCCTGGAGAATGTGTAGTGGGGTTGCTGGGTCATATGGTAAGTTCAATACCAAAAAAACAAACAACCCAATCAAAAAATGGGTAGAAGACCTAAATAGACATTTCTCCAAAGAAGACATACAGATGGCCAAGAGGCACATGAAAAGATGCTCAACATCACTAATAATTAGAGAAATGCAAATCAAAACTTACAATGAGGTATCAGAATGGCCATCGTCAAAAAATCTACAAATAATAAATGCTGGAGAGGGTGTGGAGAAAAGGGAACCGCCTTGCACTGTTGGTGGGAATGTAAATTGGTACAGCCACTATGGAGAACAATATGGAGGTTCCTTAAAAAATCTACATAGGGATGTTATTCCATCCCTTCAGAAAAGGAAGGGTATGGACCCATCTCTGATGGCTGAGTTGCACCGACAGTGACTCAATGTAATTTCACAAATAATTGCAGCCACCTGAAAGAGAAAAGTGACTTTGTACTGTCATAATCTTGTCTCTTCTTGATTCCAGGTGCCAACCTCAGATATATTTAGCCCATCCCCAGAGATTCTACACAATGTTTTCATACACATGCCAAGGTAGAGGAATGGTTCCATGGGGATTACAGGTTGCCATGCTTTTTTGTCCTAGTAGATTATAACCTCACTCATGGCAAGTAGCATGTCTTATCCTAACTTGGTTTCCTCTTGTTTAGCTGAGTACCTGGCATCTATTAGAACAGCCAACAAATGTTTACTAAGTAAATAATCAATTATGATCATATAAACCACAGGAATAGAGCGCAATGAGGAAATAGAAAGTAATCTATATTTAAATGTGGCTATAGGCCCTTTAGGTCTCATTTAATTTTTTTTATGTTCTACCATCATGATGTTTGTTACAGAAGATTAAACGTCCATCGACAGATGAATGGATAAAGAAGATGTGGTACATATATACAATGAAATACTACTCAGCCATAAAAAGGAATGAAATAATGCCATTTGCAGCAACATGGATAGACCTAGAAATGATCATACTAAGTGAAATAAGTCAGAAAGAGAAAGACAAACATCATATGATATCAGTTATATGTGGGATCTGAAATACGGCTCAAATGAACTTATTTACAAAACAGAAACAGACTCAGAGACATAGAAAACGAACTTATGCTTACCAAAGGGGAAATGGGGAGAGAGCTAAATTAGGAATTTGGGATTAAGAGATCCCACAGTACTAGATACAAAACAGATAAACAATAAGGTCCTATTGAATAGCACAGGGAACTATATTCAATATCTTGTACTAACCTATAATGGAAAAGAATCTGTAAAAGAATGTATCTATATATAAACTGAATCACTTTGCTCTACACCTGAGACACTGTAAATCAACTATACTTCAATTTAAAAAAATAGGATAATTAAGTTAAAAATTTAAAGATAAAAATAAACGTGGCTACAGATCCTTTTGGTCTCATTTAATATTTTTGTATTCTAACATCAAGATGTTTGCTACAGAAAATTATACAATGTGTTTCATTTTGTTCATTACATTTTCCTTCTCTGAAGCAGTATGGATTCTTAGTCTGAGAAAAAAGTTCAAGGTTGATAATATTTTAGGTGGCAACAGTCATTAACATGGTGGTCAAATGCGTGACTTGCTTTTTATGGTGTGACCCATTGTGTCTCATCGGTTTTCTTAAAACATATTAAATAACTGAATCTATTCAGAAATGACTTCTTTTCAGAGGGAGAGAACGTTTAAATAAAACTACTCCTGTCCTTTCAAAATCTACTTTTAAAGGAACTGTGCTGTACATAGATTTGAGAAATCCAGAAATATGTCATAAAGGGAAATAAATTTGGGGCTTGGTGATACAAGAAACTGTCCCGATACTTATCTGAATGCATTTCCAGCTTTTGAAATTTAGTTCAGGGACTTCCCTGGTGGTGCAGTGGTTAAGAATCCGCCTGCCAATGCAGGGGACACGGGTTCGATCCGTGGTCCGGGAAGATCCCACATGCCGCAGAGCAACTAAGCCTGTGCGCCGCAACTACTGAGCCTGAGCTCTACAGCCCATGAGCCACAACTACTGAGCCCATGTGCCGCAACTACTGAAGCTGGCACACCTAGAGCCTGTGCTTAGCAACAAGAGAAGCCACTGCAATGAGAAGCCCATGCTCTGCAACAAAGAACAGCCCCCTCTCGCCAAAACTAGAGAAAGCCTGTGCTCAGCAAAAGACCCAACACAGCCAAAAATAAATAAATTAATTTAAAAAAATTTTTAACAAAAAGAAATTTAGTCCAGATAAATGTGAACAGTCTATTTATACTGTGAACAATGTTTTGTTTTGTCAGTGATACTTCATCCTGGACTGAGCTGTTCACTAGAAATTTGGGGACATGTATCAGTAGTTTTGTACACCAATATCCTCCAGAAACAACTCTGGATTATTCTGTCCAGAACAGTATCTTGAATATTGTTTTGGCTAGATGGCATTCACAGTGTGCATTTATTATATTTATATATGCCCGTGGCAATTTAATGTTCATGAAATGTTTCATTGGTCTTCACATCCATATATATCCTGTGAAATAGGCAGAATGAGATATTCTTCAGATGTCCTTTATTTTCACATTTCTCATGTAATATACAGAATTGGATATTCACTCGTGGCTGATCATTATTAGGTAAGCTACTCCCTTTCTATTCTGCACGAATTATCCTTTTATAGTTAATGTTACCTGGCAAATACTGAAGGAATTTAGTACAAGTTGTTCCTCATTATCTTAGTATAATTGGTAACAATCAAAGACCACTCAATCTGCACCCTTTGAGAATATTAGCCTATAACTACAAGTAAAATGTTTTTAAAAATGGAGAATTTCCCTGCAAAAATAAAAAACAAACTTATGGTTACCGGGGGGGGGGATAAATTAGGAGATTAGGATTCACATATACATCTATATCTATCTATCTATCTATCTATCTAACTAATAAGAACCTACTGTATAGCACAGGGAACTCTACTCAATACTCTGTAATGACCTATATGGGAAAAGAATCTAAAAAAGAGTGGATCTATGTATATGTATAACTGATACATTTTGCTGTACAGCAGAATCTAGCACAACATTGTAGATCAACTACACTCCAATAAAAATTTGTAGATCAACGACACTCCGATAACAATTTAGATCAACTACACCCCAATAAAAATTTACACCAAAGAAATAAAAGGATGGATGAAAACAAATGTGTTTATCCATAAGTGACATCATTTAAGTCACGTTAACCGTGTGTACATGCTTACCTGAGAGACGGCATTGTTGGCAGTCTCCCCTGGTGTAAATGTCATTTAGAATGGTGAAACACGCTGCCGTTTATGTTCGAGTTTGCAAAGCAACAGGAGAGTCTGTTTGGCGGAAACACAAAATGAAAATGATTTTCCAATGGTCTTCCCAGCATCTCTCTTAATCCGAATTTCCAACATTAGATCACATTTCTAGTTCCTATCATTAACTGGTAATGAGAACTGCCAGGCTTCTCATTTTTTGATGATTTTGCACAGGATTCAAATAATTATCTAGTATCATTTTTAACATCTTAATAAAATTCTATTTTTTTGGCAAGACTTGAGATTGATTTATAATATGATATCGATGTTTAGAAACCTGTCAGTCCTACACAAGCCACTTGATAGAAACAGTTAAACGGATGGTCTGAGAGAGTTGATGTAATAAAGAAATATGATTAATTTCAGTAGGAAGAAATATTTCTCAGCAGCCAGTACACTAGGGAATTATTGCACAAAATGAGAAATCTCACATAACATGTAAAAGCTTTTTCATACTTTTCATTCAAATTCCCAATAACACTATATACCAGTAATTACGATTCCAAATCAAAGTCCGAATGATAGATTTATCTGAAAACCAGCTTTTGTGGACTTATTAGTTCCAATTCCAAGTAAAAATGGAACACTTATTTCAAATTTCAATTCGAATTTCAAAATCTGAGTAACCCAGTAATCAAGCAGTGATACACTTATTCACCCCAATTCTAAATAACGCCAGTGTACGTACTGGATCAAATAATAATGCTAATTAAATATTCCAAATAATACTAGTGTGTTTATTTCAATTTCCAATTCAAATTTCAAAATCCAAATAACACTGAGAATCAATATGGGTACAGTTATTATTTTCAATTCCAAATAGCACTAGTGTACTTATTAACTTATATTCTGATTCTAATTTCTATTTCTGTCTTAATTTATCCATAACAAACACTAATGCATTTGTTAGCATGAATTGAAAATAGTGTTTCAGGTCTTATTAATTCAAGTTCCAATTCAAGTTCTGAAATATAAATTGTACTGGTATCAAGTACTGCAACTATTATTAGTTCCAATTTTAAATAATAGTGGTATAATTATTACTTCTTATTTCAATTAAACTCTAGAGGCTAATATCTCATAACACATACCATTGTACTTACTAGCTCAAATTCAAAATAACACTGATAAATGACTATGTTACCTTTCATCTCTATTTCTAGTATTTCAATATCTCCTATAACCATCACTGGTACACATATTATTTCAAATAACTAGTAAGACGGTGGTCTTGTAATTCATCCAAATTTCAAATAACACGTGCTTATATATTTAAATTCCAAATTACAAAAGTTTACTTCTAAGTTCAAATTCCAAAGGAGACCGATTTACTTATTAATTCATATCTCAATTCCAATTCTAAAATGCAAATAAAACTGATAACAAGCTTCAATGCGCTTATCTCTTCAAATTTCAAATAACACTGATGTATTTATTCAACCCTATGTCCATATGCAGGTAACTTCCATAATAACCTGAGGTTCACTTTTAACAGAAATGCCATTTCCATAACAACCTGAGGTTCACTTTAAACAGAAATGCCGTTTCAATTCCAAAGGGTAAATAAATCTGACCACAAGCACAGGTGCACTGATCAGGTTCAAATTTCAATTAACATTGGTGTGCTTATTAATTCATATTCCAGTTGGAGTACCCAAATATCTCTAATGCGAAGCAAAGGCATAATTATTGGCTCAAATGGTAAATAACATGAGAGGTCTTATACATTCAAATTCCAATTCACTATCCCAAACCCAGGTCACAGTGATAACAATTACTGGTAAACTGATTTGTTCTAATTCCAAATAACCCTGGTATCAGTCCAAATTCCAATTAAAATTCCCAAATAAATAGATAACAAGTAATGGTGGACTTTTAGCTAATATTTTGATTAACACTGGTGTGCCTAATAATATAAATTTTAACTTTTGGTTTAATTTTCATTTAGAATTCCACATTTCAGAAATCTCAGACAATAATAACTAATATGCTTAGTAGTATAAAATTCCTAATATCATTTGTCTTATCAAAGCAAATTCCAATTTAAATTCCCACGTTCAAATGATACCCATGACAAGAAGAGACACACTTTTGAGGTCCAATAGCAAGTAACACTGCTGTAATTATCATTCACATTTCAAGTAAAATTCCAATATACAAATTTCTCCAATAAGAAGCATTATTCCACTTATCTCTTCAAATTCCAAATAACATTAGTGTATAAATATTCAAATTTCAGACAACATTAGTTTACTTGTTAGATCAAATTCAAAACCACAGTGGTTTACTTATTAATTAATTTTGATAAATGTACTACTGCATTAATTAGCTAAAATCAAAAACGACTATGCTTTATTTCAAATTCTAAATCAAATTCCGCAAACCAAAAATTAAAAGTAATTAAAATAAAAAACACCAATGCACTTAGTAGCTCAAATTCCAAATAACTTTGTTTTACTGATGGGTTCCAATTCCACACACAATTTTAAAATCGAAAAAAATTTGACAACAAGCACTGGCTGTTGCACCTATCATTTCAAATTGTAATTAACACTGGCGCAAATTTCCTTGAAATTGCAAATGATATCCCAAAGACCTATAATCTAAGGTATACTTTTTCACATTATTTACAAATAACACTGGCATATTTATTGATTCAATTATAATGTCAATTTTAAATTTCAGATAATAGTCTGAAACTTCCAACTGAAATTTTCAGTTGAAATTTTAAAATCCAAGTCGTACCGTTAACATGTACCAGTCCACTAATTATTTCTAAACGCAAATAACACTGGTGAATTATTAGCTCAAATTTAAATTCAAATTCCATAATCCAAATAAATCTGATGGCACATACTCTGCATTTACTGGCTCAAATTCTAAATAACACTGGTATACTTAGTGATTTAAATTCAGTCCGAATCAAATGTAAATTCACATTTCTAAATAACACTAGTACATTCATTCACTGAATTCCTAATTAAAATTCAAAAATTCAGATAAGACCATAACAAAGATCAGTACATGTATTAATTCCAATCCCAAACAACACCGGTTGGCTTATTAGCTTATACTTCAAATCAAGTTCCACTATACAAATATTTCTGGTAAAAAGTTCTACTGCACTTATTAATTTGAATCCCAAATAACACTGATAAACTTCCTCAAATTTTCAAATAGCAATACTTTACCTTTCAATTCTAATCCTAAATAACACTGATTTACATATTAATTCAAATTACAATTCACCTTCCAAAACCCAAATAACTTTGATAGCAAATACTGGTAAACTTATTATTTGAAATTCTAATTATTTTTATTTGTTCAACATTTTAAAACTAAATATCTCAAAATGTAATAAGTATACAAGTACTGGTACACTTAATAGCTGGAATGCCAGATTACAATGATTTACTTACTGATTGAAATTAAAATGCACATTTACACTTCCAAATAATACCCATGCTCTTCTTTGATTAATTTCCAACAAACACAAATGTACTTCTTTCCAATATCAATTCAAGTACAATACCACTGGTATGACAAGCTCTGGTGCATTTAGCTCAAATAACATCTGTATATTTATTTGTTCAAATTCAAAAATCAAAATATCTCCAGATAAGCACTGGGGCATTTACTAGTCTCAACAGCCGTAACACTGACATACTTATGGTTAATAGACTCATTTACATTAGAAAAAATATATAACGCTATTAATAGATATGGGTGTGTTTGTATGGCCATATTCAAAATAATAACGTTATAATTTTTATTCAAAATTTCTTTCAAATTTCTATGTCTAAACAACTCTGAAAGTGAACACTGGTGTACTTATTAATTTAAATGCCGAATTTATAAACTCTATTGAATGTTAAAATATACTAAAATGTATAAAAAGATCTAAAAAGTTTGTACTTACTAATATTGTAATAATTATATTATTAATGATTGTACTTACCACTTCCGACTCAATTACAAATTCCAAATAACTCCAGTAATAAATATTCCTGAACGTATGTTTTGAATCCAAATTTCACATGCAGAACTTTGGCTGTATTATCTGTTAACATTTTTATTCTTAAAATGTGTTTAATATTGCCTAATTCAACGGTATCTCTCCTGATTTCACACCAAGAGAAGGAAAAAAATCAATTAGACTATGATCAGGACAACACATTAAGATTATTTTACTCTTGGGACTTCCCTGGTGGCGCAGTGGTTAAGAAGCCGCCTGTCCATGCAGGGAACACGGGTTCGAGCCCTGGTCCGGGAAGATCCCACATGCCACGGAGCAACTAAGCCTGTGCACCACAACTACTGAGCCTGCGCTCTAGAGCCCGTGAGCCACAACAACTGAGCCCACGCACCACAACTACTGAAGCCCAGGCACCTAGAGCCCGTGCTCCGCAACAAAGAGAAGCCACCACAATGAGGAGTCCGCACACCACTCGCTGCAACTAGAGAAGGCCCGCGTGAAGCAACGATGACGCAATGTGGCCAAAAATAAATAAATAAAATAAATTTATTTTAAAAAATTATTTTACTCTAATGTTTGTTTTTTAATGAAATTCCAGCAATTCCACTCACAGGTATATATCTAGAAAAAACGAAAACACTAATTCAAAAAGATACATGAACCCCAATGTTCATGGCAGCACTACTTACAATAGCCAAGATATGGTAACCACCCAAGTGTCCATCAACAGAGGATTGGTAAAGAAGACATGGTATACATATACAATGGAATATCACTCAAACATTAAAAAAAAAAAAAAGAAATTCTGTTATTTCTAGCAATGTGGATGGACCTAGAGATTATCATACTAAGTGAAGTAAGTCAGACAGAGGAAGACAACATGATATCACTTATATGTGGAATCTAAAATATGATACAAATGAACTTATTGACAAAACAGAAACAGACTTACAGACATAGAAAACAAACTAATGGTAACCAAAAGGGAAAGGGGGAGGGTGGGATAAATTAGGAGTATGGGATGAACAGATACACACTACCATATATAAAATAGATAAACAACAAGGATATATTGTACAGCACAGGGAATTGTAGCCATTATCTTGTAAGAACTTTTAATGGAGTATAATCCGTAAAAATACTGAATCACTATGCTACACACCAGCAACTATTATAATAGTGCGATTCATCTATAGTTCAATAGAAAAAGAAAGAAAAAAATCCTTTTTTTACCTTATAGAAATTAAATGGTATTGCACTTATGCATAGCATTCATTATTATATATTGAATGGTTTTATTTATTAAAATATTAAGCAATGGCATTTATAACTCAATAATTAAATATTATCATTGCTATTCAACACAATTAATATGTTAAATATATTAAATAATCAAACGTTACCCATGGGGTGGGATTATAGGGAGGAGTGTATTCCCAGGCCCGTCACTTTTCTGCATGATAATGTACGATGCCATTGAGCAAGGGCTCCGGTTTGTCGGGAAATAGTAACACAAAACACATCGCAAGGTGCAGATGCGATACACGTGACTTGGGGGATTTAGTGTTCCAGCACGACTTTGGAAAGGGCACAGCGTGATCTTTTCTTCCTAATTTCAATTTTCTCAGCACTGACCTGTCGCTAATCTTCCTCACACAGTGCCGCATCCCAGCTTTATTCGAATGACACATCGCTGAAAAAAGATAATTACTACGATAATGTTTTACAAGTAAGTACCACTTGAAAAAATTACGTAACCGCCGTGTAGAGCTTGGTCGTCATCCCCCCTTATATTCTTCTTCATAGTGAACACTTAGCAGATACTTTTAAGTTAAAGAAAAATGTGTGAAATACAGGTTGGATTACTCAGGGGTTGGTGAGGGTTAGAAAGAGCCAGAGCATGACTGGGTGACTTGAGAACACTCCTTCCTAAATGTGATTTTCTACGCCACTCTGCTGCTGGGAGGTTGGGTGAGTTCAAGCATGGACGCAAAGTCGTCTTGCTCTTGATTTCTTAGTGATGATATGGGAATAACTGTGACACTCACCTCCTGAAGTTGTGGTGTTTAAATGAATTAACATACACAAGACTTCAGTGAAATATGTGGAGAAGGTGTGGAGAAAAGGGAACCCTCCTGCACTGTTGGTGGGAATGTAAATTGATACAGCCACTATGGAGAACACTATGGAAGTTCCTTAACAGACTAAAAATAGAAATACCATATGATCCAGCAATCCCACTAGTGGGCACATATCTGGAGAAAACTATACTTCGAAGAGATACATACACCCCAGTGTTCATAGCAGCACTATTTACAACAGCCAGGACATGGAAGCAACCTAACTGTCCACTGACAGATGAATGGATAAAGAAGATGTGACACATATATGCAATGGAATACTACTCAACAATAAAAAAGAGTGAAATCATGCCATTTGGGGCAACATGGATGGACCTGGAGATGATCATACTAAGTGAAGTAAGTCAGACAGAGAAAGACAAATACCATATGATATCGCTTATATGCGGAATCTTAAAAAAATAATACAAATGAACTTACTTACAAAACAGAAACACTCACAGACTTAGAGAATGAACTTATGGTTACCAGGGGGAAAGGTTGGGGGGAAAGGATAAATTAGGAGTTTGTGATTAACATATACATACTACTATATATAAAATAGATAACTAATAAGGACCTACTGTATAGCATGGGGAAATCTAGTCAGTATTCTGTGATAACCTAAATGGGAAAAGAATTTGAAAAAAGAATAGATACATGTATGTGGATAACTCAATCACTTTGCTGTACACTTGAAATTAGCACAGCATTGTAAACCAGCTACACTCCAGTGTAAAATAAAAATTAAAAAAAATATATGGCACCAAGTGAGGACACAACCAATGAAAGCTACCATATGAATTCTTAATAAAAACATTATATATAGATTACAGTGTTTATCTGTATATTATTTCCTGTGGCAGAAAGGTGCCTCATTAAAAAATGTTCTTCTGCATTGTTTCATTACAATGAATAATGACCCCTCTTTGATTGGTTTCACATATAGTTAGTATACAAAATTCCTTCAAAATTAAATCCCTAATTATTAAATAATGGGAACATCACGATCAAAACAACATAACACATACTTAGATTTTAAAACATAATTATTAAACTAATAAATGTTTGTGAATGTGTTTCTTAAGGATAAAATGACTAAGTGCTTACGGAAAAGGAAAGCAACTAAACATAAGCTATTTCAGCAGCAAGAATTTTGTTTCTCTTAAGAAGTACGAAATACCAAGAACCTATGTGAAAAGATGAGAATCGACTTTAAGTAGAATATTTTATGACATAACAGATCATAGTTGGAGTTCTTATTTTAGTCCCACTCAACAGTAAAAGACATATACAAATATTTTCCCCTCTAACTTCCCCGAATTCATGTTCACACTGTGCAACACTTTAGGTTACTGTCATCCTATAAAACTACTTTAACTTGCTCAACCTTATGTTTTATCACTGAAACCTCACAGCAGATCTCTCACTAATTCAAGGAACAATGCTCTAAAAAAGTACACAACACTGTTAACTGTAGGCTCTGAGGTACAGTAGATCTTTGGAACTTAGACATCTTGCATAACTCAAAGTTTGTACCCCCTTGACTGATATCTCCCTGTCCGCAACTCCCTTCCCCCAGCCCCTGGAAACCACCGTTCTACTCTCAGCTTCTATGGGTTTGAGTATTCTAGATTCCTCATAAAACTGGTATCATGCACTGTGTGTCCTTCTTTGTCTGGCTTATTTCAGTAAATTGCTAAGGCAACAGATCCTATGTTAATTGTTCTTATCATAAAATAATAATAAAAATAGTAATAGTAATAATAATAATGCTGAGAGGAAACCTATGTAAGTGATGGAAATATTCATGGCGTAGATTGTGGGGGTAGTTTCGCAGGTATATACTTATCTACCAAGTCATCAAGTGATATATATCGAATACATACAGTTGTAGGTCAATCACATGTCAATAAAATGGTTCAAAAAAGTACTAAAGCAACTCCAAAGTGTTGAACAGGTATGTTTTAAACAAACACAAACCTCTCAATTATTTCTAATATTTCACCTTCATTCCTTAATTCTTTAAGTTTTCTTGTACAGACTGAAAAAAAGATATTGATAAAAACATACTGTGTGGCAACTAAGAAATGATCACACTAAATGAAGTCAGAAAGACACAAATACCATATGCTATCACTTACACGTGGAATCTAAAATATGACACAAATGAACCTATCTATGAAACAGAAACAAATCTGAGGGACACAGAGGACAGACCGGTGGTTGCCAAGGGGAGGTGGGTGGGAGAGGGTTGGATTGGGAGTCTGGGACTAGAAGAGGCAAACTGGCATATATAGGATGGATAAACAACAAGGTCCTACTGTAGAGCACAGGGAACTGTATACAAACCATCATGGAAAAGAATACGAAAAAGAATGTGTATATATATATATATATATATATATATATATATATATAACTGAGTCACTTTGCCATACAGCAGTAATTAACACAACATTGTAATTCAACTATACTTCAATAAAAAATAGATTTAAAAAACCCCAAAAGCATATTGTGTATATAAAGAAAAAAATCTTCACTAAAATATGAGAAAGTAACATTTTTCATTCTGTGTAGGTACTCTACATATATACTATGCTATACATGCATGCATAAATACCTGCAGGTTTATTCCTATTTAGATACACTCAATCAAGAAAATATTACCCACATATAACGGTAAGATTAAAATATTTCCATGCAGAGTTGAAAATTCAATCTAATTTGAAAAACAGGGATATTTCTTCCAGGTAAGATCATGAGTTAGTCTCTTGAGTGGCACTTTGGGCTAAAATTTAAAAATGAATTAAAAAAAATACTGAATCTGTGTTTGGAACTCCTCTGGGAAACCAAAAAAAAAAAAAAATTTAAAATCATTGTAAACGAAATTATGTATATTATTAGAGAAATTTTGACATCTTATTTGAAAGTCAATCACGGGTACTTGTAATGCACAAAATAATCTAGAGGACAATTTTATTTATATGTATTTCTAATATGTTTTAAATGTTCCCAGTTGCTTCCTTTTAACTTCTGTGATAACAACACACTCATATTGTGTATAATTACTTAGAGTTAATTCCCTTCTATTTATAAGCAAATGAAGCTAATTTAAATTTAAAATACCACTTATAAGCTTTTCACTTGATTTAAATTAATAAAAATAATTGACCTGAAGGTTTATGAGATTATTATATCTGAAGCATTTCCTACTGAGGATCCATACAGACAGGATTTAACTACCATCTAGGACAGAGTGCTTCCAGGACTTCCCTGGCAGTCCAGTGGTTGAGACTCCCTGCTTCCAATGCAGGGGGCACAAGTTCGATCCCTGGTTGGAGAACTAAGATCTCACATGCCGCGAGGCATGGCAAAATAAATACTTATTAAATTATATTATATTAAAAATTAAAAAGCAGGCATCGGACACAATGGTTCCAAGCAGATCAGGAAACTGAAATACTTCCATAAAGGATGCCTATTTACTGCTTTTTTTCTTCTTCTTTCGGTGAGGTTGCTCACTGGCTTATCAGAGTTGACGGGAACATCACACCACGATGTTTTCTTTTGTTCCCCTAGCAACTGAGCAATGCCTGCGACTGAGCAAAACCTCTATAAAGAGTTCCCTTACAAATGTTCCTGTTGCTCTCTTACATATCATGCTACAATACAAAAGCTGAATTAGACAACTCAGGAAGTAGTCAGGTTTTGGCCAATATCCTCCTTTTTAAAAAAAGACAATAACAGTTCTGTGGATTCATTAAAAGCTTAATTTTAGCAGTTATTTATATTTTATTGATGAATTTAAAAAATCAATACTTTTGGGGGGTGGGGAGAGATAAATTAGGAGTATGGGATTAACACATACACACTACTATATATAAAATACAACACAGGAGCTCTACTCAGTATCTTTAATAAGCTGTAATGGAAAAGAATATGAAAAAGAATAGGTACATGTACCTGTATAACTGAATCATTTGCTGTACACTTGAAAGTAACACAACATTGTAAAGTAACTATACCTCAACTTAAAAAATATTTTTGAAAAATCAGTATATATTTTTAAACAAAAGGCTTCTTTTTCTACAGCTGGCCATCGGACCCTGGATTTTCTGGATCCCATGATGCAAAGATCATGGGTCTTTACTGCACTAGGACTCACGCACAGGGGGGCAGCCACTTGAATGTTACGTAGGTTAAAATTTAGCTTAACTGTTTTTAGCCGCAAATCCATTTCTTCACCTGTACTATAATCGTTGGCTTCCTTATCGCAAGAGTTATAAAAAGATAAATAATTCCTTTATTGGAGAAATTAATTTTATATACATCTATTTGTCTGTCATATCTATTATCTATACATTATTTATCTATACAACCTATTTATCTATTATCTATTCATATATTATCTATCTATCATATAGCTATCCATTACCTATTTATCTCTATCTATATTATCTATCTATCATATAGCTATCCATTATCTATTTATCTCTATCTATCTATCTATCTATCATCTATTAGCATTTACCAGATACGTATTTGGCTTTGGAGGAAAAGATACATGTTGCAAACCAACACCAGGAAATGGAGTTAAAAAGTGGTCCTTCTCACTGTGAAATCATCCCAATCGTACTGTTGCTGTTTTGGACTTGGGATTGGGTTCCTGCCTTTCTTGTCCATGGTCCATTCTTCTGCCTCAACTTCCATTCCCAGCATGACGGTGGGGGTTGTTATTTCTCGCGTGTTCCTGTGCAGTCTTGCCTGTACGCTGGCCAGATGGACACCGTCCCTACCTCCCCTACATATCTGTCTCCTCCCCTGATGCCTCCACTTCTGCCTACTCTCAAAGCCCCGAGACAGTCACATGTTCCCTTTTAATGGAAAAATGTATGCTTCCATATTCCACCTAAATTACCCTGCCTGATACTGTGTGTAGACATTGCTCCTGAACACTACACCTACATCTTTATTAAAATTAAAATTAAAGCTTGAATCTACTCTAGTCTTCCACTCAGTCTGTCCTTCTTCATAATTCCTTTCCTTCCTCCATATCTCTAACCAAACGCTCAAATGTCTAATGACCAACTTAGAACTACTTCGGAGAACTCCCCCCAAAATGAAAATGGACATTCCTTTCTTTCTAAGGCTTCAATTTCCTTCTAGCACAGGCCTGCTTTAGAAGAAAAAAAAAAAAAATGTAGTGATGTTTAATAAGAAGGATATATTAGAAAGGAAAAACAAATCAATATTTTTCCTACCTTATTAATTAAACACACACAAAAATACCAGCTGGCCCTCCTAAGAACATTTAATCTGAGACAACAGTCAGGACATCTTAGGGACTAACCAGTTCTGTATCTCTATAGAGACTCATGTAGCCTTGACACATTATAAATGAATCCCAGTCAGCATAAAGGGTCTTCAAGCTAACAAGTTTGTCTGGGAGCTACAAGGTTACCATTCAGAGCCCAGGAATTTAAAGTCCTTACAATTAATACCATCTTAAGATTTTTGGAGGGTTAACATTTTTGCTGGTCAGTTCATAATTTAGGTCAAAGCTTGGCTATTACGTAAACCCTCTAAGGAGAGAACCGCATTGACAAAACAGCCATGAATTATGGGCATACTCAAATGAATAACACTGGCAGAGCGGTGATGAATGCTTCCCTTGCCAATTTCTACTTCCAGGGTTCCTTTGCTTTCCTAAGAAGAATAATAAAACATGTCACCCAACTTCACTAATTGGTATCATTGCTCCCAGCACTGTGATTCATGTCTGACTTTGAAAAGCTAGTGAAGTAAGGGGAGCTGGACTTGGGATTGAATTGTCAAAGAATTGCCCACAAAAGCTTTCCAAACTCTTGCTGTTGTGAATTCAGCATGTTTTATTAAACCTTCATTCAGACAAACCATTTCACACATTGCCTATATGTTCTACTCAATTTCTCTGCAACAATAACCATAAAAAGGTAAAAATAAAAAACACTTTCTTTAACATACTTGAGGAGTATTGTCTTGGTTTGGAAAGGAGACAGAATGATGAATTGCTCATACTGACAAATGTCCGGCACTTGGTTGAAACTTTGCTATACGGCGAATATGACTAAGAACCATTTGTTTGGGGGGGATAACAGCTAGCTTTTGTTCAAAATAGCTTAGATCAGTGCAATCAAATAATGAAGGGTCTCTTCTGTATTATTTATTTATTTATTTTACATCTTTATTGGAGTACAATTGCTTTGCAATGATGTGTTAATTTCTGCTGTATAACAAAGTGAATCAGCTATACATATACATATATCCCCATATCTCCTCCCTCTTGCATCTCCCTCCCTCCCACCCTCCCTATCCCACCCCTCTAGGTGGTCACAGAGCACCGAGCTGATCTCCCTGTGCTCTGCGGCTGCTTCCCACTAGGTATCTCTTTTACATTTGGTAGTGTATATATGTCCGTGCCACTCTCTCACTTCATCCCAGCTTACCCTTCCCCCCCACCCCTTGTCCTCAAGTCCATTCTCTATGTCTGCGTCTTTATTCCTGTCCTGTCACCAGGTTCATCAGAACGATTTTTTTTTTTTTAGATTCCATATATATGTGTTAGCATAGGCTATTTGTTTTCCTCTTTCTGACTTACTTCACTGGGTCTCTTCTTTATAACCCAACTATTTATGTATTCAGCACTGGGGTGGTGACAGAAACAAAATGTGTGTGTGTGTGTTTGTGTATGTGTGCACATTCTGTTTTGTTTCACCTCCAACATAAAGAAGAAGGGATTAGATCCTGCATGGGTGACTAACCCAGAAAGGCTAAGAGTTTTGAGTGGGTCCCAGATAAAGCAAAGGTATTCAATTTCAACTACAAGTGTTTGGATGGAAGCAGTTAATCTTTCAGTATTTCTGCAGAATGAACTTACAATTTATTGTACATACCAGAACACGTGTGAGAGAGAAAGAGTGTCTCTTACCTCTTTACTGAAATAGCCAGTATAAACCAGAGTTTTCCCAGGGACATGGGACATGTGGGTACCCAAGCTTTGTATCCAGCTTCTCAATTGTTAGAAGGTCATTTTGAGGACAGGAAGGGCAGCATTGGTCTATCTCCAAGAATCACGGATGAGTGAATGTATAAAGGCAAAAATGAAGGCAATGAAAACCAGTGTATCCTAATTATACATATCTTAGGAGATAAAGCTCCACATGGTTTCATGGAAGACATGAATTTTACAGATACGACGTTTATTCAGTTTGGAAATACATTCTACCCGTGCTGGGTGCCATGTTCCTCCGTCTGGTATCTTTTCTGAGTGCACGGATTTCCCTGCTGAGGTCTGTCAGTGTAAACGTGCTTATGCAGTCCACACTCTGAAATACATACTTCAGGGGTTACGGATTTCTCTACTGACAGGCAATCTCTCGCATCCCTTGGATTTTATGGCTCCTTTGCGTGACCAGTGGAAACCTCGCTATTAGTCTACTTGTTATTCCTCTGGGTGTGATCTGCTTTTCTCTCTCTGCTTGAAGTTGGGTTTCACTGGGCTCAAGAAACCATACCGCCCTGTGCTTCTAAACAGCCATTCTGTTCCTACAAAGCGTGAAGCATCATCTCCTCCCTCAAGCATCACTTTGGAGTCCTAACAGGTCCAAGAGACCACAGCGGTAGCACGTACCCAGATGGTTTCAACATGTCTTGTACTGTCCAGCGTCAATCACAAACAAGCATGGCTTTACTTTGTCACCTGACCATAGGTTTCCTTCCATGAGGCCATGACGTGTGTTGAGGCCATGATGTGTGTTGAGGCCATGCAGGAGAACGCACCTTGGTATATGAATGATTTGCTCCTGCAAAACATGTGAGCCTGTAGCACCTGCTTGCTCTGAACTCCACACAGCCACTTCTCCTTGATGATGGAATGTTCTGGGCTCATTCCTTCATTGGGTTGCAGAATATCTAGTTTATTTTTTAAAAAAAGTTATTGGAGTGCAGTTGATTTACAATGTTGTGTTAGTTTCAAGTGTACAGCAGTGATTCAGTTATATACAGCAGTGATTCAGTTATATATATTCTTTTTCAGATTCTTTTCCATTATAAGTTATTATAGGATATTGATTAGAGTTCCCTGTGCTATACAGTAGGCCCTTGTTGTTTATCTGTTTTACACATCGTAGTGTGTATATGTTAACCCCAAACTCCTAATTTATCCCTCCCGCCTCTCCACTTTGGTAACCATAAGTGTTTTCTATGTCTGTGAGTCTGTTTCTGTTTTGTAAATAAGTTCATCTGTATGACTGTTTTAGATTCCACATATAAGCTATATCATGTATTTGTCTTTCTCTTTCTGAATTAAAGAATATCTACTTACTGATAGATATCATTCAAGATGCAAGATCACTGGACTCCAAGGGTAAGGGACACATTTTCTACGAGTTCTGTAAAAAGCAAGTAGCTTGATCCAAAATGGCAAGAGTTTGCAAGATGGCATGGCATTCCCTGTAGGAAATCTTGGGATTTCACTATAATTAGCTAGGCGGGGCTTTCCACGAATTCTATCAGCACCAAGACCTGTTACATACACTTCACGCAACAATCAATGTACTGGGTGACAAAATTTGCAGGAAAATGTTGTTAGCAGGTGAACCAGCTGGGAAACCCTCACTTCTCCACTCACCACACAAACACAGCCAGCAGGTAGAGTAGAGGTATTTATTTCAGTTCATTCTCATATCTAGGCACAATGAAGAGTATGCTCTATGGTCATGGATAAGGCGATATTCCAGAGAGGATTCAGATTCCTGTTGTTTCGGGGGCAGTTATGAACTAAACTGTCTCCCCCCACCCCCCAAATTCATATGTTGAAGTCCTAACATCCAGTATCTTAAAATGTGATTGTGTTTGGAGATAGGACCTTTAAACATGTCATTAAGGTTAATGAGGTCTTTAGGGCGGGTCCTAATCCAATAGGACTGGTGTCCTTATAAGAAGAGGTGAGAAGACAGACACACGCACAGGGACCACCATCTGAGGACACAGGGAGGAGACGGCCATCTCTACGCCAAGGAGAAAGGCCTCAGGAGGAATCAGCTCTGCGGACACCTTCACCTCAGATTCCAGCCTCCACGACTGGGAGGAAAAAATGTCTGTTGCTAAGGCTCCTGGTCCATGGCCCTTTGTTATGTCAGCTCTAGCAACTAATACATAGGTGGTATCGCCCATGGCCAGCATTGGTCTAACATAAATCTGGAATACCTCTACATCCTAAGTTTCAGTTTCCCTTTGCATCAATGACGTAGACGAGGGTTATGAAATCGTGGGACAGTGAGAAAATCAAAATTGTAGAGATCTACCCTGAGGCACAGGAAGCTGTCAAGATGATAAAGATGTAAGTTGGCTCTGTTACCTGAGAGTCAGTGTCTCGAAGACCTTGTTGCTTATTGAGAGAGACAATAAACAAAAGCAAGAGAGGAAACAAATACATTTGGCAACACAATAGCTGTATTCTGTGGGCCAGGTGCCTGCATTTGGTTAATTTCTTTCTGAAGAGAGAGAAAGAGAATGCATTGGAATGGCAGTAGCAATTGAAGGCACCCCCGGCTGAATTCCAGTCTAGATCACTGTCGCCTTTTACAAGCACCTGGATTCTGCAGAGATAAACAGACACGTTGACAAACAAAAAGGGGCTTCCCTGGTGGCGCAGTGGTTAAGAGCCCGCCTGCCAATGCAGAGGATGCACGTTCGAGCCCTGGTCCGGGAAGAGCCCACATGCCGCAGAGCAACAAAGCCCCGTGCACCAGCGGGTCTGAGCCTGCGCTCTAGAGCCCGCGAGCCACAACTACTGAGCCTGACTGCCACAACTACTGAAGCCTGCACGCTGAGAGCCCGTGCTCCGCAACAAGAGAAGCCACCGCAAAGAGAAGCCCACGCACCACAACGAAGAGTAGCTCTCTCTCGCCGCAAGTAGAGAAAGCCTGCGCACAGCAACGAACATCCCAAGCAGCCAAAAATAAAATAAAAAAATAAAAAAGGAAAAAGAACCACCACCTGTGGCTGAAAATGTGGGCTGCCTCTCAAAACACTTATTATCTTCTTCCAGTTTCGCTTCCTGAAGACCAGAAAGCAACATCTGCATTTTTCTGGACAATCTTCCATGCAGGTGTCACCTTTTTAAGTTCTTTCAATTCAATGCACTTGCATGAGTTATGAAACCAGAGCTGACACAGGTGATAAGAGAGGCAGGTGTGAGGCATCAATTGAACTGATTCAGATCATAGCAGATGTGGTATGATTTGAACCCAGCATCGTGTCAAGTGTAGCAGGCAGATTCCTGACAATAGAAAGAATATAGGCTTCATTGATAACCCCCATCTATCAAGTAATTTGGGGATCAACCCTGGGAGATCAATGACCCATTTCTTCAGCTCTCCTGATGATTATTTAAGCCCTTAAATGCTCTTATGAAATCACTTCTGGACAACGTGCATTCTTTCCTCTGCCGTTGAATGCTGACCAATGCAAGCATTAGTACCCACGGAAGTCGAAAGTAGGAGACCGTCAGAGAAAGGTGAGTATGGGATGGTTTATCACCCCAGGTGCGTTTCAAGGCAGTAGGCATATCTCTACCAGAACAGCATGGGACACTGGAAACCCATAATGTGAAATACACATTGAAGTCAAGACCACATGACTGCTTTGGTGGAATCTTTGGTGCGAAAGACAGCAAGATGGGCAGACTGATTGGACTGCATGACAGAGCTAATGAGTGACAACTGAGGTCAAAGTTTAAGTCTTATCTCATGGCATGGTGAGAGGAAGGGGGCACCTACTTCTAAAGAATCGCTCTTCTATTGAAGACACAGGCTGATTTAGGACAAAACCAAGAAGACTCGAGGCTGAAGCTTACTGAAATGGAATCTGGATTGACTTCCAGCATCACACATCTTTTACGAACATTTTCCCATACATTAGAAAATACCAGGATTTAGCACTGGAATGTGGACCTTCAGGTGGGATCAGAGGACTCTGGACACCCCCAAGCTCCTCTGAGCCAGCAAATGACACCCCATCTCTGAAGCTGATGAAGTGGTTGTTTCTTTTCCTGGAGACCCTACAGTTTTCTTATCCAAAGTAGGTACCTGTTAGTAAGTTGCCACTTTTCCTTACTCTTTACACCTGAAAATGTGCATTGCTTCCAATCTGTAAGGAGCTCAGAAACACCCTGGACCATGCTGGCAAATACAGATCTCACTCAGAGGAGACACTCACAGCAAACAGATCACGTGTGTATCAAGAGACCATTCTGGAAAATGATACGTGGGGATGGACCTGGAGGTTGCTAGAAAAATATTGATTTTTCATGACAGTGTACTCACGGATATGAGAGAATTATCCAGAGATGCTGGCTTCTAGCCTCTTCCTGGAGCAAAGGGGACTGTTTCTGTTTATTAAATCATTTGTGTAAAGTGCATTTAATTTTAGTGAATATCTAAATACACTCATGTAACATGAGAGGCTGCATCATTTCCCATACAACTTGGGTTTCAAGATACCAGCCATGGAACACTACTCTTTGGGTTAAGACACCTGGCAAGGTTGACTTTTTGGAGACGTCTAGATGTTTGCACATGGGAAGGACAAATTTTATTATAACTGTGGAAGGAGAAATCCAGGAAAAGTCATTAGTGCAAGCCTTGATGGAAATATTTCAACAGAAGAGCAGTGTGGTGACTTTTCTGATGAGTGAGGTGCTTGAGCATAGTATAGGGCTGATGGAGGAATTTCTTCTCATTATTCTTCACTGATCCAATTCTAAGAAGGTAGGAGAAGCTATGGCTGTTTGGGGCCCCCTTAAGGAAATAGAGGCTGCGTGAGTGGAGCTACGGTTTATCTAAGTTTGGCTGGACGATTTGTGTTTAGCCAGAAAAGCCAGGATGGGTCACTGGGGGCAAAGTTCCTGCAAAAGTTATATGGTAGCGTAACTTTGGTCTCTCAGGGTCTCATATTGCAGAACCTGCAACAGATAAAGTGGAAAGTAAACCTAAAAATTGAAAAAGTTTCCCTGAATTGCAAAGTGATCATTAAACCATACAAAAGGCATCTTCCCACATAAGTGGTTGAAAGTGGTATCACTTGAAATTCTACTTATATGAATTTTTGAAATTCTGGATGTAGCCTGTAGAAACCTAAATAGGCATGGTCTTCACTTTGAAAAGAATAAGTGAGCAACCCAGGCCCTTAAAATAAATCACAATACTGGCTTGCATGAAATCATGTAAAAGTGCAAAATGAAAACACATTAATTTTTCTCTTGCTTCTACGACTATTATAATTAACTAAACATTTTTATACCAAATGAGTTCGGCAAGGTATAGATTCAATTCACATTTGATATTTCTAGCAATGTATAGGGAGGAATATTGTTTGCATGAATCTGACCTTTTGTGGAATTGATTTTGCTTTAAAAAATTATATTTACTAATATATCAGATTTAAAACATACTATTTGACTAATTGGGGTGACCTGACAAGTTATTAGTCTTCCGCAAACAACTGAATGATAATAATGGAAAACATATTGACACAGAGATCTTCTTAAATGTGTATATGTTCTTGGCCTAGAACAGTCATATCTCAGTCAAAGAATACCGTATCCAGGCAAAAGTTGGAAAAAAAAAAATATAAGATGATGCTGTACAATTTGGGGGCATGTGGGTGTAAATGATAAAATCTTCTTGCCCTTAGTAGAAGATTTTACAGATTGCCTGTGCTACAAAAACAGATTGGAAGACTAATTTTTTTGTGTGTGCGGTACGCGGGCCTCTCACTGCTGCGGCCTCTCCCGTTGCGGAGCACAGGCTCCGGACGCGCAGGCTCAGCGGCCATGGCTCACGGGCCCAGCCGCTCCGCGGCATGTGGGATCTTCCCGGACCGGGGCACGAACCCGTGTCCCCTGCGCATCGGCAGGTGGACTCTCAACCACTGCGCCACCAGGGAAGCCCGGAAGACTAATTTTTGACTCTGTCATTTTCCTGTTCATCTTTACCTAATTTTCACAGTAATGCAGGGAAATAATATCCTCTAGTAAATAGGTCCTCTTTTCCTTCCATTTTTGATGCTGGTATTTATCTATATTCTATCACTGACAAAAGGATCCATTACCACAACATGAAAATAGGACACCATGAGATGATTTTCTCATGAAGTTGATGGAAAAATAAAATATTGCTAATTATATAGACAGCATATACTTTTAGTATGAAATGAAACCAAAAATTACAGCTTATCATCCAGTTAATGAAAATCCAAAGGGGGGAAAAAACGCTGAAAGTGATGCCTTGTAGATTTCAATCATTACCCAGTTGCTACCCTTCATTAGTAATGGCCTTTGACATGTGAGCAGAAAGCCTTCTTTCATGCAATTTTAAATTGAGTTCTCCAGTAAAATGAATCCTGTATGTCACACATTACCATCAAATTAAAGCAACCTTCTTTTTTCTCGTGGTTCACACAAATCTGTTTGTCACTGGGTTGCCTTCGATGCTGAATTTCATATTATTGACATTTATTTCCCCAAGCAAAGTAAACTCTCGTTATATGGTCACTTTAGGTAATGTTTCATTAAAAATCCTACTTATTTCAAATCATTTAAGATATTTAAGGTTTTAAAGTTAAGATGGGGTGAAGCCTATGTCAACTAGTTATTACGTGTTTTTAAGAAATGATAATTTTCTTACAAATAATAAATGCTGGAGGGGGTGTGAGGAAAAGGGAACCCACCAACACTGTTGGTGGGAATGTAAATTGGTGCAGTCACCATGGAGAACAGCATGGAGGTTCCTTAAAAAACTCAAAATAGAGCTACTATATGATCCTGCAATCCCACTCCTGGGCATATATCTGGAGAAAACCATAATTTGAAAAGATCCATGCACCCCTATGTTCATAGCAGCACTATTCACAATAGCCCAGTCATGGATGCAACCTAAATGTCCACTGACAGATGAATGGATAAAGAAGATGTGGCACATATATACAATAGAATATTACTCAGCCATAAAAAGGAACGAAACTGGGTCATTTGTAGAGACGTGGATGGACCTAGAGACTGTCATACAGAGTGAAGTAAGTCAGAAAGAGAAAAAGAAATACCGTATATTGATGCATGTATGTGGAATCTAGAAAAATGGTATAGATTATCTTATTTGCAAAGCAGAAATAGAGACACAGACATACAGAACAAACGTATGAATACCAAAGGGGGAAAAGGGGGTGGGTGGGATGAATTGGGAGACTGGGATTGACATATATACACTATTGATACTATGTATAAAATAGATAACTAATGAGAACCTACTGTATAGCACAGGGAACTCTACTCAATGCTCTGTGGTGACCTAAATGGGAAGGAAATCCAAAAAAGAGGTAATATATGTATATGTACAGCTGATTTACTTTGCTGTACAGTTGAAACACAACATTGTAAAACAACTATACTCCAATAAAAATTAATTAAAAGAATAAAATAAAAATTGGGGGGAGATGGGTTTGTCAGTAGAACCCCCTCAAAGTATTTTCAGACCTCCAGAGAGCCCAGTGTTCCATATAAATAGCTATATTCTTGTGCTGGGCAAGGTGGAGACCTTGGACCACCTCAGTCATCCTCACCTGGGAGCTTGCTGGCAATGCAGAATCAGCATAGGGCTGTCAAATCAGAATTTGCATTGTAACAGGATCCGCAGGGCATGTCTGTGTGCATTAGATCAGGGGTCCCCATTCGCTGGCCCTTGGACCAGTATCAGTCTGTGGCCTGTTAGGAACCGGGCCACACAGCAGGAGGTGAACAGCAGGTGAGCAAGTGAAGCTTCATCTGTATTTGCAGCCGCTCCCCTAGGAGCGCGAACCCTACTGTGAACTGCACATGCGAGGGATCTAGGTGGCGCGCTCCTTGTGAGAATCTAATGCCTGGTGATCTGAGGTGGAGCTGAGGCGGTGACGCTAGTGCTGGGGAGCGGCTGCAAACACAGATTCTCATGAGCAGAGAGGTTTGATGGCACAGAGACCATAATAAATCAATGGCTTGCAGACTCACCTCAAAACCCTACCAGTGAGTGGCAAGTGAAAACAAGCTCAGGGCTCCCAGTGATTCTGCATTACTGTGAGTTGTATACTTATTTCATTGTCTATTACAATGTAACAATAATAGAAATAAAGTACACAATAAATGTAATGTGCTTGAGTCATCCTGAAACCATCGCCCCTCACCAGTCCGTGGAAAAAGTGTCTTCTACAAAACTGGTCCGTGGTGCCAGAAAGGTTGGGGACCACTGCATTAGATGTTGAGAAACGCTATTTCATACTACAACCCTTAAGTACCCACCTGATTAGCTGAATCACCTCTTCCTTCCAGTGGAAGAGCTGGTTTATGCCTAGAGTAAAGTTGGATTACCAGAATAACTGCCTCTCTCTTCAACCTGAGTGGTATAAATCCTGCGGAGGTGCTTTGATTGGCTCAGGTGGGCTCAGGGGCTTCAGGTAGGAACAACGAAATGTATTGATGTGCGATGAGTGGGGGCTGAGTGAAGCATCCAATCTTTCTCCTGGAGGGTGTTATAGAGTGAATCGTGTCCCAACTGAAAATTACATGTTGCAGTCCTGACACTCAGGAACTCAGAAGGGGCTGTAGCTGGAGATGGGGTCTTTAAAGAGGTAATTAAGGTAAAATGAGGTCATATGGGTGGGTCCTAATCCAACTGGACTGGTGTCCTTATAAGAAGAGATTAGGACACAGAGGGACGACCCTGTGAGGACACAGGGAGGAGATGGCCATCTACACGCCCAGGAGAGAGGCCTCAGGAAGAACCAACCTGCCGAGACCCTGATCTCAGACTTTCAGCCTCAGGCTTTCTCTCTCCAGGACAGAGAGAATTTCTGTTATCTCAGCCATCCAGTCTATGGTACTTTGTTATGGCAGTCCTCGCTGACTAATATAGAAGTAAAAATTAATAGAAATACGCAATGAAAATAAGTTTTAAAAATGTATTTTCTGTCACAGTTTCCATTCATGAGCGCAGTAAAAACAAACTATTAGGTGTCTTTAGTGTTACCATGATTCTGAAAAGTATATTTACACCTGAGACGTTATGTATCACTATAGAAAAGCCACATACTAGCATATGTTTTAACATTTTTAATGCTTCCGGGTTATCAGCAAGCTGTTTTGTGGTTTGCAAACATTACAACTGATGGCATATTCCGGTTTGAATAAATGGCAGAACATCTGGTATTGAAAAAAACACAAGAGCAAACTATTATCTACAACCTTATTATTACGGAAGCCATGTAGAGAGGGGCAGGGCTTTCGGTGGTGAGTGCAGATTTTATGGTGCTAAACTCCCATTTTTAGGTATTTAATTAGAGAGAAATGTATTGATATATATTAATAAAACTGTCATGGGGTAGAGCTTGTAGAATGGTACCAAAAATACATCGTCCGACAAAAATAGCTGATCACAGTGGAAAAGTTTGTAGAACTTTTATTGGGTCTCTTTGGGTATTTGTAGCCCCCCCAAATCCCCTAGAAAATAAAAGTAAATAAATAAGTATAACCCAAAGGTATCACCTAGATAAGCTGAGTGATTTTATTCAATGGTATGACTGTTCATGCTTGAAATAATGATCAGGGAGACTATATTGCTGAGAGGCAAGCATGCCCATGCTCCTTCTCTCGCTGCTGGGTGTTAGAAGCAAATTATGTCTCCGCTTGGCAATGTCTTGGCTTACATGACTGCCAACTGGATTGAAGCCACATTTCTGACATATCATCCGAGAAAAACAGTTTCCCCAAACTATGAAGGTCATGAGGTCAAACTCTGTTGTTAAAATTGCTAAGAGAGAAACAAGGAGGTCTTCTTCCAACCCCAGTTGGTGGGACCATTGGGGTAACACTGGATGTAAGCTCTCCGTGCCATGTTTTGAGAGATTAAAGATCCCTTTGTGAGAAGACATACAGGTGGCCCATAGGCCATGAAAAGATGCTCAACAGCACTAATTATTAAAGACATGCAAATCAAAACTACAATGAGGTATCACCTTGCACTGGTCACAATGGCCATCATCAAAACGTCTACAAATAACAAATGCTGGAGAGGGTGTGGAGAAAAGGGAACCCTCCTGCACTACTGGCGGGAATGTAAATTGGTGCAGCCACTATGGAGAACGGCATGGAGGTTCCTTTAAAAACTAAAAATAGAGCTATCATATGATCCAGCAGTCCCACTCCTGGACAGATATCCAGACAAAACTGTAATTCAGAAAGACACAGGCACCCCTATGATTACAGCACCATTAGTTACAGTAGCGCAGACACAGAAGCAACCTAAGCGTCCATCGAGAGATGAATGGATAAAGAAGATATGATAGGACTTCCCCGGTGGTGCAGTGGTTAAGAATCCGCCTGCCAATGCAGGGCACACGGGTTTGAGCCCAGGTCCGGGAAGATCCCACGTGCTGAAGAGCAACTAAGCACATGCACCACAACTACTGAGCCCGTGTGCCACAACTACTGAAGCCCATGCACCTAGAGTCCACGCTCTGCAACAAGAGAAGCCACTGCCATGAGAAGCCCGTGCACTGCAATGAAGAATAGCCCTCGCTCGCCGCAACTAGAGAAAGCCCGTGCAAAGCAACGAAGACCCAACACAGCCAATAAATAAATAACTAATAATTAAAAAAAGAAGATATGATATATACACAATGGAATTGTACTCATCCATCAAAAAGAATGAAATAATGACAATCACAGCAACCTGGATGGATCTAGAGATTGTCATAGTGAGCGAAGTTAAGTCAGAAAGAGAAAAACAAATACATGATATCACTTATATGTGGAATTTAATCTATGACATCAATGAACTTACCTATGAAACAGAAACCGACTCCCAGACACAGAGAACAGACTTGTGGTTGCCAAGGGGGAGAAGGGGTGGGGGAGGGATGGATTGGGAATTTGGGATTAACAGATGCAAACTATTATATATAAGATGGATAAACATGGTCCTACTGTAGAGCACAAGGAACTGTATTCAGTATCCTGTAATAAACCATCATGAAAAAGAATATAAAGAAGTATATATGTATAAGAATCCGTTTGCTGTAGAGCAGAAATTAACACAACATGGTAAATCTACTATATTTCAATTAAAAATATAAAAAAATAAAAAAAATATAAAAGTATATAAAAAACTATTCCTTTGTGGAATAGTTTCCTGTTCGAATTGAACCTGCACTGTTTCTCTTTAGGTGAAAACACATTTTTGCAAGGGCACACATGGGATTAAGACTTGGCAACTGGAGAAGTCCAGAATGGACCGAGTGTGAGGTGTACCTTTACGGAAGTTGAGTGAGTGATGGCAGAAGAGTGCACTAGTACGTGAGGGGTGAGCCCATGTATCCTGTCGGGTTCCCATGGATCCAGTAACCCTTCCAGGAACATGGTTGCATCCCCAGCTGATGCTTCTCTTCTTTTCCTTGGCAACACCTTTACTGTTTGTCCTTGAGATAGGGGGTTGGAGAGCCCTTGTGGAGGGCTTTACAGGGTGGAAAATGACTGCTAATTACTATCTGTTTAGCCCAAGGCTGCAGGAAGACAGTCGATCATCTTAACATTCCATGCATCTTTGTGGTTCTATTAAAATTGCAGCAACTTTGTAACATGCAATTCTATAAAGCATCTACGATTCTATAGACTGGCGGGAGTTCAGCGGAAACAATGTTGAATTTACATTTGTTTATGTGATATGGCCACAGAGAAGAGACCCGATGCATTCCATTCTTTAATATCTACAAACAATAATATAGTCTGAATTCTTAGCTATTACTGAAGCAAGTCTTGACTGATTGTGGGATCAGGGCTCTTTGAAAGTGTATATAACTATTGACGCTGTATTATTGTTTCTTATAGTTACTATTCTTTTTTAAAAAACTTACTTTGTTGAAGTATAGTTGATTTACAATGTTGTGTTATTTCTGCTGTACATCAAAGTGGTTCACATATATGTGTGTGTGTATGTGTATATATATATATATATATATATATATTCTTTTTCATATTCTTTTCCATGATGGTTTATCAAAGGATGTTGAATATAGTTCCCTGTGCTCTACAGTAGGACCTTGTTGTTTACCTAACCTCTATATAATAGTTTGCATCTGCTAACCCCAAACTCCCAGTGGATCACTCCCTCACCTCCCCTTCCCCTTGGCTATCACAAGTCTGTTCTGTGTGACTATTTTTATGTCTGTTCTATGTCTGTGGTGACTATTTTTTTAGAAAATGACATCTCTATGTCTCCTTTCCACATGGATTAAAGTAGATTTATGTTCGGGAGGGAAGACTGACAAAGACTTGAGATAATAATCACAGACATGCAATTTTAATTTATGCCATTGCCTGAAATATTCAATTCACTACGCGGTCAAGTTTCTTTCCCCGCCTCTGCCCCCGACTCCATATCATTTGGTTTGTCTTATTTTACAAAGGTAAGCATTTAAATTTAGTCCAAGAAATATTATTTGAATGTGTACTCTGGGTCTTCATTCATAGCCACAAAATGCAATGAAATATCTACATCTGTTTAGAGCATAATAACAATCATACCACTTCAAGTGACTTAGATATTTAACCTGATTTTTGTTCTACAAATCTGAGAGTCAATATTTATACCATTATTTAAACACATCCTGTCCAGCTTTACTCTACAAGAAAAACGAAGAGAAAGGGATTCAATGCATCTTACCAAAGCATACACTTTGATAGGTTAGAGTTTTAGTGTTTTATGTGTACAAAAATTAAATGGCACATTAGTGGTTTTGGTATCTGCCAATTATACGCACCCTTTACTGATAGTGTGTTATGTTTCCCCGCATCCGGACACATACCAGAATATGCTAAAGTTCAGGTAACCAAAAATCGTATTAATTCAAAATAAATGAAATGTACTTTGTTAGAATTTCCTTACTTCTCAGATTTGCAAACTTTACCAAAGTGATATTTTTACATAGGAAGTACAGTACAGTTTTGGAAAGGGCTTGCTGGAGCCATTATATTATAACATTATATTAGCTGGTAGGTGGTGTGGTCTTAGAGGTGGTTATGCAGAGATCAACCCTTTACAGCAAAATAAAATTAAACTAGGTTTTCTCTTTCCGTAAATGAATTCAGAATGCTTCTGTAACTATTTTCCATGAATTCAGTACACCAAAGTTAAAGGGATTAAAAAATCAAGTTAAACAGCTATGATCTGTATGGTTTAGAAGAGGATGTTAGTTAGTGATATTCTTTAAATACTAGACAAAAAAAAAATAATGCACCTGAGATCAAATGAAGAACTGTGGGCTCCTACAGCTCACTTTGCAAGATCTTTAGTTTCCCATGACACAGGACAGCAGGATAGCACTGTGAAGGTATGTTAATTTCAAATAAACACAACTACACTCTCCAGCCCATTGAGCACAACACCATTCAAGAGTGAATGCTGTGTATTCTTCTAGCAATTTAGAAAGGTTCTTTTCTCCTTGTTAAAACTCTCCTGAAAACGCTCTTGCAATATGCTTGTTTCTTTTCAGCCACCCTGAACAAAACCTGAAAAGCTAGCAATTTGTTTTGCTAATTTAATGAACTTGATTTTAATTCTGGAATGTAAGGCATCTCCCCCATCCTTAGCCATCCTTAGCCCAACAGCATAACCTCTCATCACTTTTTCTCAGCCCAAGAATAAACATAAGCATTAAGAAATGACCACTGATTAAAAAATTAAAAATTATCAACCCATCAACAGCTGTTTCAGTAAGCATACATAAACTGTTCACCAGCTGAAAACAAGTCCCCCTAAAACCAAGTTCCACTGCTGAGTTTATGATTAACCTGTCTATGCAAAATTTTATTCTCTCTCTTATCCCTCCCCACGCTGGATTGAGGAATATCAAAGAAAAGGGGGTACTGAAACCGAGCAAGGTCAGTACCTAGCAGGTACAGACACCCTGCAGGGTCTTCCCTTGTACAGAAGCCCCTCTGTGTCCCCTGTTTCTTGTTTGTAGAAAAAGGCTTTAGTCCCTTAGGCCTCCCCTGAGTTCCAAAGAGATTCAGTCAGTTACTAAAGTGAGGGAATGCAGAAAGAAAGGAAAAGCAGTTAAACACAATAGCTTGAACAACAGTTAATCAGTAAGACAGAGTCCCAGTTCCTCCTTGAGGGATCTACAAAACACTCAGACACATATATATATTTTTTAATTATCTGTATCCTTATTTATTTATGTTTTGCATGCGTGGAGAATTGTGTGAACATTCTCCATCATGGCAGAATATTTGTTTATTTCCCTTTGTAGTCCTGCCGTTTATTTTTTTTTAAATGAGCTTGTGCTCCTAGGTACGTACATTCTCTGGCATTCTGTAAAACATTTTACAACTGTATTATATAGTGGTATATATACACAATGGAAGATTATTCAGCCTTAAAAAAGAAGGAAATTCTGCTATAGGCTACAACGCGGCTCAATGTGGAGGGCATTATGCTAACTGAAATAAGTCAGCCACTGAGGGCCAACCACTACATGATTCCAGTTTGAGTTGTTAGTCTGAAACTAAGACACCACCATCACCTCCCCCCCACAAACCCAAGTGGAGGACGGTGACCACATGCTGACCACAAGCACAAAGAACCCAGACTGGCTGAAAACAAAAGCTTGATGATTAAGGTTCCTGAAACATCACCCTGTTACCTCACCACCCACCAATCAGAAGAAAGTCATGCTCCCTGAACCCCTCACCCCAAATTTGCCTTTGAAAACCCTTCCCTGAAAGCCTTTGAGGAGTTTGGGTCTTTTGAGCTTGAGCTGCCCATTCACCTTGCTTTGGCCCCATGTTGGGAGCCTTGCAAATAAATGCTGGACTTTCCTTCACTACAAGCCTGAGTCAGTACATGGCTTTGCTGCACGTGGGTGAGTGGACCCAAGTTTGGTTCCGTAACACAACCCATCATATTGTGGATGTCAAAAGATAAAGCCTTTGGGAAATCTTATACTTCATTACAGTAGAGCAGCAGGAAGTACATATGGCTGTGAAACAGGAGGGAAGGGGGCAGGGCACAACCTTTAAAACATGACACGGCCCGAGGACACGATGTAAATGGTTTGAACCAAATAGGTCCAAGATGGCGGACAAGTCAACTTCCACTAGACCTTGAGCCTCAGTATACCCTCACTGTAACACATCAGCACGCTAAATGACACGCCCACAGGTGCCATGACAGTTCCAAGGCCGACCACAAAATGTCAACAAGTGGGCGGTGGCCCAATTCCTGGAAATCCCCACCCTTTCTCCAAAGTAGCTAGAATACTCTTCCCACTCATTAGCCTATGAAATTACCCACTCCTATACAAACTGACAACCCCCATACCCTGGTGCCACTCTCGCCTTCTGAGATGGCCCACACTTCTTTCTGTGGAGTGTGTTTCTCTCTAAGTAAATCCACTTATTACCTATCACTTTTTCTCTCACAGAATTCTTTCTGTGAGGAGACGTCAAGAACCTGAGCTTCATTAAGTTCTGAGACCAGCTGTCTGATCTCAGTTAAAAGACCACAGCTTCAAGTCTCAATCTGGGTTTTGGCCAAGTTCAAGCTCTGGCCTGCGGGTCCAAGTCCCAATCTGAGTTGCATGGTTTCAGTTGTGTTGCAAAGTCAGTACAGGAATAAAAGATTTTGTACAAGATGGAGACTTGAAAGAAGGAAACGGTAGAAAAAGGTTACATGGATAAGCGAGCAGTCTCAGCTGGGTTTTGGAAGATCATGACCGTTTCAGCTGGAAGAGTGGAGGTGAAGTGAATCTAGGTGAGGCAACCCTATGGAGCTGATTTGATCATTTTTGCAGAACATGAATGATGAGAGTCTATAATATGCGATTATGAGTGCAATGGAAGGCTTTGTTCCTTGGGAGCCATGAAAATTTTAACGAATCCACATGTAAGAGAAAGGACATTTAGAGTATCTCAGACAATTATAATAAAATGAATTAGGTTTTATAGTCAAAATACCTAAAAAGTATTAAATTCTAATGGGTGTTTCCTGAAATCCTGATATGTTTTATGTGTATCATCTCAGTAGGATTTCATTTAAAAACAAAACTCTTTGCATTAGGAAATACTGAAAGCAAGCAGGACCCTGTGGGGCTCCTGGGCACAAAAACCTTTCCGTGTCCCCAGTTTCTTATTTTCAGGATAAACACTTCAGCCTCCTAGACCTTCCCTGAGTTCCAAAGGGCAGATTCAAACAGTTGCTAATCAGGGAAGAGAGGGGATGCAGAAACAAGACAGGAGAAGCCACGACACAATAGTGCAGGCTTGGGGCAGGGTCCTGGTTCTGCCTCAAGGGATATAAATAATGGTATCTCCGAGTTCTTCTGCTGAAACCATGGCCCCCACCCGGGAGGGTGGAGGGGAGGATGGTAACTTCAGGCTGAGCTCAAGATTCCTGGAGAACCACCCTCACCAGCAACCAATCAGAAGAAGGTCACGCACTCTGCAGCCCTCACCCAAAATTTTGCCTTTAAAAACTCCTCCCTGAGAAACATCAGAGAGTTCAGGGTTTTTGAGCACAAGCTGCCCATTCTCCTTGCTTGGCCCTGCTCTGAAGTCTGCCATTCCGGTATTGTTTGGCCTCACTGTGCATAGGGCACACAAACTTCTATTCAGTAACAGTATTATTATGCCTATTTACCCAAGATTTTTAGTTCAGTAGTACAAGGGATGCTGTTCAACTGGATTTCAAACTCCATTTCTGTTCACGTAGGAGTTGGAACACTTTACCACTGTCCTATATTTTCATCTGTCCAGCAAAACTTTGGCTTTGAAGATTCTCTGATCAGAGGGAAAACGGATTCAGCCCTAACAGAGGGTCTTGTGATAATCCACAAGATAAATAGGAATAAGAGATAGCAGTGGTATTGGACTAGAAAAAGTGGATATTAACTTTTCCAATGGAGGAAGACGAATTGGGCACTGACTAGATGCAGATATAAAAATCTCTCAGAGATAACTGAGTATTTCCTCCCACCTGTATCCCATCGCATATAAATAGAAATCATATTCAACATTTGAATGTCACAGGATTACCCTTAAATCAAGATTAGGTGTGAAAATAAAATCCATAGTAAAGAGACAGCTGTAAATTTTCTTCCAACGTGTCAGTGGTAGAAAGCTGATGGACACTGATAATTGAAAATATTTATATTTCACGAAGTAGAGAAGAGGAAATGACATTCTTTCGAGCTCTGACTTTTATTTTTATGTGTTTTATGTCTTTGTGTCTCTGGCTGCTCTCTTGGGAAACACCACAAAATGAACATTAAACACAATGCATGGAATTTACACGTGAGACGCATATAAATGCGTGCTGTTGTGTCTAGAGAAGAAGGGATTTTTCTCAGGATGGTTCAGTGACTTGTGAAAGAAGAAAAATGAGAATTGTACATTTCTAAAGACTACCGCATCAGTCCTATGAAGATCATTATTCTGCGAGTTAAATCTCAACCTAGTAATCCTACCTCTTAGAGGTCAATGAATAAAAAGCAAGGAAATCAATGTATGAATTGTTTTCCATGTGTGAGAACATTATTATTACTACTAATAATTCTACTTCTGTAGAATCAAGCTAAGCATTTTGCTTTCACACTAGAAGTCTAAAAGTCAACCAGGAGGCTGGAAGTTCAAGGACAAGGTATGGTCAGAGCTGGTTCCTCCTGAGACCTCTTTACTGCCCATGTCAGTGGCTGTCTTCTCCCTGTGTCCTCACGTGGTCATCCCTGTGTGTGTCTGTGTCTTAATCTCCTCTTCTTATAAGGACATTAGTCTTATTGAGTTAGGACCCACCCACATGATCTCACTTTATCCCAATTACCCCTTTAAAGGCCCCATCTCCAAGTAGAATCAGATTCTGAGGTCCTGGGGGTTAGGACTTCAACAGAGAAATTCTTGAGGGGGGGGGCGGATAATTCATCCCATAACAGATACCTTGCTCTATTTTGCCAATCAGAAATGAATTTGGAAAACCTAAATGGCTTTTCCAGAATTGCACAAGAGGAAAATTAACATAGGATTATTCACTGCAGATCTGTCTATTACCCAAAGTCCCTGTTATTTCAATTTTCTGTGCTTAGTCATTTAGACAGTTCATAAATGTCACAAGGCTGTGTAACACCATAATATAATCAATGCTTTGACGGCAAAACAGACTGATGCATTTAAACTAAATTAGGAGGAAATATCACTAAAGACTTATTTTAGTGATTGCGGTACGTGGGCCTCTCACTGTTGTGGCCTCTCCCGTTGTGGAGCACAGGCTCCGGACACGCAGGCTCAGCAGCCATGGCTCACGGGCCCAGCCGCTCCGCGGCATGTGGGATCTTCCCGGACCGGGGCACGAACCCGTGTCCCCTGCATCGGCAGGTGGACTCTCAACCACTGCGCCACCAGGGAAGCCCCAAAAAGTACAGTTTTAAAGCTGTCTAAATATGGTTGATATTCATCAAGGGTCTTCAAAAAATAATCTCTTGATACATGCTGATGCTTTAAAATCGAGCATGTAATTTTGCACACATGAACATACATTTTCTCTTGTGAATTATTCTATTGATGTACATAACAGAAGTAGAGAATTATCTTTGTAGATAATACTTTCAGAGAAACTGGGCAGTTTGTAGATATGTACAAGTTACACAGAAAGAGATACAAACATACCTGATAGAATTGGGCCCCTTATTCAGAATAATAACAAGATAAATAGAACAGTGCCTTCATATAAGCCATTCAAAAACACTGGTTAATAATATGTGAACATTGATTAATAATTTTAAAATAAGAAAATATAGCACTTTTTGAAATATAGGTCTTTTTTCCCCACTTTACATGAATGCAAGCTAATTATACATATTGTTTGACACCCTATTTGGATAGAAAAAGACGTTCCATGTCAACTGATACAAATCTATCCCATTGTTTTGCCTTTCAAGTATCTCACTTCCTAATACACCTGTATTTAATTAGGCAAGCTTACAGTGATGGATAATTAAGTGGTTTCCAGTTTAGTGCAAATATTTATTTTTTTATTTGAAAAAATATTATAATATCATTGTACATACACATTTATGCCCATATAACCATCTATATGCACAACCTTGGCATTATAACTGCTGATTTCAGGTTATATAAAACCAAATAAATTTAGTTTATTTTACAGTTTTCTAAATTTCTTTCAAAAATTTTTATGAGCTAAGGTTCTTTCCAAGTCTATATGTGAATCCCTGACTTCCAGTCTCCTCCAAACTCGTGTTGAGTTTGTATTATCATCAGGCTTATAAAACTGACCGAAATAAAAGAAGAAAATTTGTATTTGTTTTAATTTTTGTTTAATTAATAGAAAGGTTAATCAGTCTTGTATATGTAACTAAACCCAAGTGTAACTGGGTTTTGTTTGAAAGTATTCTCAGCTAAATACATAAATATGCATAGAAATATATAAGTTATATAATTTCTTTATACAGATGGAGATCAAGATTATTTATATATTATCAGCATACATTAAATATGCTTGGACATTTTAGGGTTAAAATAGGACTAAGATTCAGCTAGGAAAATAATGTGATCAACAAAAATCAGATGGTGACATCTGTGAAAAGACAAAGGATGTGGAATTTCTTTAATCTCATCCTTCTTCAGAGCAGCAATTCCATAGAGGGCTCGAAGTACAGGGTTCCGTGAAACATAACTATCTACGTACACAAGTTAGGACAATAGAATCCTTCAAGGCAGAATATATTCATCTTACCAACAAATGTAAGACATCTAATCTTATCTATTGACACGTACACACAAAATGTTATCCAAAGGAAAAAGCAAAATCCAAAGGGACTCAAATGACGGAGACAAAAGAATGGGCAAAAATCCAATAACAATGGCAAAAAAAAGAAAAAAAAAACCCAACCAAAACCCACTTCTGTTGTCAATCTAGAGAGAAGGTTAATTTAGTGAAAAAATAAAACAAAACACTATCAAAAGAGAAAACAATGGGGGCTTCGCTGGTGGTGCAGTGGTTAAGAATCCGCCTGCCAATGCAGGGGACACGGGTTCGAGCCCTGGTCCGGGAAGATCCCACATGCGGCAGAGCAACTAAGCCCGTGCACCACAACTACTGAGCCTGTGATCTAGAGCCTGTGAGCCACGACTACTGAGTCCATGTGCCACAACTACTGAAGCCCGTGCACCTAGAGTCCGTGCTCCGCAACAAGAGAAGCCACCGCAATGAGAAGCCCGCACACCGCAACAAAGAGTGGCCTCCACTCGTCGCAACCAGAGAAAGCCCGTGCACAGCAACGAAGACCCAATGCAGCCAATAATAAATTTTAAAAAAATTTAAAAAGAGAGAAAAGAATGACACTGCTAATTACCAAGAATACAGTCCACCATGAAGCTTTAATGGTGCATGTTTTGGCACACAAATACCATAGCATTAGCTTCTATAAAACAAACACTACCGAAGATAAAAGAAAGTGGGAAATACTCTGTGATAATAACTGATCTCTGTCATCAACTGATATCACAGGCCTCTGGGATAACTGAGCATCCCTTGAAATACGATACAAATCATCAGCATAGGGATTCAAGCTTCTCTTTGTTCCCTGAAGTGTTTTTAAAAATTACGTATGAATAAAATGTGTTCTACTCAATCCATGATATATAAGGTCATCCAAATTAAAAAAGAAATAAAGACAATGCTTTATAAAATCTAAAAGGACCGTATCTCTGCAATAACTGAATATCCCTTGAAATATGGTACAAATCACCTGCATAGAGATCCACGTTTCTCTCTGTTCCATGAAAAGTTAAAAAATATATACATATGAAGAAACTGTGCTCCTTTTTTGTGTTCTACCCAGTCTATGACATAAAACGTAGACTAAATTTTAAAAAATTTAAAGACAATGATTTATAAAACCTAAAAGGACCATATTCTACAAAAACTGAACAGCCCTTGAAATACCATACAAATCATCAGTATAGACATCCCACTTTCTCTTTGCTCCATAAAAAGTTTTTAAAATTATACATGAAGAAAATGTTACTTTCTAAATATTTTAACTTTATACAAATTTGCTTTTGCTGTGTTTACCAAAATGCCTCTTTCATATTCCTGTGTTTTCCAAACTATCTTTTCTACAGCGGGATGTTTCTTATGTCTTTAGTATATTTACCTGTTTTAAGTATCTTTCCAGGAAGCTCACTTTTTAATTCATGTATTTGTCTTTTCATTCCTGCTGCTCCAAGGATCACATGTTATACTTATTTTAATACCGTGTTAGTTTTAACTGTGGTGTTTCCTCCTATAATATTTTTTTCCTAGGGTGTTTTCTTCATCTGATTTTTAGCTTTTCTATATTTCTCTTCTCTTTGGGGATAGGAATTGACTGGGTTTCTGACACCAGACATTGTTAATCCTAGTCAGAAAACACTATGTCATGTAGACATGAGGGCTACATATTTCTACTTTTGAAGGATTTCACATTCTACTCAAGAGATGTCAGAATTGTGTCTCCTGGTGATCTTGTATCTGGGTTACTCTCCCAAAGCTCTCGTTTGCGGTTATGGCTACATCCTACAATCTTCTCATCATTTCCTGTGTTTGGTTGTATTCATTGCTTTTCACGTTACTGCTTTCAGAGATAGCAATTATATATTAAATCCCACTGTTCCATTATAAAAGGTTCAGTTTCACTGCTGAAAGTGTCCTATCCAACTACTCCTGAGTAGTAGCTGCAAGGCTTTCTCTATTTTTTTCCCCTCTGGTATTTCCACTGTTTATACCATCGTCTCTCTTGTTACGTAGTGATCTTGCAATGGATTGTAATTATAGTCTGTCTCTTGTCATATTATTTTAGGTTCTCTGGAGCTCTCCTGTCAGCTGATACAAGTTCCGGCTGCCAAATCATCTGTCATCACTACGGAATGGCCTCACTTTCATATTTCAAAGCACGTGCTGATCATCATCTCAGTAAAGCATGGTAGGCTATTGATAGGCATTCGATTACCTGTATGTTTATACTAAGGCTCCTGAAAAAAATAGGGACATTATTCTTTCCCTAAAAATACATTGACAGGGCTTCCCGGGTGGTGCAGTGGTTGAGACTCCGCCTGCCAATGCAGGGGACACGGGTTCGAGCCCTGGTCTGGGAAATCCCACACGCCGCGGAATAACTAAGCCCGTGCGCCACAACTACTGAGCCTGCGCTCGAGAGCCCACGAGCCACAACTACTGAGCCCACGTGCCACAACTACTGAAGCCCACACGGCTAGAGCCCATGCTCCGCATCAAGAGAAGCCACCGTAATGAGAAGCCTGTGCACCGCAACGAAGAGTAGCCCCCGCTCGCTGCAACTAGAGAAAGCCCACGCGCAGCAATGAAGACCCAACACAGCCATAAATAAATAAATAAATAAATTTATTAAAAAATAATACAATAAAATTTAAAATTCCTGAAATTCTTATAAATGACTATAGTTCCTGGTTTTTATTCATTTCCCCATGCACAGAGAAAGTTATATTAGAGAACAAGATGATTAGTTATCTTCATCGACTTTCATCATTGATTTGGGTTGGAATTTTGGAGGAGTAAGGTTTCTGACTCTTTTTGTCTTTCCTATTCCAAATTTTCTAAAACGAAAGTACATTTCCTTCCAAAGGAAAAAGGGAGAGATTTATCAAGCAGAATTTTAGCAAACATTTCAACATTATTTTCTATTTCCAATCTTGCTTTATTCTTGCTATCTTTTGTAATATGTATATAGTTGGGGTGTTTTTGTTTTTGTTTTTTTTCTGATTCAAACATTGTCATTCCTTCATTAAAGCTAAGGAACAGAGAAAAAAAGTGTTTTTGAGTTTAATCTCTACTTCTTTAAGGCTATCACAAGAGCTTTCCTATTTAATTAGTGTGATGATTTTGAAAATTTGATAGTATCTTCTTTTTATAGATGTGGACACAGGCTGCAAGATATTAATCGGGGTGCCCTACTGTATAGTGTTGGAGCTTGTATATATATTCCTACCTGTCCAGGTACCAAGCTTGTATTATTTGATACATCCATGCCTGACAAAATTTATTTGACTTCCTCTTGTCCTGAAAAGGGTAGAAATATTCCCAAATAGTCTCAAAATACTTCCAAATAATTTGAGGGAAAATTGCCATCAGAACAAAGTGTTCTAAGTATTTCTACAGGCTATAAAATACACAGCCTACATATATGTCCCAAGAACTAGTTATGGAAATGTGGAAAGCTTGAAAGAATTTTTTAAAAATTTAAGTGTAGTTCACGTACAATATTATATAAATTAGAGGTGTGCAATATAGCGATTCACAATTTTTAAACAATATACTCCATTTACAGTTATTATAAAATATTGGTTATATCCCTGTGTTGTACAGTATATTTTTGTAGCTTATTTTACACCTAATAGTTTGCTGAAACAATTCTTAATGTTTTAGGCAAAGGATATTTTTGTCCTTTTGTCCTTCCTTCCCTGTTTCATTGATGAAGGTACTGTTGTAGGTTTGAAGAGCTTACCTTTAGAGGTCTGGTCTGATAAGCTACAGTCTGGTGTGTGAGTGGAGATAAACTGAAAGATTTATAGCAACACCAATCTGCAAAATCTAATAGTAACTTTGTTTTGACACAAAGTGGTTCATGGAAATTAGTAAAACTGAAATAAATGTGGTAGCCTACCAAACATAAAAGGATGTATTAGAGACCTATATAAGGCATTGAAATCAGTGAAATTTAGTCTTGGAAAGAAGGGTGGGAAGCACCATTCCCAGACACTCCCCTATTTTATGAAAGAGAAAAACCACAGTTGGGATTATGACCTCTCTCGAGGTGACTACACAGGTGATTTAAAGAGGTTGAGACACACAGAATGAGTGGTTCGATATATGACATTTTCCCAAAGAGATACAGTAAGTCCCCTACATACGAACGAGTTCCAGGAGCACGTTCGTAAGTCCAATTTGTTTGTAAGTCCAACAAAGTTAGCCTAGGTGCCCAACTAACGTAATCTATGGTATTGTACTGTAATAGGTTTATAATACTTTTCACACGAATAATACATAAAAACAAACACACAAAAAATAAACGTTTTTAATCTTACGGTACAGTACCTTGAAATGTACAGTAGTCCAGTACAACAGCTGGAACTTCTCGGGAGTACCAGCTACAGCACCGCTGCTTTTACACTTGCTTCCGGACATCCTGGGCTTGAAATAAAGATACTGTACCACTGTACTGTATACAGTCCTGTACAATACACAGTATAGAGTACAGCGTAGAGGAGGCACACATGTGACAGTGTATGCCAGACACATGAACTAACTTAC
>NW_021703779.1:7063545-7333317 GCF_005190385.1 Monodon monoceros | reverse complement strand
GAAGCTGTCCCCATCAAGAATCCCTCCTAAAGAAATTTTGTGGATTCCCCAGGCGACTGGCTAGCAACAAGGTGGGCACCTGTTATTGCAGGACCAACTAGGAAGAAGCAGGGCTCACGGCAGTCACCCTTCATGTGGACCCACACGACCAACTCTTGCCCAAGCAGCCCAAGGAGATTACAGAAGCCCAGCGCCCTTCAATAGGCAGTGCTTTCCATGCAGGTGTCCAGATAAACTTCATTTTCTCCAAAGGATTATCTTCCAGTTATGGTTTGTCTACCCAGGGAGGCTCAGCCCAACCCTACGTGACTCTGGTGACAAATAACCGTGAACTGGTTTTCCATGTACCTGCTCTTCCCACGTTACCTAGGATGGTGAGGGCAGTGAATTTGGAGCCAGGTGTAGAGGTGCATGGGAGTGTGTGTTTATGAAAAACACAACAAAAACAGTAATTCCAACCCTCAGCAATTGTAGTACCAGTGTACTCCGTTTACTAGTTGGATCTGTTTTTACGTATACCCTCAGGGTCGGTGAAGAAACCAGTCCTTGGAAAAATTAAGTGAGCCTTGAAAGAACACACAACCCCTGAAAATTGAGCCTGGGGGAGAAACACCATCTTGCTCCAGTCACCAATCTTCCCCCTGTGACATGATCCATCCTCAGAAATTCATCTACCTGCAGTCAGAAAATGCAAGCTGAAATCCCATCTTGCCTCTGAAGTTAGCTTTAACATACTCACCTAATTGCCCATGGACGAATTGAATGATAAATTAGATATACAAGTCTTGGGTTCACGATCAAGGCACATACTGCTAATTTGGCAACGCTTGACATTCTCTAATTGCTTTAAATTACATCATACAAAGGTAAAGGTGGGTAGTACTAAGGCTAGAGAAATCTGATATTTAAAATAATTTAGGTAGATGGGGCTATTAACAGCCATTCATAAAGAAGCAGCCTTTGTGACAAAAGGAACTTTAGTAACCCCATGACTATTCAATTTTGGGGAATGACTTTTAAAGGAAAATTATATTAAAATTATATTTTGGTATATCTTTATAACTTAATAACCATTCACTTGAAATATCTCAAAACTCAGAAATACGGTACTATACTAGATCTCTCAACAAGAATGTAAATACTTAAAATATCATTGAGGGACTTCCCTGGCAGTCCAGGGGTTAAGACTCCACGCTTCCAATGGAAGGGGCGTGGGATCTGGGTTCGATCCCTGGTTGGGGAACTAAGATCCCACATGCCACACCACACGGCCAGAAATGAAAAGAAATAAGAATAAAATAAAATAAGATAATATAAGATATTACTGATAACAGAGGGGATGGAAAATTGCTTTTCAATTCTATTTTTTTAGTAATATTTTCTTTAAAAAAAAAATCTCAGAATCTCTTTTAACCAGTTTCACAATGGTCATTAATGAAACTTTTCTTACTAAAACCTAAAGTCCGTCCCTTACTGGCTTGGCTCATCTGCAATTATTTACAAAGGTGGTTTCTACCTACTCTTAAATTCTCTCTTCCTGTGACTTCTGTGATATTTGCCCCCAGTATCTTCCTACCACTGTTTTTAAAGAAATATTTTTATTATTTTCATTTTTGAATAATTTTAGATTTACTAAAAATAGTACAATAGTACAGATAAGCCCAATCTACCCTATACCCAGCTTCTGCTATTGTTAGTATCTTACATTAATCTGGGACATTTGTTAGAACGAACGAGCCACTTCTTGTGGTTTTTGCCTGTCTAATTCCTGTATCCTGTAAGGCCACCAAGATGCCCTTTCTAAAATCCAACGGTCATTATTGTACTCTGATTTAAAAGCCTTCATTGACCAATCTATCACATCTTCTTTTTTTGTTTTTAATTGAAGTATTGTTGATTTACAATGTTATGTTAGGTTCAGGGTACAGCAAAGTGATTCAGATACACAGTTTTTTTTTAACAGTTAAATAAGCATCTAAGAGGGATATTGTAATCAATGGAATAACTACCGAAAAAAATAGAAATGTCTAAAAATAATAAACAGTTAAAGTACCAACAGTATACTAAAACACAGAAGAATGTAGAAAAGAAGTAACAGAGAAAAAAAGAACAGACGGACCAAACAGAAAATAAATGTCAAAGCTGGCCCACTGAAATGCAATCGCATCAAACATTACATTGTATGAAAATAGACTAAATGCTCCAGTTAAAAGACAGTCAGGCTGATAAAACAGCAAGACCCTGCCATACGCTGTTTATTTTTAAATGCATTGAAGTCTAAAGACACAGATTGAAAAGCACTAAGGTGAAAACATGATCATACCAACAGATCGTAAGCGGCTCTTCCAATCTCCTACAAAGTTCACGTGAACACAAGGACTACTGTCAGAAATAAAGACGGTTATTCTGGGGGGAGAAAAGGTGAGATGGGGCTCAGGGAGCCATTATGATTTTATATGTATATGGACCTATTTACAGAGCTTCAAATTATATGAAGCAAAAAGGATAGAACTGAAAGGAGCGAAAGAAGGAAAGAGAGAGAGAGAGAGAGAGAGAGACAGATTCACACCCCACTTGGGGTTTTAAGACCGCACTGTCAGAAACTGATAAAACAAGTCAAATTTCACAGGTGAGTTTACGTTAAATGTTTGTGTGTGTGCTGTGTGTCCAGATCGATTTACACTCACTCCATAAAATTCCAAAGTTCTCCTTTTCAGGGTTCTAACACTGTCTAAAAAAAAATCACTGGAATAAATATTTTCTTTGAAAGCTTGGTATACTTTTTCCTGTAAAATCATCTGGATAAGCTACTTCTTTTGAGTTGTTGGAAGTTCTTTTTTCTTTAAAGCCATTTTTTAAATCATTTTTTATATTATTCCAAGAAAAGCAGTTACAGATTTTATGTCATTTTGGGTCATTTTAACCAGTTTTCTTATCCCATAATAGGTATTTCTTGTAAATGTGCTGTTTGCTTACTACTGAACATGTTACTAAATTCGTTACATCTCTGTTTTCCCACTTGTCATTTCTTAATTTTCACTTGTGGCTTTTTCCTTTTTTGTATGTATGTAGTTTAATGAGAACATCTATCTTTTCTCCAAAAATCATGTTTGAGATTTGCTAGGTCTACATTATCTTTTTGATACCATCCCCCCCCAACCCCGTTTTTATCTTTATGTTTTCTTCAGGGTTGGTTTGACTGTGATAATTTCATTATCAATTCACTACTTGTTATTCTTTGATCTCAAGTGTTGGAAGTATAGGAGAAAGCACAAAAAGTTTTCTAAAGTCTGGAAATTTCTCCGGAGGGAGCGTAGCAGAGGCAAAGGGCTATGGTTTCCACGTGGTGTTTGCTACTTGTTTTCTGGGTTGAGGCTGTTCCCTCTGTGTTAGCAGTGTATCACTATGAACAACTGCATGCTTACACTGTGGGTGGCAATGTAAACTGGTGCAGCCACTATGGAGACAGCATGGAGGGTCCTTAAAGAACTAAAAATAGAACCACCATGTGACCCAGCAATCCCACTCCTGGGCATATAGCCAGAGGAAATCATAATAAGAAAAGACACACGCACCCCAATGTTCACAGCAGCTCTATTTATGAGAGTCAGGACATGGAAGCAACCTAAGTGCCCATAGGAAGATGAATGGATAAAGAAGATGTGGTACATATATACAATGGAATATTACTCAGCCATAAGAAAGAATGGAATAATGCCATTGGCAGCAACATGGATAGACTTAGAGATTATCATACTAGGTGAAGTAAGTCAGAGAAAGACCAATACCATATGATATCACTTATATGTGGAACCTACGAAAATGATACAAATGAACTTATTTACAAAACAGAAACAGGCTCATGGACATAGAAAACAAACTTGTGGTTACCAAAGGGGAAAGAGTGAGGGACACATTAGAAGTTTGGGATTAACAGATACACACTACTGTATATAAAATAGATAACCAACAAGGACCTACTGCATAGCACAGGGAACTTATAATAACCTATAAGAGAAAATAATCTGAAAAAAATACATATGTGTATAAACGAATCACTTCACTGTACACCTGAAACACAACATTGTTCATCAACTATACTTCAGTAAAACACAGCAAACAAACACAACTAAAACTCAAGGTTCCTGCAATTGGTGCAGGAACTTTTAGCTCTGGAAGGATGTCCTATATCGGCATGGAAAAGTAGAAGTGACTTCAAGCCAGTTTAGTGTTCTAGGATACAGTGGTCGAGAATATACATCTCCTGACACAGAGAGAGGAAAATTATTATCCCCCCAAATAATACCACAAATACAATCTAAGGGCTCCAAGCTCCCCACCCATGTTGGCTGTGAGGTCAGACGCGCCAATAGCAAGCTGCCATCTCATGGGGCTCATTTCCTCCCAAATGTCACATGACCAAACTGCCCATCTGGCGGACACAATGGCTGGACCACTAGCATGGATCCCTAACCAGTCTGCAAGGCAAGCCAAGTCCACCAGCCACCTCGAAACATCTCTGCTCCATCACAACAGGACGTACCTGCAGCTCCAGCAAACAACAGATAACCCTCCCCCCAACGCACGAGAAAACGGAAGCAGCAGTGATGGAGCGAATCCTAGCTTCCCAGGCAGTGGATACGGTGACAGAGTCAGCAAGTCCCCGACAATGTCGTATGAGAGCCATGAACCTCCAGCCCCAAAGCCTCTTATAACAGCTTACGACAGAAACCCCAGAAGGCAAGCAACTCTACAATTCAGATCCGTACGTGTGTCTGGTGACTATTCCTGTTATAGGAAGAAAACAAGGGACATCTCAGTAAGGAACTCTCTGCTCTCAAAGGCTGCAGATATGGGAAGCCCCAAGGTATTCTAATATCTGAAGGAGAAGACTATGTAATAAACCTAGTAGAATCCCCCATTTGGAATAAGTACTCAAGAAAGAGGTGAAGACATAAAGGCAACGATGCTCAGAAGGTAGAGGGCTACCTAACCCTTAAAGAGTACGGGAGCCAGGGGCCTTCCCTGGTGGTGCAGTGGTTGAGAATCCGCCTGCCAACTCAGGGGTCATAGGTTCCATCCCTGGTCCGGGAAGATCCCACATGCCACGGAGCAACTAAGCCCATGCGCCACAACTACTGAGCCTGCACTCTAGAGCCCGTGAGCCACAACTACTGAAGCCCGTGTGCCGCAACTACTAAAGCCCACGTGCCTAGAGCCCGTGCTCTGCAACAAGAGAAGCCACCGTAGTGAGAAGCCCGGGCAGCACAATGAAGAGTAGCCCCCGCTCGCTGCAACTAGAGAAAGCCCGCGTGCAGCAGCAAAGACCCAATGCAGCCAAAAATAAAATAAATAAATTTATTTTAAAAAAATAAAAAAAAGAGTAGGGGACCCAGACTAAAAGCTCCATGACGGGGCTGACATTTTATTTATTTATTTAGTTATTTATTTTTACAAATACATATCTTTTTCTTACCACTGTTATCCCAGTGCTCTAAATGGTAGTGGCTTACCACAATGACTATTTGTTAAAAGACTGAGTATTGTGTAAGTGAATAAAGAGCCTCCACTTATTCACAGACTCATAAAACCGTGGCGCTCATCCTTCAAACCTTAGCTGTCACGTCCCACAAAATACTTGAAGACAATCCATTCACAGGATACTCCCATTTCCTTTTCTATCAAAATGAGTCTGAGTCATTGCTTGGTAATATGTCTGACCTAGACATTATGGTGGCCCATGATGATCTCAGATGTGTTGGGATTTCCTCAGAATATGACTATGAAGATACCTGATGCTGTATTTTGCCCACCGCTCTTGAATCTCTTCAGAGCTGGTTCATACACTCAAGTGCTGGCTCCCCATTCCATGCTTGACCCAGAGGTGGAGAGCAGAGGTCATTTGCGTATTTTGTTGTCATTGTTAAAGAAGCTGATTTTTTTTGAGGGTTGTCAATGAATATCCCTCTTAGTCAAAGTAAATCTGCTTTCCTTTGACTCTGTTTCTCCCTTCCGTATGATGGGCATGCAGCTTCGTCCTTGTAGATGATAACCCCCCATCAGACAATTGCAGGGACTCACAATGGAAAACCCTGGCTGATCCTGACCACTCCTACCCACCCTGTTATGGACAGGACAAACTTCTCTCACACTTGAGCCATTCATGTTGCTTGGGTATCTTTCTTTGTAATAGCCATTTCCCCTCTCTGCAAAGTGATGCTTCGACTCTCTACAGGATTTATTCCAATATCCTTAAAATAGCATACAAACACATTTCTAACCAACAATATCCTACAGCATTTTCAATCTGCTCCATACATCTTCTCTGGCCAATAATGTTTGAGCAGAGGGTCCTACTTGAGTTACAACCAGAAGCTTTTGACCTGCTGTGGGTCTTAGCCAGTTTCACGATCCTTCCCTGAGAAATAAGAAAGGCACGTTCCAGGTGGTGTTTACTTCACATACCCTACCACACAACGTAAGTAAAGTACAGCCCATCATTGACGAAGTCCCTAAAATTTGAGGATTATGTGTTACTGCACCATTTTCTAGCAAAACTCATATAAATGACTGAAAACAAAACAAGGTGAAATAACACCAAATAATGCTTCAATAATGAACCAGGAAGACATCTGTATTTTTCTTTTGAATTACATGACTGTCAGCTGTGGACAGATACTTAGGATTTTCTTCTGCTTAGAAAATGACTTAATTTGTTCAAGTTCTCCAAAAGCATATCCCGAGGCCAAGACTCCTGGGCAAATGACTTGTTCAGGAAGTATTCCAAGCATAGAGAAGAGAGAGGAAGAAGCTGAGAGACAGGAAATTATAGACGTCGTCTCATGGAACCTCTGGGCATATCCAGGTGTTTTCCATGTTTCAAACTGCTCTATAAAGAGAAGATATACACAGGAAGCAACTGCAAGAAGGGAATGCAAACCAACCCTTGGCTTTTCATTTGACCTTGGGATTTAGAGATCAGTCGATAAGCTAGAAGTCAAGACAATCTGAGGGATGATGTCTCTCTGGTCCCCGGGTTACTCATGCCCCTTCGTTCACATCTCATATTGGGATGTGTGGAGAAGTCTGCAGAATTCTGAGAGACCATCACCAGTGATTTCCTTCACTGTCTACCTGTTTCCCATGTTTAATAATCATTCAAAATGTTCCATCTGAAGTTGTGAGAAGACGACTTAGGTTTTCCTAGTCAGATACTAATTTGAATCATAAAATACAGATGGTATTTTTTGTTATAATTTTTAAGTTGATATGTTGTATTTTCATTTTTATTCAGTTGAAGAATTTTTTTTTTCTTTTTTTTGGCCGCTCGGCATACGGGATGCTAGTTCCCCAACCAGGGATTGAACCCGCAGCTCCTGCAGTGGAAGCACGGAGTCTCAACCACTGGACAGCCAGGGAAACCCCCCAGATGGCATTTTTGAACAACATCGTACGTTTCACTGCCCTGGGTGTCTTTCTTCTAAATATGGTGTGATACTATCTTTCAAACGTAATACTGCTTTCTCTCTGTGAAGGAATACCTAGCCCACATTGACCATAGCACTCTCTGGAATGTTTACTGGTGTATCCTGAAGATCTATCACAACTCACAGAGATTGAATGGATGCAATAAACAGTATTATTCTCACAGGACTCTCTTCCTCAGAGTTATCTGAAATTCATGAGATTGATGTCTGCAGAATTTTGTGGGTGCCCCCGTGCACAACTTAAAACTGAGTCAGTTTTTTCCATTATTAATTGAATGTCAGTGTATATGAAAAGAATCATTCTGGTTATCAGAATTCATTAGTATGAATGCTGTATAAAGCACCAGAAACAGCTGGGTGAGAATTGCGTGTAGCCTTACCCTTGGAGTTGAAATGACTACATCTTGATTTGCTCAAATTGGTAATGAAAAAAAAGCATATAATTGCCACAAATGTACAGATTTCCTGTTTCCACAGTTTCATAGAAATATATGACTGACAGTTCTGAATTTAACTTTATGTACCCCAGCATTTGGAAGCATTGAAACTAAAAGCAATTTTCTACCCTCTCTTCCTTATTATCTTAATCAAATTACCTAAGCAATCCAGATAAAATATAATTCAGGGTTTGGAGTTATTCAAATCATCATGGCAATTTTCCAAATTTAAGGGATTGCAAAGACAATTCCAACTTGAGAGTAAAACACTGATGAATTCTTAGGAGAGTCAAATAATGAATGAATTGGATAGCGAAAATGTATGTATTATAGGTCGAGATCAATCAATGTCTCTTTCTTTCCAGCTACACATGTAAACATTCACGCATGAACTTCCCGGTCCATAGTGCTCTGCTGTGTGTGCCTGTGTGTGCTTGCATGTGCATGAGACGAGTGTTTGTGCATAAATCTTGGGAAGAAGGAATGTTTACGAAATTACAGAAATGGAAATCAGCATTTAAATAACTTCACTTCATCTAAACAACTAAGCAAGCACCTAACTAGTCTAACTCAAAAGCACTCTCCTTTCTTTTGTGATTCTTTCTTATAAATATTATATGACACCGTCTAGGGATAAACAGAAATCAATTTAAAAGGGAAGAATAAACAACTGTCACATGTGAGTAAACAGCCATAAGGATTCAGTTTCATCTCCTGGGTGATGCGTTCTTGGTTCTGTAGTTTGTTTTTCCTGCATGTTATGTCTCCGTGGGGAATACAATGGCCCCTGCCTATGTCAGTCACAGAAGGAAATAGAAATTAAAATCCACTTATCTGCACAATGTCTTTAAAGTTTACCTGCAGTATTCTTTTCCAGCAACTTAATTCTATGAAAAGAACTTTGCGTGCAAAATCAAATTGACAAATAATTCTCATTAGTATATATATTTATTCATGCTCTTGTGGTTGCTTTCACGATAAGGTTTTGGAACAAAAGGCACACACACATAGTAAGCCTCCACAGATAGACTGAAAGAAAGCACCATCATGGCACTTAGCATCTTAAGGATTTTTTTAGTGCTCCAGTCACTTACACAGCTCATAAAAGAAATACAATATGTCTTCTTCAGGTGAAGTTTGGCTTATTTTCTCCTTGATGTTTTGTCAGAATGAACTAATTGTGATTTGCAACAAATATTCTTGATTTCTTTTGCAAATTCCAGAACGCTGCACATGGAAGTTTCTCATACACATGTACGCAAATATCTATGTGTATCTTTGAATAGATCTCTACGTACCTATACCACATATATCTATATGTACATGTAAATATACATGGGTATAGGTGCATGTGCGTAACTGGTAATGAACATATATGGAATACTGAATGCCACTTTGGCAAACAGCATTATGCCATTGGGGTGTATATAATGAGACTATTTCCATGTCTGAGCATATGCTTATAGAAGCAGTGCTTGTTTATATGGTGATAAGAAATTCTATTCTCTGCAAAACTTCTTTATAGCAGATGACACTTTTCTGTTTGATCGCTTTAGGTATCCATCCTCTTGAGGGAGGGAATTTAAAAAATCTAGTAATTGCTCTAAGAGGGAAATTGGATCCCTAAGGCGAACAGTATAATCTGACAACTTTGACGTAAAAATGCTTTGGTGTCTGGGGGTTTTATTTGGCCAGGGGTTGGTGGTGGGGGGACAGAGAAGCAAGTCCTGGGAGGTTCTTAATGACGTCAAGACAACACAAAGATGAAAAAGGTGAGATTAAAATGACCTTCTGCTTTTAGGCGCCAAGATCTAAACTACACGAAATTAAATTAAAACACAGTAGTCCGCAGCTGGGTATTAGACCTTGGTCAAGTGGTTCTGAATAAAATGTATCAAAAAGATTGTACTTGACATCATTCTCTTTGGCATTCTTTCATTCTGACCAATCCCAGTACTCTTCTTTCTGTCCTTCCCTCTGTCCTCACACGTCTTCTAATTCTGTCTCCACTGCTTCACACACATATACATATCCAAATGCATTTATACATCCGTATGGGGCCATTTTCCAGTAAGTGTTTTAAACAAGAAAAGACAAGTTATAGAAGCGTGTTCTTAGAGATACTGTTTGCTTAACACACATCAGCTTTCATTTTTATTATCATGGTGAAACGATTCACGACAGATAAAAACACCTACTGTTTCTGGCAGAACATGGATGGTAAGGACCTTTTGTGGGAGGGGCAATTATTTTTCTGTGTTGCCTACTGAAAGCCTAGGTTTTAAATTTAAGAAACTCGGTTTTGCAAAGAATGTATATTGCCTTGAACTGCAGAGACCAATTTTCATGCCTAGCTATAGATTCAGCTACATGTACATTATATGTACATGTCAAAAAAAAAACACAACACACTTAGCCTATTATTTTAAATTGATGTAACCCAAAATTTCAATGTTCTTTATGCCATGAAATTTTTTTGAAATACATGTTTTTCAACGTCTCCAGCTAAATGCTAAGCCTATGCGCTTTGCGTTACAGCTCTTGTTGGCCGTTTTGATTCTGACATCCTGAACTTTCCTCGATACTGAATTCTTGTTCCTAATCGTGTTTAATTAAGGTCTCCTGCCTGGCATTCTAATGAGATTCACCAACTTGACAAGCCTTTCCTGACATCAACATTCATTACATGACCGTGTTTAGTGAAGTCCTCTCTTCCATGCTTCCACTTCAAAAAAAAAAAAAAAAAAGATAAAGAAGTCATAAAAGTAATGGAGAAAGGAGCATTAACCAGGGTCAACAGTGTTCTTTTTTTTTTCTTTTTTCTTTAAAATGTTACCATGACTTCACCAAAGGAGCCAGAGTGAAAATACAGCCAAAGGGCATCATGTCTTTCAGGAACAAGAAGCTAATTGGTTATGACTCCAATTAAGCAGCCTCCAGTGCCCAGTTGAGGCTTTTCTCGTTGGAGAACAAACATGATAAAAACTTGTAACATTACAGCTTACACAAATGGTGAAGGTAAGTTCGTAGGACGGTTTCATTTTATAGAACAAGAAAAATCCTCAGTTGAGACCCAGAGGAACTGGAAAACTGATTCAAGATCACTGAGCAAACAATTAGTTAACCGCAGGAACATAATCAAAATTATTAATCTTGCTCTAATGCTTTTCTCCTCCCTCGCATTCCTTTTGACACAATGGTAGGACAGATTAAATTACCTGGAGTAATAATAACGACAATAAGTCCCACACAGTAATTGCTTCCTGGGCCAAGTTCTGCCCTCTGTTTGACATACTTTATTTTATTTACATTTCTTCAACAGTTCTGAGGCTGATATGATTATTCCCATTTGACAGAAGCAAACTGAGTTGGATAAAGATTAATGATTATCCCACAAACCTAGAGCTAGAAACTTTTAGAAGATGCAGTAAGTAGAGGACTATTTCATTTAAAAAGTGAATATTTTTCCTGGGCATATATCCACAAAAAGATGAAAACTACAGTTTGAAAAGATACATGAACCCCAATGTCCACTGCAGCACTATTTACAATAGCCAAGACATGGAAGCAACCTAAGCGTCCATCAACAGATGAACGGATAAAGAAGATGTGGTACATATATACAATGGAATATTACTCAGCCATAGAAAAAGAACAAAATAATGCCATTTGCAGCAACATGGATGGACCTAGAGATGATCATACTAAGTGAAATAAGCCAGACAGAGAAAGACAAATACCACATGCTATAGCTTATATGTGGAATCTAAAATATGACACAAATGAACTTATCTATGAAACAGAAACAGACTCAGATATAGAAACAAACTTTGCTGTGCAACTTATGGTTACCAAAGGGGAAGGGGGGGGGAAATTAGGAGTTTGGGATTAACAGATACACACAACTATATACAAAATAGATAAACAACAAGGACCTACTATATAGCACAGGGAATATACTCAATATTTTGTCATAACCTATAAGGGAAAAAAATCTGAGAAAAATAGATGTATATGTATGTATATACGTATAACTGTATATGTATGTATATATGCATGTATATGTATGCATATACATATACACAGATGTATATGTATGTATAACTTTGCTGTACAGAAGAAACTAACACAACATTGCAAATCAACTATACTTCAATGTTTTAAAGTATTTCGTTTTTATAAATTCTAGCTAAAAAGTCCATAAAATACTCTGCAGACTTTCTGGAGGCAGGTATTTTTTGTTGCTATTCTCTTTCATGGTAAGAGTTCCCACTTCCATCATCCTGTTGTTATTTTTACCCTTATGCACAAAAAATGATTCATTCTGGCCCTCCATCTGTTAACTAAATCCTAATGGCATTTTTTTTTCCCCTCCAAGTAACTTGTAAATCTTCATGTGCATATGTAGAGACTCTTGGCTACTGAATACATCACGATATTCACACTGGTAACTCTATCATCTCTTCAAAAATTAACGTAAATATAATGTGGATAAACAATACTGTAGAGCACAGGGAGCTATATTCAACATCCTATGACAAACCATCATGGAAAAGAATATGAAAAAGAATATATATATACGTATAACTGAGTCACTTTGCTGTACAGCAGAAATTAACACACCTTTGTAATTCAACTCCACTTCAATAAAATTTAGAAATAAAAATTAAAATATGCAAAAAAATTAATTTAAAGATACTGGATGAACTGGCTGACATCCATCCAGAACATGTTCATGGGGTAACTATTATATTCCAGTTTTGGATTCTACAGGGTGGATGGGAAGTCTGTTATGATGTAGGCTTATGGTTGCCAGGACTATGCTATTCACCATATCCTTACTGCCTGAAACTCATGTGTGAAAACAGGACTTTAAAATAGGACTTTTTGGCTATTTATTTTTACAGTTCCCTCCCTAAAGCCCAGTAACATATTTCTCTACAGTTTTAGACATAAGAATAAGGTGAAGTCATCTCAACAAAAAGATGTCCATCTAAGTGGGCAGTTTCTAGAGAAGGGCGCTGCACAGAGATGTGGACTGGGTCCACATTCCAGCACGTACATCAGGGGTTTGTAAAAATGATTCAATCTGTGCATATGATGTGAGGCTTCACCCTGCCATTTGCCATTAGGGGTTCTGACATATGTCTGCAGATGCCTGCTTCAGGCTTGATGGCGGGTGGTTTCCTTCACTGTCACTTTGTTTTGATCACACACAGATGCAGGAACATGCACTGTTGAAGGATTAATGCCCATTGCAAGATTAACGCATTACAGATGCATTCACCTCCGGGCTTCTCTTGTGTTTCCCCTGGAAGGCAACAACATTATTTAAACGTCTGCCGGAACATAACTTCCCCTGTGAACTGAGTGTTTTGCCCTAAAGTCTATTATTATGACCCTCGTTTTAAGGTAAATACATCACGGTGAATAGTTACCTGTACCCACAAGCCAAATCATGAATTATTACCTCAAATTTTATGCATTCGAATGTTTAAGTGAAAGCCCCTGGGGAAAAAAAAAGTTTTTTCAGGATAGGAAAACTTTACCTCATTGACAAATAAACGGAATCTAAAAGCAATCAACTTTATATATAGTTTTAAAGTGAGTTCAGACAAATCAATTAACATTGTTGATGCCTGCAGTTTATTTTTAATATTTTATGTAGTTACAATCAGAGAGATTAAAATGGACTTAGTGTATTGGAGTTGGTTTAGATATAAAATGTATTTGAGGAAAAATGAGAACTTTCTAAATTGAGGGAAGATAAAGAAGACTGATATATATAAAAAAAAAAAAAAAGACTGGAATTCTATCATTTGCAGCAACGTGGATGGACCTAGAGAATATCATGCTTAGTGAAATAAGTCAGAAAGACAAATATCGTATGATATCACTTATATGTGGAATCTGAAAATTAAACTGAATGTACATGCAAAACAGAAACAGATTCACAGATATAGAGGACAAACTAGTAGTTACCAGTGGGGAGAGGGAGGGAGAGGGGGCAAGATAGGGGGAGGGAATTAAGAGGTACAAACTACTATGTATAAAATAAATAAGCACTACACTGCATTGGGAATACACTGCATACAACCAAAGATTTTCGTTGGCAACACAGGACTCAGAGCTGTGACTAAACTAAGCTGTTCTAGTGGCACAACTTCAAAACAGTTTATTAGACAATGCTGTCAAAAATCCGCTGGTTTTATTTGCTATCTCGTTGCAACTCTTTTTCCTTAAAACTTTAATAGTTACAAAGTGACACATGTAGTTTAGAAAACTTTAAAAATTGTAAAACGTAAAGTACACATACACTCCCAGAGATATCTTTAACATTGTGCTGAACCTACTTCTGTTTTTTTTCAGATGTGCAAAGCCACACACACACACACAGACACACACACACACACAGAGTTGGTTTATTTTTCTTTTAGATAATTGAAATCAAAGCGTCATATATTTTAATAAGATGTATATTAAAGAATATAATTTATATGCAAGGAAATGCACAAAACGTATGTTCTCCATGAGTTTATCAGATATGACTACCAAGGAACAGAACCTTAGCAGGACTTCAGGAGCCTACTTCCTGCTGAGTCCCCATAGAGATGTCTACTCTCTTCCAAAAGGCAACTTTTTTTTTTTTCTGAGATTTAACACCAAAGGACTGATTCCTCAAGTTCTCTTTAACCGTGGCTTCCTCTGCTCAGCCTTTTGTTGGCGACACTCAGCTGTGATGTAGATCTATGTGTAGCAAGAGGTTATTCATTTTCATCCTTCAGAGATTCCCTTGCAGGAAGGGCCTCCATGTATTTACACATTCCACTGTTAATGGACGTCTGGACTGTTTTGAGGTTTTTTTGCTTTTTTTTTGTGGGCGGACTCCCAACCACTGCGCCACCAGGGAAGCCCCTGTTTCAAGTTTTTAACAATTACATATGCTATTAAAGATTCTTCAGCTCACACAACTCAACAACAAAAAAAACAAACCACCCAATCAAAAAACGGGCAGAAGACCTACATAGACATTTCTCCAAAGAAGACATACAGATGGCCAACAGGCACATGAAAAGATGCTCAACATCACCGATTATTAGAGAAATGCAAATCAAAACTACAATGAGGTATCACCTCACACCGGTCAGAACGGCCATCATTAAAAAGTCTACAAATAACAAATGCTGGAGAGGGTGTGGAGAAAGAGGAACCCTCCTACACGGTTGGTAGGCATGTAAATTGGTACAGCCACTATGGAGAACACTATGGAGGTTCCTTAAAAAACTAAAAATAGAGCTACCTATGATCCAGCAATCTCACTCCTGGCCATATTCCAGACAAAACTATAATTCGAAAAGATACACGCACCCCAATGTTCACAGAGGACTATTTACAATAGCTAAGACATGGAACCAACCTAAGTGTCCATCAACAGATGACTGGATAAAGAAGATGTGGTACATATACACAATGGAATACTACTCAGCCATAAAAAAGAGTGAAATAATGCCATTTGCAGCAACATGGACGGACCTAGAGATGATCATACTAAATGAAGTCAGAGAATGACAAATATCATATAATAGCACTTATACGTAGAATCTAAAATATGACACACGTGAACTTATCTATGGAACAAAAACAGACTCAGAGACATAGAGAACAGACTTGTGGTTGCCAAGGGGGATAGTGAGGGGGATGGGGGAGATAAATGAGACCATTATTTTTCAAGAGTAATGTCTATGAAGTGTGGAACTCACTTATTTCTTTACTGTGCTTTGTAGGACATGAGACCCTGTCACATCACGAAGCACGGAACAGGGACCGGTCTTAGACTGGACTCTTCTAGGATGAAGAAGCAGCTGTGGTGGTCACTATAAGGTGTAAACAGATCACCCCTCTTGGATATCTTTACTGTGCAGTTAAACCCCTACCTTGAGGTGTGTGTAAATCATGAATCAATACTTTGCTGCATCACTGATGGTAGAGTTAATATATTCCTATTAACCCAAGGTTGAAATATTTTAATAGAAATCTGACTATGTTCCTGTCATTATAAACACTAGTTTGACATTTCCAAATGCAGATCAAATATCTCAACCTCCATGACACTGCATGGCGTTTTGTTTTTCTCTCCCCAACGAAGGAATGCAGTCTGAATATTTAGCTCTTTAATTGGATTCATGTAACCTGGAAGTCTTTGAGTCCCAAACAATTCTGTTTTATCATACACCAATGATGTGTAGAGAAATACTGCGAACTCATCTAAAAGATATATGAAACACTGAATTCATCTCTGTTTATTTGCTGGGTGTAATCTGTTCAAAATTCACTCCGCATACGAATTCCCATAGTAACGTAATATTTTTTTAAGATGCACTGACCCATCAACTTGCAGGTTCTCAGTCATAAGCTGGCAGCTGTCCTTGAGGGAGCTAAAAATAAACCCCACATTCATGCAAAACATCTCCATAGAAGCATATTCTGCTTTTACAAAATGTGTTTTTGAAATAGATGTTTCAATAACATCCTTCTTATCAAAATGCTTAACATTTGTCTTCACATGTTGGTTGCAGAGTAATTTTATGATACCAAACAGTATCGAAATTTCAAAGATTTTGTTGCTCTCATTCTGATATTGACCAATGTCAGTTTCCATTTTCTGTAGTGTATAGGGTCAATTTCAGAGACATTGTGACACCATTCACGTTTGTCACTTTTGTTTCCCTAATTCCAATTTAGTTTCCTAATTCCAGCTAAGATACTGGGAATGCGATTTCAGTAGAACTGCCCTTTGTAAGACTATCTCCATTTCAATAGATGAACACTCGACTGTAAATAAGTTTCAAATTCCTAAACAGTAGGTCTCTAAAGGAAACATTTTGAGAATGTTGACTAGCTTGTCCTGGAGATATTGAGAAATAAGCATTCCATGCAACCAGTTGTATCCTCTGATTATGTCATTGACATAATTGCCTGTCATCAGCTAGGGGATTAAAAGAAAACCACCCACAATGAAACAAAACCCTGAGGTCATTCTCACAGATCAGCCATCTGATAGAGGATCTATTGGTAGTTCAGGAAGCCTTTGAATAGAACTGACACCCAAGATGTTCTGAATGGATGCCTGTCACTCCATGGAAGTATCATCTCAGCTAGAAAAACTCTGCCACGCTCCTTGCAAACTGGCTTAAAATCATAGGGGTGATTCCCTTTGGTAACCATAAGTTTGTTTTCTACAGCTGTAGATGGTGCGGGGTTGGGGGAGGAGAGATAAATTGGGAGTTTGGGATTAACGGGTACACTAATACATATGAAACAGATAGCCAACAAGGTCTTACTTGTTGATAAGTAACACAGGGAACACAGGGAACTCTACTCAGTATTTTGTAATAACCTATAAGGGAAAAGAATATGAAATAAATATGGGTAACTGAATCACTTTGCTGTACACTTGAAATTAACACAATACTGTAAATGAACTATACTTCAATTTTAAAATGTTAACGTGGCCAAAAAAAGAAAAAAAAAAAAAAAACCACACGGGCAAGAGTCCCATGGAGAAGCACAGTGTGGCTATTTTCTGGACTCTCCTGGGTACCTCAAATCCCCAGCAGGTGTGAACTTTCCATCTGCACAGGTGTAGAGCTGAATGACCTAACTCTGGAATCAGAAATGTTCCGTAACTTTATGTATGTAGTCATTTCATGAAAGTAAACTCACCTCCAGATTCTAGTGCTGGATTCTAAGAAAACCAGTGATGGACAGCGCTGGCATCTGAATGTAAACTGCTAGCCCCAAAGGTTGGGAGGAAAAGTACCGGGGTGTTATTCAGTCTCAAGTATTTGGGGAGGACCCTCCAGGAACTCATCTACTGTGTCTCACCCAGAGAGGTGGCTATGGCATAAATGAGTGTTTCTTTGCGGGGTGAGAGGGGGAGATAAGATGGTGGCATTGGGTACCCCAGGGGATATTTGACAAGAACTGGGGACATTTTTACTTATGGGAGCACTACTGACAGCTGGTAGGTAGAACCAGAGGTGTCCCCAAAAGTCCCAAAGTGCACAGGGCAGCCCATAGCCACCACAAAGAAGTGCCCTGCGCCAAATATCAATAGTGTCAAGGTTGAGAATGTGTGCTCCGCACCCATATGTTCTTTCATATGGGAAGAGACTCTGTGCCTTCTATACCTCCCTCTAGTCTAGAAGACCATATGCCTTCATGCCAGGCTCCCTTGATTGAAAAACTGCCTTTCCACTTGGAATTCTGCCATCTCCCCTGGCGCCTTTGATCAACCTGTCAAATTACCATCGATTTCATGAGGATTTATAAAATTTTCCAACTTCACATGGTTCTTTAGCTCCTCTCATTCAACCTTTGCTCCCTTGGCTGGCTCCTGGGGAAACACTTAGACCCTAACAAAACGTCTTCCCTCCCGTCTGTTTCCTGCACGCCCATGTATTCCAAAGTGTTTCTCATCTATCCACCAGAACAAAATCCTTCACTGGAACCACTGACACATCTCTTTGACTACGAAGTCTACTCTGTAAAACAATTTTCAGAGGAAGACTGTACAACAACAAAATATGGAGAGCAGTTCGCATTACAGTTAGTGGTACCACTCATCATTTTATTCTTTGATGGACAATTTTCGATGTTTTATAAAGGTTTCATTGCAAATATTTGATATTTTGAAATAAACATATACCTAATTCCTTGTTCCCCTAAGCAATATTTCCTACCTGCATGGCACAAAATTCCCAATTTATCCTCCTACCTAGCTCATGTGAACACATAGTATTTTTTATTAATGATATTTCGGTAATAATATATGTATATTTTTATAACATAGTATCCAATAGGAACCTATGTACATTCATATTATGTTTGGCTGGCTTTATGAAAGCCAGCAAGACTTTCAGTATCACTTTTATAGTATTTGCTGCCTCTATTCCTAGTGTGATTTATAATATGAGCATATATTTCTCCTAATCATTAGCTATATGGATGTTCAGATGCATGTCTTCCATTTCTCCAAAGAAGAAATACTAATGGTCAATAGGCACATGAAAAGATGCTCAACATCGCTAATTATTAGAGAAATGCAAATCAAAATTCCAATGAGGTACCACCTCACATTGGTCAAAATGGCCATCATTAAACATCTAGGGACTTCCCTGGTGGCGCAGTGGTTAAGAATGCACCTGCCAATGCAGGGGACACAGGTTCAAGCCCTGGTCCAGGAAGATCCCACATGCCACAGAGCAACTGAGCCCGTGCACCAAAACTACGGAGCCTGCGCTCTACAGCCCGCAAGCCACAACTACTGAGCCCACATTCCACAACTACTGAAGCCCACGCACCTAGAGCCCGTGCTCTGCAACAAGAGAAGCCACTGCAATCAGAAGCCCATGCACCGCAACGACGAGTAGCCCCCGCTCGCTGCAACTAAAGAAAGCCCACGTGCAGCAATGAAGACACAACACAGACAAAAATAGATAAATAAAAGAAATAAATTTACAAAAAAAAGAAAGTGCAAAGCCAAGCCACATAGTTGGAGAAGAAAAACAGATAGCTAGCTGTCTGTTTATAGACAGACAGATATAGACAGATGACAAATTTGGATAAATGATAGATTAGATTATAGATAATAGATGATAGATAGATAAATGATTTAGAGAGAGATGATAGATACAGATGATACATGAGATAAACAGGCAGGTAGGTAGGTAGGTAGGTAGGTAAGTAGATAGATAGATACATAGATATAGATAGATAAGCAGCTAAGAAAGTACATGTATATACAAACTTCTGTTATTGGGGAAAGATGATATTCTTTACTGTGGACCATATAATTGCCCCAAAAGTTTGCTTCTTCATTATGTTCAAAGGAATGATTCACTTATAAGGGTGTGCACCATTAATGAACTATTTAAGTACTTTCAAACTTTTTAAAGTATATCATGTATGCAAGAAACCACACAAAACGTATCACTGTTGCTCAATTATTTATTTTAAAAAAAACCCAAACCAAAGAGCCATGTAACCACAGCCTACGTCACGAAAGTGAACACTTCTCGGAACCTCAAAGTTCACTCTGAGCCATTTCCCACGTAATCTTAGGCATTTGATTCCTTCTGCTCAATATCATGTTTGTGAGATTAAAAATCCATGTTGGTGCCTATAACATTGGTTTGTGCATTTTCATTGCTGTCTTGAATTACACAGAACATAATTTATTAATCTATTCTACGGTGGTTGGACCATCCTCCCATTTGGGAGTGGCTATAGATAACACTGCACCATGCATTTAAAAAGTATCTCTTCAAGTACATGTATGCAAGCATTTTGGTGGATATATAACTATGCATAGAATTTCTAGATCCCATGATGTGGTAGACAGCAAAATGCATCCCAAAGATGTCCACATCCTAATTGCAAACGCCTGTGAATATGTTCTCTTACAAGTCACATCTCCTCTTTGACCCGGATCCCCCAGCCTTCCTCTTATAAGGACACTGTGATTATATTGGCGTTCCCAGATAATTCAGGATCATTCAAGATGGAAAGAAACTAAAGCTCTTAACCAGGCTTTAAAATGTTTGCTCCAACCCACCCACAAATAACTACAGAAAAGCTATTTGTAGCCTATTTACACATCACTGGGCTAATCAAGGGAAAGACTCAATTGTTAATTTTGTTTTTTTGGACCCAGGTTTTATGAGTACTGAGTCTGTAGCAAAATAAGTAAGGCAGGCATTCTCCTTCCAACAGTAGCTGCTTTCTGAAGTGGCCATTGTGCTGTACTCGACAGAAATTAGCTCTGTGCACTCAGCGTTCTGTCAACATCCTCGGCTCTGAGGACCTCAGCAGACAAGGGGATATTTTCTTTAAAATGGTTTGGGGAGAAGCAGATGTGGTTTTACAACCAGAGGGATGCAGATGTTTGCAAACACACTTCAGAAGAGGTTCTTCTTCTATCTAATTGCTAAAAACTAAGGATGCCCCTACACTATTATAGACCCAGAAATATTTGAAAATACAATGTGTATCTATTATTTGAGTTCTAATAAAAGTGTTTACTTTTTACACTTGGTAAAACCATGAGAATGTCTATGTTTATTTTCATTTTCTCAAACTGAGATCTGGGATGGGAAAATCACTCTTCTTTCAAGGAGCAATGAATATAAACATCCAAGTATGGAATTCTCAGAAGGAAAAACAAATTGTAAAGATTTCCAATTTGAACGGCTTATCACGTGGATTTATTAGTTTAGTAAGTTTATGACTTAGAAAGATTTGCAATGAATGTAATTATATATCATTTCACTATAAAAATCTGTTATATGACATTCCTTTCATACTGAGTGAATGTAAAAATGACTTAATATGATTATAACTTTAATATGCTAATTAATATCCTAGTATCTAAAAATACCTGGAAGTTTTTCTTCTACCCTTGTTGATATTCGTTCAGGAAAATGGCTGCAGGTCCCTTTTGGGAAAGAATAGGGGTAGTTTTGAGTTTTATCATATACTCATGAATTAGTTACAGGGTCTCTGCTCAAGAATATTCCTTCCTCAGCTAAACAGTTCTGCAGTGATGAATTGCTATGAGTCTGAACAGTAGATAAGGCTTTGTGATTCCTTATGATATTGATTTATGTTTTTGCCAAGCAGATCCAGAAAATCCCCTCCCTCCTGTATATCAAGCAGCCTCTATTAGGCTATTTCATTTTCTGAGGTCCAGTGATCAATTAGCCATTGTTAGAAACTCTGAATTCCAACATACCACATCATGCTCTCGTGTGGTACAGTTTACCCATTGTATCAGAAGATTAACTGCCCTCTATATTCCACCCATCCAGGATTCTCTGACTCAAACTAAGATCAAACACTGAACACAGCTCTGATCTTTCCAGAAAAACATCCTAAAAGCAAAATCTGGCAAGAACTGTTTGCAAGTAATTTAACTCTGTCCGAGAACGACGTTCAAAAATATTTACAACTGAAACAAAAAGCAAACAAAACACGGTCAACCTAGAAATCTATACCAAGCAAAAATACTTTTTGCTTTCGAAAAATTTAAAAAATATACTTTTTTGGACATACAGAAGTTTGAAGTATTTTGTCCCAAGCAGACCTATAGTATAAGAAATTTCAGACAGAAAGGAAATTATACCAGATGGAAATATGGATTTAATCAAAGTAATTAAGAACTACAGTGAAAAGTACATGGGTAAATATAGTAGGTTATTTCATTTAATCTCTTTAACGGATCATTGGATATTTAAACAAAAATTAAAATGTAGTTTGTGGTTTATAGCATATGTAAACCTGAAATATATGAAAATATGGCACAAAAATCAGGAGAGGAAAAACTGAAGTTAATCATTCTAAGGAAAGAAAAGTAAATTTTTCCAAAGTTCCTATATTGTTTATGAAATAGCGTAATAACACTTGAAAGTAAATTGTGACAAGTTAAAGCCTCACACTGTAAACACTAAATCAATGATTAACACGACAAAGAATTATAGCTAATATGATGACAAATGAGACACACAGGAATGATAAAAATTTTTCAGCCAATCCAAAAGAATGAGGAAAAGGAGGGAAAACTGAACAAAGAACAGACGGACAAACAGAAAACAAATACAGGGATCGTACATCTACTCCTGACCGTGTAAAAAGCGTATTATATGTAAATGATCTAAATACTCCCATTAGGGCTTCCCTGGTGGCGCAGTGGTTGAGAGTCCGCCTGCCGATGCAGGGGACACGGGTTCGTGCCCCGGTCCGGGAGGATCCCACATGCCACGGAGCAGCTGGGACCGTGAGCCATGGCCGCTGAGCCTGCGCGTCCGGAGCCTGTGCTCCGCAACGGGAGAGGCCACAACGGTGAGAGGCCCGCGTACCGCAAAAAAAAAACAACAAAAAAAACCTCCCATTAAAAGACATACAGAAAGCAAGACCTAACTTTATTCTGTCTACGACAAGCACATTAAATATATAGACACAAGGGTTAAGAGTAACATGATGAAAAAATATATAACAAGCTGACATTAATCAAAATTGTGCTAACCTATCGATATTAGTATGAGATAAAATAGGTTTTAGAGCAACGGCTATTGCCCTAGATAAAGAAGGTCATTTTATAATAATAAAGAGTTCAATTCATGAAGAGAACATAAGATCCCTAAATGTTTATGCATCTAATAAGAGAACCTTAAAATACATGAAGAAAAAACTAATAGAATTGCAAAGAATTAGGGGTTTCAATATCCCTCTTTAATAATTGAAAAAGTAGCTAGAAAATCAGTACATAGGTACAAGTAAACATATGGAAATTGTGAACACTGAAACCACTGTCATATATTTTTAGTTTATTTTAATGATAAAGCCGCCATTTCTGAGACATATTAATTAAACATTAAACTGTACATATTTAAAGCATATAATTTGATGTTTTGACATATGTATACACAGTGGAGCCAAACCCCCAAATTTTCGTAGGCCCCTCGGTAATTCCTCTTTTATGTCCTACCCACCCCCTTTCTAAATGACCTGTGATTCAAAGAGGCCATCACAAGGAAAACCACACACTACTGCAAACTGAATGGTAAGATAATGAAAGCATAATATTCATTTTGGAGGGACACAGGTAAGAAATTATTAGAAGTACATTTATATTTCTACATGCTCTTACTAGAAGAAATAGTTTATTGTTCTCTATGCAACTTTCCATCTTATGAAGGTAGTAAAAATATGTTGCATTAGAAAAAAAGGAAAGCATTAATAAAGAGGGAATTGACTATTCATTGTTCTTTGAGTCTCGGCAAAATATGACAAGGAAATGCAATGTATGTGGCAGGGTGTCTGCTTATAATTATGTGGCAGAATTAAGGCAAAAATACAATACACACAGGCTAAAATATTTGCATTCCAACTACAGAGTCCTATCATTCTAAGTGATGAAAAATGATTCATAAAGAAAGGACAGTGAACTAGTTCCCCCCAAAAGACTGAACAGTTGATATGTGTTTTGAAAGCCACAAGGAGATGGAAAAATAAGTAAATAAAAATAACTAGACAAATCAGAAGGAAAGGGACTTTTGGAACATGAACCCGCCTCATTGGTCTTCGTTACTTTCGGGCTATCAATGTATAAGTGGCAGCCACAGGTTGCGAACTCTCTAAAATGGACACCAAAAAATACCCAAAGATACGTGTCTACTTTCATTTCCAAACCAACACACTTTAACATCTATATAACATTTAGCATCACCTAGCACTAGGAGGCATACTTTATTTTTCAGATAAGTTTAGAGTTGAAAAGTAGTTAAATCAGTTAAACACACACACACACACACACACACACACAACTAGAATCTTCTTCTTAATGGAACTGCCCATAAAATATGTGAAGCACATAAGCATGTTATTATTTTTTTTAACTCATGTTTATTCCATTAGAGGCTTAAAGTATCTCTTTAGATGCCCGAGAAGGTGTACAAATACTCACCATATTTCAACTCTATTACGTCAGGTATAACAATACTATCTCCAATTATTTATATTACATCGACTTTTACATGTAACTACTGAAATAGCATGCACATACTGTAATCCCACAAAAACCTGAGACCTTAAGGTGCTTTAAGGATAATGGTGGAAAATAAATGTACTTCCCATTTTATCTTGTTTCACTTGTTTTCTCTCCCTAATCTCTAGGCTTTGAGTAATGCTGCTTCATCTAGTTATTCAATCTTTATCAAACTGAGTTGTGCTGATAACAAAATTCACTTTGAGAATCCTGTTTCATTCGTGGTCTGGGGGCAGGCAGTGATTGGACTGAGGATCTGGGAGCTTTTCATCCATTACAGTGACAGCTTGCTAGCTGTGTGCACAAATCCATTTCTGTCAGAGCAAATCTATTCCTAGAGAACTATGAACAGGAGAAGTCTGACTGCATATTTGTAACCTATTTCTTGAGGCACTTCTGACAACTTCAGCTTCATTCGAGAGGACCGCTGTCCATCCAAAATGAAGTTCCTTTATCATTTCTTACATTAGAGACAGGGCTTCAATTTTCTTAGCCATTTTCCTTCAATGGCACATTTTGGAAGCTGAGATTTCAGTGATAATATTGACTGGTAAGAAATCATGCAATTTCTTTCTTTGTGACATCCTTGTCTGGTTTGGGTATCAGGGTGATGGTGGCCTCGTAGAATGAGTTTGGGAGTGTTCCTCCCTCTGCTATATTTTGGAAGAGTCTGAGAAGGATAGGTGTTAGCTCTTCTCTAAATGTTCGATAGAATTTGCCTGTGAAGCCATCTGGTCCTGGACTTTTGTTTGTCGGAAGATTTTTAATCACAGTCTCAATTTCAGTGCTTGTGATCGGTCTGTTCATATTTTCTATTTCTTCCTGGTTCAGCCTCGGAAGGTTGTGCTTTTCTAAGAATTTGTCCATTTCTTCCAGGTTGTCCATTCTACTGGCATAGTTGCTACTAGTAATCCGTAATACAGAGTGAAGTCAGTCAGAAAGAGAAAAACAAATACCGTATGCTAACACATATATATGGAATCTAAAAAAAAAAAAGGTTCTGAAGAACCTAGGGGCAGGACAGGAATAAAGACGCAGACGTAGAGAATGGACTTGAGGACACAGGGAGGGGGAAGGGTAAGCTGGGATGAAGTGAGAGAGTGGCATGGACATAGATACACTACCAAATGTAAAACAGATAGCTAGTGGGAAGCAGCCACATAGCACAGGGACATCAGCTCGGTGCTCTGTGACCACCTAGAGGGGTGGGACAGGGAGGGTGGGAGGGAGATGCAACAGGGAGGAGATATGGGGATATACGTATATGTATAGCTGATTCACTTTGTTATACAGCAGAAACTAACACACCATTGTAAAGCAATTATACTCCAATAAAGGTGTTAAAAAAAAAAAGAAAACATGCAAAAAGATCCTTCCAAATATATATTAAAAAAAAAAAAGAAAAACATTAAAGGATATACTATGTCCCAAATACCACATATTTTGACTTCTCTTACCAGAAAAGGCATATCTGATGAGCGCAAAAATTTTCATTAAAAAGGGACATCCACACAGTGACAAGTCACTCATTGCCCGAAAACATTCCTCCTCCTGTTCCTAGAGGTAAATACTTAATAAAACGTTCTCATCTGTCCTTCCATGAATACTGATAAATGAGCAACTCTGCGTTCACTAAGGAAATTCTGCAATGCACAATGAGATGCTAATTGGTGGTTCTGCTCTGGGTAGGATGCTCAAGGTGTCCAAGGTTTGATTCTGCTTGCATCTTTCTTTCCCTGCATCACCACCCTTCCAGCGTGTCTTGTTCTCCGCCTGTACCATCTCAGCCACAGAGAGACACTCAAGTAGAGCACCCCTCCAGATTTTGGGTTGCCTGATTGTACAGCTCCCTCATGAGGTTCTAAGAAATCAGACCAGTGCCTTCTCAGCTTAGAAGAACCACCTTACTATTCTAAGCCACTAGTTCACCTGCCAGGAATTTGTACTCAGGCAAAAAGGTAGTCTCACCCACCCCACGAATTCCTTGTTTTCTTAGAGACCATTATCTTGTCTGCCTGTTGGTCAATATCAGGAAACAGTTGTCTTGTATATCTTGTCAATTTTATAGTAGTTTACGGAAGAAGGGTCCCTCCACCATAGTTGAAAACCTGTTCTAGCTAATGTGTCTCTTCCATTTTAAGGTTGGTGAACAGGAAGTATGAGTCTTCTGTTTCCAGAAATACTGCAATTGAGTTTCTTGGTGCAAACATGCAGGTTCAAAACACCTAAAATATTGCATACGCTATGTATCAAATACATTGAAATGTATGTCTAAGAAGACAGAATTGGAAGGGAAATCCCTGAGGGGTAGAAAACCAGCAAGTATAAATTCAAATACTCAACCATGGGGAGACGTTTAATGCATCTAACGTTCCTGGCATAGTATCAATATTTGCTTCATGTTCTTTTTTGGTACGAGCTTGCTGTACATGAAATTGAATAACGGTCATGTCCTCAACGTTCATCATAGCACTAATTTAGTTATATGGGGTCTTTAGTGTCTTATTTAAAGTTGCTAGACCTAAGTGTACTCCCAAATAAAGCTAGTATCATGGTCTGCACTTTCACTTTCTAGGCATACAACTGATAATTGGCCATTTCAGTTAGTTTCATCCCTTGTTTATAGATATCGTGTACTCAACAGATAGTCTTTTGATTCACGTCTTGTGTGTTTTCCTCTTAACCCAAGGTAAGACCCTTATGAATTATGACAAGATCCCATCAACAGCCGCGTGATGTCTTAGAAGTTCTCAGTCACTTGTAAGGACTTACCAAAGGACATTCTTCATTGGAAATCCTAGCCACACGCAGTTTTGTCCATTCAATCAATATCTTAAGAACTAAAATATGCCATATTTTTGGGAGATACGTATTAGTTACGTGACAAAATTTCCAAGATACCGTATTTCGGGGGCGGGGGGGGGAATTTGGAGCTACACAGTGATAAACATGCTTCTGTGGAAAACATTTTAAAATCTATAACATGCTAATAATATTACTTTATGGAACACATCAAACTTTTTTGACCATAATACTGTTTTTGTTCTAATCTTTCAGAAGTATTTATAACAAAGGAATTGGAGGACACTTGATTATGTGTTGCTGCCAGAACAATGAACCCAATATTTCTGAATTATTATCATATGACTAATTATATTCATATTCTATATGTCATATTTTATATATTAATTATATCATACAATTAATATTATCGATATATTACATATAATTATATACTCTATTATGTACAAAATTTTATATACTTGTGTAATACATGATTATAATTTTATATATATGTGTTATAATTTATATTAATGTTATAATTATTAGTAATACAATAATTATATATTTTAATTGTTAATAACGAACAGAATTATCGTCTTCAGTCTCATTTCTCCCAGACTTAGAAATGTTCCGATTTCCATAACTTTCAGGTGGGTGCTATTTTCTAATTTTCTAATCTAAAAGAATGTAGAGGCCCTGTGCTTGATGATTATTATTTTTATTATGTCTTTAGTAACTTTTTTTTCAAGTCTGTGAGAAAAGCTGTGCCCCTTTCCTGTCAGACCTGTCAATACATCAATCCTATATGCCATGCATCATTTGTATTAAGTACTTTTAAATATTAAATATGCTATGAAACACAGCCCTCTATTTTTCTATTCATCTAAGTTCAATTCAAGGCCAAGTTCAATTCTATCTGGGACTCTCTCACCATGATTCTTTCCCTCCTTGGCAAACAGCGCATCATTCCTTCCCCTTACCTGGTAGTTCTCTTCACACCTAAAATAATCACCTGCAAACTCTCCATAATTTCCTGACTGCGTAGTTCAGAAGATAGAGGGGAATCACTTCAGGGAAACAAAAGAACACAGATTCAAGTGACTCTGAAATTGTCTTATACGCTCTCGGATGGAGACTTGCTTGCTTATCCAAGGGCTTAAGAACTCGAACGAAAGGGTCTTTAGAGAAACACCATCCATGTTGCTAATTAGCCAGCGATCAAAGGATTCAACTCAAGGCATTTCAGATCATTTCTCTTCTGCCCGAAGGCACTGTAAACCAAGTTAGTTTTGAAAATAGAGCAAGTGGTTTTATTCTTAGCATGAAGTCAGATCTTTCTATAACCCATGATGAGTCGAGAGGAGACTAGAGCACAGGTGGCAGCTGTTTAGAAATACACCAGAGGGCTGATGAAAGGATGAAGCCCTGGAAGGTGATGGTCACTGCCTTTTATATGCTGAGAGGGTAGGTCTCACGGAATGCCTTTATTGCAGGAAACCCTGCAGAGGGTGTCTGTGCTCTTTAAACACTTCACAATCAATTAGGCTGGGCAGGATCCCTTCCTGGGCAAGCCTTCCTTTTTGCCAGCTTGCTTTGCAATTCTTTATCACAAGCTAAGCTCCGAGCATCCACGGAAAACACCGTTTCAAGCACAGCTGGCAACGTTGCTCTGATTTCCCCAACAGCGGCACCTGCCATTCATCCTAAATGAAATGCTTCTTTCTCTCTTTCATCAAATGTCACCAAATAAAATATCACATTTAAAAGTCATTCGTTCTACAAAGGTACAAAATATTTTATTCCTATGAACCGTTGAAAGGGTGGAAAAGGCACTTTTTAAAAATTATTATTGGATTGCACGCAGGACCTTCTGAATTTTAAATCAGTTCAGAATGGCTCAAAATAGTAGCTAAATTGATAGTCTTCACAGCTACTGGGCTCTGGGGGAAAATAAAAGAGGCTACGCATCAACTAGAAATCAGAGAGTTTCGAATTTCCTGGTGGAGCACTGGTTGAGAATCCACCTGCCAATGCAGGGGACATGGGTTCGAGCCCTGATCCGGGAAGGTCCCACATGACGCAGAGCAACTAAGCCTGTGCGCCACAACTACTGAGCCTGTGCTCTAGAGCCCACGAGCCACAACTACTGAGCCCACGTGACACAACTACTGAAGCCTGCGCGCCTAGAGCCCGTGCTCCGCAAGAGAAGCCCGTGCACCGCAATGAAGAGTAGCCCCTGCTCGCGGCAACTAGAGAAAGACTGTGCGCAGCAACGAAGGCCCAACGCAGTCAAAAATAATTAAAAATGTATTTCAAAAATTAAAAAAAAAAGAAATAAGAGAGTTTATAAATTCATTACTAAGTTAACTGTGGCAGTTATGACGCTGTTGAGGAGTAAAGATACTGAACACATTGGTAAGTTCTTTAGGAAATCTCTTCCTTGTCATCAGGCACCAGCCAGGCTTGTAAAGTCACCATCCGTAACTAATGGATTTGCTTGGCATGGTTGCTATTAGCGATCCTTGGAGATCGAGGGTAGAAGAGACAAACTGAATACTATTTCTAACTGGTAAAAATAAAAATCGGGCTTCCCTGGTGGCGCAGTGGTTGAGAGTCCGCCTGCCGACGCACGGGGACATGGGCTCGTGCCCCGGTCTGGGAAGATCCCACATGCCGCGGAGCAGCTGGGCCCGTGAGCCATGGCCGCTGGGCCTGCGCGTCCGGAGCCTGTGCTCCGCAACGGGAGAGGCCACAGCGGTGAGCGGCCCGCGTACCGCAAAAAAATAAATAAATAAATAAATAAATAAATAAATAAATAAATAAATAAAAATCATGTCAAGTTGTATGTGTATTTACAATTGTCAATGCTCGCCCATTAAAGGAACCATGAATAACTGTGAACTTTTTTGAAACAACATGCCCAGCCTATGCTTTAGAAGGAGAAGAAATATTTTGTTCCTTTCAATCATTTTGGGGGAGAATGGAGAGTCTTCATTTTATTATAGCATCCATCATACTCATTCTACCACACCTGAAATTTTACTTAACTTTGACACGTAATGAGTTACCAAAAATATTCACGGAGTTTGCCATTGACTACTTTGCTGCACAACCATAAATATGAGAATAGTTACATGAACTTTAAAGAAAATTTAAATGACTAAAAGGACGTTGCACCTTAAGGTAGAGAAACTATACAAGAAAACTGACTGATTCAGTTAGATTTAATGACACACTAGAATCAAATTAGGAGTTTGGGACTAACGTATACACACTACTATATATAAAAGAGATAACCAACAAGGACCTACTGTAGACCACAGGGAACTCTACTCAATACTCTATAATAACCTATATGGGAAAAGAATCTGAAAAAGAACAGATACATGTATATGTGTAACTGAATCACTCTGCGGTACACCTGCAACTAATACAACATTATACGTCAACTATACTCCAATGTAAAAAAGGATCAGAAGAAGAATTAGTTTATAACTTTCTGTACCAAATAGCAAAAAGGCTCGATTGCATTTCTTGATATTAACAGAACACATACTAAACAGCATGGATCTAGGAATAAATGATAAATACGACAAGCTCTTGCCCATGAAAGTTCATTGCTTCAGTCACCACCCGCCATTCAAGGCCACCTATTGTCCCTGTAAAACACATCTGATTACTTCCTGGCCACTTCAAAGTGCTGTCTGTGTAATAACTGTCATTTTTCCCCTCCCTTGTTTTACCACGGGATACATGTCAAATAGTACATGCCTCTTTGAATCTCTTACAGACTCACCACCATAACTCACTTTGACGTTTTAGGGCAGCTGGTGTTGATCAAGTCTTTACTTACGGTGCGTGTCCTTTTTCTCCACTCATGGGAGTTTCACTAGCAATGAAGGGGGAAACCAAGTCCACCTTTCCTCAAGATACTTTCAACCAAGGAAGGGTAAGTATTCAACAACAGGACACAAATCCCAAGGCAACTTAACAGATGTGTGTCTGGACAGGTGCCATGCCCCCGGGGACTCAGAACATTTTTAAGCATCTCAGTGCAATTACTTAATGCTTGTGCACCTATCTCAGACATTCGACACTATGTGACACCAATAATGTCTATTCTGAAGGCGACAGAGCATGTCTGATGATTTGCAAGGCTATTTTACCCAAAGATTTTATGTTACTGGGCATTTATTTACTTAACTGAAATTTCAGCTTGAAAGTACAGTGGTCCCTCAGTACCTGCAAGGGGGCTTGGTCCCAGGACCTCCAGCGATACCAAAAATCTGAGGACGCTCAAGTGCCTTATATAAAATGATGTAGTCTTTGCACATAACCTATGTATCCTATGCACATCCTTCTGTATACTTTAAATCATCTCTAAATTATTATACCACCTAACACAATGTAAATACTATGTAAATCATTGTAAATACAAGGTCAATGCTCTCTCTACATTGTTGCCAGCACACCACAAATTCTAGTTTGGCTTTTGGGAATTTTCTGGAATTTTTAAAAAATATTTTTAATCTACAGTTGGTTGAATCTGAGGCACTGAGCCCCAGGAGACAGAGGGCCGCTTGCATAAAGCTGTTAGAACAGTAGGTAAATGTCAGGTGCTCAGCGGAGCTGCACAGAGATGAACTGCCTGTTATTGGAGTAGCCCACTGAGACCAAAAGGCACCAGTGACATTAACAGTCAGACATTTAATCTCTTGCTGCGGTAGCAAAAGCAAGAGGCTAATTTGGAGAGAGCGCCAGACTCCATATTCCATTTTTCCCCATGGAACGGCGCTGGGTGAGGGTCAGGTCGATCAGTATAGACCTGGGGTCTTGGGAGGTGGTCTTGCTACCCAGGCAGCCCCAAGCTAAGGGCTTCTGCTGTTTTATGGGCTCAGATCTAGGGGGAGGGAAGAACAGGGGAGCCATGATGGAAGAGTGCTGGGTGCTCAGTCAGAGTTGAGGAAGGGTCTTTGAGGACTCCGCTTCCTTCCAGAAGGGGGTCTCAGAAGAGGCACCCGGGAAAACCTCCACCAAGGTCCCGCAATGAGGAGGCCTCCAAAGGGGGTACCTGGGCCAGGAATGCAGCTATGCATGAGGTTGCATGACAGCATGGCCCATCAGGGGGCTGAGTCCTTAACTATAACCCTTCAAAGACTGCCACGCACTGCCAGGTTCCCAATCTGGTGTGCGGAGGGCAGTTTCCCCACCTGAGGGCTGCTAGGCAAAGCCTTTGTCACTGCCTACCATAGGGCCTGAAAAGCCACACGTGGTTTATCAGCCAAGAGCCGGATTCCTGAGTCAGAGCACCTCACAGATCAGAAAAGAAACGTGACCTGCAGTATCACAAGCAAGACGGAATACGTTGTGAGATTGAAGGTGGTCAGAGCACACTGAAGAGACCCGGGCAGATGGAAGAATAAAGCATAAGGAGGAACGCATAGGCGCCGCATGACAGAGGCCCTTAACTTACATGACTTCAACTGCACTTGCCGGTCAGAGAGTGAACAACAAAGTGGAAAGATAAATAACTGCAAATATTTTCTCCAGTGGTACAGATGAACTTATCTGCAAAGCAGAGACACAGACGTAGAGAACAAATGTACGGATACCAAGCGGGAAGCGGGGGGGATGAATGGGGAGATTGGGATTGACAGATACACACTACTATGTATAAAATAGATAATTAATGAGAACCTACTGTATAGCACAGGGAACTCTACTCAATGCTCTGTGGTGACCTAAATGGGAAGGAAATTCGAAAACGAGTGGATATGTGTATATGTATAATGGATTCACTTTGCTGCACAGCACAAACTAACACAACATTGTAAAGCAACTCTACTCCAAGAGATTTTTTTAAAAAGATAAATAACTGAAAAGAGCTCCAACAGAAAGTCCGCAAAGAAAGATGGCAGCTGTCTCCTCAGCTGACCTCAATTCCAGAAAGTCTTGGACACCATGAGACTCTCAAGACATAGAGTGAGACTGTCATGGTTGAAGCCATATGTGTCTCATACAACATGGCACCATGGAAAAAGAACTCTGCTTCCACTGGACTGAAGGACAGACAGAAATTTTATGTTCACGTGGCGTTTCCTACTACAGGATTGTTCCACATCAGGGAACATCCTGAAAGCATTTTCAAGCACGTATGTGTCCATACGCACTTTTCACATTGTTCCTTAACTTGAGAAAAGCAACAGCTGCACACATACAGACTGCTTATGAACAAGTTACAACAAGTAGAGATGAATATCGCTTTGGAACTACGTGTAGAAATGATGCATTATACCATGAATTTGGAGTACGTCCACATATTTGTTTGTCTCACTCACCCGTTACAGTTAATTTTCAACAGATGGTCATACGTTTCATATGATGTCATCTCAAAATTGAAAATGGATGCAATGTAGTTTCCTTCTGTGATCAGTATTTCCAACTAGAAAATTAGATCGTTCTCTGGCAAGAATTGAAGGCTGCACTCCAAGTGTTGCATTTGAAAAGGAAAATACTGTAAATTGCATTTGAGGTGTACTCTACGGGTAAGTGGATATATTCTGTCATATTTTATTCCAACCCATTAAGGTATGATGAAACAATTTATTCTGGTAACAGGTATTTATATAAAGCAAATGGGACAGATGAGATGTATAATAAATTGTCATTATTTTTATTATTTCCTGATGGTGGTGATTCTTTTCTCAGACTTCATGTTTAACTCCCATGTGAATCATTTGAGGAGCTTATCCCTGTAAGAACCCCCTTCTTTGCTGGATCGGCCTAACAGCCACGTTTTCCCTCACTGAACCTATTTTTTAACTTGCTGGTCACTGATATTCATGCCACTCTCCCCAGTCCAAATTGATAGCAAATCTCCTCAAAAGAAGAACTAAGGGACTTCCCTGGTGGCGCAGTGGTTAAGAACCACCATGCCAATGCAGGGGATGCAGGTTCGAGCCCTGGTCTGGGAAGATCCCACATGCTGCGGAGCAACTAAGCCCACGAGCCACAACTACTGAGCCTGTGTGCCACAACTACTGAGCCCGCGTGCTGCAACTGCTGAAGCCTGTGCACCTAGAGCCAGGGCTCCACAACAAGGGAAGCCCGTGCACCACAACGAAGAGTAGCCCCTACTTGTCACAACTAGAGAAAGCCCATGCGCAGCAACGAAGACCCAACACAGACAAAAATAAATAAATAAATTAATTAAGTAAAATTACTTAAAAAAAAAAAAGACGAACTAACCAGGAAGTGTAAAGAGATTCATGTAAGGAGACTGAAATACATGTGCAGTACTACCTTAGGCCCAGCTCAAAAATCTCAGCATTCCCATTCATTATTTCATTCCCCCAAACCTGCCATTCCCAAACTTTTCTCTGGATTCTGTATTTGATTACAATAGGCATCAGGTTTTAGATGGTTCTCAATCATTTTTAACTATAGCAATTTTGAAGATATTCATGGGAAATATAATGGCATCATGTCTAATCACCTTCGACCAAAAGATATCACAGCCCAGAGCTGGGTAAAGCCATTGAAAATAACCACTACGGAAGTTTCCATTGGGTTTCATATCAAATAATTTATTTCTATGAAGTTAAAACTTGAACAGATTTAAAATAAAGGTATTTCCCCTAAGAGAAGTTAATGATAAACAGGCTCAAAATGTTCAAAATATCGATACTTACTATCTGATAAAATAAATCATAAGATATGCTAAAGTTCTGGTACGTTTTCTTTAAAAAAAATTGTCAATAGTCATAAATTGTTTATCATTTTTCGAATAGCTATATTCATTAAATGCTGAATTTGCTTCAATAATTTATGTTTTAATTTTCCATAACTATTATGTTCTTCAAAATAAAATAAGAAACAGCATGCAAAAGAGATAGAAATTAAATTGTGCTAATTATTAATTACTTCTAAATAACTGCAAACAATTCACTCCTGGGGGTATAAATACATTTGTGACCATACACAATAAACTGTCAAAATACCTTTAACAGAAGTCAGTTAGTGAATTATGTGTGAAATCCTTACTGTGCAATCTGAAATCAAGATTATTGACTTAATGTTTTCTTAACCCACATGGAAAAGTTTGGGATCTCCATCTTCATAAAAATCCCAGTAGAGAGTTCTACCAACTTTGCTCAGAAATGCAAATTAGTGTTCATTTTACTAAATATACACATTTAAGACAATTTGTGAAACGTAAATAATATTTTTCCAGTTAACACCTGTCTTTTTTGGAATTAACATATACTGTTGAAAATACACTTCCAATAAGAATAGTCAATAGACTTACATAATTTGAATCCTAAGTATCAACAGCCTTAGATTTAATAATCTATTAAAAGGAGCTTTAAGACGGCGGAAGAATAAGACACGGAGATCACCTTCCTCCCCACAGATACACCAGAAATACATCTACACGTGGAACAACTCCTACAGAACACCTACTGAACGCTGACAGAAGACCTCAGACCTCCCAAAAGGCAAGAAACCCCCCACGTACCTGGGTAGGGGAAAAGAGAAAAAGAATAAACAGAGACAAAATGATAGGGATGGTACCTGCACCAGTGGGAGGGAGCCGTGAAGGAGGAAAGGTTTCCACACGCTAAGAAGCCCCTTCATGGGCGGAGACTGCAGGTGGCGGAGGGGGGGAGCTTCAGAGCCACAGAGGAGTGCACAGCAACAGGGGTGCGGGAGGCAAAGCGGGGAGATTCCCGCACAGAGGATCAGGGCCGACCGGCACTCACCAGCCCGAGAGGCTTGTCTGCTCCCCCGCCGGGGTGGGCGGGGCTGGGAGCTGAGGCTCCGGCTTCGGTCGGAGCGCAGGGAGAGGACTGGGGTTGGCGGCGTGAACACAGGCTGCAAGGGTTAGTGCACCACGGCTAGCCGGGAGGGGGTCCGGGGAAAAGTCTGGACCTGCCAAAGAGGCAAGAGACTTTTTCTTCCCTCTTTGTTTCCTGGTGCCCGAGGAGAGGGGATTGAGAGCGCCGCTTAAAGGAGCTCCAGAGACGGGCGCGAGCCGCGGCTAAAAGTGCGGACTCCAGAGACGGGCGGGAGACGCTAAGGCTGCTGCTGCCGCCACCAAGAAGCCTGTGTGCGAGCACAGGTCACTGTCCACACCCCTCTTCCGGGGAGCCTGTGCAGCCCGCCACTGCCAGTGTCCCGGGATCCAGGGACAACTTCCCCGGGAGAACGCACGGCACGCCTCAGGCTGGTCCAACATCATGCCGGCCTTTGCCACCACAGGCCCGCCCTGCACTTCGTGCCCCTCCCTCACCCTGGCGTGAGTGAGCCCGAGCCCCCGAATCAGCGGCTCCTTTAACCCTGTCCTGTCTGAGTGAAGAACAGACGCCCTCACGCGACCTACACGCAGAGACAGGGCCAAATCCAAAGCTGAGCCCCAGGATCTGTGTGAACACAGAGGAGAAAGGGAAATCCCTCCCAGGAGCCTCAGGAGCAGCGGATTAAAGCTCCACGATCAACTTGATGTACCTGCATCTGTGGGAAACTTGAATAGACAAGGAATTATGCCAAAATTGAGGCCCTGGACTTTGGGAGCAACGATATATTTTTTTTCACTTTTTCTTTTCTTATGAGTGTGTATGTGTATGCTTCTGTGTGTGATTTTGTCTCTATAGTTTTGCTTTTACCATTTGCTCTAGGGTTCTGTCTGTCCCCCCTTTTTTTTAGTATAGTTTTTAGAACTCGTTATCATTGGTGGATTTGTTTTTTGGTTTGGTTGCTGTCTTCTTTCTTTTTTTTATTACTTAAAAAAATTTTTTTAATAATTATTTTTTATTTTAATAACTTTATTTTATTTTATCTTCTTTCTTTCTTTCTTTTCTCCCTTTGATTCTGAGCTGTGTGGAGGACAGGCTTCGGTGCTCCAGCCAGTCATCAGGGCTGTGCCTCTGATATGGGACAGCCAAGTTCAGGACACTGGTCCACAAGAGACCTCCCAGCTCCACGTAATATCAAATGGTGAAAATCACCCAGAGATCTCCATCTCAATGCCAAGACCCAGCTCTACTCAACGACCAGTAAGCTATACTGCTGGACACCCTATGCCAAACAACTAGCAAGACAGGAATACAGCCCCATCCATTAGCACAGAGCTGCCTAAAATCATAATAAGGCCACAGACACCCTAAAACACACCACCAGACATGGACCTGCCCACCAGAAAGACAAGATCCAGCCTCACCCACCAGAACACAGGTACTAGTCCCCTCCACCAGGAAGCCTACACAACCCACTGAACCAACCTTAGCCAGTGCGGGCAGACACCAAAAACAAGGGGAAATACGAACCTGCAGCCTGCGAAAAGGAGACCCCAAACATGGTAAGTTAAGCAAAATGAGAAGACAGAGAAATACACAGCAGATGAAGGAGCAAGATAAAAACCCACCAGACCTAACAAATGAAGAGGAAACAGGCAGTCTACCTGAAAAAGAATTCAGAGTAATGATAGTAAAGATGAGCCAAAATCTGGAAATAAAGTGGAGAAAATAAAAGAAACGTTTAACAAGGACCTAGAAGAACTAAAGAGCAAACAAACAGTGATGAACAACACAATAAATGAAACTGAAAATTCTCTAGAGGGGATCAATAGCAGAATAACTGAGGCAGAAGAACGGATAAGTGACCTGGAAGATAAAATAGGGGAAATAACCACTGCAGAGCAGAATAAAGAAAAAAGAATGAAAAGAATTGAGGACAGTCTCAGAGACTTCTGGAACAACATTAAATGCACAAACATTCGAATTATAGGCATCCCAGGAGAAGAAAAAGAAAGGTACTGAGAAAATATTTGAAGATATTATAGTTGAAAAGTTCCCTAATATGGGAAAGGAAATAGTTAATCAAGTCCAGAAAGCACAGAGAGTCCCATACAGGATAATTCCAAGGACAAACATGCCAAGACACATATTAATCAAACTATCAAAAATTAAAAACAAAGAAAACATATTTAAAGCAGCAAGGGAAAAACAACAAACAACACACAAGGGAATCCCCATAAGGGGATTCTGTGCAAGAATCTGTGCAAGCCAGAAGGGAGTGGCAGGACATATTTAAAGTGACGAAAGGGAAAAACCTACAACCAAGATTACTCTACCCAGCAAGGATCTCATTCAGATTTGATGGAGAAATTAAAACCTTTACAGACAAGCAAAAGCTAAGAGAATTCAGCACCACCAAACTAGCTTTAAAACAAATGCTAAAGGAACTTCCGTAGGCAGGAAACACAAGAGAAGGAAAAGACCTACAATAACAAACACAAAGCAATTAAGAAAATGGTAATAGGAACATATATAACGATAATTACCTTAATGTAAATGGATTAAATGCTGCAACCAAACGACATAGAATGGCTGAATGGATACAAAAACATGACCCGTATATATGCTGTCTACAAGAGACCCACTTCAGACCTAGGGACACACACAGACTGAAAGTGAGGGGATGGAAAAAGATATTCCATGCAAATGGACATCAAAAGAAAGCTGGAGCAGCAATTCTCATATCAGACAAAATAAACTTTAAAACAAAGATTATTACAAGAGACAAAGAAGGACACTACATAATGATCAAGGGATCAACACAAGAAGAAGATATAACAATTGTAAATATTTATGCACCCAACATAGGAGCACCTCAATACATAAGGCAAACACTAACAGCCATGAAAGGGGAAATCGACAGTAACACATTCATAGTAGGGGACTTTGACACCCCACTTTTACCAATGGACAGATCATCCAAAATGAAAATAAATAAGGAAACACAAGCTTTAAATGATACATTAAACAAGATGGACTTAATTGATATTTATAGGACATTCAATCCAAAAACAACAGAATACACTTTCTTTTCAAGTGCTCATGGAACATTCTCCAAGATAGATCATACCTCGGGTCACAAATCAAGCCTTGGTAAATTTAAGAAAATTGAAATTGTATCAAGTATCTTTTCTGACCACAATGCTACGAGACTACGTATCAATTACAGGAAAAAATCTGTAAAAAATACAAACACATGGAGGTTAAACAATACACTACTTAATAACCAAGAGATCACTGAAGAAATCAAAGAGGAAATAAAAAAATACCTAGAAACAAATGACAATTAAAACACAACAACGCAAAACCTATGGGAGGCAGCAAAAGCAGTTCTAAGAGGGAAGTTTATAGCAATACAATCCCACCTTAAGAAACAAGAAACATCTCAAATAAACATGCTAACCTTACACCTGAAGCAATTAGAGAAAAAATAACAAAAAAAACCCAAAGATAGCAGAAGGAAAGAAATCATAAAGATCAGATCAGAAATCAATGAAAAGGAAATGATAGCAGAGATTAATAAAACTAAAAGCTGGTTCTTTGAGAAGATAAACAACATTGATAAACCATTAGCCAGACCCATCAAGAAAAAAAGGGAGAAGACTCAAATCAATAGAATTAGAAATGAAAAAGGAGAAGTAACAACTGACACTGCAGAAATACAAAGGATCATGAGAGATTACTACAAGCAACTATATGCCAATAAAATGGACAACCTGCAAGAAATGGACAAATTCTGAGAAATGCACAACCTTCTGAGACTGAACCAAGAAGAAATAGAAAATAGGAACAGACAACACAAGCAATGATATTGAAACTGTGATTAAAAATCTTCCAACAAACAAAACGCCCAGGACCAGATGGCTTCACAAGTGAATTCTATCAAACATTTAGAGAACAGCTAACACCTTTCCTTCTCAAACTCTTCCAAAATATAGCAGAGGGAGGAACACTCCCAAACTCATTCTATGAGGCCACCTTCACCCTGATACGAAAACCAGACAAAGATGTCACAAAGAAAAAAAACTACAGGCCAATATCACTGATGAACATAGATGCAAAAGTCCTCAACAAAATACTAGCAAACAGAATCCAACAGCACATTAAAAGGACCATACACCATGATCAAGTGCAGTTTATCCCAGGAAGGCAAGGATTCTTCAACATATGCAAATCAATCAACGTGATACACCATATTAACAAACTGAAGGAGAAAAACCATATGATCATTTCAATAAATGCAGAGAAAGCGTTCGACAAAATTCAACACCCATTTATGATAAAAACCCTGCAGAAAGTAGGCAAAGAGGGAACTTTCCTCAACATAATAAAGGCCATATATGACAAACGCACAGCCAACATCGTCCTAAATGGTGAAAAACTGAAAGCATTTCCACTAAGATCAGGAACAAGACAAGGTTGCCCACTCTCACTACTCTTATTCAACATAGTTTTGGAAGTTTCAGCCACAGCAATCTGAGAAGAAAAGGAAATAAAAGGAATCCAAATCCGAAAAGAAGTAAAGCTGTCACTGTTTGCAGCTGACATGATACTAAACATAGAGAATCCTAAAGATGCTACCAGAAAACTACTAGAGCTAATCAATGGATTTGGTAAAGTAGCAGGATACAAAAGTAATGCACAGGAATCTCTTGCATTCCTATACACTGATGATGAAAAATCTGAAACTGAAATTAAGAAAACACTCCCATTTGCCATTGCAACAAAAAGAATAAAATATCTAGGAATAAACCTACCTAAGGAGACAAAAGACCTGTATGCAGAAAATTATAAGACACTGATGAAAGACATTAAAGATGATACAAACACATGGAGAGATATACCATGTTCTTGGATTGGAAGAATCAACATTGTGAAAATGACTCTACTACCCAAAGCAATGTACAGATTCAATGCAATCCCTGTCAAACTACTACTGGCATTTTTCATAGAACTAGAACAAAAAATTGCATAATTTGTATGGAAACACAGAAGACCCCAAATAGCCAAAGCAATCTTAAGAAAAACAGAGCTGGAGGAATCAGGCTCCCTGACTTCAGACTATACTACAAAGCTACTGTAATCAACATAGTATGGTACTGGCACAAAAACAGAAAGATAGATCAATGGAACAGGACAGAAAGCCCAGTGATAAGCCCATGCACATACGGTCACCTGATCTTTGACAAAGGGGGCAGGAACATAAAACCAATGCACATATGCTCACCTGATCTTTGACAAAGGAGGCAAGAATATACAGTGGAGAAAAGACGGCCTCTTCAATAAGTGGTGCTGAAAAAACTGGACAGCTACATGTAAAAGAATGAAATTAGAACACTCCCTAACACTATACACAAAAATAAACTCCAAATGGATCAAACACCTAAATGTAAGGCCAGACACTATCAAACTCTTAGAGGAAAACATAGGCAGAACACTCTATGACATAAATCACAGCAAGATCCTTTTTGACCCACCTCCTAGAGAAATGGAAATAAAAACAAAAATAAACAAATGGGACCTAATGAAACTTCCAAGCTTTTGCACAGCAAAGGAAACCATAAGCAAGATGAAAAGACAACCCTCCAAATGGGAGAAAATATTTGCAAATGAAGCAACTGACAAAGGATTAACCTCCAAAATTTACAAGCAGCTCATGCAGCTCAATAACAAACAGAAAACCCAATCCAAAAACCGGCAGAAGACCTAAATAGATATTTCTCCAAAGAAGATATACAGATTGCCAACAAACACATGAAAGAGTACTCAACGTCATTAATCATTAGAGGAATGCAAATCAAAACTACAATGAGATATCCTGTCACACCAGTCAGAATGGCCATCATCAAAAAATCTACAAACAATAAATGCTGGAGAGCTTACGGAGAAAAGGGAATCCTCTTCCACTGTTGGTGGGAATGTAAATTGATACAGCCACTATGCAGAACAGTATGGAGGTTCCTTAAAAAACTAAAATTAGGACTACCATATGACCTAGCAATCTCTCTACTGGGCATATACCCTGAGAAAACTATAATTCAAAAAGAATCATGTACCACAATGTTCATTGCAGCTCCACTTACAATAGCCAGGACATGGAAGCAACCTAAGTGTCCATCAACAGATGAATGGATAAAGAAGATGTGGCACATATATACAATGGAATATTACTCAGCCATAAAAGGAAACGAAATTGAGTTATTTGTAGTGAGGTGGATGAACCTAGAGTCTGTCACACAGAGTGAAATAAGTCAGAAAGAGGAAACAAATACCGTATGCTAACACATATATATGGAATCTAAAAAACAAACAAACAAAAATGTTCATGAAGAACCTAGGGGCAAGACGGAAATAAGGATCTACTAGAGAATGGACTTGAGGATACGGGGAGGGAGAAGGGTAAGCTGGGACAAAGTGAGACAGTGGCATGGACATATATACACTACCAAATGTAAAATAGATAGCTAGTGGAAGCAACCGCGTAGCACAGGGAGATCAGCTCTGTGCTTTGTGACCACCTAGAGGGGTGGGATAGGGAGGGTGGGAGAGAGGGAGATGCAAGAGGAAGGAGATATGGGGATATATGTATATGTATAGCTGATTCACTTTGTTATAAAGCAGAAACTAACATACCATTGTAAAGCAATTATACTCCAATAAAGAATTTAAATAATAATAATAATCTTTAAAAAATTTGACTTTCCTCCTCCCCCCCTTTTTTTTTAATTTAGGGAGATAAAGTGATTTGTAAATTATTTTATGTGATTTCAATTCTCTGTAAACATTTATATGACTTTAATCTTTGGATCAATTTCAAATAAGGTTAATTATTTTAATAGTTCATTTGTCCATGAAAATATACTGATATGTTAACTGAATATGGACTATTATTTTATAATTTGGCAATGTATAAATTTATACTTATAAAGATTTATCTTATGAAAGTACTATACATATATAAACTACATATTTATATTATTTTAATTTGCTAACTGCAGCATTATCCTCCTTCTAAAACCATATTAGGGACTTCCCTGGTGGCGCAGTGGTTAAGAATCCGCCTGCCAATACAGGGGACATGGGTTCAAGCCCTGGTCCGGGAAGATCCCACACGCCATGGAGCGACGAAGCCTGTGCGCCACAACTACTGAGCCTGCGCTCTAGAGCCCGCAAGCCACAACTACTGAGTCCACAAGCCACAACTACTGAGCCCGCGTGCCACAATGACTGAGCCCACGTGCCTAGAGCCCGTGCTCCGCAATAAGAGAAGCCATCGCAATAAGCCCGCACACCGCAACGAAGAGTAGTCCCTGCTCGCTGCAACTAGAGAAAGGCTGCATGCAGCAACGAAGACCCAACGCAGACAAAAATTAATTAATTTTTAGAAAAGGAAAGCTGCAGAGTACATCTGAATGGTTTCTCAGATAAGTTAAGTATCTGGAACACTAATTAAAATACCTGCCTGGAAATGTGAGTTTGGTGCTTCCTGCTCGTTCCACTAAGATACTGATTAAAAGTAAACTCAGAGGAAGGTTGTGATTTTTTTAAAGTGCTTGATGTTTCTGAGCATACTTGATGTCTCTAAATATACTTGGCTTGTGAATCTCAATGAGATGGCATGACTCCGCTGTCGGTGTGCTGCTACCACAACTTTCTTTGTTTTTAAATATTTTTTTTTTGTTAACCTCATAATCATAATTATATTGTGGATATCAGAGTATATCTCAATGAAATGCGAAGGTTAACGTCATGATCCTAGCTGTGTTACTATACAGCTAAGAGATTAAAAGATGGGGCGGGGGTGGGATGAATTGGGAGATTGGGATGGACATATATACACTACTATGTATAAAATAGGTAACTAATGAGAACCTGCTGTATAGCACAAGGAACTCTACTTCACTTCGCTGTACAGTAGAAACTAATACAGCATTGTAAAGCAACTGTACCCCAATTAAAAAAAAAGAGGATGTGTGGAAAAGGGTGGAAACAAAAAGAATCAGAATTTTGTGCTACATGACAGGCTACCATCAAGTCCTATGTGATAGTTGAGGATGCTCTCACACGTTTCTGTGTTAAATATTCTCCTAATTTTTGTGACTCATATGCATGAAGTATATGCACGACTACTTGTAGACCGTCTACAGCAAATCTGATCACATTCTGTCCCATAGTCAAGCTAATTAAAAGCCGACTATTTTATTCTATTTTATTTTAATCAATTATACTATTATACTTTCCCCTCCCAGCAGCTACTCTATAGTTGTTGCTCTTTTATGCAAAGTTGTGTTTAGGTCATGGAATAACTTTCTGAAAGGTCTTAAGCTGATTGTATGTCTAGACATTTTTATTTGTGTAATTCTTATTAATCTCCCACATCCTAAAAAAAAAAGCAAGAAATAGTTTTGACGAAACTATTTGAAGAAATAGTTTTCCACTTAATTGGAGCATTCTCAATAATGACTGAATACGTCTTGCGTATGCATGTGTCTATTTTTTGAGCAAGAAATGGATTCTTTGAAGGCTAAAATGCTGAGTCAACATGGTTATTCCTAAATTTGGTGAAAATAGTTAAAACTCAAATGGGTGCATTAGAACAATTAAGACGCCCAAAGGTACTGAATATACAGATAGGCAGATGTTGGAAAGACTTGAATTTATGATCATTACAGACTAGAAAGTAAATACAAATTCAGTAATTACCTGACAGTGAAAAGTAGTGCTGTATATGGCATGAAAAAGGGAAGATGTTAACAGACATTCTACTGTTACATAGCTCAAGGTTGAGATGGGTGATACTATCCTTTCAAAGTTATTAGTTGAGAACAAATCGAAACTGCAGAGAATCTAAGCATAAGAGAGAATACAGAGTTCAGTTCGCCCAACCACTCCTCGAGAAAATTGATACTTTCAAGAAAATTCTGCCAAATGACTCAGTAACTTTTTCTCAAACAGCTTCTGGGAGGGAACTCTTACAACTTCCAGAGGTAAGCTCTCCATCACTGGGTAAGTCTGAACCTGGTCTGTGCAATAATCTCCTTCCTCTTACTTTCCCAGGAGATATGACTGCTAGAGAAATAATCTAATCATTTATGTGTAAACACGACTCAACTATTGGAAAACAGGATACCATATCCCCACTTCACCAGACTGAATATCTCTACCTCAGACTATCTCAAATATGAAATGATTTAGCTTCCTTGCTTTTTTCCATCTGATGGTCCGAACATTTGACCCAATCCCTTCTTCAACAATGGAACCCAGAACTGACGGCAATAATCCCGCTGTCATGTGACCAACCCTTGAAGGGCAAAGCTACAGGGGCAAAACACCGACCCGCCCCATTGCTCCTGGAGGTATAGCATGAACTAATAAGGAGGATTATTCTCAAGCCTTAAGGTCTAATGGAATTTGCCCTGTTGGATTTCAGACTTGCTGGGGATTTGTCACTCCTCCCTTCTTTCCTATTTCTCCCTTTTGAAATGGGAATACCTACCTTATGTCTGTCCCACCACTGTAATTTGAAAGCTCGTAAAGTTAAATTTCACAGATTCACATCTGGCAAGGAATTTGCCTCAGGGTGAATCCTAAATGTCATCTAAATCAGATATAGATGGGACTTAAATTGAGTGGATGACATGTGAAAAGGACATAAATTTCGGGGATCCATGGGTTGCATGCTCTCACCTGTAGGTCTCCACAAAACCCTTATGTTGACACCTAACCGTCTCACTGTGATGGTATTAGGAGGACGGGCCTTTGGGAGGTGATGAGGTCGTGAGTGTGGAGCCCTCATGGATGGGATTACTGTCTTTATAAAAGAGACTCCAGAGAGCCCTTTCCTATCTTCCCCCATGTGCAGACACGGCGAGAAGACACAGTCTATGAACCACGAGGCAGGTTCTACCAGACCCTGAACCTGCCACTGTCTTGATGGTGGACTTCCAGTCTCTAGAACTAAATTAAATTGCTATTGTTTATGCAACAGCCCGTGGCATCTTGTTGTAGCAGCCCCAAGGAACTTAAAGAGTTATCCACATGTTCTGCTCCTCTGCACTCATTAACTGGAACACTGATCAATGCGCTTGTCCTCTGTTCACTATACACTCATGACCGACTTGAGGACCAAGACGCCCGATAGTCAACCTAAGACTTCAAGTCCTCTCTCAGCCACACAGAAGTGTACACTTGTCTGAACACATTTTGGGGGATGGAGAGCTTCTGGTTAGAAATGGAACCTACACACTTGGAGTTTACACTGCTCATTTTTAGCTCTCTACAAGGTGGTATAAAGTGGTGGTTGTTTTTATAGATTTTTAACAGTTTTTAAGGGTATATAAGGTACCAAATAATGAATCACATACCACCTTGAATTTGGAGGTATTGGTATTGCTAAGGAAATTGTGCATATTACAATGAGAAAAGCTATGTTCATTTTTAATAGCGATAAATGGTGATTTCTTTATATCTTGAATTTATAAATGCAATTAGATACTTTTAAGTTTTTAAGTTCATTTAACAGTAAGTTGGAGAAGACCTGTATAACATACATAAAGGCTTCAGTGTGTTTTGTTTCAAGATGGAAATATATACTCTATAATCCTTAAGTAACTTGAATCTCAATGGGCATGAATGATGTGAGTCTATATTCGATCTTCCAAGCACCATAAATTATGTAAAGTTTTACAAAGAGTTTATTGTAAGACAATAAACCACTTAATACATGTTTCTTTCTTTGGAACAACTTTTTTTTTTAAATATCAAAAAAGAAAAAATTCCACCCATGGAAGGCCTGCAACGGTCTGTCATTTACAGCATGTCAAATCAATCAGAGCACAAGTGCTGTGCGTATGAAAATGTTTCTAGAATCTGGTTCTAAAGTAAAATCTTTAGATGAAAATTCACATCCTGTAGAGCCGCTGGCACCCTTATGAATTATAGTTATTGAATCCCACAGTCATTATTAAATCCCCATAATCAGTGTTGACTGAATGTCACTGCCCATATGTTAAGGTACCATTTTACTACATTAGTGAAACCATCACAAAAATGTGAGAAAAATTTAAAACTTCCTAAACAGAAAACTTTCTACTCTTCCTAATAATGTGTAATACTTCATAACACGGAATTCCTTATATTAAAACATGTCGTGGCATTTTTCTGGCTCTAGAGAAAACTATGATACTGTTGGAAGCTTCCCTCCTATAAGGACAATGGTTTCGAATTTAACTCTGTATGTAATTTTGTAAAAATGCATTTTTAACATGTTTGGTTGAACCGGTATTACACAACAGAACCATTGTTTACTGCAGATTCAGCGAGAGCATTGAATTTACGTTCATTAAATGCAAATGGAATTTTATGAGTATCCGTCAAAACCACTATGTTTCTGGAGGTGGATCAAGGTGGCGGAGTAGGAGGACCTAGGGCTCACCTTCCCCCACAAACACATTAAAAATACAAAAATACATCTACATGTGGAACAATTCTCACAGAAAACAAACTGGAAACTGGCAGAAGATCTCTTACACAACTACAGCTGCAAGAAAGATCCCCCATGACTGAGTAGGACGAAGAAAAGGCATCAGGATGGGATGGCGCCTTGGGAGGGATCTGTGAAGGAGGGATGGTCTTCATGGGTAAGCCCTTGCCCTGTGAAGCCCCTTGCTTGCTGGGAAGTCAACTGGGATGGATAGAGGGGCTGCAGGAGCCTGGACACTGCTTATGAGGAATGCACGCATGCTGGCTTGCTAGCCATCAGGGCAGAGAGAGAGACAGATGCTAACAGCTACTGTCTCGCTGCCCTGCACTTCCCAGACCAAAATGTGCCATGTGGGGCTGCTAGTACATGCAGCAGCTAGGCACTGACACTCAGGAGTCTGGGTCCTGGGAGAGGACTCTGTCTAGCTGCATGGAGACGGCCTGGGCAGCCTGGGGTGGGGTCTGGCCCTCCTTGGACCCCAGTATCAGTGTTTGCACAGTGGGCAGCCAGCAGATTTTGTGAGCATGTGCACAGCAGGGGTGAGGCTGACCTCAGAGCCTACTATCAGTCGCTGCTCAGCGGGGGAGCCATCCAGGGGTGGGTCCAGCAGCAGTGGACTTTGTTGGTATGTGCTTACCATGTGGCAGGCAGCACCAGGGAATCTCACGCGTCCAGCTGTCAGCCCCTGGGGAGGAGTACACAGCGATTCCTTTCCCGGTGGGAGCAGTCCGGTTCCACCCATGCGTACTGTAGCTTGGAGCCAGATCTGGGACAGACAGGTCCTGGGAGAGCCCGACCACAGAGGCAGCCCAGGTCATAGTTGGCACCACAATCACCTCGATTCCTGCAGCCTGATGCCTCAGCCCCCCAGCCCAGCCCAGCACCATATCTGGAGTGAACACAAGGGAGAAATGGACATGACCTTGGGCTACGTTTGGACAGAACTGCAGATGCCTGCCCTGGGCAATGGACAGGTTGCGGTGACCACATGGGCCTCACGGGCTTCTGTGCTCACCTCCTTGGGGACAGAGCATGCACTTAAGGGTAATGCATCCATTTTCTTGGCTTTGCTTCTTTTGTTTTTTTACTAGACTAAAATCGCTTTACAATGTTGTGTTAGTTTCTGCTGTACAATGAAGAGAATCAGCTCTATGTACCTATATCTCCTCCCTCTTGGACCTCCCTCCCACCCCCCATCCCACCCATCTAGGTCATCACAGAGCACCGAGCTGAGCTCCCTGTGCTCTACAGCACGTTCCCACTAGCTACCTATGTTACACATGGTAGTGTATGTACGGGAAACCTAATCTCCCAATTTGTCCCACCCTCCCCTTACCCCCATGTCCACATGTCCATTCTCTATGTCTACATCTCTATTCTTGCCCTACAAATAGGTTCATCTGTACCATTTTTCTAGATTCCACATATATGCATTAATATATATTTGTTTTTCTCTTTCTGACTTACTTCACTCTGTATGACATTCTCTAGGTCCATCCGCATCTCTACAAATCACCCAATTTCATTCCCTTTTATGGCTCAGTAATACTCCATTGTATATATGTACCACATCTTCTTTATCCACTCCTCTGTCGATGGACACTTAGGTTGCTTCCATGTCCTGGCTATTGTAATTAGTGCTGCAAGGAACACTGGGGTGCATGTGTCTTTGGGAATTACAGTTTTCTCAGGGTATACGCCCAGTAGTGGGCTTGCTGGGTCATATGGTAATTCTATTTTGAGTTTTTTAAGGAACCTCCATACTGTTCTCTGTAGTGGCTCTATCAATTTACATTCCCACCAACAGTGAAGGGTAATGCAGCCTTATCAAACTTGACCTTCATGGCTTCTACTCCAAAAAGTAGGGATCATACTCCACCTGAGACAGGAAGGTAACAGCTACGGAGCACAGAGGAGGCCCCACCTAACATCCAGTGCAGGTTCTGGATATCACAACACCATCCACACTGCCTATCAAGGGGATAATGGGTAGCATACTCTGAGGAAAGATGTGGCTGTCATTCAGACCAAAAGCAGCCTTTGCACCAAAAGTATTGGACATAGTCTACACAGGAATGCTCCCACATAAAAACAGCCCTTCAAGACCACAGTAGATAATGGTTTTTCCTAGATTCATGGTGACAGAGAAAGTCAAGTAAAATGAAAGTAAAAAAAAGAGGAACCATTCCCAATTAAAATGAGAAATTCTCTGAAAGAACAAAAATGAAACAGACTTCACCAGTATAAGCTCTGAGTTCAAAAAGGAGGTAATAGAAATTTGAAAGGAATTAAGAAAGATTATCAATGGAAATGCACATCACTGTAACAAGGAACTAAACACTATAAAGAAGAACCAATCAAAATTAGACAACTCAATTGCCAAGGTAAAAGCCAATCTAGAAGCAATGAATAACAGACTGAATAATGCAGAAGAATGAATAATTAATTTGGAAGATAGAATAATGGAAATCACCCAATCAGAGCAGCAGACAGAAGATGAATGAAAAAAAAAAAAAGTGAAAGCAAGAGATGAGATCTATGGGATAATATCAAGTGTGCCAACCTATGCATAATACAGGTTCCAGAAGGAGAAGAAAGAGAGAAGGGGATCAAAGATGTACTTGAAGAAACTGTGGCTGAAGACTTTCCAAAACTAAAGAAGGGAATAGATAACCATGTACAAGAAGCACAGAGGGTCCCAAACAAGATGAACCCAAGCAGATCCACCTCAAGACAGCATAATTAAAATGGCAAAAGTTAAACAGATTCTAAAGGCAGCAAGAAAAAACCAAAGAGTCAGTTACAAGGGAACCCCCTCAAGGCTGATTTCTCTACAGAAACATTGCAGGCCAGAAGGGAGTGGCAAGACATATTCAAAACACTAAAAGGGAAACACCTGCAACATAGGATACTTTACCCAGCAATATCATCATTTAGGATAGAAGGAGTCTTGATAAAGAACTTCTCAGGCAAGCAAAAACTAAAAGGATACAGCAATACTAAACCCAACCTAAAAGAAATATTGAAAGGTCATCTTAAATAGAAAAGCAGCAAGAAGCTATAAGAAAGGGAAAAAAAAACAATAGGAAAGGCAAATATATAAAAGAATTGAAGATCATTTAAATAAACTAGCACATAGATTAAAAACCAGTAAAAAATTTTGTAGAAGTGATTATAACAATTAACAGCAAAAGGATAAACATGAAGATGTAAAATACACATCAAAATCACAAAATGTGGGGAAGGGGAGTAAAAACCTGTAGATCTTTTAGAATATGTTTGAACTGACGACTATCTAAAGGAGGTAGGTATAGTTATGAGTTAATGTCCTTGAAAACCAGGGTAACCACAAATCAAAAACACACAAGATTCACAAAAACCATAAAGAGAGGAACTCAAGCATAATACAAAAGAAAACCATCAAACTACAAAAGGAAAAACAAAAAGAAGGGACAAAACTACAAAATCAACTAGAAAACAAGATTTTAAAATGGCAATAAATATATACTTATCAATAATTACTTTAAAGGTCAATGGACTAAATGCTCCAATCAAAATACAGAGAGGCAGACTGGATTAAGAAAGAACCCACAATATCCTTCCTAAAAGAGACTCCCATTAGGGTGAAAGACACACATAGATTGAAAGCGAGGGAATGGAAAAGATATTTCATACAAACGGAAATGAAAAGGAAGCGGGGGTCTCAATGCTCATATTAGACAAAATAGACTTTAAAACAAAGTCTATAAAGAGAGACATGGACATTACATATAATGATAGGGATCAATACAAGAGAGGATATTACACTTGTTAACGTATATGCAGCCAATACAGGAGCAAAAAATACATAAAAAATACTGACGGACATAAAGGGAGAAATCGACAGGAATACAGTAATAGGAGATTTTAACACCCCACTGACATCAATGGACAGATCTTCCAGACAGAAAATCAGTAAGATGACAAAGAACCTAAATGACACAATAGACCAGATGGTCTATTAATTGAATCCTACAGGACACTACATCCAAAAAACCCAGAATACACATTCTTTTCAAGCACACATGGAATATTCCCTAGGACAGACCCCATACTTGGACACAAAACAAGCCTCAACAAATTTAAGAGGATAGAAATTATTTCAAGCATCTTTTCTGACCACAGTGGTATGAAACTACTCATCAACCACAGAAAGATAAATAGGGACGATAAAAAAACCAAAACGATCACATACAGATTAAACAGGCTACTAAAAAACCAATGGGTCAATGATGAAATCAAAGAGGAAATCTGAAAATACCTCAAGACAAATGACAACAAACACACTACCTTAGAGTATCTATGGGATGCAGCAAAAGCAGCTCCACCAGGAAAGCTCTTAGCAATACAGGCCTTCCTCAAGAGACAAGAAAAATCTCAAACAACTTAAACTACCACCTAAAAGAATTAGAAAAATGAACAAACAAAACCCCAAAATCAGTGGAAGGAAGGAAATAAATATCAGAGAGAAAAAAAGGGATTAAAAAATAGGAAAGATCAATGAAACCAAGAGCTGTGGGGTTTTTTTGTTTGTTTTGTTTTTTTTTAAAGATAGACAAGATGGACAAACCTCTAGCCAGGCTCAACAAGGAGAGGACCCAAATAAAATAAGAAATGAATGAGGAGAAATAACAACTGATAGTACAGAAATACAAAAAATCATATAAGAGAATACTATGAATGGTTTATATGCCAACTAATTAGAAACCTAGAAGAAACAGATAAATTTCTAGACACATACAGCCTGCCAAAGTTGACTCAAGAAGAAACAGATAATTTGAACAGACCAATCACTAGAAATGACAAAGGAATCAATAATAATAATAATAATAATAAAAACTGCCTGCAAACAAAAGCCCAGGGCCAGATGGCTTCACTGGGGAATTCTACCAAACATACAAAGAAGAACTTATATCTATCCTTTTCAAACTATTCCAGAAGATTGAAGAGGAGGGTACACTCTCAACATCATTCTATGAAGCCACCATAATCCTAATACCAAAACCAGAAAAAGACACTACAGAAAAAAGTACAGGTCACAATCTCTGATGAATATAGATATAAAAATCTTCAACAAATACTGGCAAACCAAATCCAATGATACATAAAAAGTATCATACACCATGATCAAGTTGGACTCATTCCAGGGTTACAACAATGGTTCAACATATGCAAATCAACCACATGAACAGAAAAAGAGACAAAAATCACATGATCATCTCAATAGATGTAGAAAAGGCATTTGATAGAATTCAACACTCAACATTTGATAAAATTCAACATCCATTCATGAATACGAACAAACAAACAAAAAAAAACTTCTCACCAAAGTGGGAATAGAGGGAACATATCTCAACATAATACAAGTTATTTACAACAAACCCACAGCCAACATTATACTCAATGGTGAAAAGCTGAAAGCCTTCCCACTGTATTCAGGAACAAGACAAGGATACCCACCCTCACCACTTCTATTCAAGATAGTACTGGAAGTCCTAGACACAGTAATCAGACAAGAAAAAGAAATAAAAGGTATCCAAATTGGAAGGGAAGAGGTAAAACTGTCATTATATGCAAATGACATGATACTCTACGTAGAGAACCCTGAAGACTCCACACAAAAACTATTAGAATAAATGAATTCCGGAGGTAGAAGGATACAAGATTAATATACAGAAATCTGATTCATTTCTTTACACTAACAATAAAATAAAGAGAAAGTAAAAAACCCAATCCTGTTACAACTGTGTCAAAAAAAATTAAAAAACCTAGGAATGAACTTAGGACGTTAAAGACCCATATGCTGAAAACTACAGAACAGTGATATAGGAAACTGAAGATGATGCAAAGAAATGAAAAAATATTCCATGCTCTTTTATGGTAAGAGTATTGTTAAAATGGCCATACTACCTAAAGCAAACTACAGATTTGATGCAAGCCCTATCAAATTACCCAGGGCATTTTTCACAGAAATAAAACAAAAAATCCTAAAATTTATATGGAACCACAAAAGACCTAAAATTGCCAAAGCAATCGTGAAGAATAATAACAAAGCTGGAGGCATAACCCTCCCAGACTTTAGACAATACAACAAAGCTACAGTAATCAAAAGAGTGTGGTATTCGCACAAAAAAAGACATATGGATCAATGGAACAGAATAGGGATCCAAGAAATAAAGACACACACCTACAGTCAATTCATCTTCAAAAAAGGAGATAAGAACAGACAAAGGAGAAAAGACAGTCTCTTCAGCAAGTAGTGCAGGGAAAGCTAGACAGCTTCATTTAAATCAATGAAATTAGAACACTCCCTCACACCATGTACAAAAATAAACTCAAAATGGTTTAAAGACCTAAATATAAGACATGACACCATAAAACTCACAGAAGAACACAGGCAAAACATTCTCTGACATAAAAATCGTAGCAGCATTTTCTTAGGTCAGTCTCTCAAGGCAAAAGAAATAAAAATAAACAAAGGAGATCTAATCAAACTTAAAAGCTTTTGCACAGCAAAGGAAACGATCAACAAAAAGAAAAGACAATCTACAGAATGGGAGAAAATGTTTGCAAATGACACGACTGAAAAGGGGCTCATTTCCAAAATATACAAACAGCTCTTAAAACTCGGTACTGAAAAACAAAAAATGGGCCGAAGACCTAAATAGACATCTCTCCACAGAGGACATACAAATGGCCAACAGGCACATGAAAAGGTGCTCAAAATTGCTAATTATTAGAGAAATGCAAATCAAAACTACAACGAGGTATCACCTCACACAGGTCAGAATAGCCATCATCAAAAAAGTCTACAATCAATGCTGGAGAGGGTGTGGAGAAAAGGGAACCCTCCTACACTGTTGGTGGGAATGTAAATTGATACAGCCACTATGGAAACAGTATGGAGGTTCCTTAAAAAACTAAACATAGAACTACCATATGACCCAGCAATCCCACTACTGGGCATTTATCCATAAAAGATGAAAACTGTAATTTGAAAGGATACATGCACCCCAATGTGCATATCAGCACCGTTCACAATAGCCAAGACATGGAAACTAACCAAGTGAACATCAATAGATGAATAGATAAAGAAGATGTGGTACATATATATACAATGGAATATTATGCAGCCATGAAAAAGAATAAAATATTGTCATTTGCAGCACCAGGGATGGACCCAGAGAATATCATACTAAGTGAAGTCAGACAGAGAAGGACAGATGTTTTATGTTATCACTTATAGGTAGAATCTAAAAAATAATACAAATGACTCTGTATACAAAACCAAAATAGACTTACAGACATAGAAAACAAACTTATGGTTACCAGTGGGGAAACAGCAGGGGAGGGATACATTAGGAGTTTGGGATTAACATATACACACAATGATACATAAAATAGATAATCAACAAGGACCTACTGTAGAGCACAGAGAATTATACTCAGTGTCTTATAACAACCTATAACAGAAAAGAATCTGAAAAAAATATGTAACTGAATCACTTTGCTGTGCACCAGAATCAATACTGCAAATCAATTATAATTGAAAAAGAAAAAACAAGGAAAGTATGAACATCTAAGTGCATAAAACATTAAGAATAATGTCAACTTTATACCTAAAGTTTCTCTATTTTGCATGTTCCAAAATATATATTGCATTTCCACATTATCCTAACTTAGGGAAGAGAATTTTATACCCAGTATGTATCACTAAATCACTTGTAATTCTTCGACTGAGTTAACAATATTCTAGTATTGCCAGGAGAATAATATAATAACACAGAAAATCCAATACCAGCATTGCAAAACCCCAGATAAAAACATGCAGTGTCAACCTTGCAAACTACAAACACGAGCTTGCCAAAAAAAAAAAAAGAAACAAAAAACAAGCCAAGGTTTGCACAGTGGATAACTGAGGAGAACTGTATCTTATACCCATCCAATTAAAAAGCACAATACTACAAAGACAAAGTAACATTAAAAGCACATATTCTTGAACATTTGTGAAGAGATTAAAGTTATGGTGCTTATAACATTGGCATTTATAAAAATTTTAGTTAGGTACTCACATGGTGTTGCTATGTTTAAAGTCTGAGACGAATTAGCTATATATGGAGCTCCATCAAGTTACATGAAGTCATTTCTTTGTCTTAGCCCTCACCTATGGAGCCAACTTTGGTGATTCTAGATGAACACAAACTTAATTGTGAAACCAAAAGAAATCAAGTATCATAGCTGTACATATACTATATGTAATATAAGTATATATACTATATTAACAATGTAAACAAGTTTTTAGATAATGTAAAATAATGGTTTCTTTTTGTATTTACAGATACTTGTTTATTTATAATTTTTATTGGACTATAGTTGATTTACAATGTTGTGTTAGTTTCTGTTGTACAGCAAAGTGAATCAGTTATACATATATATCCACTCTTTTTTAGATTCTTTTCCCATATAGGTCATTGCGGAGTATTGAGTAGAGTTCCCTGTGCTCTACAGTAGGTCCTTATTAGTTATCTATTTTATATATAGTAGTGTGTATATGTCAATCCCAATCTCCCAATTTATCACTTCCCTCGCCCATCGCTTGGTAACTGTTTAATTTTAGGTAAAATAAGATGAACAGAATTTTAATGTTTTACTAATATCATAATAATTGGGAAAACAGGAGTTTAATACACAGGCACAGTACATGATATTTGGATGATCTGATGAAAAAGCCTTTTGTGGTATGAGTTTCTGGATTCTTCAAGTCTTTTAAGAAATAAATGCTTAAAATCTTCCCCACAGCTCTCCTAGAAAGGTTATCCTACCCATTCACTTTTCCTAAAAGCACTGTAAATCTTCTTTTACGTGAGTAACCTTGGGAGAAAAGGGTATGGGGAGATTAAGAGAGATACTTATGTGCAGAGGCATATATAGACTGCAATTTGAATACTGTTAGGATAAATTTTGAGGACTGTTAATGCTATGTGCTTTGTGATTAGCGCACGCCCTTCAATATAGATGCTTTAAAAGCAAACTATGAATTAAAGTTCAAGTGGCATCTGGAGAAATTCCCTGTAACAGAAAGCCGCACATCAAGGTGCACCTAGAAGACAGAGTAAGGAAGAGAATTTCATGGGAGAGTTTTTGTGTTGTTGTTTGGTTTTTTTTTTTACTTTAATTGAAGTGTAGTTGATTTACGATGCTGTGTCAGTCTCTGCTGTACGGCAAAGTGACTCAGTTACACACACAGAGACATTCTTTTTTTATATTCTTTTCTATTATGGTTTATCAAAGGATATTGAATATAGTTCCCTGTGCTCTACAGTAGGACCTTGTTGTGTATCCATTCTAGATGTAATAGTTTACATCTACTAACCCCAAGCTCCCAGTGCATCCCTCTCTCCCCTGCTCCCCCTTGGTAACCACAAGTCTCTTCTCTATGTCTATGAGGCTGTTTCTGTTTCACAGATAGGTTCATTTGTGCCACATTTTAGATTCCACATATAAGTGATATCATGCAGTGTTTGTCTTTCTCTTTCTGACTTACTTCACTTAGTATGATAATCTCTAGTTGCATCCATGTTGCTGCTTATTTTGTTCTTTTTTATGGCTGAGTACTATTCCACTGTGCATATGTACCACATCTTCTTTATCCATTCCTCTGTCAGTGGACATTTAGGCTGTTTCCATGTTTTGGCTATCGTGAACAGTGCTGCTGTGAACATAGGGGTGCATGTGTCTTTTTGAATGAGAGGTTTAAGATCCAGCAATTCCACTCCTGGGAATATACCTGGACAAAACTATACTTCATGGGAGAGTTTTGGGTGAGAAAGTTTAGCAACTTTTCAGTGGCCCAGGTAAATAGATGAAACTTTGTCTCAGGCAACCGCAGGTAAACAAAGTACTAAGGGATGCTTCTTGGAGGATGTTCTTGCAGTCCTCACATGTGGAAATAATATACCCTGGATGTTAGGAGCACAAGCTCCATGATGGAATAATGGCTCTACCGCTGAGGAACTTTATCATCTTGGCCAAGCTATCAGTTTCTTATTGACCTTGTCTTTTTATCTGTAAATCTGGAATCTCAGATATGACCTCGCGGCTAGTACGGTGGCCTAGAGGAGATAATACAGGTAATATTCTGGGTGAAGATACATAAGATTTCCTCTTGCGAATCTAAGTATATGTAGAGCTCTCTTTTCCTCCTACCTGGTCTGCATAGAGTCAGAGGAAGAAGGAGCAACACAGCATTTTTGGGTACTACCTTGTTCTTTAACTGTATTATTTTGCTTGGTTTGTTCAAGACTCACCACCATATAAAAGCTTCCACCACCCTTGTAGAGCTGCTGTGTAGACGCATCACATCCATGCTTTCTAAAGCAAAACAAGGAAATCAATGGCTGCATCTTCCTCCACAGGAAGAGTCTTCTGTCCCTGGAGGAATTTCACGAGAGGCTCATCCAAAATACTCAGTCCCACAAATGTACACCATGCATGAGGCACCATATTGGATGTTGGGATGCAAAAGTGTATATGAAATGAAGCACTGGTGGAAGGGTAGAAGTGACTTCCCTCTCAATCTTCCTCTCCTTATGGATTTCCAGGCTTCTAAATGGTGATCAAATGCAATGGTAAGGAAGCCTACCTTGTAATTAACCCCCTGAGGAAAAGCGAGAGAACTGAAGGCATTAAAAGAATAAGAAGGCTCTGCTTTCACATTTGGTGAAGATAGAGTGTCCCTCTGATGCACATAACCAGAAAAAGCCAACGACAATGAGAAAAATCGTTTTGTTGAGTCGACCAGAGAGTGGAAGACAAAACTTGTGTGATGGTGGACATGGATATTTACCAATAAATGAAAGTCTCTAGACGTAAGTATTAGGTTTTCATGAAGCAAAACAAATTACTATACAAGTATCAGCTTTAAACAATAATCTTTCTGTCTCTGTGGTATAGAAGTTTGAGCACGTCACACCTGGGTCACAAGTAAGACTGCAGTCTGGGGGTTGGTCAGGGCTGCCTTCTCTTTTGAAGGTTCTGCCGGAGAAGAACCCACTTCTGTAATACACTCAGTTTGTTGGAAGAACTCATTTCCTTATAGGTCTAGAACTTATGGCAGCTTGCTTCTTTAAAGCTAGCAATGCAGAGAGAGAAAGAAAAAGAGAGACAGGAAAGACGGAGGGGGAGAGAGAGAGACACGCTAACTAAAGTTTTAATAAGCCTGACACTAATATAGTCAATAAAACATGCAAAATGTAAGGGGATGTGACTATTTCTTAGAAGCAAGCTTCAAATTTAAGCAGATAAAAAAGGTAAATAGAAGGAACCGACTGGTGAATTGATTCCAATCACTTTGATAAAATCTTAATAGATGTAAATGATCCAATTTTTCCAACTGAAAAGCAGATGTTATCAGATTGGATTTAAAAATTGACATGCCCTGTCTACAAGGACTCTATATTAAATATGAACACCCATAATGGTTCACAGTTTAAAAATACAGGAAAATATTTTATCATGCAAACACAAAAACCAAGCTGCACTGGCTATATGGCAATCAGAACATGTGCACTTCAGAGCAAGAAAGAAGGCCAGGGATAAAGAAGGGTATTACGGGATGATAAAAGCATCAACTCATCAAAAATATAAAAATCCTTAAATTTTTATGCATGTAACAACTGGGATTCTAATGCCTACAGCAAAATCTAACAGGTTGGAAAGAAGAAGTAAACAAATCCAAAATTATAATTGGAGATTTTAATACCACACTCTTAGAACTAGTCAGATAAAACAGACAAAATCTCAGTATTAATATGGCAGACCTAAATATCGTGAACCAATATGACATAATTAGCATGTACAGACACAACATCCAACACAAGAATACATTGTTTTTGAGTAGAAATAAAATACTCAAATATAATTGATATTCTGGACTATAAAGCATCAGTAGATTTAAAGGATGGAAAATCATACAAGTGTGTTTTCTGATGTAGGGATGTGAAAATTTTCCCTTTTTCCTTCTAGGTTTGTTGGCTGGTCTAAGAATTCAATTGCATAAGAGGGGCTTCCCTGGTGGTGCAGTGGTTGAGAGGCCGCCTGCCGACGCAGGGGACACGGGCTCGTGCCCCGGTCCGGGAGGATCCCACATGCCGCGGAGCAGCTGGGCCCATGAGCCATGGCCGCTGAGCCTGCACGTCCGGAGGCTGTGCTCCGCAACGGGAGAGGCCACGACAGTGAGAGGCCCGCGTACCGCAAAAAATAAAATAAAATAAATTGCATAAGAGAGGTTAATAGGAGAAAAACATTTAATTCTGTACATACAAGAGTCCCACAAAGACAGGAGACCCCACCCCCCCACACACACACCCAGGAAAAGTCGGTCAATTGAGGCATATATGTTATCCTGAGCTAAGAAATGGGATAGTGACTTGGGTCATCAAAGGGGATGGTAATTCACAGCATAAGAAAAACAGATGTTTGGTTAAGTAGAAGTTTGATCTGCCATGCAGAGAGATGTTTCAGATTAAAAGTTCTGTCTGGTAACAGATCTTTTTCTGGGAAAGGTTCCCTACCTAAATTATTTTAGGCAGGTAAGGGACAGAGCAAAGTTCTTCCTGAGTTTTCTGGGTCTTAATTGCCTTCAGCTTGAAACAATCCACATGCCAAACTGGCACATTTAGAGTGGCATATTCTGCTCCCCTTCACTGACTACAATAGGACTTAATTAGAATAAAGCTGGAAACAAAATTTAATTGGAAACTAAAAAAAAAAATCTGGAAAAATTCTAATTACTTAGACATGAAGTAGCACATTTCAAAATAACCTACAAGTCAAGGATGAGCTGAGGAGGTAGTCACAATGGAAGACAGAAGATGTTTATAACTGAATGAGAATGAAAACAAAATACATAAAAATTTGTGGGATGCAGCTAAGGCAGTGCTTGGAGGGAAATTCAAAGCATTAAACGCTTACATTAGGAAACAATAAAGATAACGGATTGATAATTAAAACTTCCATCAAAACAAGAGAAGACTGAAATAAAGGGCAGAAACCAATGCACTTGAAGGGAAAAATAGAAAAAAAAATCATTAAAATGAAAAGCTGTGTTGCTGGAATAAACCACTAATTTAAATCTCCAGTCAGAGAGAGAAACAGACAAACAAAACAGAAATAACCACTAACAAAAATTAACCAATGGACATCACTAAAGATAGCATGCCATGGTATTAAGGAATGTTATGATCAACATTATACCAATATAGTAGATAACTTTGATGAAATTATCCAATACGTACACCACCAATACTCACTCAAGAAGGAAAACATAACATAAATATCCCACATTTATTAGAGAAACTAAATTCACAGTTAAAATCACTCTAATAAAAAAAACTCCAGGCCCAGTTTGCTTTACTGGTACATTCTATCAAATATTTAATGACAAAGCATTGTAGTGCTACATTAGGAAAAAAGTAGAAAAGGAGGAATATTTTTCAGGTTATTCTAGGGAAGTCTAGATTGACATGGAAACACAATGAGACAGAGATATCCTAAGAAAACAAATCCACACACCAATATGTCTCATGACCACAGATAGAAAAATTGTTAATGTATTACTAAATATAAATCCAGCCATACACACAAATGTTAATCCATCATGATTAAATGAAATTTATGCCAGGCATGTGAGAATAGCTCAACTTTGAAAATAGTAATAAAAAAACCTATTTGGGATTAACAGATACTATTATATATAAAATAGATAAGCAACAAGGACCTACTGTATGGCACAGGGAACTATGTTCAATATCTTGTAATAACTTATGGAAAAGAATCTGAAACAGTATATATATTCATATATATATATATAACTGAATCACTTTGCTGTATACCTGAAACATTGTAAATAAACTATACTTTAATTTTTAAAAGTTTACCTAAATTGGGAAGAAGGGGGAAAAGAAACCTAAAAAATTATGATCATTTATAGAGAATCAGAGAAGGCATTTCAGAAAATACAACATCCAATCTTGATAAATATTCTCAAACTGGGAATATAAGAGGCCTTAACCAAGGAAGAGTATCTAAGAAAAACCTATAGCCATATATATATCTCACTGGTGAATGAATGACTGAATCCCCCCCCCCCCACCGACCCCAATATCAGAAAACAAGCAAGGATACACTCTCTTATCAGAGATATTAGGGGTTTGGTTCCAGACCACTGCAATAACGTGAATATTGCAATAAACTGAGTCATATGCATTTTTTTTGTTTCCCAGTGATGTAAAAGTGACATTTACACTATACTGTCATCTATTAAGTGTACAATAGCATTATGTTGAGAAAATAAAAACACCTTACATACCTTCATTAAAAAATACTTTATTGCTAGAAAACGTTAACCATCATCTGACAATGCAGGGTTTCCACAAACTTTCAATTTGTAAAAAATACAGTATCTGCAGGGCTTCCCTGGTGGCGCAGTTGTTAAGAATCTGCCTGCCAATTCAGGGGACATGGGTTTGAGCCCTGTTCCGGAAAGATCCCACGTGCTGCGGAGCAACTAAGCCCATGAGCCACAACTACTGAGCCTATGCTCTAGAGCCCACGCACCGCAACTACTGAGCCCGCGTGCCACAACTACTGAAGCCTGTGCACTTAGAGTCCGTGCTCCACCGCAAGAGAAGCCACCACAATGAGAAGCCCATGCACTGCAACGAAGAGTACCCCCCACTCACCGTAACTAGAGAAAGCCCATATGCAGCAACGAAGACCCAATGCAGCCAAAAATAAATAAATAAATTTATTTTAAAAATACAGTACCTGCAAAGCACAATAAAGTGAGACACAAAAAAATGAGGTGTGCCTGTTTTGCAAGTTCTACCCAGTGCACTGAGCAAGAAAAAATGAAATAAAAAGGCAGACAGAGAGATTCAAAGGAAGAACCATATCTGCCTTGCTTTGCAGATGACATTATTGCCTGCAAAGACAAGGCTAACTGACCTCAAATAAAATCTTCGAAAACTAACGAGTTTATCAATTAAACTGGCTAAATCTTTTTCTTTTTTTTTTTTGTGGTACGCGGACCTCTCACTGTTGTGGCCTCTCTTGTTGCGGAGCAAAGGCTCCAGACGCACAGGCTCAGCGGCCATGGCTCACGGGCCCCACCGCTCTGCGGCATGTGGGATCTTCCCGGACCGGGGCACGAACCCGCGTCCCCTGCATCGGCAGGCGGACTGTCAACCACTGCGCCACCAGGGAAGCCCTGGCTAAATCTTCATATCTAAAATTCAGTTGCCTTTGTAGGGGAGGAACACTTTCTCTTCCTTCTAGGTTCTTTGGGTGGCGTAATTAAATTGTCACGAGACAGATTAACAGGAAAAAAGCAGATTTGATTTTGTACATCCAGGAGCTCATAAAAATATAAGACAAGTAACCAAGCAAAGCAGGAAGCTTTTATATCTCTTAGACAAAGAAACAATAAATCTGTGAGGAAGTGGTAAGAGAAAGGAGTTTGGGCTTGAAGTAGTAAATTAGTAAAAAAGTAACAAGGTTTGTTTATACAGACTTCTTGTTCCTGAATTCTCGGTCTCTGGTGATAAGAATGTCTCTTTCTCCTGGTACAGGGAATGTACCTTTCACACAGGAGATTTATCTCCTGCTTTCAGGAGGACAAATGAGGGTCAGAGTATCCTTGCACTGGCTGTTTCTTAAGTAACTTTAAAGTAAACAGTATGTCAAAATGGCATATTTGGAGGCAGCCTGCCCTGAACCCCATTACGTTTAAATATATTAACAATGAATGACTGGAAATTAAAATTTAAGGAAAGCATTGATAATAGCACAAAGCCATAAGTGATTCAAGCATACAGCTAACAAAATGTGTGCAAGAGTGGTATGCTGAGAACAAAATATTGATGAGAGAAATCAGAGAGGAATAATGGCCAGACGTCAGTTCTCTTGAAATTGATCTCTGATTTAACACAATCCCCAACAATTCACAGCAAAGGTTTTGGAGGAACTCACAGCTGCTCCTAAAATTCATAGGTGGAAGCAGTGAACCTAGACTCATCAGAACAATTGGAACACAAAAGCTGGAAAACTCATACCACCTGATTTCATGACTTACTTTAAAAGTTTGGTATTCAAGAGAGTGGAGTATTGGCAAAAGCATAGGCACAGGTTTTTGAAACAGATTTGAGCATCAAGAGATAGATTCATATAGATAAATTATTTTTGATATGCGTCAAGGTAATAAATTACTTTTGATACCAGCATCGAGGGCATCAGGCTAATTCAAATGAGATGACAGTTTTTCAACAATTGGTACTGGAATAATTGTACATCCATGTGCAAAAACAAATACCCCTCCAAACATAATGCATTTCTCAGACCATACTAACATTCAACCTCATGTGTATTAGATTAAAATGGAAACCTTAAAAGAAAGCTTTTAGAAGGAAACTCAGGAGAAAACTGCTATGCTAACTAAGCAAACATCTTTTTTTAGAACACACACAAAATGATGAATTGTAAAAGATAAAAATGGAAGTGTATCCAAAATGATCAGCTTTTTTAAAGGACGCTGTAAATAAAAAGGCAAAGAAAAGTCACAGGCTGGGAGCAACTATTTGCAAAATATGTAGCTAATAAAGGACTTAAATACAGAGTATAGAAACAATTCTCACAATACAATAATAAGGAAACATACAATTCCCCCCACATCTAATAACATATTGGAACAGAGCCCACACCTAGAAGTTATTTGCACGGTCAATAAGCAAAAGAAAAGAAATTCAGCATTAGAGATTTACAAGTTAAAACCCCATTAGCTGCCAAAGCACATCTTTTAGAATAGCTACAGGAGGGTGAAAAATACTGACAATGCCAAGTGTTGGTGAGGACAGGGTTGCAAACTGTAATAGCCACTTGAAAAAGCAATTCGACAATTTCTTTCATCATTTTACTTACGTTCACCATAGAACCAGCCATCCCACTGCAGAAATGCAACCGTGAGAAAAGAAACCATCTGTACACAGAGACCTGGACGTAGATGTTTCCATCAAGTTTATTTATGGTCAGAAAAATCTGGAAACAATCCAGAAGTCCATCAATGTATAAAAGGATAATCAGATTCTGGTGAAGTGGAGCAGAACATGTCACCCCAAAATATTCCTTGTTGACGGAAGGGTTATCTTCAGCTGGTTATTTCTGAGAAACAGAAGACACAGGAGGAGCTTGGAAAACTGAGGAGAAGGTGCTCTACTGTAAGGACATTGACAAGAGGAATCTCCATGTGTAAGAGTGTTTCCTTCTCTGTACCAGGAAGACAAGGACGGCTCTAAATCTCTAGAAATTCTTATCTCTAGAGAAGGGAGAATTTAAATCTGTGTGAAAACCATATACCCTTCTTTTCTGTGCTTTTCCCCTGAACTGACTGCCCTCCCCCAACATCTTTCTTTAGTCTTTAGCTGAAGATGGTATTTAAGGTGATGCCTTGGACCATTTTGGAGAATTTTACTCAGTTTGCCTGGGTATGTCCCATGTATACATATGGAGATATACATGTTATTAAACTTCTGTTTTTCTCTTGGTAATTTGTCTTGTATTACGGGGTGAGGGTGTCTCAGCCAAGACCCTAGAAGGGTAGAGGGAAAGTTATTCGTTTTGTCTACAGGAATATATCCCTTCCATGAAATATTCTTGAGCAATATAGGAGCATACTACTGATTGGGTAACAATATAGATTAGTCTTAAAAGATTATGCTAAGTAAAAGAGGTTTTAAAAGCAAATATTGTATTATTTCTTTTATGTGACATTCTGGAGAAGGCAAAACTCTGGAAAGAAGAGAAAACATTAATGGTTGCCAGGGGCTGGGGTTGGAGGATTGGGTAATGACAATATTTTTGACTGTAGTGGTGATTATGTGACCATATATATTAAAATTCTTAGAAAAGCTCCATTAAAATGGGTGAATTTTACTGTATGTATACAGTAAAATTTTACTTCAATAAATCTGCACGTAAAACCTATGCGAAACCTCAGGATGCCTCTGAAGCGTTCCAAAGTTAGCTAGAAGTCAAAAGAACTTCAGTTAGAATTTGTCATTTGATGTCCATTGACAGATGAATGGATAAAGAAGATATGGTACATGTATACAATGGAATATTACTCAGCCATGAAAAGAAAGAAATAATGCCATTTGCAGCAACTTGGATGGACCTAGAGGTGATCATACTAAGTGAAGTAAGTCAGACAGAGAAAGGCAAATATCATATGGTATCACTTATATGTGGAATCGAAAAAAATGGTACAAATGAACTATTTACAAAACAGAAATAGAGTCACAGATGTAGAAAACCAATTTACGGTTACCAAGGGGGAACGGTGGGGGAGGAATAAATTGGGAGAATGGGATTAACATACACACACCACTATATATGAAATAGATAACTAGTAAGAACCCACTGTAGAGCACAGGGAACTCTGCTCAGTACTCTGTAATGACCTCTATAGGAAAGGAATCTAAAAAAAGACTGGATACATGTATATGTATAACTGATTCACTTTGCTGTACACCTGAAACTAACACAACATTGTAAACCAACTATACTCCAATAAAAATTAATTTAAAAACGAATTTGTTATTTGGAAAGTTTGTCAAAAATATCAGAAATGTTTCAAAACACTTGGTCAAACAGGACCACACGTCACTGTGAAACAATACTTACTCAATCAAAGTGACAATAAAAGATTTTGAAAGCAAACACAGATTACTTAAAGGCCAAGAAACTCATACAATCTGTTGTCAAAAGCAGATCGACATTCTAAGAAAACTTTGTTCTCTTAACAGAGAAATCCAATCCTGCACCAGCCTACTCTTAACAAAATCCATTTACCTAATTAAATTTAATCTAATCTTAGCCAATCCTTTTTCACAAACTTTCTACAACTTTCTGTATCCATATTATTTATCCACATTACTTTGTCCATTATTTTCTTTTCCATTCATGGCACAACCAGCTCTAGGTCAAAACTACCCTTTTTATTTTTCCTTTAACAAAATGCATTCCCAGATCATATGAACCTGAAATTCATTCTGGCCAGTTTCTTTGATATTTCTGAGAATTTATATAAGCACTTAATTTCCTTTAAGCCAATTAAATAGAGTTCATTTACAAATTAATTTTGATAATACCACCCAGAGGTAAAGACATATCTATAATGAACACAGACATCCATCCATTCATACAGAGATCTCATAGTTTTCCTGCTAGAGTTTCTTCAGTCTCAAGAATCACAGATCATTAGATACAAGTTCCTGAGAACCCAGAGAGATAATTTACATCTCAAAGGCACAGGGAGAGAAATGCAAGTTCCTCCTAGAAAACTAGCTTCCTTAAACTGCACATGCAAAAATCAGTTTTAGAATGTCCAGTTCCATCTCAGCTATTTTCAGGGCAAGACTTCCTTCAGTTCAGTTATAATCAATAGCAATGATAGACAATAATACATATCGCTCATGTTCACATGCCTCACTTCTGGAGGAAAGTAAATCAGCATTCAAGTTAGGACACCCTAAGGAGGGTCAAAACCAGGAAGAGAGAACAGGATATGGACTCATGTACCAAGACACACACAACTACTGAGATAAATGCCACACCAATTCCAAAAGGTTCACTTTGACACAAGAGCATAAAAGCCTATACATAAGGAAGTTCATACCATTTCTCTTCCCTTTTACAAAACAGTTGTAGTTGAAAGATGGTGTTATAATTTAGAGCCATTGTTCTACAGATCCAAGGAATACTAAGGCTATGCAATGTTACAACAAAATATTTTCTTTCACTCATGGGAGCATAGCTGACAGTCTCCCAGTTTTGCAAAATACATCTTAGGGGAGTACAAGATGGAACAGAGTTCTGATTTCCCATACTTAATTATTCACAGCAGGTGTTGTCATATATCAAGTAAACAACAAACCAATTCAATGCAAAACAGTCTCTCAGGGTCACAGTTCCTTAGCCCCAGAAAGGGAGATTCCCAGCCAATGCCCTGTCAGTCAGAGATGGAGCCCTATGACCAAATTTGGGTTTAAGGCAGAGAGCCCTGAGCAATGCCCCAACAGAGATGAAGCCAAACGACCAGGCCTTAGTCCAAAAGGGAAAATCCCAACCAATGCTCTGCCATAGGCTAAACCAACACAATAGGGAAGGATACCCTGGCATCATCACACATGAGCTGTTACTTACCAAAGATACCTCAACCAGCTAATGCAAGTACTGATGCATTCACAAAGATACAAACAAAACACGGCCCCACAAAAAACAGATCAGACCAGGTGTAGTCCAAAAATTCCATTCCCATTCCCAGATGGAGGCCTCCAAACAGATTGGCCCAGCTCTGGAAAGAGAATGGGTCCACAGCAGAGGAATTTCCAGTCTGCCCATGCTGGAGTGACTCACCCCAGAGTAAAACCGAAAGTGGACCATGGTCCAGTTTCTTCCCTACAGATAAGCCCATGCCGAGTGTAGCCAGCACCATCAGGGAGAGGCCCTCCAACTTCCTGGGAGCAAAATGAGCTCTGGTAGCTGCTGGAGATCCAGGGAAAGGACTGCCCCACGACTAGGATCAACGGGTCACGGGCACGGACTCCTGGCTGGCTTGACAAAATTGTTGTTGAACCCAAGCCTGTGTGCCTGACACACCGTGAGGCCAAACACCCTGAAACGTCAGAGTTTGGAGCAGAGAAAAGTTCATTGCAAGGGCTGAGCAAAGAGAACTCGCAGCTTGTGCTCAAAAAGCCCAAACTCCCTGGTGGTTTTCACGGAAGAGTTTTTATAAGCAACATTTGGGGGAAGGTCCTTTCACTGGGTGGTGGTGAGGTAACAGGGTGGTGTTCCAGGAAATCTCATCAGCCTTCTGCTTCCAATCGGTCTGGGGTCCAGGCTGATGTGGTTTTGCTCAGCCTGAATTTAACATCCCCCACCTGGCGGTGGGGTGGGGGGTTTAGTTCCTACAGAAGAGCTCAGGGAACCAGGAACCAGGACCCTGCTTCACCCCTGTAGTATTGTTTCCTGACTGTTCCTCCCTTGTCTCTGCATCCCCTCCCTTCCCTAATGAGTAGCTGTTTGCATGTGCCCTTTGGAACACAGGGAAGGTCTAGGAGGCTGAAGCCTTTTTCCTACGAACAAGAAACAGGGGGCATGGGAAGGCTTTTGTACCCAGGAGGGCCCCCACAGGCTCCTCTTTAATTTCACTACAATGACTATACTTCTGATTTGATTATTCCCTAGCAATACAGACCTAGAGTCTGTCATACAGAGTGAAGTAAGTCAGAAAGAGAAAGACAAATACCGTATGCTAACACATATATACGGAATTTAAGAAAAAAAAAATGTCATGAAGAACCTAGGGGTAAGACAGGAATAAAGACAGAGACCTACTAGAGAACGGACTTGAGTACATGGGGAGGGGGAAGGTTAAGCTGTGACAAAGCGAGAGAGAGGCATGGACATATATACACTACCAAACGTAAAATAGATAGCTAGTGGGGAGCAGCCGCATGGCACAGGGATATCGGCTCTGTGCTTTGTGACCACCTGGAGGGGTGGGATAGGGAGGGTGGGAGGGAGGGAGACACAAGAGGGAAGAGATATGGGAACATATGTATATGTATAACTGATTCACTTTGTTATAAAGCAGAAACTAACACTCCATTGTAAAGCGATTATACCCCAATAAAGATGTTAAAATATATATATATACATATACATATATATATATATATATATATATATTTTTTTTTTTTTTTTACAGGAAGGGGACTTTTAAAAATTTTTTAAATTTTTTTATTTATTTATTTTTTGGCCACATGGCATGTGGGATCTCAGCTCCCCAACTGGGGATCAAACTCACGCTCCCAGCAGTAAAAGCATGGAGTCTTAACCATTGGCCCGCCAGGGAAGTCCCCAGTCTTAGCAATACCGTCTATGGCTTCTTTATTATTTTGGTGCACTATGTTAATGGATGCAAAATATCTTTAATTTACTGTAACCTCTTATGTTCAAAATTAAGAATCTTATATTTGTATAGTATCTTACATCTGTTCTGTAAGGTGGGTAGTTGCTTCGCTGCACCCTGCACACCTGCAAGCCCTGCACTTGCCCGGCCTTGAGACCAAACGAAGAGCCCAGGGTCAGCAACAGAGACGTCAGTGGTTTAAGGGGTGGGGGAACTTTCGTATCTGAAGCAAGGTCCTTGAGTGACACCCTACTGTGTGCAGCAGATGACAGTCAGGACACGGCCATAATCTCGGCTACTTGGGGGAGAAGGAGGCTACCATATATAGAGGGAACTGACATCAGGTAGGCTCATCCGTTACCAGGGAAACCAGCAGGGGGGCAGGGGGCCAGCGGGTAGGCAGTCACTAATTCAGCCCCATCATTAAGAAGACTGGGTAGTCCTGTGAGTGAAGCAGGTGCTAGTCAAGCAGGGGGAGGTACAGAGAGCAAGACAACAGCCCTCTGGAAGGGCCTGGGCATACAGTAGTATTTATCATTTTACTATGACGGGAAAACTGAAATCCAAAGAAAGCAATCTGTGTCCACTCCGGGCTTCCAATCAATTAAAGCTACAACCACCTCCAAGTTATCTTATGAGCTGCGTTCTTTCCAACACACCACAGATCATTCATCCTTTGCATCTCTGAAAAGGCAGGTGCCTCACGCGGTTAGACAACACACCTGTATTTTCAGGCAGGACCCAGAGGTGATGGTTCTGTCGATGATGGCTGACTGTGATGTTCTTGGAGGAAGCTAATACTAATCAGAGCCATTTCCTCAAGATGAGAAATTAATCAACTAGAGTCTCGCAAACAGGGAGGTGTTCAGTGGTGGTTATGTGGAGAAGGAAGTCAAGCTTCTCAAGAGACATTAAAAATACACCCCAGGAGCTGCAGAAATGGGATGTGCCTTTTTCTCCCTTTCCTGCTTATCTTTGCATAGCTCTGATGCATTTATACAACCCATTACGCTAAATGCACTGAATTGCAATGATTTACATATGAAAGTGGTAGAGGCTGTATCAGGTACAATTTACTGTTTTCAGATAAAAAGGTAAGCAGCAGACTGTGTTTATTCAATTCAATATATTTCACCTGAAGAAATATGGAAGCAAACAGCCTACAGTGAACAGAATGAACACAGCTGCATAACCTGCTGTGAATACGAAGAAGATACTGCTGAAATCCGCGACAGGCCAGCACAAAATTCATAAAACAAAGGACACTGCACATGTTAGAATAAAGCTGAAAACTACTGAGTGTCACACATTGCAATTATCTATGCAAGTTTCTCCATCGAGTGGAGATTCCTTGATGGAAGGTCTTTATTTTTTTCAACCCCAATGCTCATGCACAGTAGATCTTTCATTAAACTGGTAAGAAATCAAGAATGAATGAAGAACGAAAAGGAGAGAGGAGAGAGGAAATAAAAGAAAGCAAGTTTAGAAGGACATTTGAGAGGACATCTGGCATTAATTAGGAACTGAAGGGGCTGTGAAGGAGTCTTAGCAAAGAAGCATTTGCATTCTGGCTCGAAACACCAGTTGACTTGGTATTGGAGTGGGGAGGGTGGAGAAAGGAGTTGGAAATCAGTTGATCTCTAAGGAGGAGAGACACTATTTGACCTGATTTTGAATGAAAGAAAGATACCCTAACCCATTGTTGCAAGGGGTGGGTTTCAAACCCCCGGTCCTGGCATTTTTGCAGCAATTGGACAACAAGGAAGGTCAGAGGAGAATAACTACAGTTTTCAGACTTGGACCAGTTTGGAGGATGGAGTGGGGTGGGAGAGATTTCAGGAAGAAAGACAAATCAGGAGTCCATTGCCCAAGGTCAATTTTGACATCCCTGACGTGTAGTTTTCATTTACGGAGATCTCAACTAATGCAAGGTTTCCACTCAACCCCGCTTCCTAGTTCTAGAAACCCTCAGGGGTCTGCTCATTACCTTAAGTCTGCTCCATCCTTTCTGAAGCTCTGGGTCCATAGGATTGAGACGCCTCAGAGAAGACTGCTGAGAGCAGCCTTCATCCCAGCCTCCTAAGTCTCCTAGAAGGCAAACCTGAGATGGGAATCCTTGTGCAAAGACTGACTGAGGAAGAACTCTCAGGAGAAGATGCTCAGGGAAGCCGGGCAGGGCAGGAGGAATCTGAAGCAAAGAGGTACTCCCACCTGTAGATGATCCGTTACCTGTTGCCACAGTTCTGAAACAAAGCTTGCTGGCCCCAACTGCAGAGTTTGTGATTCATTGGATATTCCTTGCCCAGGGGGTCTGCACGTCGAAAACGACCACGTTGGAGTTTAAATTACATCATCAAATGAGTCCCACCCGGAGGGAACTCAGCGACGGATTCTATTCTGTGGGCTGTATTCATCAATCCCTGTGGCTCTATCCCATTCTTTTCTATAGATCCATGGTATCTTTGTAGGTCTGGTACGTCAGATAGGTCTATGGGGACTTTGCGGGTTGAGTAAAATATTCTCTTCCTTTTTTTTTTTTTAGACTTTTTATTTTATATTGGAGTGTACTTGATTAACAATGTTGTTAGTTTCAGGTGTACATCAAAGTGATTCAGTTACACATAATCCAAAGGGATTATTTTGACTGTGGAGGGCCTTCTATATTTTAGGAAGAGTACAGGAATGTGGATATTATCATTGAGACAAAACTATACATTTTTGATTGAAAAGTGTTCTACACTTCAGGCAAATCAATTTAAACTTTAATTTTTTGGTCCCAACGTCCATTTGTGTTCAAAAAAAATCTCAAATTATATAACCACTGAATTCTCCCATGATGAAGAAAAGTTAAGGTGTTGATTTCAAGCACATAGAGGTAGGTGTTTTTTAGCCAGAATTAAATGTTTTAAGTCCTTGCATTGAGTACTGCCTCAGAGCAAGGGTTCGGATAGATAAAGCCTAGGGTTTATATCAAGATGGACATGAAAGGGCTTCGCTGGTGGTCCAGCAACTAATGCTCTGCCCTCCCAATGCAGGGGGCCCAGGTTCGATCCCTGGTCGGGGAACTAGATCCTGCATGCCTCAATGAAGACCCCACACGCCGCAACTAAGACCCGGTGCAGCCAACTATGTAAATAAGTATTAAAAAAAAACAAAAAGATGGACAGGCAGAGTCATTATCTCCAGGAGCTCAGAAGCCAGAGAGAAAATCACTCGCATTTCCAAATAAAGCAAGTCTAGGATGACTTCATCTTTGTGATCTGTGTTTTTCTTTCCCTTTCCAATCTCTCTGCTCCCTTCCCCCACCTACAACAGAAATATGACAACATACAAGAAACTGCATCTCCTGCATGCCATCTGCCACAAACCCAATACACACGTTAAATTCCTCGTGGAAGGTATTAATATCTAGATAGAGAGAATTTTGAGCTCTGCTGTTTCCCTAGGCAACTCTCCGCACATCAGTGGTCCAGATATTTATCCATAAGAGATACGCAGCACATCCACAGAAAATGTCTGATCAGCCCGCAAAGCAGCCAATCCATTAACGACTCTGGCGCTGTGTTAATTGCTGCAGCGGTGTTCACTGGGTTTCAACCAACACCCTGGGAAATTTTCTAAGGACCAGACAAAAAAAGCAGGATTGGTTTTATTCACAGCCAATGTTTATGGACACGATTCAACTTTGCACCATCTTGTACCCCCTGAAGGGGTGCCTGGTGCTTTTTCCACCTGGAGAGCTCTCCCCACGACTGCAGAGAAAAAGATTCGGATTGCTTTTATTCACAGCCAATGTTTACAGACACGATTTAACCTTGAACCATCTTGTATCCCTGAAGGGATGCCCGGCACCTATAGAGTTCTCCCCAAGACTGCAGAGGTGGCCATGAGGGAGGTGACAAGGCAAGGGAAAACGTATTTGGTGATGTTGCCCTAGCGGCATGGTTATTGCAACATCGTGCTTTAGTGGTTTGCTTTCCTTGCAACTGGCTCAAGATCTTATGTGAGAAGAACCTTCAAGGCCGAGATGGTAAAGAGAGATAAGGAGTGTTTGCGTCATTTTTTTAAGAAAGACATGCTTTTGGCAGAAGTTGCATGGACTTTGACTATTAGCTCCTGTTGGGGATCAGGGAAGGTCACTCCCAAATATGCCTCCATGGCATATTGCTTATTTTGAATTAAAGTGCCTTATGAAATGGCCAATGTAAGACGGACACTCTGACCCTCCTCTCAGTCTCCCTAAAAGCAGGAAACACAGCTCCCCTGTGAAAGGTATCCTCCCTGCATCTAGAGGTAAAAGGACACCTTTATCCCCAGAGACAGGGAGTTTGGGGTAAGAACCCTGTATAAAGAAACCCTGTTCTTTCTTTAACTGGCCACCCCAAGCCCAAACTCGATTTAGATTCTCCACTATCTAAGCACCCAAAACCCAAATTTCTTTGTCTTATCAATTCCTCCCAAATTTATTTCTTTGTCTAAAAAACTACCTGCTTTGGCCACTTCTTACGTCCCATTTCTAGGAGACCTCTGTGTGCATGAATTGAAATGTGTTTCTTTTGTTCCTGTTACTCTATCTTGGGTCATTTTTATTATTAGTCCAGCCACAATAACTCACCAGGGGTAAAGGGAAATTTTCCCCTCCCTGACTCTCCTTTTAAATGTTATGTTGTTAGCTGTCTATTGAAAGGTGTGGACGTTTCATGCAATTATATTGTTCAAAAATTTCAGTATTCATCATTACCACCATCATCTACATCATTCTCATCACTTCTTCACTTTCAGAAAGCTTCACTACGGCCCCACGGTCCACAGACACAACCTGAGGGAAGCATCAATATTCCTGTGCAAGAGGGAATTGGATCTTCATCACTGAGACATCTAGGACCTGAAGAAGCAAATTTGCTTATTGAAGAACTATTACTGCAGATTCTGGAAACCAAAGAGATCCCCTATAATTGGCTACTCCTCTGATGACTTCTTGAGTTTGAACAATTCCAGAATATTCTTGATGCTACAGGAACCAGCACATCCATGGAAGCACCACAGAGGCAATCCACAAAGGAAACAAACTATATTCCACCAGAGAAGCAGGTGGAAGATCTGAATGGCTCATTCAATCACTGCCCATACATCAGTAATAGGAAATAAACGGCCTCAAAGTGCACACTTAGGCAACAAGCCACAGGGCGAGGGATGCCCACAGAAGCTGGAGAAAGCAAGGACCAGATTTTCCCTTGGAGCATCCTGAAGGAACAAAACCCTGCCGACACCTTGACTGTAGCTCAGTGATACCCTTTATGGACGTTTGGCACCCAGGACTGTAAGGGAATACGTTTCTTTTGTTTTAAAGTAAAAGAAAAGAAGACACGGGGGTAAGGGGAAGCTGGGATGAAGTGGGAGAGTGGCATGGACATAGATACACTACCAAATGTAAAATGGATGGCTAGTGGGAAGCAGCCACATAGCACAGGGAGATCAGCTCGGTGCTTTGTGACCACCTAGAGGGGTGGGATAGGGAGGGTGGAAGGGAGACGCAAGAGGGAGGGGATATGGGGATATATGTATGCATATAGCTGATTCACTTTGTTATAAAGCAGAAACTAACAAACCATTGTAAAGCAATTATACTCCAATAAAGATGGAAAAAAAAACCCCAAAACAAATTAACGGAATCACTTTGCTGTACACCTGAAATTAACACAACACCCTAAATCAACTATAGTCCAATATGAAATTAAATGTTTTAAAACAAGAACATACGGGGACTTCCCTGGTGGCACAGTGGTTAAGAATCCGCCTGCCAATGCAGGGGACACAGGTTCGAGCCCTGGTCTGGGAGGATCCCACATGCTGCGGAGCAACTAAGCCCGTGCGCCACAACTACTGAGCCTGCGCTCTAGAGCACACAAGCCACAACTACTGAGCCCGTGAGCCACAACTACTGAAGCCCGCACACCTAGAGCCCATGCTCCACAGCAAGAGAAGCCACCGCAATGAGAAGCCCATGCACGGCAATGAAGAGTAGCCCTCGCTCGCCGCAACTAGAGAAAGCCCGTGCGCAGCAATGAAGACCCAAGGCAGCCAAAAATAAAATAAATTTAAAAAAGAATAAAGCAATTCAAAGCAATTATACTCCAATAGATATGAAAAAAGAAAAGAAAAGAAATATAGCATTGTCCTTAACCATATGGGTTCTGAAGACCCTCATTATAATAATAATATCATATTATTTACATTATGACATATATCATTACAACGTGGAGTAGTAAGTGTTAGGAAGAAGACATCGGGGAAATGGAATTCTCATTTCAAGTTGACGTGATGCACTCCAGGAGCACTGAGGGTATATCACCCCGAGAAACTGACCTTAGGGATGAGATCTAAACTGGATGGCTAGGAAGGATCAGGGTGAAGAGAGACAGGCAAGAAGGCAATGATTTGGGGGTGCAATCAAGGCTTCTCATCTTCATAGGTGGTGTTTTAAAGTCGGGAGAAGGGACCCTTAGCTGGAAAGGGCCCGGATGCAGAATGGAGTATAAAATGTGCAGGACGTTGAGGTCAGCACGAACAGGATCTCTTCTACCTGGTTACCAGCTCCTGGTAAGAGGAAAGCCCTGTCCAGCCAGGGAAGGCTCCAGAAGGAGAGCCCTTGCCCGCTGAGCAGAGGAGAAGGGAAATTGCTCTGTGCCATGATCCCCACCACGGAGCACGTGAAATTGGAGGTTCCCTGAGCGGGACAAGGACTTCTCAGGATGAATCTGTGGAGGTGGAGATGGGAAATCTGCATCTTCCGTAACGTATTGGGTGACAATTTGACAGTCTCTGACTCAGCAAATATGGGATGGGAACCCTCAGGAGGTAGCCCCCAAATCAGGTTCTGTTTTTCTGGAAAACCTGAATACAATTTTCGGTCATAACACTACCTCACTTTATGTCCTGTTTGGGTCTCTTTTCGTTTTCCATTAGACACTGTAATTTAGAAAACTTCTCATATCTCGAGATAGGAGTCGATGCCATTTTCCTTACTCACTTTGAAGATTGTAATGGTATGGGTGTGGCATGCTTGGTTTAACAATTTTCACAGTGATGGACAGGTCACTTGCTTAAAATTTTTAGCTGTAACAAGCAATAAAAATAAAATCTGTATGTAATGTCAATAAAAGCGACTGCAATAAAATCTGAGTATATATCCTGTATCCCAGCACAGCCAACAGAAGTGGAATGTTAGCCATATATATAAGGTCAAATTTTCAAATAGCCGCGTGAAAGAAAAAGAAAAGAATGGGAAAAATTCATTTTTAAAATATATTTGATTGAACCCAATATATATGAAAGAGTGGAATATGCAATCACTATAAGACATTGTGAATGAGATATTTTATGTTCTTTCTTTCCTACGAAGTCTCTGACATTCAGTGTGTTTTATTTATTCTTTTTATTGATTGTTAATGGAGTATAGCTACTTCACATTGCTGTGTTAGTTTCTGCTGTACAGCAAAGTGAATCGGTCATACATGTACATACATCCCCTCTTTTTTGGATGTCCTTCCCATTTAGGTCACCACAGAGCACCGAGTAGAGTTCCCTGTGCTATACAGTAGTTTCTCGTTAGTTATCTATTTTATATATAGTAATGTATATAGGTATATAATGTATATATGTACATATGTCAAACCCAATCTAAATTCTAGATTTTAGATTCAGAGCATGGCTATGTTTGGAACGGACACATTTGCAGTGTTCATGGAAATACGTGCTCATAGGCTATTTTATTGCCCCTTGCAGCTCTGTACTCCTCTGTGTGAACGTATATTCTATACACATACTGTGTACACTCTGTTCACCGTAGGAACACCTCTAACCCAGACGACAGAGCCTTAAAAATGGAAATTGAGAATCCCAGGGCAGGTATACTTTTAACACGGATATAACCCAGTGACTCTTAACCTCCAGACACAGGCTAAGCATCCTGTAATCTTAGTGCTCATGGTATGTCCAGCTCATTCAAACACTCCAGAAACATAGGGCAGTATCTTTTGGAAGGAAAACCTTGGAGAAAGAATACTGCTGACTGTGATGAATAAGAATCCCCAGGTATAGAAGCACAGAACCAATTCAGCACTTCATCTGAGACATGGGCTATTTGCTATGGCCAAAGGCTGTTAACAGATTTTGCGTTCACTGTTAACTTAGGCATTAATAAATTGGTCATTAAGATGTTATTAAAAATTTACAAAGAAAGAATATCCCGTGGTTACAGACTCAGAGGACTCCTCAATCTCTACCACCAACCCCATGGCCAAACTTTCCTCAGGTCTCCCGTGACCTTCAAGTAGTTTATAATTAATATTGGACAAGTCTTTCAGATCACAGAATATCCCAGCTCACTTCAATCCAGGAAAGAGAAATGACCCGCCAACATGCTTCCTTATGGGCAGATATTAAAAGTGACTGGGCTTCACCTGACTGGAGAAAGTACAATTAAGCCATCGGACTTCAAATGAGCAGAACGAATTAATTCACTGCAAGGGACATGAGAACATCCCAGAACCCTCATAAAAAGTCCACCCTATTTCACGTCTGCAAATGATGGCATGATTCTACTAAAGAGGTTGTTAAGGCTGATACTAAAGTTCACTGAGCCGTACCTTTCTTAAGAGTAGACACGATATGACTGGATAATAGACTAGGCAAGCCCCACAACTTATCAAACTTGAGGCGAACAGCAAAGCACCTCTGATGGAGAGGATGCACATCTGCAAGTACTGATACCAAGGCGAGGAAGAAGCAATGTGTTCAAGGCGGTTCTCTTACAAAACATCTGTGTACCTGTGGGGAAGCGTTCTTGCTTTATTTTAATTTACCAATGAATATGCATGTCCTGGTAGAAACTGCAAAACAGGAATGTGTCACTTAAAGAAGACAAGTTATCGACATAAGTTGGCAATTCTTGGTAGTAAAGACTGGCTCTTGGGAGACATGAAAATAGAGTTAATTCTGGAGGGAAGGTCAATATCCCTGTTGTATCAGTTTAAAGGGCAAAAAAAACAGTGAGGGGGAGCTTTGTGGGCTTGGGGACAGGAAGGGATTTGTTTGTGACAAAGGACTTCCTCCGTGGGGTTTCCTATGCAGATGTGCCTTGTCAAAGGTGAAACGTTGGAAACTTAAATCATTTGACGCATTTTTTATTTCTGTAAAAAATGTACTGAGGAATAATTGTCAAATGTAATTGTGTTCAGTTAAAGTGTGTAATGTGATGGTTTGATACACATGTATATTGTGGAGTTATTACCAAGATCAAGATAATTAACATATCCATTACCTCACATAGTTAACGTTATACATTTTTTTATTTTTGGTGCTGAAAACAGTTAAGATCTACTCTCAGCTACTTTCAAGAGTAAATTCTGAGGACTGAATGCACAGCATGGTGACTATAGTTAATAACGAGGGATTATATACTTAATCATTTATTTGTAAAAAAAAAAAAAAAAGGAATATCTCATAAAATACTTATAAATGCACTCTGAAAAGGAAAATAATACTTTTATACCAGAAAAAAAAAAAAACCAGCCTCGCAAGGACAAGGGTGTAAATGTCCAAAAATTAAAAGAATATTTCAGTAAAGAAAATGAAAACTAAAAATGCATATGCTTCAAGCATCAAAAAAGCAGTACATACGTTCACACACCAGTGTCACAAAGCTGAAGAGCTTGTTAAGAGAAATAAGAAGAAAATAAGATAGTAGACTTTTACTCTTTTTCTTACATAGCTCTAGCAGATGCCTGTGATTTAAAAAAATTAAAAGCTGGACTGTTACTTTAAAAAAATCAAAGATGGGGACTTCCCTGGTGGCACAGTGGTTAAGAATCTGCCTGCCAATGCAGGGGACACGGGTTTGATCCCTGGTCCGGGAAGATCCCACATGCTGCAGAGCAACTAAGCCCATTAGCCACAACTACTAAGCCTGCGCTCTAGAGCCCAACGAGCCACAACTACTGAAGCCCACGTGCCCTAGAGCCCGTGTGCTGCAACTACTGAGGCCACAAGCCACAACTACTGAGCCTGTGTGCCACAACTACTGAGCCCACATGCCTAGAACCTGTGCTCCACAACAGGAGAAGCCAGCCACCGGAATGAGAAGCCTGTGCACCACAACAAAGAGTAGCCCCTGCCCGCTGCAACTAGAGAAAGCCTGCGTGCAGCAATGAAGACCCAACACAGCCAAAAATAAACAAATAAAAAATAAATTAATTAATTAAAAAAAACCAAAGATGGAAAGCCACATCTCAGCTCAAATAAGCCTTGAGCCACCGAAAAATACGACATCTGCAAATCATTCACTCATTAGTAATATCCAAGCCAAACAACTAGTTAACTTAGATTTAATCAATGACACATCTGGAAAAATTTAAAGAGGATTTGGGCTGATGGTTATACAGTTTTTTTCAACAAATTGCTTGAAAATTAATAACATGAGTTAAGAAGAATAGTTAAACTATCTTAAGAACAATAAGAACCAAAGAAATCTTAACTCAATCTCAAGGGCTGACTGGTCCGTTAATATTAAATTGTCTTTTACTTTCATAAACTGCCTTCTAAGTGAACCTCCTAAGAAATCTTCTAATGATCTATACCTGGTTACTTTCTGCCCTTGGAAGTAAACTGATAACAAGGAAATTCTTTATATTTCAGGTATCTTAATTTGTAATGTTCTCTTCCACATTGTCCAGATAAATTTGACTGTTTTAAGTCCCAACGTTGATGTATTGTAAATTTTTATAGAGCATAACTCCTGTAATAGTAGATGATTTATGTAGATTTCACACACAGCGGCCTTTTTTGAAATGTTGGGATAAGGAGAAAGTCATGTTTGAACTGCAGGGGAAACAAGCAAGAGTTTTCCCTCCCTTTTACACCTTGAGATTACAGGCTGGCATGTTTTAATTACCAATATAAGTGCGAATGATGTATTTTACGGTAATGTGTCTGGCAGGCTTTAGAAAACGGAATTATTTAAACTAGATCATGGCCCCAATTTTGCATGTCCAGAGCTACACAATTTTCTCCTTCACAGAGGCTGTGTTTTAAATGTTTCCAGCTGAGTTCTGTCAGCTTGTGTTGCATGATGAATTGTGCCTGGGTTCCGTTTATCAGAAGGTGTTAAATAATGAGGAGAGAAAAAAAAAGTCACACAATCTCAGCCAGCTTTGTGTCCTACACACAGCAGAGACAGAACAGAAAGGCAGGTTGTTTTTTAAAAACAGGACGTGATTCTCCTACACATACTATGCTGTGCTCTAAGTTCTCAAGAGTAAACACATGTGAACGTTTAGGAGTTGACTAGAAAGGCACCGTATGACTCTACCTAAAATCTTGGCCATTTTTACCTTTTGTACAGCAATGGAGGTTTTAATTCCATTTGACTTCTGTTAGGCTGCACCCCGCAGGCCTGCAAGCCCTATACTTGCCTGGCCTGGAAACGGAAGAAAGAGCCTGGGGTCAGCAACAGAGACATCAGTGGTTTAACAGATGGTGGACCTTACGCATCTGAAGCAAGGTCCTGGAGTGACAACGGGCCGTGTGTGGCAGATGACGGACAGGACATGGAAACAATCTTTGCTCCTCAGGGGGGAAGGAGGCTACCATTTACAGGGGGATTGGAAAGCTGGCTCAACAGTTACCAAGGAAACCAGCGGCTGGGGCAGGGGGCAAGCACAGAGGCAGTTACAGATTAAGCCCTATGATTAAAAGGATGTCAGTGAAGCAGCGTCTGGTCAAGCAGGGGATGGACAGAAAGATGACAACAGCCATCGCAAATGGGCTGACCATACACCCTCCCTTCTCAAACGGAAAAATGGGTTAAATTACATGGTTTGAGTCTCCTACCATGTACTCAATCAAACTAGATTATTAAGCATCAATCAACAGGAAATATGTATATTTAAGATCATATATACGTATCTATCTATCCGTCCTTCTATCTATCCATCCATCTCTCTACCTACCCATCTATCATGTATCTATGATCTATCACCTATCTATTGAGAGAGCATTGTGCGCATGAAATAGTTTATTTATCTATCTATTGAGATATAGTTAACATACCACGCTGTATTAGCTTTAAGTGTACAGCATCATGATCTGATCCAAGTAGGGAAGCAAAATGATCATCACAACGTGTTTCGTTAACATAAATCACTGCACATCGTTTTTCCCAGTGATGAGAACTTTTAAGATTTACTGTCTTAGCAACTTTTAAATATAAAAAAGTGTCGCTCCCACTTACACTGATGGACAGATCATCCAGACAGAAAATTAATAAGGAAACAGAAGCATTAAATGATACGTTAGACCAGATAGACTTAATTGATATTGATAGCACATTCTATCTGAAAGCAGCAAAATACACTTCTCAAATGCACACAGAACATTCTCCAAGACAGGTCACATCTTGGGTCACAAATCAAGCCTTGGTAACTTTAAGAAAATTGAAACCATATCAAGCATCTTTTCTGACCACAATGATATAAGATTAGAAATCAATTACAGGAAAAAAAAAACTGTAAAACACACAAACACATGGAGGCTAAACAATATGCTACTAAATAACCAAGAGATTACTGAAGAAATCAAAGAGGAAATCAGAAAGTACCTAGAAACAAATGACAATGAAAACACGATGGGCCCTTCCCTGGTAGCACAGTGGTTAAGAATCCACCTGTCAATGCAGGGGACACGGGTTCGAGCCCTGGTCTGGGAAGATCCCACATGTCATGGAACAACTGAGCCCATGTGCCACAACTACTGAGCCTGCCCTCCAGAGCCCATGTGCCTAGAGCCCATGCTCTGCAAAAAGAGAAGCCACTGCAATGAGAAGGCCGCACACCACAACGAAGAGTAGGCCCCCCTCGCTGCAACTAGAGAAAGCCCGCACACAGCAGCAAAGACCCAACACAGCCATAAATAAATAAATAAATTTATTTTAAAAAAAAGAAAACACAATGACCCAAAACCTATGGGATGCAGCAAAAGCAGTTCTAAGAGGGAAATGTATAGCAATTCAATCTCACCTCAAGAAACAAAAATCTCAAATAAACAATCTAACCTGACACCTAAAGCAACAAGAAAAAGAACAACAAAAAAACAAAACCCAAAGTTAGTAGAAGGAAAGAAATCATAAATATCAGAGCAGAAATAAATGAAATAGAAATGAAGAAAACAATAGCAAAGATCAATGAAACTAAAAGCTGGTTCTTTGAGAAGATAAACAAAATTGATAAACCTTTAGCCAGACTCATCAGGAAAAAAATGGAGAGGACTCAAATCAATGAGATTAGAAATGAAAAAGGAAAAGTTACAACTGACACCACAGAAATACAAAGGATGATAAGAGATGACTATAAGTAACTATATGCCAATAAAATGGACAACCTGGAAAAAATGGACAAGTTCTTAGAAAAGTACAACCTTCCAAGACTGAAACAGGAAGAAATAGAATATATGAACTGACCAATTATAAGTACTGAGATTCAATCTGTGATTTTAAATACTCCCAACAAACAAAAGTCCAGGACCAGATGGCTTCACAGGTGAATTCTATCAAACATTTAGAGAAATCTCTTGCATTCCTATACACTAACAACAAAAGATCAGAAAGAGAAATTAAGGGGAAAATCCCATTTACAATTGCAACTAAAAGAATAAAATACCTAGGAATAAACCTGCCTATGGAGGCAAAAGAACTGTACTCAGAAAACTATAAGATGCTGATGAAAGAAATTAAAGATGATACAAATAGATGGAGAGATATATCATGTTCTCAGATTGGAAGAATCAATATTGTAAAAATGACTATACTACCCAAAGCAATCTACAGATTAAATGCAATCTCTATCAAATCACCCAGGACATTTTTCAGAGAACTAGAACAGAAAATTTTACAATTTGTATGGAAACACAAAAGACCCCAAATAGCCAAAGCAATCTTGAGAAAGCAAAACGGAGCTGGAGGAATCAAGCTCTCTGACTTCAGAATATACTACAAAGCTACAGTAATCAAGACAGTATGGTACTGGCACAAAACCAGAAATACAGACCAATAGAAAAGGATAGAAAGCCCAGAGATAAAGCCACGCACATATGGTGACTGTATCTTTGATAAAGGAGGCAAGAATATACAATGGAGAAAAGACAGCCTCTTCAATAAATGGTGCTGGCAAAACTGGACAGCTACATGTAAAAGAATGAAATTAGAACACTCCCTAACACCATACACAAAAATAAACTCCAAATGGATTAAAGACCTAAATTTAAAGCCAAAAGCTACAAAACTCTTAGAGGAAAACATAGGCAGAACACTCTAGGACATAAAGCACAGCAAGATCTTTTTTTGACCCACCTCCTAGACTAATGAAAATAAAAACAAAAATGGGACCTAATGAAACTTAAAAGCTTTTGCACAGCAAAGGAAACCATAAACAAGATGAAAAGACAACTCTCAGAATGAGAGAAAATATTTGCAAATGAAGCTACTGACAAAGGATTAGTCTCCAAAATATAGAAGCAGCTCATGCAGCTCAATACCAAAAAAAAAAACCAACCCAATCAAAAGATGGGTGGAAGACCTAAATAGACATTTCTCCAAAGAAGACATACAGATGGCCAACAAACACATGAAAAGATGCTCAACATCATTAATCATTAGAGAAATGCAAATCAAAACTACAATGAGGTATCACCTCACACCTGTCATAATGACCATCATTAAAAAATCCACAAACAATAAATGATGGAGAGGGTGTGGAGAAAAGGGAACCCTCTCGCACTGTTGGCGGGAATGTAAATTGATACAGCCACTATGGAGCACAGTATGGAGATTCCTCAAAAAACTAAAAATAGAAATACCATATGACCCAGCAATCCCACTACTGGGCATATACCTAGAGAAAACCATAATTCAAAAAGACACAGGTAGCCCAATGTTCACTGCAGCACTATTTACAACAGCCAGGACATGTAAGCAAACTAACTGTCCACCAACAGAGGAACAGATAAAGTAGATGTGGTATATATATACAATGGAATACTACTCAGCCATTAAAAGGAACAAAACTGGGTCATTTATAGAGACGTGGATGGACCTAGAGACTGTCATACAGAGTGAAGTAAGTCAGAAAGAGAAAAACAAATATCGTATATTAACGCATATATGTGGAATCTAGAAAAATGGTAAAGATGATCTTACTTACAAAACAGAAATAGAGACACAGACATAGAGGACAATCGTATGTACACCAAGGGGGGAAAAGGAGGGGGTGGGATGAACTGGGAGATTGGGATTGACATATATACACTATTGACACTATGTATAAAATAGATAACTCATGAGTACCTACTGAATAGCACAGGGGACTCAGTGCTCTGTGGTGACCTAAATGGGAAAGAAATCCAAAAAAGAGGGGATATGTGTACACGTGTAGCTGATTCACTTTGATGTACAGTAGAAAGTAACACAACATTGCAAAGCAACTATACTCCAATAAAAATTATAAAAAAATAAATTAAACAGTGTCATTAACTATAGTCACCATGCCGTACATTACACCCCAGGACTTATTTATTTTATAACTGGAAGTTTGTACCCTTGGGTCCCCTTCACCGATTTTGCCTACCCCCCCAACTCTGGCAACCACCCGTCTGTTCTCTATATCTATGAGATGGATTCTTTTTGTTTGTTTGCTGGTTTGTTTTATACATTACACATATAACTGAAATCATAAAGTATTTTTCTTTTTCTGACTTATTTCACTAAATGTAATGCCCTCAAGGTCCATCCATGTTGTTGAAAATAGCAGGATGTCCTTTTTTTTAATGGAAGAATAATATTCCAGTGTATAGATATGCCACATATTCCTTATCCATTCATCTGTCAGATGGATACTTTGTTTCCGTATCTTGGGTATTGTAGATAATGCTGCAATGAACACAGGGCTTTAGATGTCTTTTTGAGATAGTGATTTTGTTTCTTTCAGATAACTACCCAGGAGCAGAATTGCTGGATCATATGGTAGTTCTATTTTTAGTTTTTTGAGGAACCTCCACACTGTCTTCCATAGTAAAACATCTCATTTTAATTGATGTCTTACCTTGTAACCAACAGTCTAATCAGAGACTGACATGCATTACTTCGTTCAATCCTCGTACCATTCTGTGATGACACCGTTATCCCCATCTTATAGATAAGAAATTCAAGGGTCAGACAGCTGGGTGACTCTCTCTCCTAAGTGTCACAGTCCAGACCCTCTCCCCTTGAGTCCTCTGGGTTTAACTTCTGCACCACGCTTCCGAAAAGAAACATAAAATAAAAACAAGAGTCACCCACTGAGTGAAAAAGCTCTACCTCACACATTAAGAAGTTGGTATGCTTCCCTGCTGTGACATTTTTGAAATGACAAAGTTTTGGAGATGAAGAAGAGATGCATGGTCGTCAGAGGTGGGAGATCGTGGGAGCCTGAGAATGTGAAAGGGTAACACTAGGTAGATCTTTGTAGTGAGGGAATAATTCTGTATCTTTTTGTTTCAATTGAAGCAGAGTTGATTTATAATATTGTGTTAGTTTCAGGTGTACAGAAAAGTGATGCAGATATGTATTTATATACATATCTATACACAGTTTTTTTCCAGATTGTTTTCTATTATAGGTTGTTACAAGACATTGAATAGAGTTCCCTGTGCTCTACAGTAGGGCCTTGTTGCTGATCTTTTTGATATATGGTTGCGTGTGTCTGTTTATCCCACATGCCTGTTCTATAGAGGAGCTTGTTTCTGTCATTTTTTTAGATTCCACACGTAAGTGATATGCCTCTCTTCACTTCTGGCTTCTTGATCCATTTTCAAATCCAGCAGCACAGCACCTTTGAATCTCCCTTTTTGACTTCTTTGTGAGTCCTCACATCTTCTCTAGGACTGGAGCCCCCTGCCTCCCTTTCAAAAGGACCCTCGTGATGACTTTGGGCCCAGCTGGATCGCCGGGCATCATCTCCCCACCTCTAGATCCTCAAGATAACCACATCTGCAAAGTCCCTTTGACCATGTAAAGTGATATATTCACAGGTTTGAAATGTTAGGGCATGGACATGTTGGGGGTGGGGGAGCATAATTCAGCTCCCTGGAGTACAGTCAGACAAGATAGTACTAAAGAAATGAACTTGCTGTCACCTTGAATAATAAGAATTATGAACGAAGCATGTCAGAGACGGATGCCAGCCCCTGCCATGTAGTTATAGCTACAATGACAGGAGTGGGTACAGATCTTCATTTTCTCCTGCTTTATAAATTTTCAAAATATGTTTGTATCTTTCAATGTCGATACAGTTTAGTCTCTATAGAATCATACTGTGGATTCCCATGGAAAGGGAAGTATCAAGTGTCTGATACAGAAAACGGAGCGACCGAATGTGGTCGCTTGTTTCACAGTATTCTTGACTCGATTTGGAAACAGCTTTCCAAGTGCAATTGTACGCAAGTTCCTGGGCAGATGCACAGCTTGCCAGCTAAAGGCAGAGACCCAGGTGTCGCAGCTGACACCTCAGCGTTAATAGCCTTTCAGGTAAGCTGTGTGTGACGCTGTGGTTTTCACGGAGCATGGAGGGATTCAGAAGACATCAGCTGCGGGCTTTTGCTTTTTTTTTTTTTAAACAACCACTAAATAAAATGTGGCATTTATTTCAATTCAGTATACTGTATAGCTCCCCATGCAGGCAGTCTCAAATGCAGTTTCCATACTCAAAAATCTCCCACCTGCAGCCCGAGAGGCAGACATCCAAACACACCACCATAATTCAGTGAGAAGATTGAGGCATACATAATAAACGACAGACATAAAGCCAGACAGGATAAATATTCAAGGCTGGCAGACCTCACGAGCCATCCTCGCATCCTGAAGAATTATATAATGCATTCAGCTTTGTAGAGTGTTAGACTGATTTAGTTGACTATCAACTCCCACCAGGACACACCTTGGTTCTGTGACTTTGGCCTTAGGTTGTCTTTTATTTCACCTAATATTTTCTCGAAATGCTGGGTGACTACTCCTGCATGTTTGTGACCTAGAGCTGACTTACACACAAGGTAACAGTGCCTCTCAAACGTAATGCGCACCCAGATCACTGATGAAATGCAGATTCTGATTCTATAGATCTGGGGCGGGGTCTCTTTCTACCCTGCTCCTGAGTGATCATAAAACTCATGCCGTGGAGTAGCAAGTGGCTAGACAAACTGAAAAGAGACACCATTTAAAACTGTGAAGCCAGGTTTCTCTATAAGATTACGTGGAGAGGCATTCTATGATGGAAATATGTATTCAAACATTCTGACTCTACAAAGTGGAAAACTTGGGATTTCAGATTCCTCCAAGGGTCGTAATGGTCGTAATGCTATATAACAAATCCACTGTGAGAAAAAAGAAAAATCAAATTGTCTATCTCTCTTGCTCACGATCCATCCTTCCATCCAATCCTCAATCCTTCCATCTATCCAGCCATACAATCATTTATTCATCCATCCGTCTATCCAAAAATCCATCCATCTTATTATCCATCTATCCATCCATCCAATCATCAATCTTTCTATGCATCCATCCATCCATTCAATCATCAATCCTTCCACCTATCCATCCGTACAATCATTTATTCATCCAACTATCAATCTATATATATGTGCATAAATGTTCAGTTGACCCTTGAACAAAGTGGGTTTCAACTCTGCAAATCCACTGATATGCAGATTATTTTCAATAGTAAATACGACAGTACTACATAATTTGCAATTTGTTGACTCCATGGATGTGGAACTGAGGATACAGAGAGCCAACTACACATTATACGTGGATTTCTGACTGCACGGATGGTTGGCACCCCTAACCCCCCATGTTGTGATATTCAAGGGTCAACCGTATTTATGAACACACACAAACAAGCCAGAGCAACGGCCCATAAATTATGATCTAAAGAAAAAAGTTCATTTCACCAAAGGACTGAGAGTGGGAAATGGAAGTAAATACAGTGACAGCGAAGGTTTTGTTAAAGAAAACATTTGGTGCCTGCACCAAAAGTGTGTATTTTAAATAGGGCTAGACAAACTGAAAAGAGACACTGTTTAAAACTGTGAGGCAAGATTTCTCTGTAAGAGTTCATGGAGAGGCATTCTATGATGGGAATGTGTATTCAAACATTCTGACTCTATAGTGTGGAAAACTTGGGCTTTGAGATTCCTCCAAGGGTTGTATTGTGGATGATAACAAATCCACTATGAGAAAAGAGGAAAATACAATCTCTCTCTCTCTCTATCATCCATCCATTGAATCATCCATCCATCAACCCATCCATCCATCCATCCGTCCGTCCGTCCATCCATCCAATCACGCATCTATTCATCTATCTATCCATCCATCTACATATATATGCATACATGTACTTATGTATACACACACAAGCCAAAGCAATAGCCCATAAATTATATCCTAAAGACAAAAGTGAATTTTGTCAAGGGGTTGAGAATGAAAAATGCAAGTAAGATACAATAAGAGCAAAAGTTTTGTTAGAGAAAACTTTTGGTGCTTGCACCAAAACTGTATTTTAAATACAAGCTGGATAGCCCTTCAAACTCAAAACACACACGTGCCTCCCCCCTTCACCAGTCCTAAAAGAAAGTTAGAGAAAATGCATGGCCTCTCGGGACTGGCCCTGGACACCTGTGAGATGCTTAGCCTTGGATTCTCAACAAGGAAGGGAGCTTAGAAATGGAAGTCCACATGGTTTGTGGCAATGCTTCTCCAAAGCAATTTCTCTGGATGCACAGAAAGCCAGACCTCTTGTAGGTTCCTACAGCCCACAAAGAGGTCCCCAGTACTGCCTGGTATGGGAAGCAAATACCTGCACTGTGAAATCCCAGCTCTATTTGCCCCCACGCTTGCTATTAACCATGGCAAGAAAGTACTCTGGTGCCCTTCTTTTCATAATCTCATCTTTTATCTCTGGACATCTTCCCTTTGAATTCCTTGAGTCTTCTCCACTTTTCACATGGGTCTCGTTTCGGTCTCAGAAATTTAACCAGTCTGTCAAACTTTATTTCTGTTACAGACATAACTTTAAAATAAGCTGGATGACACAAGTGGCCAAAATTCTTCTACCAACACTTCCTGAAAAAAATTAAACTGGGACTTTCCTGGCGATCCAGTGGTTAAGACTCCGTGCTTTCACTGCAGGGGGCACGGGGAAGTAAGATCCCGCATGCCACGTGGCATGGCAAAAAAAGAAAAGAAAAAAAAAAAGAAAGAAAAAAATTAACCTGGTGAGATCAATACCCAGTTAACTGATCTCATACAAAACCTGACTTAGGGGGCTTCCCTGGTGGCGCACTGGTTGAGAGTCCACCTGCCGATGCAGGGGACACGGGTTCGTGCCCTGGTCCGGGAAGATCCCACATGCCGCGGAGCGGCTGGGCCCGTGAGCCATGGCCGCTGAGCCTGCGCGTCCGGAGCCTGTTGCTCCGCAACGGGAGAGGCCACAACAGTGAGAGGCCCGCGCACCGCAGAAAGAAACAAAAACAAAACCTGACTTAGTGTTGCTCTTTCTACTAAAGTGTTTGAAATATAGAAAGCTCTGACAAAATCTAGGAGGCATCGATCTAAATGCATCTCACTGTATGGAAAATGTGCAGTTGGTTTCCTAGATGCTTTACAGCAGTTATTGTAAACATGAATCGCTGGGGCCCTGATCCCCAGCAGGTTTTGTGGATGGGTCTGCAGGTGCTAGATTCTAGGTGAGCAATCATCTCTGTTGCAAACAAATGTTCCCACCTGAAAAGGTTGAGACGTATTTTTAGACATTTATTTAAAATTTCACATTATCACTCCATGTGTTCCCCAAGAATATCTGAGTCTTCTGTCCACGGTATATTCAAATGTTGGCTCCGGTGGTGATCTTTGGTTATCAGGCTTATTTCCAAAGATTTTTAAAAATTAATTGAGGGTCAGATTGGACTATGGTATATTTTTGACATTCCAAATGCCCTACCAAATATCAAAGAAGAAAAAAAAATCATACATATGTTTAGAAAATGAAAAAGTACCCAAAAGATACGTTTCTGACATTTTCCTCACTCAAAACACTGAAACACCTGATGTGTGTTTTCTAATCATAAACAAGTCATTTCCTTATCATTCTCAGAACAGTCGATGTCTTCCTTTGCGTAAGAGTTTGAAGGTTAATGTAAGCCTCTGACACATAGCTGATGCTTTAACAGAGCTTAATTTAAAGAAGGCTTTTAAAAGATGGGAATTATTTTAGGGAACGGGGAGAAATGGAGACGTTCCTGCCAGCCTTTGCTTAATAAGATGGGAGGGAATCTCTCGTGTCCTGTTGGTAGCATTGGTAGGAACATGCTTTGTGAAGAGTGGTTTCACCAAGCCATTACTACTAACCCTACAGCCGCCAACGCCAGGACTACAGGTCTGGTATTAGCACTGCTTGTACTGAAAAGGGACTTTCCTTTAGACCAGGTGGCATCCTAACAATTTCTTTAGTCCTTACAACTATGCTATATTGTAGGTATTATTACCGTCCCAATATAATGGATGAGTTGACCCCTTCTGGTGCTGCTGTAATGTGCAAATGTGTGCTTGTGGGTTTCTGTTTGCTCTATTTCTCTCTACTTGACATTTACCTGTTTCTTCTAACTGTAGACTTCAAGAGCAAAAGTCAGATATTAAAAATGACAGCCTTATAGGGTGTGTTAGCCCACTCTCAGCACTGTGTAAAGAGGCAACCCTGGGTCTGCTTCCCTGATTGCACCCAGACTGACACACTACCTCAATTGCCAAAACTATATAGTCCATGCCTTGGAGGGAATCATGTGTAGCTATTAAAATCATGGAATGGAAGAATCGTTAGTGACACGATAAAATTAGTGTGATATTTTAATTAAAAGAACGCTGACTGTACATCTAAACGGAAATAAAATCCTTATTTTGAGAAGCAATAAAAACAGTAAGCATGTATTTGAAGATAAGAACAGTTTCCTAGGGATTTCCCTGGAGGCGCAGTGGTTAAGAATCCGAGTGCCAATGCAGGGGACACGGGTTTGAGCCCTGGTCCGCGAAGATCTCACATGACGCAGAGCAACTAAGCCCGGGCGCCACAACTACTGAGCCCACGCGCCACAACTACTGAATCCTGCCCGCCTACAGCCCGTGCTCCGCAACAAGAGAAGGCACCGCAATGAAAAGCTCGTGCACCGCAACGAAGAGTAGCCCCCGCTCGCTGCAACTACGGAAAGCCTGCGCACAGTAACAAAGACCCAATGCAGCCAAAAATAAATAAGTAAATAAATAAACTTATATATAAAAAAGAAGTTTCCTAGTCTATGAGTTTTTAAAATTCCCTGAATATTTGACAACAAATATATTTTATGTTTATCATCTCCATATACTTGAACTTATGGATATTTCTTTTCATTGTATTGTTTTGTGTCTGATTTTCACTATCTGTTGTTGCGGGCAGAGGAATAAAATTACAAACTTCCCAAATTTCTCCAATCCATTTAAAATCACATAAATGAGTTAAAAATTTCTAATTTATCAAAAGATTTTTCAATATATTTATTTTTCAATGGTGCTTAGAAAGTCTGAGTTCCCTTTAAAAAGTATATCCATGAACAAGAAAATGAATGGATAAAGAGTGTAAAAGGTAAAAGAAAGAATAAGAGTATCTTATTTGCTGGCTAAAGCAATCCCTTAATAACTGAGTGGTTCCTGAAAAAAATGAGTTATTCTTCAAAAATAGGACTGAAAACTGGTCTCTTGTGTCTATACAGCTTAGGTATAATATCACTATCCATGAAAATAGTTTTCTTTACCTTCTTTATAAGCAATTTTTGAAACTTCACACTTTTTAGATGATTTTGCTAGAACTAAGTGATTCTGAAATTATGGTAGTTTTCAACTCGCATATTTAAATGAATTCCACTGAGAAATTTTCGTTATACTCTTTTTTTTGCCTTTCTCATACATAACTACTTATTCCGTGTGTTGCCACCAACAACTAAGTTCCATTAACTTTAATGAAAAGGTTAATGAGTGGCTAAGAGTATTATTAAAATTGTCCTTGTATTTATTCAGCCATGTCTATATATTAAATATATAAATCAGTATATTCTCAACTCAAAGTTTTTTTCTTGTCCTTCACACAAATTTTAGTATATTTTGACGAGTAATATGAAAAAATAAGAGCAAAGTGAGCCATATTTTTGGCATAATATGAGATATTCAAACTCAAATGGTTTATTTAGTTGGCTCTCATGATTTTTCTTTTCTGATGCAGATAATAACTTTTAAGAGTAGAAAAACAGTTTATCCCAAGCTCTCAATGTGCTGTACATTCTTGGGAAATGTTTGCATTGCTTATATCTATGAAAATTATTATCTGATGGAATACTATAAATTTAGAAACATGCCCCTGCTACATGTTTAATATACAATTTAATACATTTGTATCAATAATACATTTTAAATATGTTTTCAAGTTCTTACAGGACAGTGCATATTCAGGGGAAACTTAATTTTCATATTAAAAAGAGATCCCCATTTCTATCTTTGACCTATTGCTATGAATCCACGCTCCTCTTTCCTGCAAATACTTTCCAATACTGATGATTGTATGTTAAAGCCTCCTTAGGATAAAAAAATGATGAAGGGTCAATAGAATTTTCTGGTTTTTGTCTTTGTTTGTTTTGTTTTCTTTTGGCTGCATTGGGTCTACATTGCTGTGCGTGGGCTTTCTCTAGTTGTGGTGAGCGGGGGCTACTCTTCGTTGCAGTGCACAGGCCTCTCACTGCAGTGGCTTCTCTTGTTGCGGAGCACGGGCTCTAGGCACGTGGGCTTCAGAGTTGTGGCGTGCAGGCTCTAGAGTGCAGGCTTAGTAGTTGTGGCGCACGGGCTTTGGTGCTCCGCGGCATGTGGGATCTTCCCGGACCAGGGCTTTAACCCGTGTCCCCTGCATTGGCAGGCGGATTCTTAGCCACTGCACCACCAGGGAAGTCCCCTCTCAGTTGTTTTTGTTTGCATTATCCAGATGAATTATTTTCAGTATGCCCATGTTGACATGCGTTTGGTTAACATTATTTCAAAGTTACCAGGGAACAGTCTTTTTATAAAAATACGCATTTCATCTACGCGCATTGTTTCTTTTAACTAGCAGTTTTTAATCTAATTTTATGTTGTTGTTGCTGGTTTTGGCTGGTCTATTATTACTCAGTAGTTTTGTAATATATTTTTGCCTTCATTTTCTTACTTCCCAAAGTTCTTTCATCTGTAACTGAAATAATTAAAGAATATGCAATGCTAGACATTTTCTTGATATACTTTTAAATAGGAATTGTAGATGTAAAAAAAAGGAAAGCAACACAGGAATTAATATTAACAATTTTCAGAGCAATGAATCTTCATATTTTCAAGCATTAGTAAACAGCCCATTTGCCGCTGAACTGCCAAAAATACATATTTCAATTTCTCTTGAGAACCTCTCACTAGTTCTGTTGCAATTTAATTAAATAGCAAGGTAGCACTGATTTCATGAATCTGTATATCAAAGCTCTCTAGAATATACTTGAAGAGGATTTTTAAAGTAAGTGTAACCCTGAAATGCTGGGGCGAATACGTCAGTATGCTTTCAAGTGAAATACATTTCTTTGAAGTGAATAACACAAAATTTCAATGACACCTATGATTCAGCCACTGACATTTTACAACAGTAATATTCCTTCCTGTTTCAAAACTGTGGATTTCAAAGCAATCCCCACCCAGAGGGTTATACAAGTGTGGGCTTTGACTTTAGCTGTGAGCTCCTGAAACTGTGCACAATGCATAGGTTCCTAAAACCATAGACATCTTTCTGTCTACACTCTCTCATATTCTACATCTAATCTGTTAGATGAATACTTTTGGCTAAACCTCTGAAATACTCTGAGGATCAGATACCACTGCTGACCAAACTCAACGGCATCGCCCTGAGGGCTGAGCCGCCATTTTTTTTCCCCATGAATTTCTGCATCCTTGGTCTCCACCACTCGGGCACAAGTCCGAGACGTTTCCCAACACAGGTAAGCAGACGATAACCACCTTGCTCAATGCTTTGCAATAGCTCTCCAAGGTAGTCAGCGAAACAGACTTAAATATCTGGTACCCTGTCACACTGAGTCCTCATCTTGTATTTCTCCTACCCTCCCTGCCTTCAAGTCAGAGGTTACCTGGGAGACACCTGCTCACTCCTGCCTTGGGGTCTCTGCATTGTTTGGTCCCCACACCTGTGTAGCTCCCTCCCTCACTCCTTCCAACTCTTCCTTCAAGAACCGTCATGCCCGTTTTGCTTTCCCTTTCTGCCTTTAGGCCTTAGTGAAAATTTCAGCCCACAACTCCACACTTCTCCTCCACAGCCTGCCTGCTCTACATCAGCTGTTTCAATAGCACTTGCTATTCTATTTTTCTAAAATAACTTTTAGTTTATTTGCTATATTCTTCATTGACTCTTTTACTAATTGTAAGACCCCCAAGGGTAAGGATTTTTGTTTTGTTCATCACCAAAGTATCTTCAGCATCCTGTCTGGGACAATTCTGTATCAGAAAACAGATATGGACCATAGGATATCACTTATAGGTGGAATCTAAAATATGACACAAGTGAACCTACCTATGAAACAGAAACAGACTCACAGACATAGAGAACAGACTGGTGGTTGCCAAGGGGGAGGGGGTTGGGGGAGGGATGGAATGGGAGTTCGAGGTTAGCTAAAATGTTAACTATTATATATAGGATGGATAAACAACAAGGTGCTGCTGTAGAGCACAGGGAACTATATTCAACAGCCTATGATAACCCAAAGTGGAAAAGAGTGTAGGTTTGTATAACTGAATCACTTTGCTGTACAACAGAAATTAACACAACATTGTAAATCAATTACACTGCAGTTAAAAATTATAAATAAAAGAAAACAGGTATTAAATAAATAAAGCAGCACCCCACCTGGACATTTCTTTATCAATCAATACATGAAAATATGAACACAATTTCTACAATTTCTCTTTAAACTAACTTAATTCAACATGGCATAGTACCCATAAGGGTTAACTGCAAAGTCTGCTTATCTTTCGGCATGCCATGTGATTACTAAAATAGTTATCGCCATTGATTGCATCCCTCTGCACCATTTTCTATCCTTATGAAAGCGTTTGGGGCATTTACTCTAGTAGAGCCTTTCTAGGGAGTCCAGTTATTGAGTATGATGAATGCATTCCATGAAAACAAAAGACTGGGGCAAATGCAGAAACTCACCAGGACTTAGAGAAAGGCATAAAACCAAACAAGAGAATACACTACAAAATGAGTGTTCATTTGAAAATGTATTTAAAAAAAAATCTGCCCATAAATATCTTGTAATAACCTATAATGGAAAAGAATCTGGAAAAGAATGATATATATACATATATATATGCCTGTACACCTGAAACTAACACAACATTGTGGATTAACTATAGTTCAATCTAAAAAATGGTTTAAAAAATCTGCCCACAATCATTTTTATAAATTAAACGATTATGGGAAAAAAACAGTTTCATGTGTCAGGAAAGATTCAATAAAAACCATCAGGCTTACTCATATCTTCAACATTTATTGAGCACCTACCGCATAGATGTATGCAGTAGCCTAGATGTAGGGAATAGAACAGGCATGCAACCCTCTTTGTTCCTCTTAAACATCCTTGACAGGGAACAACAGCACAGCAGGAGCTCGGAAATACTTCTGTGTCTTTGCTGCAAGTGTTTGCATCCTTCAGTTTGATAAAAGTTTATGGATGCCTCTTATTTGCAGAGTACCAAGGCAGCCAACAAAGGTGGAAGGATAAATGACACATGATTTAGCCCCTGTTTACTAAGAGCCCTCCGTCTAATAAATGCACAAAGATTTGGAAGAAGGTAGGGACTTCTTTGGCAATTGTGTCGTGGTTATTGTTTTGTTATCTCTCTCTCTGCTCCCCGAGATAGTTTTATATTTCAGAGTTCATAGACATTACTGGAATCCACTATACCTCAGGCATATCTGTGTCTTCAGGGGTAGGAATGTAACCCACCCAGAAATGGGACATGGTGTGGAGGACGGTTATGATACAGACACAGGGTACCATTAGCATATAAGGAAAAAATCTGGTAACCTCTTCTTTTATAATTTTTACAATTTTTTATAACTTAAAAAATTAATTTGTTATTGACTTTAGGTAAATGCTCAGGTCATTAACTCTTTGGCAATACATTTGTAAGCAATATTATTTGCAAAGAAATTAACAGTGCAAACTACCTCTATGATAAATTTGTGTGTATCCCCTTTATGTTATGGACCCTAGGATACTAATTCCCATTTGTGTCACTAAATTAAAATAATAACCGAGATGACAAAGAAGGGTCAATGTTCACAGACTGGGTGGATGACTGCTAAATCAATTGTGGAAAAATCTAAATGTACACAAAAATAAATATCCAATGTGTAATAGCTACCTAAAGGTACCCACAGAAATGAGTAAGGAAGCAGAAGAGTTTTAAAGTGAAGACTAAAGAAAAAAAATAATGATTTAAGATGGAACAAAATTACACTAGATGAAGGTGATATTTGAAACTTAAAATATTCTGATTTTAGCAGACTTTTTTTTTTTTTTTTTTTTGAGGAACAGCCAAGCTTGTAACCACAGGATAGAAATCCACAGGGCCAAATGCACAAGAGGAAACACCATGAAGAATTCACAGAAGCAGAAGTGAGACAGTCCTTGCAGAAGGCTCATGCACGCAGGGATTCCAAAGCATGTTGGCCATTTTCTATCTACATTCTTTCTGTCCTTTTTAATTGTTCTGTCATTGTTTGTAAATGGAAAATCACCTTTCCAACAGTTCCAAGGGAATTCAGAAACTGGATGGTCGTGTCCACATATATGTGGAATCTAATACACAATAAACTAGTGAATAAAATAAAAAGAGAAGCAGACTCACAGATACAGAGAACAAACTAGTGGTGACCAGGGATGGGGCGTGGGTATAGGGGTGAGGGAGTGGGAGTTACAAACTACTGGGTGTAAGACAGGCTACAAGGATGGATTTTACAACATGGGGAATATAGCAAATATCTTGTAATAACTGCAGATGGAGTGCAACCTTCTAAAATTATATGGAAGATTAAAAATTTTTTTAAGGCTTCCCTGGTGGTGCAGTGGTTGGGGGTCCCCCTGCCAATGCACGGGACATGGGTTCGTGCCCCGGTCTGAGAAGATCCCACATGCCGCGGAGCGGCTGGTCCCGTGAGCCATGGCCGCTGAGCCTGCGTGTCCGGAGCCTGTGCTCCACAACGAGAGAGGCCACAACAGTGAGAGGCCCACGTACCGCAAAAACAAAAACAAACAAAAAAAATTTTTAAATAGGAACAAAAGAATTAATTCTAAATGTTAAGAGTCAATACTTAAACTATCTAGAACTCTTGGGAAATTTTTTAAAAATCAAAATTCTTATATTGGGTCTTATAATTAAATAGCTACCAGGCTACTCGTGGTCCTCAATGAAAATTCTCTACATTCATCTATATGTTAATAAAATGAAGTACCTATGATGTACAAGGAAACTTCCTCTCGTGCTGTTTGATCTTAACAACTCGATCTAGTAAACAGCTCATAAGACTTATTGGTAGGAATAATAATATTGATCCTAGTTTTCTGCTGGGGATAATTAGATTAGCAAATCCAATTAAGTAGCTCCTATCAGAACTGCCAGCCTGGAAAAAAATTTGAACTCAGTTGTCCCGATTCTTACTCCCTGCATTGTGTTGAATATGACTTCACCTCCACAGCCAGTGTCACACTGGTTGCCAACAAATAGTGGTCCTATGTAATGTTTGTAAATTAAGCGTGAAAATGTATAAACTTGAAGTTATTAGCACAATAATAACCTATTTTAAATAATTTCAAATATGAGGTGGCAAAAGTTTATCCCACATAAATTCTATGTCAAGTCAGTATCAAAAGTATTTTCATCATAAAGGCTTTTCTCTCCTTTCTGTGACATATAAAAGCATCATTCACGGACAAGAAACGAGAAATTAGTCTGCAAGAGGAATGTTTTGCCAAAGCTACAATATCCATTGTAGGATAGATGTGTGACTGCCTCATGTAACATGATCAGAGTCACTCCTTTTAGTCCTAAATCTGCAGCACTAAAAATACATTACAAAATAGGCTGTCCCATTGAGGCCAAATTCTTTGTTTCCTTTTGGATTGAATATTCTCCTTGTCTCTCGGCCACACAGGAAAAGCTGTATTCACAAAGCAAACAAGGATTCGACACAGTTATGTCAAAAGCATGGGTCAAGAAATTGTTTCCTTCTGCCTGTTTCCCCCTTAATAATGTTTCTTTAATTAATGTAACTGATCATATTACTTATACATTAGATAAATATGTAATTAATTAGACTTGAATGACCCATGATATAACACAGTTCTTATCTTTCATGATGCTAATGTAGACATAAAGATAATAGGTATACATTGCACAGGAACGGAGGCTAAATCGATCCCCAGGATTTTTTCTTGGTGTCTCCGTGCAGTGACAGTGCCCTACATTTGTAGGGGCTGCATTTAGCCAAGGGTGGCTACTGGTTTCACCACACACCTTTGATGGGGACAGATCCAGTGATATTTGCAACCAGGATCCACTGCCTGCCAGCAGGGATTTGATTGATCACATGGAGCATGGCAGGCAAATTTGATCTCAGGTCCTCAAGTTTCCACTAATCCAGGCAGACTTCTGTCTTTTTTTTTTTAAATAAACTTTTGGTTTCAGACTCATTTTTAGATTTGCAGAAAATGTACCATGACAGTGCAGTGTTCCCACGTATTACCTTCACCCAGCTTCCCCTAATATTAACATCTTGCATAAACATGGTTCTTTGGTCAAAGACTTAAATATAGGTAGCACACCATTAATAAGACTCCAGTTTTAATGGGTTCATGATATTTTCTTAAATATATAAAGGTGTGCCAGGCATGTGTGATAGGCCAGGGTGGTGCTTTATGTGCATTTCCTTTTTTAAAAAATTTTTATTTTATTTAAGTATCGTTGATTTACAATATGTCATTTTCAGGTGTACAGCACAATGATTCGGTTTTTTATACATATATATGCATATATATGTGTGTATATATATATATATATATATATATTTTTTTTTTTTTTGGATTCCTTTCCCTTATAGGTCATTACAAAATACTGAGTAGAGTTCCCTGTGCTCTACAGTAGGTCCTTGCTGATTATCTATTTTATACATAATAGTGTGTATATGTTAATCCCAAACTCCTAGATTATCCCCCCTCTTCTCCCGTCTGGTAACCATAAGTTTGTTTTCGAAGTCTGTGAGTCTGTTTGTGTTTTGTAAACAAGGTCATTTGTATCATTTTTTAAGATGCCACATACGAGTGATATCATATGGTATTTGTCTTTCTCTGACTTACTTCTCTTAGTACAATCATCTCTAGGTCCATCCATGTTGCTGCAAATGGCATTGTTTCATTCTTTTTTTTATGACTGAGTAGAATTCCACTGCATAAATGAACCACATCTTCTTTATCCATTCCTCTGTCAGTGGACACTTGGGTTGCTTCCTTGTCTTGGCTGTTGTCAATATGTATTTTCTAAATAAGTCCTCACAGTAACATATGCATATGCTGAATCTAAGATGGATAGGGTTAAGTTGTCTCAACACTGGGTGCCTTGCAATTGACCCCCAGGATTGAAAAGGAAGGACCATTTGATCAGAAGGATAAGTGAGTTTCATTTCTCTGCTGTACTGACCTTTTTGTGAGCAAAATATGTTTGCTGCTGAATCTATCCCTTGATCACTCTCATTCTGATTCAAGCTAATTATATATTATATTTCAGCCCTAAATAACTAACAAAAGTCCTTCATCTACCAAACCTCTCAAAATTGAGCAGTTGGATTTTTAACAGTCCAGGCAAGAATACTTTCTAGGTAAACTTTAAAAGACAGAATGACTGAAATAATGCAACAATTTAAACCATCTCTTTAGGATCTGAACGCTTTAGTGTAAATAAATACCAACTCAAAGTAATTCTTAGTAAATGTAAGGTAGGTGTTGACGGCTGTGCTTGGCAGTTGTATTATAATGAGTAGTAACAGGTTTCTTCAGGGAGTTTCATAAATCCTAAACACACCACAAAAACAGCATTCACGGATTATCTATTGATAAAATTTTTTTAAAATGTCTGTTTTATTGAACTGTATTTTGTAAAGGTGATGTTTCCCTTGGATAATAATTCAAGTTCAGAAGACAACACTATTTTTATCTATTAATACCACTTTTCTTATAACCAATTTGTGTAGAGGCTTAACACAACATAAGAAGGCAGCTTTCTAAATGTCACTGGACAGTGAATGCATAGGAATTTATTTGAGGGCAAATCTGTGGACCAACTCCTAAAACTGATAATTTTTAAACTACCAGATTTGCTTTCTTAAATCCCATCCACCAACTCTTGGTTTAAACCTAAAAATTCATCATTGTAGGGACTCCCCTGGTGGCGCAGTGGTTAAGAATCCTCCTGCCAATGCAGGGGACACGGGTTCAAGCCCTGGTCCGGGAGGATCCACATGTGTGGAGCAACTAAGTCTGTGCACCACAACTACTGAGCCTGCACTCTAGAGCCCGTGAGCCACAATTACTGAGCCCACGTGTCACAACTACTGAAGCCCACGCACCACAACTACTGAAGCCCACGCACCTAGAGCCTGTGCTCCGCAACAAGAGAAGCCACAACAATGCGAAGCCCGCGCACCGCAACAAAAAGTAGCCCCCGCTCACTGCAACTAGAGAAAGCCCGTGCGCAACAACAAAGACCCAACACAGCCAAAAATAAATAAATGTAAAATAAATTTTAAAATATATAGGTAAAATGTATATTTAAAAAATCCTTCCCAAATGCAACCACACTTCATTATTCCTTGTTGTCAAAATGCACCTAAAATATCTCACGATTTATCAGCCTGCCACTGCAGAGAAGTGACACATTTTGACAACCACCTATTTGTTGATTTTGGAATTTACATTGCGTGTAACAAGTACATGTTAAGATATTAGGTCTTCCTGTTCTTTCTTTCAGCCATTTCTCTTTCCAATAGGAGTTAATTTTCTGGTTCAGGTCGTGATGCCAGATTCTGGTTTGGTGCCCACGAGAAGTCTTTGGTCACATACAGAATGCCACAACTGGGCAACAGGCAAGGGACACAGTTTCTACCCACCTTAATAAGTGGAAAACCATGTCCCAGTTGCAGAGAAGATACCTGTAGTTGTGGAGGTCCACAGACAGCATGCATTTAGACCATAAGCATTCTTTAGATTTGTAAATAATAATAATAATAATAATGATTTTATCATAGACAAGCCTAGATCATCCTGGTTGCAACAGAGTTAGAAAATTTTTCTCTACCAATTGTTATACAAGGTTCTCATTTTTAAAAAGCTGTGCAACTAGGGAGATCAGCTCGATGCTTTGTGAAAACCTAGATGGGTGGGAGAGGGAGGGTGGGAGAGGGAGGGTGGGAGGGAGGCTCAAGATGGAGTGGATACGGGGATATATGTATACATATAGCTGATTCACTCTGCTGTACAGCAGAAACTAACACAATATTGTAAAGCAATTATACTCCAATAAAGATATTTTAAAAAGTTGTGCAATGTCATTAAATGATACATTTAAAAAATTGCCAGGGTCATTAAGAAAAATCAAATTGTTCAAGCTCTGGATTTAAATATACCCAACAGGACAAGCTTCCAATTATAAGATAAATAAGCCCTGGGGATGTAATGCACAGCATGGTAACTGTAGTTAATAATACTGTATTACATCTTTAAAAGTTGCTAAGAAAGTAGATCTTAAAAGTTCTCATCACAAGAAAGATGAGACTGTAACTACAGGTGGTGATGGATGTTAACTAGACTTATTGTGGTGATCATTTCACAATACATACAAATACAGAACCATCATGTTGTACACCTGAAACTAATACAATGTTATATGTCAAGTATATCTCAATAAAAATAAATAAAAGTAAAAGAAATCTATTTCTCTCTCTACTCATCTAATTCATTATTAATTTGGAAAATTTGATGTCCATAACAAGATTATTAAGGCACGGTTATTGAGTTTATTAAAATATTCATGAAAGTGTTAGAGTTATGTTTTAGAAATTTTACTACAGAAGTTAAGTATGACAAAATCAAATTCAAGGGGAAATAAATGACTTGAGAATATAAAATGACTTTAAACAACAGTTTAAACAGTATAAGCAATCATCATTGTTAGTTAACAATTAAGCACTTTTTAATCAATACTTTGTTTTAAAGTGGATGCGTAAATGTGAAAAAGAGTGGAAATGGGGCTTCCCTGGTGGTGCAGTGGTTAAGAACCTGCCTGCTAATGCAGGGGACATGGGTTTGAGCCCTCGTCTGGGAAGATCCCACATGCCGTGGAGCAATTAGGCCCATGAGCCACAACTACTGAGCCTGCGCGTCTAGAGACTATGCTCCACAACAAGAGAGGCCGCGACAGTGAGAGGCCCGTGCACCGCGATCAAGAGTGGCCCCCGCTTGCCACAACTAGAGAAAACCCTCGCACAGAAATGAAGACCCAACACAGCCAAAAATAAATAAGTAAACAAATAAAGAGCCAAGCATTTGAAGCCCTTTAAAAAAAAAAAAAAAAAAAGAGTGGAAATGGAAAGCAGTAAAACTATTCATTTGTATTAAATGCCTTTTGAAGGAAGATTAAAGATGTCTCCTTGATTTTTTCCTTCATAAAAAGTTTCACTCTTTCACTTGTGATAATTAATCACAAATGTTAGTCATCTCCAATCCCCACTCTGTTATCCAGCCTCTTTCAAGTTTTTCTCACATTTGGAAATGAATTCTTTTTGTTAGGGCTTGTAATGAAGATCAATAGTTTAGACGCTGCTTATATAGCTTTTAAAAATTCAAAGAACAAAGGACTATTTTTAAAAGTTCAAAAATTTCATCATATTCTCTCTTGAGCCAACATCACGACCGTATTTCTTGCTTTCATGTCAACATCTAAATATTGTAAGGGAACTCACAATGACTCAGCATATTTTACTGGGTAAAAGTAAGGCTGAGACAGTTTGATTAAAAGCTTGTAAGTGAAGACACCAACTATCTATTTCTCATTGAGGATGACCTAGTTGGACTAATAACTAGACTTGAGTGTAGAACAAGTGATCTAGTTGGCTCTATAGGTTCTAAAGGATCCTAGACAAATGCCATCAAAGAATCATCAACTCTAAAACATCCATGTATGATTAAAAATTCCCCATAAAGTGGCACAGAGGGAACATACCTCTACATGATGAAGGCCATATATGACAAACTCACAGCTAACATCATACTCAATGGAGAAAAACTGAAAGCACTTCCTTTCAGATCAGAAACTAGACAAGGATGCCCACTCTCAACATTTTTATTCAACATAGTTTTGGAAGTCCTAGCCACAGCAATCAGAGAAAAAGAAAAGGAATCCAAATTGGAAAGGAAGAAGTAAAACTGTCACTGTTTGCAGATGACATGATACTATACATAGAAAATCCTAAAGATGTCACAAGAAAACTACTAGAGCTCATCAATGAATTAGGTAAAATTTCAGGATATGAAATTAATACAAAAAAATCTGTTGCATTTTTATACCCTAACAAACTATCAGAAAGAGAAATGCAGGAAACCCATTTACCATCACATCAAAAAGAATAAAATACCTAGGAATAAACCCACCTAAGGAGGCAAAAGAGCTATACTTGGAAAAGTATAAGACACTGATGAAATAAATTGAAGACAATACAAATGGAAAGATTTACTGTGTCTTTTAGGATTGGAAGAATCAATATTGGTAAAATGACTGTACTACTAAGGAAATCTACAGGTTCAATGTAATCCCTATCAAATTACCAATGGCATTTTTCATAGAGCTACAACAAATAATTTTAAAATTTGTATAGAAACACAAACACCCTGAATAGCAAAAAACCATCTTGAGAAAGAATGGAGATGGGGGAATCATACGCTCTAACTTTAGACTATACTTCAAAGCTACAGTAATCAAAACAGTATCGTACTGGTGCAAAAAACAGACACACAGATCAATGCAATAGGATAGAAAGTCCAGAAATGAACCCAAGAACTTACGGTCAATTAATCTACAACAAAGGAGGCAAGAATATACAATGGAGAAAAGACAGTCTCTTCAATAAGTGGTGCTGGGAAAACTAGACAGCTACATGTAAAAGAATGACATTAGAGCATTCTCTAAGACCATATACAAAAATAAACTAAAAATGGATTAAAGACCTATATATAAAATTGGATACTATAAAACTCCTAAAGGAAAATGTAGAACGCTCTTTGACATAAATCACAGCTATTGTTTTGATCCATCTGCTAAAGGACACAAAAGCAAAAATAAACAAATGGGGGCTTCCCTGGTGGCGCAGTGGTTGAGAGTCCGCCTGCCAATGCAGGGGACACAGGTTCGTGCCCTGGTCCGGGGAGATCCCACATGCTGCAGAGTGGCTGGGCCCGTGAGCCATGGCCACTGAGCCTGCGTGTCTGGAGCCTGTGCTCCACAATGGGAGAGGGCACAACAGTGAGAGGCCCACGTACCGCAAAATAAATAAATAAATAAATAAAAATAAACAAATGGAACCTAATTAAACTTAAAAGGTTTTGCACAGCAAAGGAAACAATCAACAAAATGAAAACACAATCTACTGAATGGGAGAAAATACTTGCAAAGGATATGACCAATAAGGGATTAATGTCCAACATATATAAACAGCACATACAACTCAACATCAAAAAAAAAACAAACCTGATAAAAAATGGGCAGAAGAACTCAACAGACATTTTTCCGAAGGAGACATACAGATGGCCAACAGTTACGTGAAAAGATGCTCAACATTGCTAATCATCAGGGAAATATAACTCAAAACCACAATAAGATGTCACATCACACCTGTCAATGGCCATCATCAAAAAGAACACAAATAACAAATGTTGGCAACGATGTGGAGAAAAAGGGAACCCTCCTACACTGTGGGTGGGAATGTAAATTGGTGCAGCCACTATGGAGAATACTATGGAGATTCCTCAAAAAACTAACAATACAACTACCATATGACTCAGAAATTCCACTCCTGGGTATATATGCAAAAAACCCAAAAACTCTAAGATACATGCACCCCAATGTTCGTAGCAGCATTATTTACAATATCCAAGATATAGAAGAAATCTAAGTGTCCATGAACAGAGGAATGCATAAAGAAGATATGGTATGTATTTGTGTATATACATATATGTGTGTGTGTATATATATAGTGCAATACTACTCAGCCATGATAAAGAGTGAAACTTTGCCATTTGCAGCAACATGGATGGACTTGGAAGGCATTATACTAAGTGACATGTGTCAGACAGAGACAGGCAAATACTGTATGCTATCACTTATATGTGGAATCTGAAAAATACAAGAAACTAATGAATAAAACTAAATACAAGAAACAGATACAGAGAACAAACTAGTGGTTACGAGTGGGGAGAGGGAAGTGGGGAGCGGCAACACAAGGGTCGGGGATTAAGAGGTACAAACCATTAGGTATAAAACAAGCTATAAGAATATACTGTACAATACAGGGACTATAGACTTTTTTTTTTTTTTTGTGGTACACAGGCCTCTCACTGTTGTGGCCTCTCCCGTTGTGGAGCACAGGCTCCGGACGCACAGGCTCAGCGACCATGGCTCACGGGCCCAGCCACTCCACGGCATGTGGGATCTTCCCGGACCGGGACACGAACCCACGTCCCCTGCATCGGCAGGCGGACTCTCAACCATTGTGCCACCAGGGAAGTCCTTATAATAACTATAAATGGAATACAACCATTAAAAATTGTGAATCACTATACTGTACACCTGTAACTTATATAATATTGCACAGCAATTATACTTCAATTAAAAAATTAAGAAGCTTAGCACTGTGCTAGGTCCTAGCTATTTGGAAACAAATCATAATGTCTCAACACTGGCCAGCTTAAGGGTCCTTTCGAGGCCTTTGAGAATCCTCAATCATAGCATATGGGATGTGAAAAAATGAGAAATTGGATGTGGGTGGAATAAAAAAGATGAGGGCCAAACATCACCCTTATCGAATATAAAAGCCCAGTTGTATTGTTCTGTTCCATTCTGTTCTGCTCCATACCATTCCATCCTGTTCTATTCCATTTTACCCTATCCTATTTTATTCTACATCTATGGACCAATGGGCTTTCCCATCCTGAACCCCATGACTAGATGTACATATATACCTAGTTATATGTAACACAGCCAGGTTGAGTGGACACTGCCCTCCCCACCCGAGATGCCCATGCATGTAAAACATGTAGCAGAAAGGAGTATTGGGAAGGAGGCTGCATGACCCCTGATGGCGTTTGCAGAGGGTGGAGAGGGAGAGAGACAGAGAGAGAAAGAGAGAGAAGGTCAGGTTTTCAGCATCCAGCTACAATTCTCTAGAGAAAGCCCGCATGCAGCAACGAAGACCCAACACAGCCAATAAATAAATAAATAAAAATAAAGACCTTTAAAAAAAAGAAAAAAAGACTACCATACCCTATATCCTGATCCTACACTTACTAGTATAATATTTTCCCTTAGAATTTTTGTCCGGTCTGTGCATTTCCATGAACGGCTTAATGGAAGACTGACAGTTACTTATGCTGTCCTACACACAGGCTCCTGGTGTCCTTGTTTAATCCTAAAGACATGATTTTCATTCATAAATGTAGTAAACATCATAAACCTAGCATATTGATGCGTGAGACAAATTATTCTTTACAACTGTATTAACTGACATTATCATTCTTTCAATAATAAAATTCATTCATCACATCTCTTCCTGTTCACATATTTAATACATTTTTTTAGAAAACAATGTATCCATTGTCAAAAGGCCATGCACATACTTTGAACAGGCACACACCCCAGGTGTTTTGGGGTGTGAATGATAAGGCAGAGGTAATGAGGATTACTTTGAAGGGGCTTCCTTCTTGGTGCTCACTAGCGTGCCTCATTTAATTTTTCTTCTCACGGTTCTCTTAGCAGTCACTTACGGGAGAATCCCGTCATGTGGTTTATCATCTTTCTTTAAAGCAGAGATCATTCTAAGATGCTCCACAAATCAGAGCTCTGCAGAAAAACTGGAACAGTAAAGGAAAAGACGTCCTTCTTTCCGTCAGCACGGGTTTCATGAACTCCTACTACATGGCCCTGCATTACAGCGGTGGACCAAACGAAGCGACTGCATAGCAGTGTATCTCTGAATGGAACGGGACAGGCGATCACAGATAGACACCCGTGGCGCGGTAGCTGCCAATGGCAAGAATAGAAAGGACCGGAACGCGTGTTCAGGTGGCTCATTTAGGCGCTCACTTAGGTTGTTCCAGTATTTCTGTCAACCACAGCGAAGTGTGAACTGTACTTCAGAGACGGAGGACCGTGGCTTGAACCTAAGATCTACCAATTTTCCTTTTTCTTTTCCTTGTGTGTGTGGAGGTGCGGGCGTGGGGAGAAATTGGCTACTTCAAACACGCCGTCAGTACCTGCTAAATGCCAAGACTCTGCTAAGTATCTGACGCATACTATTTAATCCTCGTTACAACCATGCCGCGTTATGCTGCGTCGTGTCGAGGGTTCCGTGTTGAGCTGTGACCTCGTGCTGTGTTATTGGCACGGACTGAACAGTGTCCCCAACCCCCAAATTCATGTGCTGAAGCCCTAACCCCCACCGTGACTCCGTTTGGACATAAAGTCTTCGAGGACGTGATTATGGTAAAGTGAGGAGAGGCCACGTGAGAACACAGCAAGATGTCCACCTGCGAGCCGAGCTGAGAAGCCTCACCAGAAACCAGCCCTGTTCACACACCATGATCTGAGATTTCTAGTTTCTGGAACTGTGAGAAAATTAATTTCTGTTCTTCAAGCCACCCATTCTGTGGTGTTTTGTTATGGCAGCCCTAGTAAGACCAATATGGCTGCTATGTTATCTTGCTGTGTTATACTATGGAATGGAATGTTACATTTACCACTTTGCCAGTGCAGAAAATGAAGTGCAGAGAGACTCAGGGATTCACCTCGAGGCACAGGGCAACGAAGAGTTAGGGTGGAAATTCCACCCGAAACAGTCTAAAGGCAAGGCAATCCTGTGCACACTCTCTCCTGTGGGCTTTACCACCCTGCGCAAAACACCTAACCTCTTAGAGTCACAAATCCATTATCAGCCAATGAGGGCTCTGATGTAGGTTACAGCCCTTTGTTCTGTGGTAGACATTCATAACTCACTAGAATCATGAGGGTATAATAATAATTACATTACTGTCTTTCAAAGACAACAACATTTACGGTCATATAAAGAGCTCATTGGCACTTACGGAAACCACCCCAATCTGTTCCTCTTGGGAAAACACTTCGTGTCTAGATGTTTACCCTCAATTGCTCAGCGTTGGGTTAAGATAAACCATGTTTTTGGAGCTAGGGCGTGCGGTCACAGTCTGTGCGTCCAAAGTCTTGTCTACTACTCTCAGTACGCAAATGAATGGCATTGTGATTCTCGATCTACCTTGTTCCCAGTCAAAGGAAAGGAAAGTCAAACTTTTTTTTTTTTTTTTGCGGTACCTGGGCCTCTCACTGTCTGGCCTCTCCTGTTGCGGAGCACAGGCTCCGGACGCGCAGGCTCAGCGGCCATGGCTCACGGGCCCAGGCGCTCCGCGGCATGTGGGATCTTCCCAGACCGGGGCACGAACCCGTATCCCCTGCATCGGCAGGCGGACTCTCAACCACTGCGCCACCAGGGAAGCCCAGTCAGACTATCTTTGATGATTACTTCAAATTTCCTAATTATGTAAACCCTCATAGAAGACCAGACGTACTTATGTGGAATCAATTTTAAGAACTCATTAATCAATGTAAACTTTGAATCTCGTCTCCCCTTTTTCATGTTCTGCCTAAATCCAACTGCTGGAATTGGAGAAACTTCCAAACCACTGACCATAAATAATAAAAACTGACAAAATAGCATGAGCCAAAATACCTCTAAAGCTGTGTTAAATGAAGGCGAGAGAGTTCACGGACCATCAGCTGACGTGTACATAAAAAGATTTAACGCTCTGAGAAATAGGTGCGAAACAGAAAATGATATTTTGATTCAGGAATGGAATTCAAGGCTCATACTCTTCTTTAAGATATACAATTTTTAAGTTACTTTAGGGGACTTCCCTGGTGGTGCAGTGGTTAAGAACCCGCATGCCAATGCAGGGGACACGGGTTCGAGCCCTGGTCCAGGAAGATCCCACATGCCGCAGAGCAACCAAGCCCATGCGCCACAGCTACTGAGCCCACGAGCCACAACTACTGAGCCCACATGCCACAACTACTGAGCCTGCGCTCTAGAGCCCGCGAGCCACAACTACTGGGCCCGCATGCCACAACTACTGGGCCCGCATGCCACAACTACTGAAGCCTGCATGCCTAGAGCCTGTGCTCCACAACAAGAGAAGCCACCGCAATGAGAAGACCGTGCACCCCAACAAAGAGTAGCCCCTGCTCGCTGAAACTAGAGAAAGCCCGCGTGCAGCAATGAAGACCCAATGCAGCCAAAAATAAATAAGTTACTTTAGATAAACATTAAGTGTGCTCAGAGACCCTTTTCAGGAGTGAAAACTCCCTAAGCTCTTCAACTACTTCTACTCTGGAGTACGAGTGATTTTTTATCACCATTGACACATTTTACGTATAGGATTTTTGCCGTTAAATATATATGCATATGTATATGTCATCATGTTTTTTTTTTTTTCTTTGCACTGCAACTGTCAGTGTTTCCTGGTGATCCTTCTTCTGCAGAGGCTACAACTTGACTCAGTGAGATTCTGGCTCTTTGCCAAAGGTTTTCAACACCAGGTGCACCCAGGGTCTGACAACAAACAATTCATTTGGATGGAAATTTTCTCCATCCTTGCATCACAAGTGTCATGCATTAAATTATAGGTGACAAATGCAAAAACAGGTGCTTTAGAGTGTGACTTCCTAACGAGGGACCAGTTAAGAAGGAGGAATGAAAAAAGTACATTACACATGAATTGGAAAATACTGGACTAATGTAACTACGGGCAAATCGTGTGCTTTGGTAGTTGTTCGTTACTTTGCGAAATGTTGGAAAAACCAAGTCATTATTTACATTAAGGAAGAGACAGTTGGTGCAACCTTTCTCTGTCACCCAAGTCAAAAACAGGCTCAGCCAGAATTATGGCTCAAGAGGAATTCTCACTCACCCTTACAACTAGGAAACCTATTCCAGGTCACCAGCAGCAAGAGTTTTCTCTGGAATAAAAACTGGTGGGTCTAACAATTGAGAAAGGTTAGGCCAATCCCAACAGCATGATGGGGCTGCCTTTGTATCCTCATGTTTGTGATGCAAAAGCCACTCAACAGCCTTGCAGCCTCCAAGACAAATGCTTGTATTAAAAATTAGTCCCCAGTGAGCTTGTATGTCTCCTCCAATAATTCGGACTTGATTTTGCAGGTAATGCAATGTGACAAGGTAACAACCTGCCAAAACGAATCAAATCCAGTCAAAACTTGAAAGACAGTGTTTTCTAAGCCTCTTTGGGGAAGAAAAAACAAAACAAAACATACATCTCTTTACGGACTACCAGCTTTGGCTATTAATGTCCTTGTGATAGATCTGAAATAAAAAACTAAAAATTATATAAATATCCAAGCAGTTTAGTAATACATACTAAATCTCTATTTTTTAATACATATTATGTATTACTAAATCTCTCCATGTTATCTGTCTATATATTAGCTCTATATAAATATATCTCTATATATTACTAATACAGTAATAGTAGTATATATTACTGATGTAGTAAATTAGTAATATATTAATAAATATTACTATTAATTAGAATATATTTAACATGTTATTAAATTTAATATATTTAACATATTGTTACATTTAATATATTTAATGTATTATTAAAATATATTAATATTACTAAATTAGTAATATATTACTAAATCTCTCTCTACATAGAGAGAGATTTAGTAATATATAGAAATATACTTGAGAGAGAGGGAGAGAAATAGTGGGAGAAAAGAATTTCTAAACTGCACAAACATTATATATACATGAGTATATATATATATGATTATACATACGAGTATAAACATACATGCACATAGGCATACATAAAACAGCAGATAGGTAAGACACCTATATTATATATGACTCATGTGGCAATATTAGGGTTCCCAGCTGTAACCCAAAAGAATTTGTTGCTTCCAGGACAGAAAGATAAAGGGTAGGAAGAATATATATACATTAAGGGTGGGGGACAAACATCACCCTTACTGCAGAGAAAAGCCACGTTGTACCGTTCTTACTATAATAACAATACACACACATAACACATGTGTATATCTGTGTGTATGTAATACCCATGTATATATTTGTAATAAATATGTAGAATAGAATTAAGGAGGCAGATACAGACACATATTAGAATACATAATACAGTGTATCAAAGCAGAACTGGAAGATGTGGTTTTCTCCATTTTTAGAGGAGGGATTTGAAATGTAGCTTTTTAAACGTGTGACAAGTTGTTACAAGAACTGTCAAGAATATAGCAAAAACTTGTTTCTGGACCCCAAAACCCAGGATCTGTGCCAAAGAGCCCTTAATGCCCCCACCCCCGAAACCCCATATATATTTCAAGCACTTTTAGTTTTAAAATTCTACATAGGAAATTCCCTTGTAAAAAACAGCATACCCTTCAAGGATGTCAGAAATGGCAACTGGCCCTCAAGGCTGAATTACGGCATCTTCCTAGACAGAGTCAGGGTTAAATCCTGAGGCCATCAATACACTACACACTAAAATGGGAAGCCTCCTGGATTACACAATAAAAAGCAATAATCCATGCTGCCCTGTTCATCCAGCCTTCTCATCTACCTTGCTCAAGCACCTCTAATACTTTCCGACTTCACTTCAGGAGGAAAAACGTTTTTCCTGCACCAGGAAAAACGGCAGTAAAGCTACCGAGTACATTTAAAGTTATCCGTGCGAACAGAAACAAATACTTAAACTTTTCCCACGGACTGTCCATGATCTGAAGATTTTAGACTTGTTGGTACTGCTGTCTTGCTTCACAAGGCATTTACGAGTCATCACAACGGGCTGCGGATCACAATGGTTAGCGATGGCTTTAAAAATGTATGTTTGTTAAATACTCTATGTTACTACTTATGTGTGGAATCTAAAAATAAAACGGGTGACTATAACAAGACAGAAGCTGACTCACAGGTACAGAGAACAAATTAGTGGTGACCAGCGGGGAGAGGGAAAATGGGAGGGGCAGGATAGGGGGAGGGGATTAAGAGATACCAACTACCACGTTTAAAATAAACAGGCTACAAGGATGTAGTGTACAACACAGGGAATATAGATGATACTTTACAGTAAATTTAAATGGAGTACAATCTACAAAAATTTTGAATCACTATGTTTTGCCATATTATGCAGGTTTCAGGTGTATATAACTATCCTTTAATTTAAAAAAAAGGTGGGTTTAGCCGAGTCACACCCATGCAATAAGGCAGGCAGACTGAGAAGCAAAAATGCTAACTTCAAACTCTAAATTATGTAGCAGGAGTATATTTTCTGGAAGTCACCACAAATCGAAAGTCCTCTGAAGAAAGAAGTGTCTGAGAACAAAACCGCAAAGGTTTAGTGTATTGCTTGCGGAGCAAAACCGTAGCTGGGATTCACGCGTGTATGAAGCAAGCAATCAGCTGCTCTTATCCTGTATTTGGAAAGTTCTGGCAAACTTTCAACATGGCATTTTCACGGGATGATTGACGGAAACACGGTTTCTGGTGGGAGGCTGGTGGCTGATGGGCTTGCTTTCCGAAGTACAAGGCTCTGTGGTTTGGCAGGTTTCGGACGCATCATTCCTGCTGCGTAGGTGACACTGATGGATTGGGTCACTCGGAAACCAGTTCTGGTGTTTTATGTGGCTACGGAGGGGGAATAAGTCTTATTTTTTTTCCCCCTTGAATTTGGAGCATAAGACCTTTGCATCCTCGTGCATGCCTCGTGCATGGCTGGGTACACTCTTATGTACTTTGTCTATTTTATCTGCCTCTCCTCTACCCACCATGTTCGTCAATTGTCTATGTTCTTTGATTGTCTACTACTTTTAGTTTGACCTCCACACCTCGATCAAACCTGTGTGGTTCTGCTTTCAAAACTTTTCAAAGCCTGCCTTCTCCTTAGGAGCAATTTTCTTCACAAGGATTTCCAGGGGTCCCGTGGTCCTCTGCATAACATTCAAAAGGTAATAGTCACAGAGACCTCTACCAAGGAAGGCAGATATCTGGTAACAGGAATAATACTGTCCAGACTCCTTACATGCGTGGGTAACTGATCACTTTCCTCTCTAGAAAATGTTTTGTTTGCCACTTTAAGATGTGTAGGTTAAGCTGCTCATGGTGTGAACAGATGTGAATTATAAGGAGCATTGTCATGTCTCCCAAATTCATATTCATTCTTACCTTTTCTGATCTCAGTTCTTACAATGGATGTGGGAAGAAAAAAAATCAACATGTTGGGATAAAACTTCTAAAAGGATACACAAGTACTTTTCAAACCTTGCATTAGGAAGATGAGAGTCATATGTTGACATATGTTTATAATCTGTATGGATTCATGAGAAGCTTGTGGTTTTCCATGTAGAAAACCAAACAAAAAAATGCCTTCAATCCTACAGCAGAGACGGCTAGATTTTCCCCGATATCCATTTCACTTTTCCTCTTCAGTTAATGAACTGTGGTCTTTGTTCAGCCCTGGTCAGTAGGGCATAGACTGTATTTTTCAGCCCCTCTTGGGATTGGGTGTGTCCATGAGACCACATTGTGTACAATTGGATGTAAAGATGCGTTGTCTGAGTAACATCCAGGAAACTTTAAGGCAGAGAGGTGAGCTCTTTACACTAGCCATTCCTTTCCTAACGGGAGGTTAAGAATTTACATTAAATCATGAAAAGACTCTGGACCTGCAACAAGGCAGAAAACCCCCTGATTTCTAATACCATCAATCACCATGCGAGTCCCAGAGCAATTATCTTCAAGCTACTTAAAGACTGACAGTCACTGTTCTTGGATGTTCAAGCCACTAAATGCATGGGATTTTGTTTTGTTTTACACTACCAGTCCAAAACCTACGTGAAACTGAGCAGGGCCCTGTGGGGCTCCTGGGCACAAAAGCTTTCCTGTGTCCCCCGTTTCTTGATTACAGGAAATAGGCTTCATTCAGCCTCCGTGACCTTCCCTGAATTCCAAGGGGCAGATTCAAGCAGTTGCTAATCAGGGAAGGGAGGGGATGCAGAGACAAGGGAGGAGCAGTGAAGAAACAACAGTGCAGCCTGGGGGCAGGTCCTGGTTTCCCCTCAAAGGATACATGTAACAATATCCTTGAGCCGTTTTGTAGATACTGAAACCTCCACCAGGCAGGAGAAGTTAACTGCGTGCTGCCCACCAGCACGCACACCTCAGACCGGTTGGAACCAGAAGGTTGATGATGCCGACTCCCGATGACCTCACCACCAACCAATCAGAAGAGTGTCCACAAGCTGATCAGACGCCCTTTGAACCTTGACTATAAAACTCCTCCCTAACCCCCTCCGGGTCAGGACACAAAGTTTTTGAGGTCATTAGCCCACTGTGGCCCCCTTTTGCCTGGCAAAGCAAGAAAGGTATTCTCTTCTACTTTACCCAAAACTCCTCCGAGATTTAATTCAATGTCGGGATACAGAGGCTGGATCCGGCAACACAAGCAATCCAAATCTACTTTTAAATACAGTTTCTATCTTACAGTGGGGAAATGAATTCTCCCATGTATCTCTCTTACAAATAAATTGATTCCAGCCTATGTTCCTATGGTTATACTTGAATAAAACTGGTTTGATAATAAGAAGCTTAGCCTTCAACACGGGATGTCCACATTGCATGATATAATAAACATAAGGCATATTTACGTAAAGACCATCTTTAAAATTTTTTGGAACCTGAACATTTCATTATGGGAAATGTTATTCTGAGAAACGAATGCAGATGAGACACGTTTTATTTTCACACACAACATTCCAATTGTACGTACACGTTAACTTCTTGCTTCTGTAACGGATATTGGCTATGTCAACTCTTCAACTATTTGTCTGTGACAGGTAGGTAAATGTCTTGGGATTTCATGCCACTGCACAATGAGGTATGCACAAAGAGATTTTCTTAATAAAAATGTGTTATTGATGCAGTGCTAATCTAGTATATACTATGGTTTCTTATACATTCAAAAGTGTTGCTTTTTGCCTGTTGGGTTTAACAATGTATCAATATAGATCACCTGGATTTAAAGAGCAGGTTAAGATAATGACATATACTTGAGGTACTTCAACAGATTCCAGGAAGCTTGAGATGTTTACAGCCCTTTATCAGAGGCCAGTAGGTGGGCACATAAATGATACCCAACTTTACAAACGTTTACAGCTAGTAGTAAGAATGCAGTAGCAAAGGAGTGTCATCTGTGTGGCTTCAGAGAGAAGGTGACACGTAAGCAGGTCTGGAAGCGTGAGTCTACAGTTGCCCAGCATTGAACTTCTCCAGCCAACTCTTTCTCTTGCAAGTGCTAACTACTACCTACTCGGATTCAGGTCCTTACTGACACGACCTCAATTGTGCTTATTTCTCCCTTTGTGTTTTGTTCTCTTGTTCATGAAGGGTAAGGAATGGGCATCCCCAGGAAAGGGAAGAGAATGAAAAGATACAAAGAAGGACAGATATGGGGTGTCACTGAATGGATGGTTAGTGCCGATTCATGGAGTGTAAGACTGTGTTAATTAACCAGTGATGCAAGTGGTTGATGGTAAATGTTCCATTGTTGCTCAAGCAGGGGCTACTTCAAGGCATAACAAAGGGACTAAATGTGAGGCTATTTGCAGATGCCTCGTTCAACACAGCAAACTGAACTCTTTTTGTCCCCATAAACTCACCAGGCGGATTAAAGGAAAGTATGCATAAGAAGCAAAAATTCACAAGAAGGAGAGCAAATGACAGCATATTCAAGATTTCAGCAAAATAATGCAAACTGGAAGTCAGACGGATACATGCAATGTGTCCAGATTAAGAGAAAGGGAGTAAAACCAGGAAATAGGACAAGTCTTGGCCCCAAACGCCAGGAATGCTAGTAATTAGTGATGTAAGAGACCTCTGAAGGTGGAATGCCAGGTGGGGATAAAGCAGGACTTGCTTGAAAAACTCAGTCTCCCAATCCCCATATCCCATCCCACAGAGCTAGAAAAATCACCTCCTGCTGGACCTGGCAGTTGACCCACTGGAGATCATTTATCTCCATGGGGCTCCATCCTTCCAACCACCAACCATGGCTAGTGGGCAGCGGGTGGCTTTATACAGAAAACAAGGGAATTAAGGTAAAGTCTATATATCAAATGTTGAGATGCTCAGCCCAGTCTCCAGTGGATTCTAAAAATTGCTAACAGCACGGGTTAAAACATTTCTCTCCAAGAAAACAGAGAGGAGAAAACAGAAACGATACCAGCATTTATATGTCCCTACTGTCCCCCATTGAAGTGTGAGCCCCACGTGTCGGCAAAACTAGCCCAGACACAGAGCTTCCATCTTTGTTTTAGTGCCTCTCTTGTACCTACGAGAGGGCTGCTGAGGATCACCCGGCATTCGAAGTGATACTCGATGTAGTGCAAGATAGACAAACAGAGGGAACTCTGAACAGTGGTTCTCAAAGTGTCCAAGTGTGGACTGGGGACATCTGGGGGTCCACAAGGTCAAGGGTCTTAATAATACGAGTTGATTTACTGCTTGCATCTCTTCTTCTGAGAGTGTACATACAGTGATGTTTGCCACACGTTACACAGATTTACACATCACGACACGCTAAATGCAAAGGGGATAGGAAATGCCGGCTGGGTCTAGTCTGGTTAGCTAGTCACGCAATAGAGCTGCAAGAACCTAAGGTATTTCCTCTATTCTCACTGCTTTTTGGAAAACATACCTCCTTTAAAAAAGATGCATTATCCTTTTTTTTTTAATGGCATTTGTTTGTTATTTTAAACTGGATAAAAAACATCTAAAAAAATTCTTATTTCTAATTTCTAAGTAACCCTCCTGCAAAAAAAAAAAAAAAAACCTGTGTGGTGCACATCATTTCACATATGGATCAGAAAGGTGGACTTGGGCTTCCCTGGTGGCGCAGTGATTGAGCGTCCGCCTGCCGATGCAGGGGACACGGGTTCGTGCCCCGGTCCAGGAAGATCCCACATGCTTGCGTACCGCAAAAAAAAAAAAAAAAAAAAAAGGGTGGACTGGCTCTGCAGGTGCCTGTTTCTATTCCTCTAGGCTTGGTTTTTACATCCTTCCATTTTCTAGGGACAGGAATTTTTTCCCACCTGATAGGGTGTGTTGTAAGAGACTGCCCTTACCTTATATTTAGTAATTGCGTGTGTGTGTTCACACATATATCCATATATATACACCATATATGTCATATATGGGTATGTATACATATATCTACAGATATCGACAGATAAATAGATGAGAGGGAGGTGACTTATAGATAACAGTGTTGGGTTGAACCCCGCAGACCTGCGAGCTTTGTAGTTGCCCAGCATGGGGACCGAGGAAAGAGGCCAGAGATGGGGACAGAGGCAGGGGATCTTAAGCAAAAGGTCTTGGGGCAACACCTCCACCATGTCCAGCAGACGACAAAGAGGACACGGCAATAACCTTTGCTACTCGGGGGAGAAGGAGGCTACCATTTATAGGGGAAGTGACATCAGGTTGGCTCCTCTGTTACCAGGGAAACCAGCACCTGCATGAGGGGGCAATCACGTAGGCAGTTAGCCATTAAGTCCTATAATTTAGAGGATTGGATTGTCCTGTGAACAAAGCAGTGACTGGTCCAGAGAGCAAGAGACCAGCCGCCTTGAGCGGACTGACCATACACTGCTCCCACCACATACCCTGCACGACCCTTGCAATCTCAGTCCACCTCTCTTCCGAGGTATCCCTGGGGTCAGGGGTGCAGATGGCCACTGCAACCAAATACTGCAAATGCAACGCAGACGCCGGCAGCTAGAGAGTATCAAGATTAAGCCAAGTTCTCATGGGTCCAATTTTTCAGGAAAGTGCACAGCAGGACAACCAGGGCATCTCCCTGTAAACCCAGGGTCCAGACTCATTTCCCAGTGAGGCCATCACTGCCACCCAGTCCGCCAACAGATTCCCTCCGCTCAGGCAAAGGACAAAATATAAGACATTTAACAGGCACAATACAGGGAGAATCATGACCATTAAGCAGATACAAGCAAGGACAGCCTTCTGAGATAACGCCAACTCCGCCTGTGTTTTTTGTCCTGTTCCGCAGTACCCGTCCACCCTCCATCCACATAGCTGGTGCCGAATACTAGAGAGACGATCTAAGACACCACAGGGTTAACAGAATGTTGCCTTTCTCCACTAGGGAACCTGGATTAATGACATTAGGAGTCCTACATGGGGCCGGGTAAAGACAGGTGAAATCTCTAAGTCACGTTCTATCCTGTCTCCCACGGCGGGCGGCCACCCCAAACCACCGGGGACTTACCTGCCACGTCCAGGGCCATTTTGCAATGTGTTCCCCCAGGGTAGGTCCACCGGCAAGGGCAAATGTGAGTTGCTGTGCTCACCGATACTTGCAGCAGCGTTTCAGTCCTTTGGTGGTCAACAGTTAAACTCGGATGGTGTTGACTAGTTAGTTGCCGCTGGGTTAACATGGTGTAAGCACTGGGTCAGTGGTCTCTGGGATGTATCCACACGTTTGAAAGCAAAGTTTCCCATCTCATTGAAGTCATCCCTCCGTAGCCGGGCAGCCGCGGGATTTTAAGGAGGATAGAAAGGCAGGGGTTTGTCCTTTGTACCGGCCCATCTCTGACCTTTATGGCTGCTAAAGTGGGTTGCTGTATCCCCACCCATGTCCGTGGGGGTCACGCACAACTGCTGTAGAACCCGAATAGTGGGGTTTTGCATTGCTAGATGAAGTGCGCCGGCCTTTTTTTAACGTCTCCCACCTGATGTAATGCACTGTAGACAGCATACAGCTGGGCTCACATCCCACCATAACCTTGCTCTGCCCACTTCCATGGCTGGGACCAGCAGCCCAACAGTACTCTGGTTACTTTGCCATTGCCACAAGCTAAAACTTTCCGGGTAACCAGCCACATCCAAATCACAAGCCCGTCCCTGCGGTGATACCCCTAAAGGCTGTGAGGGATATCGTGAGCCAGGAGCACAGGGCTGCTACCTTCAAACTCCAAAGAGACTCTGAGGTTAAGACGGCGTCCTCAATATAGTGGGAAAGCAAGATTCTTCTCATGGGGGTCAGCTGCCACAGGGCTGCACAAGCTAGCAGGCGGCCTCGTTGGGATCACCCCCGTAATTTTCCATTCTCTGTCCTTATTTCCCGATGTCTTAGCACCTACTGGGGTTTCCTCGGCCTCCTGGCTGGCTCATGAATTTGGGGGCTGCAGCCAGCAGGTTTGCAAAGCTTGTAGTTGCCCAGCCTGAAGACCAAAGAAAGAGCTGGGAGTCAGCAACAGAGACTGGATGGTTTAAGAGATGGGGGACCTTACACGTCTGAAGCAGGGTCCTAGAGCAACACCCGACCACGCGCAGCAGGCAACCGACGAGCCACAGCAGCCATCTTCACTACCCAGGGGGCGGAGAAGGCTCCCATTTATAGGCGGGGATTTACGTCAGATTGTCTCATCAGTTACCAGGGAAACGAGCGGCTGGGGCTGGGGGCAAGCCTGTAGGCAGTTACTAATTAAGCCCTATAATTAAGAGGATTGGAGAGTCCTGCGAGTGAAGCACTGCCTGGTCAAGTGGGGGATGGACAGAAAGCATGAGAACCGCCATCTGGAACGGTCTGACCACACAGATAGATAGACGTAGAATTTCCTGGCGGTCCAGTGGTTAGGACTTGGTGCTTTCACTGCAGGTGGCCCGGGTCCATCCATTTCCTGGTCAGGGAACTAAGATCCCACAGGCCACGTAGTGTGGCCAAAAAAGAAAGAAAAGCAGAGAGACAAATAGGTAGATAGATAAATATATGATGGGTATGATTACCATCAGATTCTGTTTTCTCCCCCAAAACTTCTAGATAATTTGACACAGATGACTGTATTATAAAAATAGTATGCCTTTTTTCCCCCCAAATTGTCTCATGTATTACCTCATTTGAACCATCTGCTAATTTCTCCTTAACCAAGTGACCTGGCTTCTATTGGGTGTCATCCATAACACTTGGAGGAACAGTGGTGCGAACGTAAATTAGACCAGCATCTTTCGGTCTGAAAGCAGCATGTGTTCATTGTTTCCGAAGAAATGCATGTTAGGACTCCACGTTGGAAAGAGTTCCCTCCACCTCAGAACTCATCAGAACCTTTGTTTTCAAGTCATCTTTCCCCAATGCTGTGTAATGTTTCAAAACCCAATCCTTTGAATCAAACAATGAGTTACCCTCCACCCCTACCTTTTTTTGTTTATGGTAGGTAATTTTCTCTCTAGCTCCCTGCAGGTGAATTCAGACCAGGAAGTAAATACGTTTTCAAGTTAGAAAGCACCATGTAATTTGAAAGGTAGAATGGAGCAAATTCCAAGACGGAGACATTTGCCCAAAGGCACAAAGTAATTATTTTCCAGAGAGTGTGTCTGCTAATCCACAACTGCCAGATACATGGTGCTTTACTAAGACGTGCAATCGAGAAGGAAAACTAATACAAATACTTCTTTGTGCCGATTAACTCCAGCTGGCGTCGGCGGCCACACAACGCGACGTTCTACAAACGTAATGTAAACTCTTTTCAAAAAAGCAGGGCCAAGCGTCCTTAAACCTATTCTAATTCAGCCATGTGTTGCTTCCCCTCCGTGCTAAGGTTCTGTCTGTTTATGTTCAAGTTGATGGCAAAGCTGTGAACCACTGCTGGGAATCGGAATGTGACGCACTTTGCACAAAAGAGACTACAGACAAATAATGCAGTGGAGTTGATGGGAAGATAAACAGAGCAGGGGAAATTACATCCTTCTGTCATCTCGTAACAGAGCAGGACCTTATGGGGCCTTCCCAGGACAGAACCACCCCGACACAGGGCCTCCACCTGCCTCTTGTTTGTAGAAAAACTTTGGCCAAAGAACAAGTTCAATCAGAGAAGAAAAAGCAGAAGCAAAGGAAAGCAGTCAAACAAGGCGAAATAATAATACTTGAGCCATTAAACAAAGTCAAGGACATTTAGTTCCTCCTCAAGGGCGACAGATCATATTCTGAGCCGTATCCTGTGAGCTGTTCTGAAGATACTGAAACCCACAGCAGGTGGAAGAAGTTAACATGATGACCAGACTATAGCCAGGATATAAGCTGCCACATTTCCAAGAACTGGCCTCAAGGAGGTGGGAACAAACCGACCCTGGAACTGAAGATTAACTGTGCTTAAAGCAATCAAGATGACGCTGACCAGACCACCGCAGGGCCAATTTCAAGATGATGGTTGGAGCTGACGGCACTGTTTCTGCCTGGAGCCCCTCCTCCAACATTGTTCTGTGTCCGTGTTTATTTCGTGCTTTTCCTTTGATTCCTGATGCGACGCACCCTTTGTCATATGTTCTTGAACGTTTACATTTTTTTCCATGGATACATCCTTTCATATTTTAAAATTATTCTAGGAGTCTGATTATCCTATTAATTTTTCTTACAGACTTGAAGCACTTGGTTTTTAATTGAAGTATACTTATAATGTTTCAGGTGAGTCACTTTGCTGTACACCTGAAAAATTATATATATATATAATTATATATATATAATTTTTCAGATTCTTTTCCATTATAGGTTATTACAAGATATTGAATGTTGTTCCCTGCACCATTCAGTAGGTCCTTGTTGTTTATCTATTTTATATATAGTAGTGAGTATATGTTAATCCCAAACTCCTAATTTATCACTCCTGTCCTTTCCCCTTTGGTAACCATAAACTTGTTTTCTATGTCTGTAAGTCTATTTCATAAATAAGCTCATTTGTATTATTGTTTAGATTCCTCATGTAAGTGATATTTGTTTTTCTCTGCCTGACTTACTTCATTTACTATGACCATCTCTACGGGCATCCATGTTGCTGCAAATAGCATTATTTCATTCTTTTTTTATGGCTGAGTAATATTCCATTGTGTGTGTGTGTGTGTGTATGTGTATTACATCTTCTTTAGCCATTCATGTGTCGATGGACATTTGGGTGAAGTACCCTTTCTTAAAATACTGAAATTGGTCCATCCCTCCTCCTATGTGTTGAAATGATAGAAGAGGTAAGACCACCATTTCAGTTTTTGTTACTTTGCTTCCTTATGGCTTCTATATGATCAATAGAATCTTTGGTATCCAATATCATGATTTTATGATTCTCTGCTGTCATGTAAAATTTAGGAAGACCGTTCCACTGCCAAATCTAGAACATATTATCCCTCTTTTCTCCTAATAATTTTTTTTTGTTTTGGTTTTATTTCAGATTTTTAAGACTTTTTAAATCTTATTTGTGCAGGCAGGAATCTATCTTTGTCACCGTCCCTCTTACATAGGCAAATATCCTAACACCAGTTAGGCAAATGACTCATTGATTTGATATAATCTTCTAATATACGATAAATGCCTTATACTCTTGGATCTGCCTTAGATTTAAAATTCGGTTTCTTAACGCTATATTTTTTTCTTTCTGTGTTTCAGTTATCTACTGTTTCTATTACAGTAGTAGAGAAGGATGCATTCATAGCTGGGGAAGGACTGTTTTCCCCCTTAATATCTCTTTCTCAAAATCTTTTTCTTAATCATCATAGCATATTTCTCAACCCCAAAATGTGAGACTTACTTTGGTAAATTATGCCCAAACTCCTATCCTTTTGACGGAACCACATCCCGCTTATAGAGTAATTTAAGATGGATGGGTATCTTTAGCACAGCATTTCTAAGTTATAAGAAAAGAATGTATTGGTTTCAAATAGTAAATAGCCCTAAAGCACGTGATAAGAGAACCTTATTTATACACGCAATATAAGATTCTCGGGACCATGGTGTTTTCCTGAATTATCTGGAAGCCATGGAAGCCATAGAATATTCTGATGATACATGGAAGCCGGATTTTGCACGAGCTGGTTTATATCCGACCTAAACCTGTTAAGATTTAGCAACTGATCTTGAAAGGAAAGAACATTATGCATTAATTGACTTCTGAAGGCTCTTCATCTCAGTTCCCTCAGTTGAAAACAGCTGGTGTAGCAGGTGGCCGTGACGGTACATGCATGCAATGGTGAAAAATATCAACTCCAAGTTTTCCGAAATAAAACAAATAACAGTAGATGCGACAGATCCTAACTACCGTGGTGCAGAGAAACCACTAAACATTATTAACAAGGCACGCTGTAATATAATTCCTTGGCTTTATAAAAGTGACTTTGTCTTGGTGTCAGCAACAGATTCACAATTAATCATTTTCTCTTCCACGTACCTAAGTAAACAAAACCACACTAATGCAGAACTATATGTAGAAAGCCTGAATGATTTCAAGTTGCACGTGGCTGAAAACCAGGTTTCTGGATGTTTTCTCTGATCTAGGGCACTTTCAATCTCACTGGAAACAAAACAGTGTGTGTTGAATGATTAAACAACACACTTAGGCAACGGTGTGGTGTTCATCTAAAGCAAGGACTTCATTCCTAGAAACTGCTCGATTTGGCGAGATTTGAGAGGTAATTGCTTCTGGTCCCACATAGAAACATATTTCTCTGAAGTCAACACACACACGCACACATGCACACGCACACACACACACACACACACACAGACACAGACACAGACACACACACACACACACACACACACGAGAAAAAAGCTCACAATTACATTGACAGTCTTCCAAAATGAACTTTCCAAATTGAATATTTCACTTTTGGGGATTAATAATATTGTCAATGATTCAGCCTCATTTTGATAAAGAGATGGTTAATGAATATCCTACGTTTGCTTTATTGGCCAAAGCCTGTTTTCCAGAGGTCGAATTAAAGAAGGTCAGGAGACAGGAAACTCGATTTGTGGATAGTTTTAAAATATATTATAGTAAAAGTTGAGCAAAAGTTAACTTGTAATAACTTCTAAAGACCCTCAAAGAATGCAGGAACATTATTTTCTGTGCTCCGATCACTGAGGTCAGAGTGATTCCAGGGACCATGTAGCTGGTCTCTTCTTTTTTTTTTTTTTTTTAACATTTTTATCAGAGTATAATTGCTTTACGATGGTCTGTTAGTTTCTGCTTTATAAAAAAGTGAATCAGCTATATGTATACATATATCCCCATATCTCCTCCCTCTTGCATCTCCCTCCCACCCTCCCTATCCCACCCCTCTAGGTGGTCACAAAGCACCGAGCTGATCTCCCTGTGCCATGCGGCTGCTTCCCACTAGCTATCTATTTTACATTTCGTAGTGTGTATATGTCCATGACACTCTCTCACTTCGTCCCAGCTTACCCTTCCCCCCCACCCCTTGTCCTCAAGTCCATGCTCTAGTAGGTCTGTGTCTTTATTCCCGTCTTACCCCTAGGTTCTTCATGACCTTTTTTTTTTTTTTAGATTCCATATATATGTGTTAGCATACGGTGTTTGTTTTTCTCTTTCTGACTTACTTCACTCTGTATGACAGACTCTGTCTCTAAGGATATCCCCGTCATATCCCCCCTGATATCACCAGGTACTCATATGCTAGTCATCCACATGTTCACCTTCCAGACCCAATAAGTCCAAGGGTGCTTTCTGTCAACTAAAATAAGACACTCAACAACCAATGACAGTGATGAGCTTGGTCTTGGTCCATTGTCTAGGTAACAATAATGCTATATCCGTCCCTCTCTAAGCACGCTCACAAACCTCTTACACCTTCCCTTTCTAGTCTCTCATTCCCATTGTGCGCTCCATTGTACCTACAGGTCCTATTTTGGGATGGTAACATTAACTTTATTCTCGAGGCTTTTCTTTGTTTGTTTGTTTTCAAACTTGACCCAAATCTAATCTAAATTGAGCGATTCTCTCAAATAATTAGGACTGGCATGCTTTTTGTAAATTCTGGAATCATTATAAATACAGTAGGGGAAATCACTGTGCTAAGTGAACAAGTGATTCTATCCAAACACAAGACGAAATGGTCTGGAAGGAAACGAAGTGGGCTCCTTTCTCCAGATCCATTTCAGAAACAGTCTAAACTGCACTCAGAGGAAACACCTGCAATGAAACCTTCCTAAAAGCCTCGGCCATCTCTTCCCACTGCCCTGGACTCCCGCCCGCCCCGGGCTGTGAATCCCCCCCTCCACGGGCTAGGACAGCTGCCGCAGAGAAAGAAAGTCCATCTTCATCAAAACAGGCTTTGAAGCCCTTCTGCAGATAAACAGTCTTCATTTATGAACGACTTAATACTTTGATAAAAGAACACTTTGTTAAGTGGCTTGGCTTTTGAAAACAGCCCACACGGATATTTGCATGAGTCCTTTAAAGACTATCAGACAACATGAGGTGGCTAAAAATATTGTCCCAGGCTTCTGGTAAACCTACACAATCTATCCCTGCCAGGGATGGGAAAAGATTACCAAACCCTTTGGCTTGACTTAGCTTGTGCCAAAATAGAATTCTTCCTTTGGGAACCATCTGAATTTCATGTGTGTGACTGTATTCTTCATCCTTTAATAACTTATCCACATGAAGGCTCTTTTTGAAATTTTCAGTCGAAACTAGGAGACTAGTGAGAATGGGTAACTAGGATAGTCAGTAACAGTAAACTATAAACTGAACTGGGTCCCTAAAACATTGTTTCCCCAGAAATGGTGGCTCTGTTGTATTCTTGTTTCAGAAAGGCAGTGAACATAAAGCACAGCAGGAATAGTGTGTGAAAATCTCATTTGCACTTACAATGCCTGTGGGTCTTTTAAGCCTAAGTGATGGAACGAATAGCATCGCTATTTTAGTGTATTGCACGTATTATGCCAAATAGGAGGGGCATTGCTTACTGTGTATCTGTAGGGGGTGGGGAATTTATGAAATGCCACAGTGATTTTCAAGTTAAAAGAGAATTCACATCCGATGACCTAGTTCTTTCTTTTCTTTGGGAAATCCCAAGACACAAGCAATAACATACACATTAAAATGCAATCAGACATGAAGCAAAACAGGAACATTAAAAAAACCTAAGAGAAATAAGAAAACTATTAAGAGAAGTGGGCAAAAAAGTGAACATATCAATATCTCTAAGTCTGATGTCGCAACAGTGAGGAGATGGAAATCAATCACATTCAAAATATAAAAATGAATGTTGTTAAATCCTCTTTATAGAACAGATTTGTGGTTGCCACTGGGGGAGCGGGGTGGGGGAGGAATAGATTGGGAGTCTGGGATTAGCAGACACAAACTAGTATATATAGAACAGATAAGCAACAAGGTCCTACCATATAGCACAGGGAACTATATTCAATATCCTGTGATAAACCATAATGGAAAAGAGTATGAAAAAGAATATATATATGTATAACTGAGACACTTTGTGCTACAGCAGAAATTAACACAATAGTGTAAATCAACTATACTTTAATCAAATTTAAAAAATAAAAATAGGGACTTTCCCAGCAGTCCAGTGGTTAAGACTCTGCGCTTCCAATGCACGGGACGCAGGTTCGAATCCTGGCTGGGGAACTAAGATCCCACGTGCCATGTGGCCAAAATAAATAAATAATTTTTTAAAAATCCTCTTTATAAATATACATAGAAAAATGGGACTGCTATAGAAAACTACCATGTTTTAAATGAAAAGTCAGGAGTAAGAGGTGACATGATGCATCAATCATTGGCCAACATGGACTAAGGAGGACCCTACACAATAGAATAGAAGACAGCTTTCAAGGAAGTAGCTATCAGGACACAGAGAATAGTGATCTTTGAGAGACTCAAGATGAACCAGTTGAAACCCTCAATTGCCTGGGCTTATTGTGTTCAGTGTTTCCAAGCCATAATCTAGGAAGGGGAATCTAGGCAGACCCCAGAAAATTTCTCTGAATCTTAGGAGACCAAGGCAGGTAGGTTCTCAGGACAGAGTACCAGGAAAGAGATGGTTTCACCCAGACAGAAGAAAGGAGATCTGCAAAGAATCCTCCCCATGTTGTCAGCTGAGTAAATATCAGTGCATATATATAAGGAAACAATTACTCAAGCTTCTCAAAGCTGGGGAAAAACAAAAACCTAAAATTTCCCACAGATCACCCAGGACCAGGATCAGTTCCTGTTCCAACCATCCATCTTGGAAAACCTCATGAAGGTTGCATGGGATATTGGATAAGATGCTCATTGAGGGATAATTAGCTTCCACCTGACAACCAGTCTGGTCCAATCTAACAAATATTAACAGCAAGATGTAAAAATGTCAAGCTGTGTCCACATGATTTAAGTGTGTCCCAGAACAAGTGTCAAAGATATCTATAAGAATACAAAAATATCCAGCATCCAACAAGGTCAAATGCACAATGGCCAGCATCCAATAAAAAATACTGCATAAGATACAATCATGTACAGAAACCAATTGTGTTTCTATACACTGGCTAAAGGAATCAAATCCAAAACACCCTTTATCAAAAAATGAATACCTTTGACCATGGCATCAAAAATACAGAATACGTAGGGGCAAATCGAACAAAAGATTTTAAAGACCTGTACACTGTCAACCAAAAAAAGTGTTCCTGAGAAATGTACAGTGTGAAGAGTCAGAAAAATCAGTACTGTTAAGATGTCAACGATCTTCAGACTGATCTATATACTCAATTAAATGTCAGTCAAGCCCCCAGCAGGCTTTTGGGTAGAAAATGACAAGCTGAATTTGAGATGCATATGGAAATGCAAAGGATGTAGCCTGATCACAATGACTTTGAAAAAAAAAAGAATGAAGTTGGAGAACACACATTACACGTATTACCTTATTTTAAAGCTACCATAATCAAGACGGTATGTCATCACCAACAACATAGACAAATAAACCAGTGGAACAGAATACACTGTCCAGAAATACACACACATACGAACAACTGATTTCTGAAAAACTGTTCTAAGGTAATTCAGTGGAGAAAGGACGGTTTTTTTAAACAAATAATACTGGAGCAGATATCCATATGCCAATCCTCCCCCACCAAAAGACACCTGAGTGTATACCTTGCATTAAAAAATTAACTCAAAATGAACCATGGCTTGAATTTAAATTTGGGTTTAAAACCTAAATCTATATAAGAGAAAGAAATGTGACCTAGGGTTAGCCAATGATTTCTTACATATGACACCAAAATCACAATCCATAAAAAAATTATAAACAGAACTTTAAAATAAATAGTACCTGCTCTTCAAAAGACACTGTTAAGAGAATCACAGTACAGCTTGGCCTGGCACCCTCACGGTGCGGCTTTTTAGAGTCTGAGCTCTAGGTCAGTCATGTGGCTGACAGGGTCTTGGTGCTCTGGCAGGGTGTCAGGCCTGTGCCTCTGAGGTGGGAGACCCAAGTTCAGGACATCGGTCCACCAGAGACCTCCTGGCTCCACGTAATATCAAATGGCGAAAGCTCTCCCAGAGATCTCCATCTCAACATTACAACCCAGCTCCACTCAACAACCAGCAAGTTCCAGTGCTGGACACCCCATGCCAAACAACTAGCAAGACAAGAACACAACCCCACCCATTAGCAGACAGACTGCCTAAAATCATAATAAGGTCACAGACACCCCAAAACACACCACCAGATGCGGTCTTGCACACCAGAAAGACAAGATCCAGCCTCATCCACCAGAACACAGGCAACAGTCCCCTCCACCAGGAAGCCTACACAACCTACTGAACCAACCTTACCCAGTGGGGGCAGACACCAAAAACAACGGGAACTACGAACCTGCAGCCTGCGAAAAGGAAACTTCAAACACAGTAAGTTAAGCAAAATGAGAAGACAGAGAAACATATGGCAGATGAAGGAGCAAGCTAAAAACCCACTGGACCAAACACATGAAGAGGAAACAGGCAGTCTACCTGAAAAAGAATTCAGAGTAATGATAGTAAAGATGATCTAAAACCTTGGAAATAGAATGGAGAAAATACAAGAAACATTTAACGAGGACCTAGAAGAACGAATGAGCAAATAAACAATGATGAACAACACAATAAATGAAATTAAAAATTCTCTAGAATGAATCAAAAGCAGAATAACTGAGCCAGAAGAATGGATAGCTGACCTGGAAGATAAAATATTGGAAATAACTACTGCAGAGCAGAAAAAAGAAAAAAGAATGAAAAGAATTGAGGACACTCTCAGAGACCTCTGGAACAACATTAAATGTACCAACATTCGAATTATAGGGGTCCCAGAAGAAGAAGAGAAGAGGAAAGGGACAGAGAAAATATTTGAAGAGATTATGGTTGAAAACTTCCCTAATATGGGAAAGGAAATAGTCAAGTCCAGGAAGCGCAGAGAGTCCCATACAGGATAAATCCAAGGACAAACACGTCAAGACACATATTAATCAAACTATTAAAAATTAAATATAAAGAAAAAGTATTAAAAGCAGCAAGGGAAAAACAACAAATAACACACAAGGGAATCCCCATAAGGTTAACAGCTGATCTTTCAGCAGAAACTCTGCAAGTCAGAAGGGAGAGGCGAGAAATATTTAAAGTGATGAAAGGGAAAAACCTACAATCAAGACTACTCTACCCAGCAAGGATCTCTTTCAGATTCAAAGGAGAAATTAAAACCTTTATAGACAAGCAAAAGCTAAGAGAATTCAGCACCACCAAACCAGCTTTACAACAAAAGCTAAAGGAACTTCTCTAGGCAGGAAACACAAGGGAAGGAAAAGACCAACAAAAACAAACCCAAAACAATTAGGAAAATGGTAATAGGAACATACATATTGATAATTACCTTAAATGTAAATGGATTAAATGCTCCAACCAAAAGACACAGACTGGTTGAATGGATAACAAAACAAGACCCGTATATATGCTGTCTACAACACACCCACTTCATACCTAGGAACACATACAGACTGAAAGTGAGGGATGGAAAAAGATATTCCATGCAAATGGACATCAAAAGAAAGGTGGAACAGCAATTCTCACATCAGACAAAATAGACTTTAAAATAAAGACTATTAGAAGAGACAAAGAAGGACACTACATAATGATTAAGGGATCGATCCAAGAAGAAGATATAACAATTGTAAATATTTATGCACCCAACATAGGAGCACCTCAATACATAAGGCAAATACTAACAGCCAAAAAAGGGGAAATCGACAGTAACACAATCATAGTAGGGGACTTTGACACCCCACTTTCACCAATGGACAGATCATCCAAAATGAAAATAAATAAGGAAACATAAGCTTTAAATGATACATTAAACAAGATGGACTTAATTGATATTTATAGGACATTCAATCCAAAAACAACAGAATACACTTTCTTCTCAAGTGCTCATGGAACATTCTGCAGGGTAGATCATATCTTGGGTCACAAATCAAGCCTTGGTAAATTTAATAAAATTGAAATCGTATCAAGTATCTTTTCTGACCACAATGCTACGAGACTACGTATCAATTACAGGAAAAAACCTGTAAAAAATACAAAAAAAATTGGACGCCAAACAACACACTACTAAATAACCAAGAGATCACTGAATAAATCAAAGAGGAAATCAAAAAATACCTAGAGACAAATGACAATGAAAATACAAAAACCCAAAACCTATGGGATGCAGCAAAAGCAGTTTTTAGAGGGAAGTTTATAGCAATACAATCCTACTTAAAGAAGCAAGAAAAATATGAAATAACCTAACCTTTCACCTAAAGCAATTAGAGAAAGAAGAACAAAAGAACCCCAAAGTCATCAGAAGGAAAGAAATCGTAAAGATCAGATCAGAAATAAATGAAAAAGAAATGAAGGAAACAACAGCAAAGATCAATCAAAACTAAAAGCTGGTTCTCTGTGAAGATAAACAAAATTGATCAACCTTTAGCCAGACTCATCAAGAAAAAATGGGAGAAGACTCAAATCAATAGAATTAGAAATGAAAAAGGAGAAGTAACAACTGACACTGCAGAAATACAAAGGATAATGAGAGATAACTACAAGCAACTCTATGCCAATAAAATGGACAACCTGGAAGAAATGGACAAATTCTTAGAAATGCACAACCTTCTGAGACGGAACCAGGAAGAAATAGAAAATATAAAAAGACCAATCACAAGCACTGAAATTGAGACTGTGATTAAAAATCTTCCAACAAACAAAAGCCCAGGACCAGATGCCTTCACAGGCGAATTCTATCAAACATTTAGAGAAGAGCTAACACCCATCCTTCTCAAACTCCTCCAAAATATAGCAGAGGGAGGAACACTCCCAAACTCATTCTACAAGGCCACCATCATCCTGACACCAAAACCAGACCAAGGTGTCACAAAAAAAGAAAACTACAGGCCAGTATCACTGATGAACATAGATGCAAAAATCCTCAACAAAATACTAGCAAACAGAATCCAACAGCACATTAAAAGGATCATACACCATGATCAAGTGGGGTTTATCCCAGGAATGCAAGGATTCTGTAATATATGCAAATCAATCAATGTGATACACCATATTAACAAATTGAAGGAGAAAAACCATATGATTATCTCAATAGATGCAGAAAAAGCTTTCAACAAAATTCAACACCCATTTACGATAAAAACCCTCCAGAAAGTAGGCATAGAGAGAACTTACCTCAACATAATAAAGGCCATATAGGACAAACCAACAGGGAACATCATTCTCAGTGGTGAAAAACTGAAACCATTTCCTATAAGATCAGGACCAAAACAAGGTTGCCCACTCTCACCACTGTTATTCAACATAGTTTTGGAAGTTTTAGCCACAGCAATCAGAGAAGAAAAAGAAATGAAAGGAATACAAATTGGAAAAGAAGAAGTAAAGCTGTCACTGTTTGCAAATGACATGATACTATAAATAGAGAATCCTAAAGATGCTACCAGAAAACTACTAGAGCTAATCAATGAATTTGGTAAAGTAGCATGATACAAAATTAATGCACAGTAATCTCTTGCATTCTTATACAATAATGATGAAAAGTCCAAAAGAGAAATTAAGGAAACACTCCCATTTACCACTGCAACAAAAAGAATAAAATACCTATGAATAAACCCACATGAGTAGGCAAAAGACCTGTATGCAGAAAACTATAAGACACTGATGAAAGAAATTAAAGATGATACAAACAGATGGAGAAATATACCATGTTCTTGGATTTGAAGAATCAACATTGTGAAAATGACTATATTACCCAAAGCAATCTACAGATTCAATGCAATCCCTATCACACAACCAATGACATTTTTCACAGAACTAGAACAGAAACTTTCACAATTTGTATGGAAATACAAAAGACCCCAAATAGCCAAAGCAATCTTGAGAAAGAAAAACGGAGCTGGAGGAATCAAGCTCCCAGATTTCAGACTATAATACAAAGCTACAGTAATCAAGACATTATGGTACTGGCACAAAAACAGAAATATAGATCAATGGAAAAGGATAGAAAGCCCAGAGATAAATCCACACACATATGGTCACCTTATTTATAATAAAGGAGGCAAGAATATACAATGAGGAAAACATATCCTCTTCAATAAATGGTGCTGGGAAAACTGGACAGGTACATGTAAAAGAATGAAATTAGAACACTCCCTAACACCATACACAAAAATAAACTCAAAATGGATTAAAGACCTAAATGTAAGACCTGACGCTATAAAACTCTTAGAGGAAAACACTCTAGGAGGCAGAACACTCTAGGACATAAATCACAGCAAGATCCTTTTTTGACCCACCTCCTAGACAAATGGAAATAAAAACAAAAATAACCTTATGAAACTTAAAAGTTTTTGCACAGTAAAGGAAACCATAAACAAAACGAAAAGACAACCCTCAGAATGGGAGAAAATATTTGTAAATGAAGCAACTGACAAAGGATTAATCTCCAGAATTTATAAGCAGCTAATGCAGCTCAACATCAAAGAAAACAAACAAACTTCTTGGCAGAAGACCTAAGTAGACATTTCTCCAAAGAAGATATACAGACTGCCAACAAACACATGAAAGGATGCTCAACATCACTAATCATTAGAGAAATGTAAATCAAAACTACAGTGAGGTATCACCTCACACCAGTCAGAATGGCCATCATCAAAAAATCTACAAACAATAAATGCTGGAGAGCTTGTGGAGAAAAGGGAACCCTCTTGCACTGTTGGTGGGAATGTAAATTGATACAGCCACTACGGAGAACAATATGGATGTTCCTTAAAAAACTAAAAATAGAACTACCATACGACCCAGCAATCCCACTACTGGGCATATATCCGGAGGAAACCATAATTCAAGAAGATATATGCAGGGACTTCCCTGGTGGCGCAGTGGTTAAGAATCTGCCTGTCAATGCAGGGGGCATGGGCTCCATCCCTGGTCCAGGAAGATCCCACATGTCACGGAGCAACTAAGCCTGTGCACCGCAGCTACTGAAGCCCACGTGCTCTAGGGCCCATGTGCTGCAAATACTGAGCCCGCGTGCTGCAACTACTGAAGCCCACGTGCCTAGAGCCCGAGCTCCGCAACAAGAGAAGCCACCGCAATAAGAAGCCTGCGCACCGCAACTAGAGAAAGCCTGCATGCAGCAAAGAAGGCTCAATGCAGCCAAAAAAAAAAAACAAAACAAAACAAAAAAAGAAGATACATGCACCCCAAATGTTCATAGCTGCACTCTTTACAATATCCAAGACGTGGAAGCAACCTAAATGTCCATCGACAGATAAATGGGTAAAGAAGATGTGATACATATGTACAATTGAATACTATTCAGCCATAAAAAGGAATGAAATAATGCTACTTGTAGCAACATGGATGGACCTAGAGATTGTCAGACTAAGTGAAGCAAGTCAGACAGAGAAAGACAAATGCCATATGATATCACTTGTATGTGGAATCTAAAGTATGACACAAATGAACTTATCTACAAAACAGAAATAGACTCACAGACATAGAAAACAAACTTATGGTTACCAAAGGGGGAAGGGCAGGAAGAGTTGGAACGATAAATTAGGAGTTTGGGATTAGCAGATACACACTACTATGTATAAAATAGATAAACAACAAGGACCTACTGTAGAGCACAGGGAACTCTACTCAGTATCTTGCAATAACCTTCAAGGGAAAAGAATCTGAAAGAGAATATATATATATATATATATATATATATTTACACACACACACACACATATATATATGTATATATATATATAACTGAGTCACTTTGCTGTACACCTGAAACTGACACAATGTTGTAAATCAACTATACTTCAATTTACAAAAAAGGCAAATGGAAACTGAAAAAAAGCCAAAAAAAGAAATACATATACATAAAATGAATATTTAGTAAACTTAATTTAAAATTTTCTATTACAATATTATATTATTTTTATCACTGAACATATACAAACCAACATCTTTAAAAAACCACTGGACATGGAAATAAACAAAATATAAACTAAATCCCAGAATGTGTCTTTAAGGAGGCAAACTGCACTTAAAAGAGATGTGGAATTATGAGGAAATGAAGCCAAATAAACAGGATCAATATTTCCCCTGAGAAACATTGATTTTCAAGAAATGACAACAGAGTGTTTTTCTTGACAACTTCAACAAATGAGCTTAAGTCATACCTGTTCTGGAAGGAGCCATCCAGGTGTGAAAAATTATTCCCACGGCTGATTTTGTGCGTGTACATGTTCATTAGGCAGCTACTAATTTCTATATTGCACTGGGAAGAAAGGAAGGAAGGGAGGAAGGAAGGGAGAGAGGGAGGGAGGGAGGGAGGGAGGGGGGGAGGGAGGAAGAAAAAAAAGTAATGTGGGTTTTCATATTTTGAGGGTGCAGGTCCTCAACTTTGAATTATATGGGCCTTGGAAGCAAAGGCTGATAAATGGCAAGATTAGACAGTGTCTGTGTACGTGTGTGTGTGTGTGTGTGTGTGTGTGTAGGAAGGAGGGGGTGTGGGTGAAGGTGGGAGTTGATTAGGAAAAGTGATAGTGGAGATTCTGCATCTGAGTTGAAAACAGTATCCACAAATTCCATTTTCAAAAAGAAAAACCCTTCTCTTGCTCTTATGTTAGTCTTTATGTTAAGAGTCTTTGCCTCTTTGGTTTGGCAGGCAGTCCTCGTAAGAGGACGTAAAAATCCCAATGGCTTAGGGATTTTCCTCACAGTTGCCCCATGCCAACCAAAGGCAATAGACAAATCAGGAATAGGGTCACGGAATAGCAGAGAACGGAATCCGTCATTGTGACACCGTGCCAATTCTGTCCCCGCTCCCTGGGGGATGGCATCTGGGTCTGCAGCTCTCATTTTCACTTCGGCAGCAGATGTCTTGGTTATTAGGTAAACACAACACAAATCTATGATCTCTCTCACACGTCCGCCATGATTTCGGCTTTAGGCTCGTGGCATGCCCATAATGTGTTGGAAAAGCAGCGTAGACTATGCAGCTCAGGGTTCGCGTTGCTCTCCTAGCCGCACAGAGCCTGGTGACTGCGGCTTTGAAACTCCCGTGCTTCCTGCTGCCCTAGCTCCCCCACTACCTCCGGCAACAGCTCACGTCCCCGTGGATGCTCCCTGAATATATAAATGTTCCATCAGCGCCGTCTAGTCCAGAGGTTTGTGTTTTACTTGGATGAAATTCATCCACACCTGGAAGGACAGACAATGTCGCTCCTCTCCTCAACCTTCCCAAAATATTGTATCCACCCCAAGTATCTTTAATCGGTTGGCTTTCACATACTGATGTGTAATATTTGAATATTTTAAGATTTCTCTTGCATCCAATGACAGTAAAACCCATAATCTAAGTGTGCCATTCTAGGAAGGGGGAATAAAAAAACATTGGTGGCATGGGATGGAGACAAAATTCCTTTCTCCCACCAGACTAAGGAGTCTGAAGTCCGGTGACATTTTTCAAAAAACAGCAGTTAATAAAGGACTGAGGTGAGGGAGTATAGTAAGTCCCCTACATACGAACCTTCAAGTTGCGAACTTTCAAAGATGCGAACGTGTCCCTGTGTGCCAGTTGTTGTGTGTACAACTATAATTTTCAAGGTACTGTACTGTAAGAATTAAAATATTTTCTTTATTTTTTGTGTTTGTATTTTATGTAGTATTTGTGTGAAAAGTATTATAAACCTATTACAGAACAGTACTATATAGCCGAGTGTGTTAGCTGGGTACTTAGGCTACCTTTGTTGGACTTACGAAGAAATTGCACTTACGAACGTGCTCTCAGATCAGAACTCATTCGTATGGAGGGGACTTACTGTAGTCATTTACTGAGTCCATAGGTCTTAAGTGTTCCTTAAAATAGTAATATCTCAACAAGTGGAACACCTGTACGATAGCCAGGCTGTGTGTTCCAGAAAAACCTAGATTTTTCCTTCCAAAGATTCAGAATGGATCCACTGGTTTTAAATCTGGTATCCAGTAGAGGGAACATAGCCAAAGCCAATTCATATACTGCCTTCCTTTGGTAAATCTCAATGTGAAATATTCTCTCCCCACTAGGATTTGAACATATCAGAGGTACTGTCCCCAATTTTTTCCATCATGATCTTTAAATCTACTGAGGAATTTCTTTCTTAAGATATCGTTTCTCCCAACATGGCTTCATAAGTCCTCTGGGTAACATGGATCATGGACCCATTTATCTCACTGGCAAACCCTTGTACTTGTGTTAAAAACTCCTGAGCAAATCGCCATAAGGGCACAGATGAGTCCCATAGGTAGATGGTAACTTGTGGGAAGAAATGATTTATTGCAATAAATGCATGCTGATACATACAGGTATTTTCTTTTTTTTTTTTCATACGGGTATTTTCTAATTATGTAAGTCAAAGATTGTTATGTATGCTTGCACTTCAAAAAAAGAGAAAAGATATAGGAAAAGATAACTGTGTTCAAGCTATATGATCAACAAGATTAAACCCAAGGGAAACAAAAATCCACAATGTATAGTATCACAAGGAGCGAATCATTTTCATGCATATACAATGGGGAAAAGTTATACTAAACCTATGCATTGCTTACTCACATTAAAGCTGCATCCCTTCTTACGAGCGAAGTAAATAAATCAATAAAGTATTTTTATACTAGATGCCACCTCAAGCAATTAATTTAGTGAGGTAATCGGATTGACATAATTAGCATACTGAGCTGAATTACTGCTTTGTGTGACACCATCCTATCAACTAATAACCAAGGATTTGGAGAATGCTAATTTTCACATACAGACGGTAATAAGTTGGCCACTGAACTAAGATTAGAGTGCCAGCTGCATCAGACCTTGAGAGAACAGAAATAAAGGAGACAGTATTGGCTTAAATTGAAAAAAAAATCACTAGCTATGTAATATCTCTCAGAGATAAGGGCTCAGGAGCTAACCAACATAAACAAGAGGAAAATGGCAGAAGGAAACTTACCTGGTGAGTGATTGATTCCCATCTGTTCCTTGAGAGAGTGGAACAGATTTCCAGATTTCTCAGATTTCAGTGTCACATAATCCCTCTGGAAAGGTTCTTTAAAATGTAGTTTCTGGTGGCTCAAAAGCCATCATTTTCAGCGATGGTTCTCAGGAACATGGGCAAGCCACGTGGCTCGTGGACAGTATTTTTGAAGACTATTCGTAAGAGACAGAGAAAGAGAAAGAATGAAGGAGAAAACGATGGATTGATTCACAGTTGTATTTTAACATTTCATCAATTATAACTAATGAGAACCTGCTGTATAGACCAGGGGACTCTATTCAATGCTCTGTGGTGACCTAAATGGGAAGGAAATCCAAAAAAAGAGGGGATATATGGATACGTAGAGCTGATTCACTTTGCTGTACAGTAGAAACTGTAATACAACACTGTAAAGCAACTATACCCCAATTAAAGAAAAAAGATTATAACACAACTAAATTTTTGGACCAACTGCTTTTCTTAAAAATAATTAACTAAAAAGCTAGTGGATAAAAATTCTGAGTGGTTACTGATCTAATACATGGAAGACATGGTGAATTACATCTATTAGAGCCCCAAAGGGGATTATACCATATGCCCAGAAAATCTCCAATTGACCAGTTAGAATATTAAAGAGAAAAAAGGTGAAAATTTTTTTAAAGTGGTTTGCTAAAAATGTGATGCCATAAATATTTCCATAAGCTATATACTTTTATACAAATGTTTGAAAACCATTTCTTGAAAACAGACTTCATTTTGAGTAATATTATAATAATTGGTAGTATTGGCTGGAACAAGAGGTTCTTTATAAAATCAACTCAATGATTTAACCAAAAGACATTTCTTAGGGGAACGTCGCTATCTTCTCTCGGAATAATTTTTTTTTTTTTTTTTTTTGCGGTACGCGGGCCTCTCACCGCTGTGGGCTCTCCCGCTGCAGAGCAACAGGCTCCGGACGCGCAGGCTCAGCGGCCATGGCTCATGGGCCCAGCTGCTCCGTGGCACGCGTGGGATCTTCCCGGACCGGGGCACGAGCCCGCGTCCCCCGCATTGGCAGGCGGACTCTCAACCACTGCACCACCAGGGAAGCCCCTCTCAGAATAATTTTTAATCATTGTTTTCTTCCTAATTTTTGTCTCCTCCCTTATTCCCAAGGAGACAGATCTTGCATAACGGAAAGGCAGTTAAAATTTGTTTGAAAGACTCTACCGGATGAGTAAGTGAAGAGCAGGTTTCTAGGAAAAATAAATGAGTAGGGGGTGAGGAAAGAAAGGTCATTTCCATTCTACTTCATTCTCAAGTGATGCTGACAACAATTCGTGAACCACTCAGGCTATCGTCTTTGATCCTGAAGCAGTTTGTTGATTTTTAGATGACTAACACTTATTTGAAATGCATGAAAAATGGCCACTTATCTCTGAAAGATGTCTCCACTTTTTGTGTGTGAAATGTGATACTGTCCCTTGAAAATCAAGTCCATGGAACACACAAATTAAGTTATTTCTGAAATATGAAGCTAGACCCTAGAAACCAATAACCAGGCTATTGACTGCCCCAGCACCATGCCTTACAGAGACTTAATAAATGCCTTCCGGGGTCCACATAATAACACTTTATTGAATTTCAGGGGGGAAAAAAGATAGCCACCATTTTTCACTCTGCATTAAGCTGATGAATATGGAAATAATAAAACATATGATATGATAATGCCACCACATTTAACTTTTCTTGCATGAAAAGGTCATCTTTTGAGCCTTTTTTTTTTTGCTAGATTCAAATAAAGTCTCTAGACATGCAAGATGGATATTTCAAAACTATGAGAAAAAACCAAAGGGTACCTTCTCTAAGATAAAGGAAATCTTGCTGTTAGTCCAGTTGTGCTCCCATATATATTTTATAAATTGCCGTAATTCTTCAAATATCACCAGAGAGTGGAATTTGAAAAATGCATTATAAAGCATTTTCACTTTAGAAAAGATGTCGCAATATTTAGAATTATGAATGATCTGCCTTTTAAAAACAGAATTCATTCTATTTTTTGGAGCCATACTTTCCAGTGGAACTCTCTACAGTGGTGAAAATGTTCTATATCTGAGCTGTACAATATGGTAACCACCAGCCCTTCTTGGTTATAAATGGTCGGTGCCTACACTTACGTAGGAGAGTTAGTTTCAAAGAACGAGTTCCATACATGACATTCCACACATTTCATATAATTACATGCAAATCCAGTTCGTAAAACATCCTTTAAAAGCATCTCTACATATTTCAATGTGTACTGCAAGAATTATACCTACATACTGGATTATTTCCAGAATTATATGAACACATGGGAGTTTTTCTTTTGCTCTCTTTGGTCATAATTCTGAGGGTTTTGTATCTCATTTCAACCATAGCACTTTTGGACAGAATACGCTCTTTCATGATAAAATATCTGAAGAAAGAGTTTAAGGCTCCAATGATACAATAGCACTTCTCTTTGATGCCCGACCCCAAACTACAATGTTGCCTGAGATTAAAGAGTACATTATTGCTATTACTCTGTATGATCATTGTGCTTTTTTTCTTGTCTTCTAAAGAAAAAAATAAAAGCATATATAGTGTTCAGTCTCAATATGTAGAACAGCTACTGTGTGTTCCCTCAGCACGTTTCTTTTTCCCCCAGTTTTACTGAGAAATAATTCATATATATATCACCGTAAGTTGAGGGCATATACCGTGACGGTTCAAGTTATGTATATTGTCAAGTGGTGACCACAGTAGTCTCCGCTAACACAGCTAATATAATAAGCGCATCGTTTTTAACACACACACTCTCTGCCTGGATCTAGAACAGGGTGGGAAAACTTTTTCTTTGTAAAACATCCAAATAATAATTATTCTAGGCTTTGCAGACCATAAGGACTCTGTTGGAACTACTCAATTCTACTCCTTTAGTTCCCATACAGCCATAGAAATGAATCGTGGTTATTTTCTGATAAAGATTATTTTATAAATTAGTTGTTAGGTTGGACCTGATCCATGGCCATGGTTCACCAACACCTGATTCAACGTATCAAATTCAAGCAAACTCAATGCTTCTGTGTCATTTTCTCATGGCCAGTATGGAATGTTGACCTCTTATTTTAAGGCATGTATTGAAACACAGGCACGTCCTCTTTCTTACTAATAACTATTTTCCCCAAACTCAAGCATGGAAGCAGTCAGCAGGCTTGCCGGCCTTGATGGACAAGGTCACCTCGCTTAGAACAAAGTTTTTAGGCATCAAACTCCTGGAAGACCTCAAAGTTCTCTTCGAACTCTCCAAGGACAGTTTTGCAATATTCAACGATACTGCAGTTAATGTTGCTATAATTATCTGAGAATCTATCTGACTGGATTTTGAATGGGAGTAACTACATTAAAACAGCACCTCCGTGTTTAGAAAAGAGAAGAATGGATTTATCTGTCGAAGCCTGAAGGAAATAATGATTCATTTCCATTAAGCATTTAGAAGATGACAGTAGAAAACCTGCTACAGCCTGTATCTGCTGGCTCTATGTGGACTTCAAGCTTTAGTGCAGTGCTGAGACAGAGAGACAGAGAGAGAGAGAGAGAGAGAGAGACAGAGACAGAGACAGAGAGAGACAGAGAGACAGAGACAGAGAGAGACAGAGACAGAGAGAGACAGAGACAGAGAGAGAGAGGGAGAAATATTCAAATAACCATGTCTTTATTTTCTGTAGTCTGATGCTTTGACATTTGCGGTTTTGCTGTCCATAAGGGACCTCATCTCCCAGGGCTACTGACTTCCTAGAGACAGTAACTAGCCCCCAAGTGCATTTTTCAAATACAAACCAATAAGTCTAGGACCCACACCCCAATCTCCTCCCCTATGGGGCTCCTATACTCTGGACCACGATCCACCTGCCCTTATCACCCCCAGAGCAGGCACCAGACACCCAGGGACAGCCCCTGGAGTGCCAAGTCTTAACCACTGGACCACCAGGGAATTCCCGCAAATTTTCCGTTAATACACTGCATTTCAAAATTATACACAAATTATATATTATGTTATACCTTATATTATGTATATTAGGTATATTTATATAATAGATACTATATAGTGTAAATACATACATGTGTTATAGATACATATAAAATACTATTAACATGTGTATATGCATTAATATATATAGTATTTTATATGTGTCTATAATACATGTATGTATTTATACTATATAGCATACATATACAATTATATATATTATATATTTATATATGATAGTATATATTTTTATATATTGGGATAGTGTATTATTTAAAACCAAAATTTATATATATATAACATATATACACACATGTATTTGTACACATATATATAGGGATAGTCTCTTATTTAAACCAAAATTTAAACATATATAACATATATATGCACATATATAGGGATAGTATATATATTATTTAAACCAAAATTTATATATTATATATATATACATATATGTATACATATATATATATAGGGCTAGTGTATTATTTAAACCAAAATTTATATATATAACATACACATATACACATAAATTTATGTATGTATATATATATATATATATATATATATATAAACAAGTTAATGAATGCCAGACCTTCATTCAATAAATATTCATGGGCAGCCAATTTGAACTAGACTGAATTTACTAACGGTCCTTTGTTCTTTGACACTTGTGACAATTAGTGAGACTGACTTTTTCACCATAAAGATTTCTGTTCCATGATAACCATATTGGTGGCCATCAGATCCATCATTTTGAAATGAAATAGAAACAAAGATAATTAGGGAGAATATTCAGAAGAAGTAACAAATGACACCGTGGACCCTGGTGGCTGTGCTGGAGCAGGTATAAGTGTTTTGAGCTGTTGTGAAAACCCAAGTTATGTGGAAAATGGCTTTAATCTCCACAGGGATTTGCGATAGCAGCCTCTGCCTACAGAAGGATATCTCACACCGAAGAAAGGACCCCTGACGGTCCAACCTGTGCAGACATCAGTGAGTTACATTTTCAGAAGTAATTCCCACAGATGTGTTTTCCTTATTTTGCCCCTTTCATTGTCCCTTTGTGCATAAATGTTACAGTACATACATATTTTCTTATCTTAGATAAAGCTGAATTTCCCAAAGTAAGCATGATCCTTTGTAGGTTCTCACTTCCCTTCAACGGGACCTCCAAGCTTTTAAATCGAAGAGTCGTCTCAGCTGAGACCAGAAACAATAGATCTAAATGATAATGCTTATTAAAAAGGCTTTGTCTCTGTTTATTATGCTGCTACCTTTGCTATGTTTTTAGTCCATGTTGTGTATTTTACTTATGCTTTTTATTGGCCTATCTTCCATATTTTCAACAAGATTTCCCAATGAGATAAGCTTCTGGGTTTGACGTAATATCTGGAAACTTACACAGCCTTGTATGAACTGGGAAGAAAATGGACCAGCTTATTTGAAATATGGACCAAATAGAGTCTCTATAATAAGGTCTATATTTCACTCTTAGCTCTGTCTATCGACCCAGGATATTATTCAGGTCTCATCAGGCTAAAGAAAATGACATGACACTTTTCTTCATATATTCAGCTTATTGGGATAATGTTATAATCTAAAACCAAGTTCAACATCTTCATCTTTGAGGGTTGTGCCACCACCTTGTTTCCAAGTGTCCCCAGGAGATGAAAATGAATCCATGCAAGGCTCAGAGGCACTATGAGTGGGAGGAAAATCACGGTCATAATTTGCACAATGCTATAATATGTTCATAGAAATGTATTCTGAAATTTAGAGGAGATAGGACAGGGAAACAGCTCGGTGAGATATCACAAGACTAGCAAGGATAGAAAAATAATTTTCCAACCTATACATGAATGGGCATTGAGAGACAGAAGATTTTAAGTACATGTGCACATGCAAAATTAAACTTTTATATTGGTTTATAGACAGACATATGAAAATCAGGAACATATATACATTCATTAATTCCACACGGCAAATGTAAATCTCTGCATCGATTTCAATACTTTAAAATGACCTTTAATTGTCTTTTATCAATTAGGATGTGTTTTCTCAGAAATTATCCATGGTGTTTCCACAACAACCAAGCACGGTACTAAGGCTAGGGATGAATGGGATTTTTGACATTTGAGGCAAACGAGGAATAAAAACCACAGGGCTCTATAGCCCTGATCCACGCTCTTTCCTCCGTCCCATGTTGACTCTCTGTCTTGCTAGTTAAGGGGTAAATGGAGAAAAGAACTCAGAGATGGGAAAAGAAAAACAGCTAGACAGGCAGTAGATCACAGAAAGGAAATGCAAGACAAAGGTGTAACCGCAAGACATAGAGATACGGGAATAGACAGACACTGAAAGAGGGAGATGTGAGAGAGAAACATAAAAATAGACTCTGTTCCTTTCCTGTGGCTGCTATAGAACAAACTATCACAAGCTGGGTGGCTCACAACCACGGAAATTCGTTGTCTCACGGGTCTGGAGTTGAAGTCTGAATTCCAGGTGTCCTTGAGGCTGTGTTCTCACAATATGAATGGAATCCTTCTCTCCCCACCCCACCAGCAGCCTCTGACATTCCTTGGCTTGTAGCTGCCTTACTGCAATCTCTGGCTCTGTCATCACATGAATTTCACTGTGTGTCCCTCTTTCTACCTGGAAGTCTCCCCTCTGTGCATGTTAGTTTCTGTATTTCTTCTCTTCTTATAAAGACACCAGGCATATTGGATTACGAGCTCACCCTATGCCCATATGACCTCATCTTAACTTACATCTTAATTACATCTGCAAAGACTATTTCCAAATACGATCACAGTCACAGGGGAAAAAAAAAAACCCTAAAAATACAGCTACTGTATGATCTGCAATCCCACTCCCGGGCATATATCAAGAGACAACCATAATTCAAAACAATACATGCACCCCAATGTTCACAGCAGCACTCTACAATGGCCAAGACATGGAAGCAACCTAAGTGTCCATCGACAGAGAAATGGATAAAGAAGATGTGGTACACGTATGCAATGGAATATTACCCATAAAAAAGAATGAAATAATGCCATTTGTAGCAACATGGTTGGACCTAGAGATTGTCATACTGAGTGAAATAAGTCAGAGAGAGAAAGACAAACATCATATGACATCGCTTATATGTGGAATCGAAAAAAAAATGGTACAAATGAACTTATTTACAAAACAGAAACAGAGTCACAGATGTAGAAAACAAACTTATAGTTACCGGGGGATGGGGGGGAGGGATAAATTAGGAGACTGGGATTGACATATACACACTACTATATATAAAATAGATAACTAGGGCTTCCCTGGTGGCGCAGCGGTTGAGAGTCCGCCTGCCTATGCAGGGGACCTGGGTTCGTGCCTCGGTCCGGGAAGATCCCACATGCCGCGGAGCGGCTGGGCCCGTGAGCCATGGCCGCTGAGCCTGTGCGTCCGGAGCCTGTGCTCCGCCACGGGAGAGGCCACAACAGTGAGAGGCCCGCGTACCGCCGAAAAAAAAAAAAAAAAAAGATAACTAATAAGAACCTGCTGTATAGCACAGAGAACTCTACTCAATACTCTGTAATGACCTATATGGGAAAAGAATCTAAAAAAGAGTGGATATATGTGTACGTATAACTGATTCACTTTGCTGTACACCTGAAACTAACACAACATTGTAAATCAACTATACTCCAATATAAAGTAAAAAGTTAAAAAAAAAAAGTCACAGTCACAGGTGCCAGTGTTGAGGACACCAACTTTATGGCGGCTGGAGGGGGGGGAACAACAATTCCACAGACAACATAGACAATGATTTTTTAAAGCTGTAGAAAGAGCAAGAGAAACAGGTGTGAAAACCTGAGATGCTTGCATATAGTAAGCATGCAGAAAGTTCCACCCTCACTGGAAAGTTTGCAGGACAGCTCCGAAATCAAACATAATCAACGTCAAACAAAAAAAGAAAGACCATTCTCTCTACCTTGATGGTAAAAGTTCCTTGTGAAATGATCTTGTTATTTATTTTACTAAAACATTTAAAATGACATTGGTTTCTCTTCACCACACTTCTTCCCCTCTCTCTCTACCGTGGCTTATGTCAATTTAAATTGAGGGCCACTTTCCCACTCAAGACAAGGTATCCACTCTGCTATTTGCTGCTTCTCGTCAACTGTGAACAGTGATTTTGCACACTTGATGCTGGATGGATAGAGACATTCCTGCTAGCATTTCAAGAGCTCTGCAATATAGCTCAGGAATAATATTTACACTCATTAGTAAGTTACACTGTCTATGATCAAGAAGGCAGGCATTTTAATTTTACCCCCCAGCACTTAGGAGAAAGGTAAATTTAGAATTTAGCACCGTATAAAATACACAATAAATGTGGGCACAAATAGGATCTGTGTGCACATTTCTTAATTTCAAGGATGTAGGAAATGAGTACATTAAGGGAGAGGTTGTCGACCTGTATTTTTCTTTGAAGAGCTGAGAAAACATGCAAAAGCTGTAAACCAATGAATCCCAAATACAAAGAATCTTGACAAAACCTCACAACTTTGGGGAAATGTCTCTCGGCTCCCTAGAGCTTTAAGTCAGAGAAGCTAGATGTTTCTACACATCAGAGGGATTTTTTTTTTTTTTAAGTAGCGAGACCCCAGCAATGACTGCTTGACAATTGCAACAGCGGTTGGTGGTCAAGCATCGCCCCACAATCCCACCCACTCTCGTAATCCCTTCTGTGAGGACGGTCCGCTAACCCTCTGTATTGAACGGTTTTAAAATTTCCACTTCACCACCAGCAGAACAGATAAGCCGTTGGAGGGTGAATCAATTCTGATGACATAAAAACACTCGCTGCACTCCTCAAATCCTTACCTACTTCTCAATGATAACTGCTGACCCCTAAAACGCATGGCAGGTCCAGGTCTCCGGCAAAACACCAAATGCAGCAGAGAGAGAAGGGAAAAAATGCCAGGAGGTTGATGAAACCTGTTCATGTAGTAACTGAAGTCAAATTTCATATGGAATAAAGGGAGTGATGTTTGGGAGACTGACCTCAAATGAGTCCAGCAAAGAAAGTAGGAATATTCTAATTCTAATGCATACTTTCGTGTGTAATAATTATTTTATACTGTATTATAGCTATGTCTTTTGCTTGTACGGATTTCATCTTGCAGGAAGTGAGACGAAGGAGGTAAGTCATGAAGTGGAGGAAAAAAGAGTGACCTGTATTAGAGAAGGAAACTAGGGTGGTATTGTGGAAATGACTACCTTGATAGGGAAACGAGATCTAGAATCTGCAATTAGATTTTAGGTGTGTTTACGCGCCCCAACCCCAAATTTGGAAATCAGCAAAAACATCGGGCTACACTGGCCACTGGAGGATCTTCCAAAGAACTGAAAGGAAATCTAGAAAATGGTTTCTTTTCAAACAATCCCTATGGGGAAAAAATACGCCACACTGAAATTTCCTTCCAGTATTTGTTTTGCCTCAGAGTCTAAATGTTACAGTTACATATTCCATTGTAGTTTCCTATTTTAACAAGGGTATCCATCAAATGGCAAATTTCTGACAGAGTTTAGATATCACTACACAAACACCATCAAAAATGAAAGCAGTCACTCAAATTCAAAACATGGAAAAACAAGTTTTACAGGTTTACGTCTCTTGGAAATCAATATGTTTTTCATAATTTGATTTTGTGGGCTATCAGCTAGGGAAGGTAGCCACAGAGGGCAACAACTAACAACGTGCAAATTCCAAAGATGATGGACGCTTTGTCCCTACAACAGAACTTTTAAAAACTGTGGTTCTTGGAAAAGAAAACTGTAAAACATATTAAATAAAACGAAAAGGTCAGTTCTCCATAAATGAGCGGTGAGCAGTTTTATGGCTTCGGACATTTAATTTGACACCGTAATAATGTTCTGTCAACTGCAGTTCTATACATTAAGAGTCTTAAAGATAGTAAGATACTAGCAGACATCTATATTTGGGGTGCATCAAATGATTTCAGGTAACGAATCCTCAACAGATCAAGTTCCTATTTATTCTCACGGAGTTTAAACCTTCCAATACAGGTGTGCCCACCTGCGCCCATCGTAAGGCCGAATTCTACAAGAACGCGATGCCAGAACTCTGGTCATGATGGTTGGATAACTGTCAAGGTTCTACTGAATCGGTCATTTCACAGAACGCCTTTCACACAAAAGTCCAGCTTGTGTATTCATAGTCAAGATGGAGGTCAAAAGTACTATAGCAAACTCGTCCATTTCTCATTAAGGAAAAAGAAATCTGATGATTTTTAGTATCAGAATTTATTTCAGGAAGAAGGAAACTGCCCTTTATAGGAAGGACTGCTTTATTTGAGCTTCTAAGTGAAGCATAAAAATATCGGTAAGTAATACCACCTTTCATCTTTATAATGCTGTGGAACTTACATAGTGCTTCCCATGCATTTTCTCTTTTTATTCTTGCAGTGAAAAAAAAAATTGAGGGGAGGATAAGCATTACTAACTAACTCAGTTTTATAGAGAAGGAAGTGTAGCCCCAAATCATTAAGTGACTTGTACAATATCTACCATCTAGAAAGCAGTAAATAGAACTAGAACTCAACTTTTCTGTTCTTTTTTTTTTATAAATTTATTTTTTATTTTATTTATTTTTGGCTGTGTTGCGTCTTTGTTGCTGCGCACAGGCTTTCTCTAGTTGTGGTGAGTGGGGGCTACTCTTCGTTGCGGTGAGCGGGCTTCTCATTGCGGTGGCTTCTCTTCTCTCGGCGTGCGGGCTTCAGTAGTTGTGGCACGCGGGCTCAGTAGTTGTGGCTCACGGGCTCTAGAGCGCAGGCTCAGTAGTTGTGGCGCACGGGCTTAGTTGCTCCGTGGCATGTGGGATCCTCTCGGACCTGGGCTCCAACCCGTGTCCCCTGTATTGGCAGGCGAATTCTTAACCACTGCACCACCAGGGAAGCCCCTCAAGTTTTCTTAAACACTGTTTTTTTTCTACTAATCTTTGGCCCCATGAATAAAACAAATTCTCAGGTGTATCTCCCATGTTGCACTAACTTTTTAGGCAGAAGTTCTGGATTTAAACCCCTGATCTGTCACCTACTATAAAATGTTGGGTGGACATTTCCACTGGCAAGAAATTATAAATTTGTGATGGTGCCATGGAGCTGCTGGAATCCTACATATGGGCAAAATTGTACTGGTGTATAAGAATAGGATGTGCCTCGCAGAATTTTACTGTGACAGAGAAATATATTCTGGTTCATGGCTGTTCCTTCTCCCCCAAACCACTGCTATGCCTTGAATCTCCCAGAACCCATAAGTATGTGGATTGAAAATAGTCATAGTATGAGAAAATCACAACCACTGAAAAGGATTGAGGAATGACTTGTGCTCTGAAGACTTGGATTTACTACTTCAGGACTTTTCCAAGTCTTGAAATAATGAAAGTTCTAACCATAAAGGTTGCATGTGAGACTCAGTAACTTGTAAGTATTATCACCCAAGTCTTTGTACCATTAACTGTTAGTCCCAAGAGCTTTTTCTAGGAGAGGAATCTCTCCTTTAGAATCAGGGATGAGTTCCTTAATCAACTGAAGACGTTTTCCAAGCCACAGGACACACTTGCATGGCTCCTTTTTCCTATCTGAGGGTGTGTCAGGAGGGCAGCATAGAAGAAATTTCACTGGGGAGGAGAAATTGGGGTACTTAAAAGAAATACCCAAGCCACTCAATTCTCCTTCTTTTTTTCTGAGTGTGTAAGAGTAACTCCTGGTACTGATTGATCCCCACCAATGGGTATTCTTTTAGAAGAGGGGTGACACAAGTTTTAGATGAATAGGTGTAACCCACCCAGGTTTGTTTGCCCAACGCACAGCAAGACAAACGCTGAGATGCTGGGTTTTCAGCAGAGAAAGGGTTTATTCACAAGACAGCCAAGCAAGGAGATGGGAGAACAAATCTCAGACCCGCCTCCCTGAAGGGGAGGGGCTTGAGATATTTACAAGATGAAGAAGCAGGGTGGTCTTAGGTATGGGGAAAGGTGATTGGAGGTTAGGAAAAAGGTGAGGTAATTGGTGTTCTGTGCAGGACTATCAGAGTTACGTGTTTCTCAGGGGATGCACGTTCAAAAATGGAGGCATTTGGGGGCTTCCCTGGTGGCACAGTGGTTAAGAATGCGCCTGCCAATGCAGGGGACATGGGTTCGAGCCCTGGTCCGGGAAGATCCCACATGCCATGGAGCAACCAAGCCCCTGCGCCACAACTACTGAGCCTGCGCTCTAGAGCCCGCGAGCCACAGCTACTGAGCCCATGCGCCACAACTACTGAAGCCCGCATGCCTAGAGCCCATGCTCTGCAACAAGAGAAGCCGCTGCAATGAGAAGCCCACGCACCACAACGAAGAGTAGCCCCCGCTCGCTGCAACTAGAGAAAGCCCGCACGCAGCAACAAAAACACAATGCAGCCCCCCCACAAAAAAATGGAGGCATTTAGCCATACTACCCAAAAGCAATCTACAGACTTAATGTGCTTCTGATCAAATTACCCATGACATTTTTCAAAGAACTAGACCAAATAATCCTAAAATTTTTGTGGAACCATAAAAGATCCAGAATGGGCAAAGCAGTTCTGAAGAAAAAGAACAAAGCAGAAGGCAGAACGCCCCCGACTTCAGACAATACTACAAAGCTACAGGAATCAAAACAGCATGGTATTGGCACAAAAACAGACATACAGATACAAAGAGCAGAATATAGAGCCCAGAAACAAACCCACACACCTACAGTCAATTAATCTTCAACAACGGAGGCAAGAATACACAATGGGAAAAAGAGAGTCTCTTCAGCAAGTGGTGCTGGGAAAGTTGGACACCTGAATGTAAATCATACTAAGTGAAGTAAGTCTGAAAGAGGAAGACAAATACAATATGATATCACTTATATGTGGAATCTAAAATACGACACAAATGAACTTATTTACAAAACAGACTCACAGACATAGAGAACAGACTTGTGGTTGCCAAGGAGGAGGAGTGTGGGAGGGACGGAGTGGGAGGTTGGGATTCGCAGATGCAAAGTATTATACAAAGGATGGATAAACAACAAGGTCCTACTGTAGAGCACAGGGAACTATATTCAATACCCTATGATAAACCATAATGGAAAAGAATATTTAAAAAAAAGAATGTTATATGAACCTATTTGTTCTCTTCTTGTTTTCTCCCCCTCTCTGATTAACCAGCACGATCTATGCAGGTTGATTTCAGGTTTGTCTTAAAGCATAATATAGGAATAGTTTCTTAAAAACAAAGACGATAGAACAATAGTAATAACAGGGTTTCATTCTCTAACTGTTTAAAAATGCAGTCACGTCCCAAAGAGCTCTTCTTTGCCTATTATTCCTTTTTTGCACTGACAGTCTCTTGGCCATTTTTCTACTTATTAGCACTTCCATCAGAAGGGAGGAAAGGGATGTGAAACCAAGATGTGTCAGTTTGAGACACAGAGTCTTATATTAGGCCCATCACCACCTCGAAATGCCTAGACAATTCCTGTTCCCCTGGGAGTGTTCAAAGCCACCGGCCCTACAAAATCCATGTCCTTACAAAACAGCAAAGCATTTCAGCATACATGTCGCATCCTTCTTATTTTTCTGTATGATTGTTGCATTGCGCACTTCACCAAAATAGAGGCGATGAGAGAATTATAACAGGTGGGTTAGATGCCAGAGTACTAGAAACCATTATTTGCTAATATGAAAATTGCCTTAAGAATATTAAGAAAATACAGTGGTTTACTTCAAAGACTAAATTTGAATATTAAGTAAACTTGTGGTTTTCTTTCTTTTAGCTAATTCTGACTGAAAATTCCAAAAGAAACAATTCATATAAGCCAGGGTGAATTGATTCTTGCTTTGGATAACTTGTGCTGCTTTGATAGCCATTTCATTCCCTACTGAGTTAAATTATTAAAGAATCCCACACATGCCAGAACTTATAGTCTACCTAGAATTATCACACCTTAAAACTGACATCTAATATATGGTCAACTAATATTGGACAAGAGAGCCAAGAATACTCAATGGGGAAAAGACAGTCTCTTCTATAAATTTTTCTGAAGAAACTGGATGCCCACATGAAAATGATGAAACTGGACCCCCATCTTATACCACCACTCACAAAAAAGTAACTTCACATAGTTTAAAACTTAAATGAAAGACCTGAAACCATATAACGCCTAGAGCAAAACACAGGGGAAAAACTCCTTGACATTGGTCTTGGCAATGATTTTTCTGGATATGAAACCAAAAGCAACAAAATGAAAAATAAACAAGTGGGACTAAACCAAACTATCAACAGGACCACGGAAAGGTGATGGACATCACTAAATGGACATCAGGGAAATGCACACCAAAACCACATGAGATACCACCTCACACCTGTTAGAACGGCCATGGTCAAAAAGACAAGCAATAACAAGTGCTGGCAGGGATGCGGAGAAAAGGGAACCCTTGTATATTGTTGGTCAGAATGTAAATTGCTATAACCATTATGGAAAACAGTATGGACTTTGCTCAGAAAACTAAATATATAATTACCATATAACGCAGCAGTATCAGTTCTGGGTATATAGCCAAAGGAAAAGGGTATACATATATTTACATTAGCCAAGATATATATTATATATGTATATGTGTACACATATATGTATATTGTATATGTGTATGTAATATATATAATATATATGTTTATATAGAATATATATCTTGGCTACTATAAATAATATATATATATATAAGTTAAAAAGAAGGAGTTCTTACCTTTTGTGACAACATGGGCTGACCTTGAGGGCATTATGCTAAGTGAAATAAGTCAGACAGAGAAAGACAAATTCCGTATGATCTCACTTGTATGTGGAATCTGAAAAAACAACAACAACAAACTCATAGAACCAGAGAGGAGAACGGTGGTTACCAGGGGCTGGGGGGGTGGAGAAAACGGGGAGATGTCGGTCAAAGGGTACAAACATTCAGTTACAAGACGAATAAGTTCTGGGGTCTAATGTACAGCATGGTTACGTATAAATCCAGTAAACATACAGTTAACAATACTGTATCATATACTTGAAAGTTGCTAAGAGAGATTTTAAAAGTTCTCACCACACTTATTGTTATTATCATTTCACAATATAAACAAATCATCAGATTGCACACCTTAATTGTACTCAACGTTATAAGTCAATTATATCTCAATAAAGCTGGAAAAAAATAAAAATAAAATAAAATAATAATTTAAAACAGGCATCTAATGTTTTTGTCCTAAATTCTTTTCTGACCCAAATTTGAATGTGATGTCTTAGAGTAGCTAATAAATGCATAAAGCCCAACTTTAAGAATCCTTGCTGTGAAAAGAGTTGATGTAGGGATTTTTCTTTCAATCAGTTTATTTTACAAGTTTTTGTTAAATAACAAAGTAAGGCGGTGATAAAATTCCAAGGAGCACGCACGTAATTTCCTAAGGGCACTGCCTCAAACCCCAGTGCTAGCCCTGTTCCAGGACACTCGGTGCATGTTTATTGAAAACGATCTGGCATGGAGACATTTTCCATTAGTGCTAATATGGGTAATCACACTTCTTCAGTAGAAAGTATTTTATACAGATATTGTGAAACAGTTGAAGGTCTCTATCATACTAGAAACCCAACCTATAAGTGGCCAAATTTACAACTGAGGCTGTCAGAAAAAAAAAAAAGAAAAAAAGCTAGATAGCAGCACCAAAACATTTGACTCAAATAGATGGTTTGCATTAATGGAATGAACCATTTCTACTTCACGTTCAACAAAAAAAGTTATATTTGAAACACTCTGGTGTTCTTATAATTGTGCATATGGTTGGAAATTCCTGTCTAGGTCAAATACTGAGTAATTCAAACCTAGTAGGAGAAAGAGGAAAGAAATCAGAAGAAGTAACGTATTAGCACTTTACATTCAATAGGGTTCTGCTGGTGGAAAAACTTTAAAACTTAATGTTTTCCACTAAGTATCCCTGCTTCCTTCACACTCCTGGAAAACAATACTGGGCTTAAATTCCCAAAGTATATTTAAATTCCTCTGGTGTGGTTGCTAACAGAAATCCATGCTATTTCCTCATACTCATGTTGGGTATCCTTTGTGATATGGTCTATGCCTAGTGGGCATGAAATTTTAAATAGTAATGTTTCTGAATGCTGCAGCCCGGAGTGTTGGAACCATAAAGTTACTTTGAGTAACAGAGTTATATTATTCCAGAAACCAGTTCATCATGCTGAACACTGCTGATGCTTGAAGGAAGCTTTCTAACCACACCTTGCATTTGCCAAGCAAAATCCAAAAGACAACAACAGCCCAAAGTACATAGATGCTGCAGGAATTAGAGAGGAATTAATAGAGGGTAAATTTTTTAAAAGATACATGAGGATAGGGACTTCCCTGGCGGCACAGTGGTTAAGAATCCACCTGCCAATGCAGGGGACGTAGGTTCGAGCCCTGGTCCGGGAAGTTCCCACATGCCGCGGAGCAGCTAAGCCCGTGAGCCACAACTACTGAGCCTGCACTCTGGAGCCCACGAGCCACAACTACTGAGCCTGCGTGCCACAACTACTGAAGCCCACGCGCCTAGAGCCCATGTTCCCCAACAAGAGAAGCCACCGCAATAAGAAGCCCGCGTACCACAACAAAGAGTAGCCCCCGCTCGCCACAACTAGAGAAAGCCCACACGCAGCAACGAAGACCCAACATAGCCAAAAAGCAATAAATAAATATATCTTAAAAAAAAAGATACACGAGGATAAAAGTTAACAAAACTTCCTAGTATGGGTTCTTTGGTAAAGAAAAAATATGACAGATAAACTGTTTAACATGATCATCATAAAAAAGGGCAGGGAGTCCAAATGTATAATGTAGGAAATGTGCAGACGAAATCTTAGCTATGAAGGAGGTCAAGGAATCAAAATCAACTTGTTTGGTCCAGTCCGTGCAAATGCATTTGAAAACTTGAGTAAAATGGATGCCTCGCTGTACATCCATTTTTCTCCCCCAGAAGAAAGAGAAACTGGAAACTGACTAATTATATCATCCCAGAGAGACCCAACTTCACTCCCTGTCTCGCCCATTCTCCCCCTCCAAGACGGCATTTCCAGATGGCTTCAGAAATTTCTTCTTTGAAAATAAGATTTACTTGCTAATATTTACCTTGGTTTAGGACACAGAAAAGGCGAAGTAGTTCCACATTTGATTATGAAGCTAGCAAAGTACTGACAAAATCCAAGAACTATCAGACAAACAACAACAAATTGATAGATATGTTTTAAACAACTAGCAATTAGAATCCAGCTGATGTTTAAAGAAACACTCACTGTGATGACTTGAGGTTTATTTCAAGAACAAAGGTAAATTCTTGTGTTAACTTATTAAACGTACGACTGTCATCACCATATATATGTAATTGCTATAAGTGATGAAAGGCGTTGACTAAATGTCACTATTTTTTCATTTAAAGAAAACCTCCAGCAAAATAGAAATAGACATATTATATATAATGTTTATACTGATATATATACAACGTTAAGATATCTATCTTATTCATATACTTATTATGTATGGGATGGATGTTAGTTAATTGTACCTGCCACTTACTAACCTCATTTTTCCTGTAATGTCCACATTTTGGTGGACATTACATACAGAGTGAAATGTTCATCAGAGTGAACCCAACTTTGTCAAATTTACATTTTTATGTCTCCAGCTCTACATAAGGGGCATGGAGTAATGGTAAAGGCAATAATAAATGTACTGAACTAAAAAATCAAAGTAATAGTAAAGGCAATAACAAACACGGATATTTCTACAATTGTGTGGACGTCAAGTACCTCATCTGTACTTACGCTGGAAATACAGACACCATATTTATGATGGAAGTCTTTGACACCACATTATTTTAAATATGGAGAATGTGTCCTGCTTTCCTTCAAGGCCTCCAGAAATGTGGGTGATGGAGAGTTGGTTTTCTTCTCTCCCTCTGGGATTTTTCACCACGCATCCTCAAAAGGCAGCGAGGAGGAAATGGATTAATTAATGCCATAGGGAAGTGCTCCCCTCTGCTCAGTAAACTGTGCAGTGTTCTAGAAAAAGGCATCTTTTTTGACCCAAAGAAATGAAACAGAAATTATAAAGCCAATGCAAGTTTGATTTATGGTACTCGGGGTTTAAGACCATTGACTCTGAGCCTCTATGAATTTACTGCTATGGGGTAAAACGACCAGAAATGAATTTGCAACAGAAAAAAAAGAAAAAAATGTACTTTACTTTTTGTAGGAGTGAAATACACGACAGAAACATGAACAGAGACATTAATGTGCAAGTGACAGATACACTTCATTACTGCCCACACTTACCTATTTTATAAAATATGATGTGTTCTCAGTTGAAAAAGTGCAGTCGTACATAAAACAATTCTAAAGACTAAATAATGCTCCTGGTTCAAATTGATCTATGTTTCTGTCCAAGAATTCCATTAGAGAAAGATTAAGGGATTTTTCCACATAAAGTAGAAAATAAGAAATTAAAGTCTAAATAATTTCAGGGGAAAAAAAATCAAACCTTCATATTAAGACATGATTCTGAATGAAATATGAATGAAACACATCTGTTTAGATCTCTGCAAATGGCATAAATAGCTCAGGAAGGCAAGATAAAGTCAACCTTTTACTGAGAAAGGATGAGGTGCAGAACCGGAAAAACTCCTGTATGGTTTCCAAAAACTCAATTCACAGCGACTCCTTTTTCATAGTTTCGCTGAAATCATTAAGAACAAAATAGGAAGAGAGATGTCTCTCGGCAGCTGCCTTTCTTCATAGCTATGCATTTAACACGAAGATCTCCGATTTAAAAGTAAAAACAGGCAAAGCCTTGTCAGTTCACATAATCGCTGACTTTTGCCTACATTTTAGAAGAAATATAGAGGAAAAACCGCAGATACATTATTAACGGGGTGAATTGCTTTGGACATACATATTTTACATCCTGAAGGTGTCTCAAAGTGACCTCATTTGGAGAGGAATAAAGAACAAAAATAAAATATATTCTTTCTCCTTTGCATTTAATTTTTTTGGTCTAACACATTTTGTTTTCACAGAAATGGATATGATAGGATTAACAAAAAGCAGTAGAGACAGCTGGTGATGCTGAGGTGGATTTTTTTTTTAGAAAAAATTGTAAAACGCATGACGGAAAATAGAACAGAGTTCACTTTGAACCGTTGTGCCCTTACCCAGGTAACTTATTATTCAGGAGACGTTCCCTCTTATATCCCGGCTACCCCTTGATATATTTGGACATGCTGAATATACTTATACTATCTGACTTATTTAACAGGATTGTGGGGTCATAGGACATCTTGAATGTTATTTTCTGAGATCTACTGGACCCCCGCAAAATCACGTTACTGAAATAATAGTTCCATAAAATTCTTCTGATTTTGACTAAAAATAGAACTACCATATGACCAGCAATCCCACTACTGGGCATAAACCCTGAGAAAACCATAATTCAAAAAGACACAGGTACCCCAATGTTCATTGAAGCACTATTTACAATAGCCAGGACGTGGAAGCAAGCTAAATGTCCATCAGCAGAGGAATGGATAAAGAAGATGTGGCACATATATACAATGGAATATTACTCAGCCATAAAAAAGAATAAAATAATGCCATTTGCAGCAACATGGATGGACCTAGATTATCATATTAAGTGAAGTAAGTCAAAGACAAATACCATATGATATCACTTACATGTGGAATCTAAAATATGACACAAATGAAGTTATTTACAAAACAGAAACAGACTCACAGACATAGAAAACAAACTTATGGTTACCAAAGGGGAAAGTGATGGGGGATAAATTAGGAGTTTGGGATCAACATATACACACTACTATATATAAAATAGATAAACAACAAGGACCTACTGTATAGCATAAGGAACTATATTCAATATCTTGTAACAATCTATAATGGGAAAGGATCTGTGTGTGTGTGTGTGCATGTGTGTGTATCTGAATCACTTTGCTGTACACCTGAAACTAAAACATTGTAAATCAACTATACCTCAATAGGAAAGAAAGAAAAGGAAAGAAAGGAAGGAAGGAAGGAAGGAGGGAAGGAGGGAAGGAAGGAAGGAAGGAAGAAAGGAAGGAAGGGAGGGAGGGAGGGAGGAAGGAAGGAAGGAAGAAAGTTGTTCCTTAAAGTGTCCAAGTAGGCACAGAATATACCGTATTGATAGCCAATTGAAGACTGTACTCAACATGTTTTTCTGAGTCATTCTGATTATTTTTTCCCCAAATTTGTTGCCTTTTGCTGCCTATAAATTTGTCCTGCCTGAAGCTCTAGAACCTTATTACCATAAATATGTTAATTTATATTAATCATTTACATATAATTCATTTATTCATATAAATAAAATTCCAATATAGAGAATTTTATTTATCTGTCTTGTTTTCACAGATGTTGTAGTTTTGTTGGTGGCGTTGTTTGATCGTTCTGGCATTTTGGTCTTTCATTATGTTAGCTTCTTACACATCCACTTTTTACACAAATAAAAGGAAATAATTTGAGTTTCAACCTGTGTAACCCACAAGATGAAGGACATTTATTACTATCAAGAGAAAGGGCATTTCCATCACCTCAGATTCTACAAGACAAAAGATAGGATAGCTATGGTTTCCATATCATTCAATCCAAAATATTTACAACTTCCTCTGTGATTCCTTATTTGACCCATGGATAATTCTGGATGGTCAATGACAACAACAACAAAAGATGTTACATCTCATTCATATTTTCATTCACTACATCCTGAAACATATCACATTACATAAAATATATTCTTAAAATTTATTTCACCCATTTCAGTTTACTTTTTGAATGATGGCTGCAGGGAGAATATTTAAAATTATACACGTAACTCAGAGTTTTGGCTCACTTTACATTTCTCTTGAAATAGTCCTGGAAGAGGCCATTTACTTTAATGGAATTATAAATATTATAAAAATATGTCTACCATCTTGTTATTTGTTTTCAACTTGTCATACAATTTATTCTTCAGATTGGACCTATTTTAGCATTTCATTTTAGCTCCATTATTGGCTTTTTGTGCCTCTTTGTTTATTGATTTAGTTGTTATTTAACGGTTTACAATATTTTAACTTATTACCGGCAAATAATTTAATGGTTTACAATATTTTAACTTATTACCGGCAAATTTCAAATAATTTGTACCACTTTATATATAATGGAAAAACCTCAAATTTCAAACATCCATATTCCCCTCTTTTTATTTGTACTATTTTTGTCTCACAGTTTCCTTGTACATGTATTATATAACAGAATATTTTATACTATTTTGCTTTACATGATAAATTATGATTTAAGGAATGAAAAGAGATAAAATTATTCTATATTTACCTGTATAATTACCATTTCTAACTGTCTTCATTCCTTGTGTAGATATGTTTCTATCTGGTTTTACTTCCCTTCAAGATAAACTACAAGAAATCCTAATGAAGGTGCATTGCCTGCTGAGCTCTGAATTTTCTCAGCTTTTATTCATCTAAAAATATTTTCATTTTTCCTTTAGTTTTGAAGTATAGTTTACAGATCTATTCCTATTTTCTATTTCTTCTTTCATCAGTTTTGGTAGTTTGTGTTTTCTAGGAATTTGTCCGTTTCATCTATGTTACGTAACATCTGGCATATAATTGTTCATAGCATTATCTTATAATCCATTTCATTTAGATAAGTTTTCATGTCTGATTTTAGTAATTTGACTCCTGATTTTTCTTGGTCTGTCTAGGTAAAGATCTGTCAATTTTGTTGATCTTCTCAAAGAAACAACTCTTGGATTCATTAATTCTCTGTATTGATTTTTGATCTTCTCTGTCGTTTTTCTTTATGATTTCCTTCTGAAGGCTATTTTTACTAAATATTCAATTCTAGATAGATAGGCGTTTTTTTCCTTTGAAGACATGGTTTCATTCCTAAGATCGTGAGTAAGAAAGGTTTGAGATTTCACACACCATGTTGGAGAACTGCAAAGCTCTGAAAGAATATTGCTAATGAAGACGTACTGCTTAAACTCAACAATTACATACGCCGAAAGAAATAATTTTCTGAGGTTTATCCTAAGGTGCAATTCCTTGGCAACAACATCCCAGGGTATCCCACCACGAGACGCGGATAGCAGGGGACACGCAGAAGAGGCTCAGTAGATCTTAGACAATTAGGAGAAAGTCACGATTGATAGGGCAAAGCACCATCTGCTTCCTTAGCTGCAAGTGAGCTACAGAATTTTCGCGATTCCTGAATAGTTAGTTGTAAAAAGGATTTTTAAAATCAGAAACTTAATTTCGAGTCTATCCCTTAGATATTATCTTATAAAGCTCTATTTCAAATTGGCTGGTCAATAAAATCTATGGTGCTCTTTAAACATCTTTATTGTTATCATTTACAAAGGTTGAAATTCATCCGTTTTTGTTTGTTTGTTTGTTTGTTTTTGCGGTACGCAGGCCTCTTACTGCTGTGGCCTCTCCCGTTGAGGAGCACAGGCTCCGGACGCGCAGGCTCAGCGACCATGGCTCACGGGCCCAGCCGCTCCGTGGCATGTGGGATCTTCCCGAACCGGGGCACGAACCAGCGTCCCCTGCATCGGCAGGCGGACTCTCAACCACTGTGCCACCAGGGAAGCCCCATCCGTTTTAAGTGTATGTTTCAATGACTTTTAGCACACACAGGAACTGTGATAATTTAACTATTTAAAACGAATCCTTTATATAGCCATTATAAAGTTCTTTCCAAAAAAACTTGCCCAGATTTTTTCATCAGTAGGTCTCTATATAGGGCAGGCTTCCTAAAATGTTGCACAAATGTTGATATGCAACATAGAAAAGACAATTGCGTAGTCTTAGTATAAGGATAAGGATTAGTATAATGATTGGATATATTTTCTTCCAGGAGCAAATGAAAACGTAAAATGAATACAGTATAAAATAACCCGTGCTAGCAGACATTTATGGAATGCTTCTTTTAGGGGAGCATGGTCTCACGAGCTCAGAGGAGTGATTCTGTAATTACCCCCTCTCCGAAGGAGAGGACAGAGAAAGAGGAGACGTAGAGAGAGATATCAGGAGAGGAAAAAGGACAAAGGGGAGAAGGAAAGCGTGGCCTGAATGAGGGTCCTGAGGCCCTCAGGGTGACAAAGGCAGACTTACCAAATGGCGATGCTGAAACAAGAGGTTCTGGTGGTCGCTTGTCACCCACGGACCAGGAAGCTGCATTTGGTGGTCCCGAAGGTGCCTGGATCCTCTCCTGGGGAAAAGACCCCATGGGCATCCCATCTGGGGTGCCACAAATATGATACTGACCTGGGTCTTCAGTCTCTTAAATCCATAAAAACTGAGGAGGTCACGTAAGCATTTCAGGCAAGGCTTTACTGGGACTCGTGCTACAGCAGGAAGGAGTGAAAACAAGTAACGGGTGCCCCTGTATGCTCCCCGAGGTCGGCGGGCTGGTTCCTTAAACGGGGTGAGGGTGAGGACAGATTGGTGGGTCGGGCCAGAGCAGTGGCTCAGGTGGACTGCCCACCCCACTGGGTGGTGCTGTGTGCAGGGCTCATGCACAGGACCCCGCTTCTGCTCCTGGCCCCTGAGAAGAGGCAGTTGGTTTGTAGCCCTTCTGTTATCTTATTATTCCTGATTTGCCCCAGCTGTGCATGCAAGCAGTTATTTTTAGTCCCCCTTAGTTTCTTTGTGTCTGTTGCTTGCAGAGACGTTTGCCCAGGTGCAAGCACTGCAGCAAAGGCTCCCGGGGCCCAGTCCGTCTCACTTCGTGCTCATTTCCCCCATTTCATCCTCAAAGCAATCCTATGATGTAGGGATCCTACCTGCCCTCTCTACAGCCCAGAAATAAAAGCTCTGGAAAGTCAGCTTCAGTGATTAATAGGCTCCTACCTAAAAACCTTAACACAATGAGTTCCTTGCTAATTCCAGGTTCATATAATTACACATTTGTGTAATGAGGACAAAAAAAGAGCTATTTTCAAGTTGCTACGCTTTCATATTCAGAACGCTGAATTATTAGCATTTTAAGATCCATAATGAACATAATGTGTGCATCACTATTTCAGAACATAACGTTACGTTCTCTGAAAACTTAGTTTTCAGGGAAGGTAACATACAGGGATCACAATGCAACAAACTTTTATGAATTAAACACTGTGTCTCGTGTGTGTGATTTCTGCTTTCAAAATGTGTAACGCGTACGGTTTGAACTTTTGCAAAAAACAACGTAATGATCGCTATCTATTGAATTAAAGTACGCCGTCTTGTGGCAAGCATGCGAGATGCCTCAGAAATACCCAAATAGAATAAACTAAGGCGAAGGAATGAAAAGAGCAATACAGAGTATATATTGCTGTTCTCCTTTGATTGACGTTAGGAAAAGTTGGTAACAGTGAATACTGTGTTTCACAGATACACGAAGGTATCATGCACTCCCCGAAGTGTATGAAGGCATCATTCTGCTGTATGCACTTCACAGAGGCCATGATTGCAAAAGTCTTTGGGGAGACAGGTGGGAAAGGCACCCCATAATGTAGCCAAATGATTTAGCCAAATACCCTCAAAGTATTGTAATCCCCCTTCACTGCAAAGTGGAGCTGTTGATGGTACCTCTCGGATTGGGTGTCAATTATTCTACTAAAGAAAACTGTAACAATGACTTTGGATTCCTGGGTAACTAAGAGTAGAAAGAAAAGGGGAGACAGTGGACAGATTCTAATCACATTTTCATGAGCCTAAGGTCAATACTCACTGTTTGGTCGAACAGAAAGCTACCCATTCTGAACGTGGCGCTGGCATCATTTCCTAGGAAAACTTGGGTATCCCGGGCAAGAAGCCGTGCCCTAGTATGCAACGGCCAAATACGAAGGATAAGGTACAATGCTCAGTTATCCCTGAATGCCCACCTCTCAGCCCCCCCTTGCTCTACAAGTATGGAGCACATTGCTTTGGAGCTGCAACTCTAGAAAAATCTGCTGTGGTTTGGGGACACACTGGGAAATGAAGTTGCAGACTTGGTTAAATGTACTGAACCTCAGATGTCTCACTGGCTTAAGCAGGAGGAATTGGTTTCGATTTCTAAACTATGATGTGTCATATGTGCAACTTTCAATTTTTGGTTGATTTCTGCTCAGAAATTACATAAACTCTGGAGGTCATTTCCCAGAGTTCAGCTTCACTGCTTTGCTTGGGTCAAAAGGGCGATCCTATATTCTGTAAATACACAAGAGTCTCTTAGTTATAATATTCACGAGTACCTTTGTTTCCTCTTGTCCCAAAGAAGACATATATCTAGAACAGTTCAAACGTTCATGGTGTGCGCATGCCCCTTAAAAGAGTTCATTACTAACACACTATATCAGAGTTCATTTTCATGGTTAATCTTAATACTTATCAACACATTATATGGATTTGTTAGTACTGAAGACCTGATTGTACGATAAAATTAAAACTCAATGACAGGACTTTAAGATGATCTTTTCTAAAACCGCACGATTAAAACATCTCATTTTAATAAATGCAGGATTTTCATAACCGCATTTGTAATAGGTACACATGTGAATATCAAACATTCAAACATAACTGAAAGATATTTTGAGCACAGGAAGGAACATTTTGGCTGATAATTTTTAAGATCTTTTTTTTTTCTGCAAAGGATTTAAAAACACCTAGTTCTAACCACACTTCTACGTTTAACATGCTAAAAAGCACACGGCGACCTTCAAAGAAGCTATTTGTAGTCGCATCCGATGTATAGCAGAGAGTACAAAATTAAAATGTGAGATGTGAAAATATTGAGTAATTTGTCTCCCATGGTCCATCACTCTGAGGCATCAGGCTTCCTCATCACAGTTCTAAATTAGTGTCTTTATGTAACCAAGTCTGCATAGGAGGAAGGAGTAATTTAGTAACATACAAGAAATTCATCACTTCTCTCAGATAGCTTAGATCCAGTTATTAATTACCTCTCCTTCGGGGCATCCATTAGCATCAGGGAAGTGTGGAAAAGGTAATGCAGAGAAAAACAGTGAAAAATCTCTACCTGATAGATCCCAAATCAAGGTGTTTACCTAGGAAGGTCAGATACAGGTTCTCGGACAAAACAGACGGAAATAAACCTTGGCTCTAATTGCTTCAGCCTCATGAGCTACGTCCATCCAGGACAAAAGACGCAAGACAGATTGCCCTAATGTCAAATCTAATGTAAATTCAGCTGAGTTCAGTAAGCCCTCAGGGGACATCCAGTCACAGTAAGGCAGTATATCTCACACTCTATCGTACGTATGAATCCCGGGGTATCTCCAAACCGAACAGATGGTGATTCACAGATCTTGGATGGTGGGGCATAAGAACTCCATAAATTCATATCCAGTGCCACATTCTACCCAGGACACAAAATACCCCATTTATCTTTTGGGAAAAAGAGAGGAAAAAACAAAAACATGCACATGGGACTTCCCTGGTGGTCCAGCAGTTAAGACTTTGCGTTCCCAATATAGGGGGCCTGGGTTCAACCCCTGGTCGGGGAACTAGATCCCACATGCCGCAACTAAAAGATCCCACACGCAGCAATGGATCCTGCGTGCCTCAACTAAGAGCTGGGTACAGCCAAATAAATAAATAAATATTTTTAAAAAGCATGCACGTGTATTTACTGGGTCATCCTAGATGAGCTGTTTCCGTTTCCCAAATTAAGTGCCTCTGTTTGATACTTTCTCTTAGATTTTTTTGTGTGTGTTGTTTGCATTTGTGTCTGCACGGTGACATACGAAGTTGTGTGTGACTTCGGGGCTGTTTACCTTTATATCTAATACAGATCTGAGCAGCTATTTTCCATTCACGTTATCCTATGTAATGACAGAGATTGGGTTTGTTATATGCATGGTTGGATGTGACCACTCCTCGACATGGGATGTTTTCCAATTTGGCGTTTCTCACTAAGATGGTCCTACAAACCTAAACTGGATCTTAATTCAAACAAACCAAGTATAGAAAAGTCATTTAGGGAGATCAGGGAAATTTGGATATGAACAAGTGTTAGATGACTTTCAGAAACTATTAAGTGCTGGATTAGTTTCCTAGAGAAGGCTGTATTAATTCGCATGCTCTGGGTGGCTGAAAAGGATGAAAATATATCCTCTCACAGTCTGGAGGCCAGAGGTCTGAAGTTAAGGTGGCAGCAGGATTGGTTCCCCCTAGGGATGCTGAAGGAGGATGGGCCCCGTGCCTCTCTCCTAGCTTCTGGTGGTTGCTGGTAATTCTTGGTCTCCTTGTCTTGTGGCTTCATCACTCCAATCTCTGCCTCTGCCTTCACACTTTCTGCTCTGTGTGTCTTTTTTTCTCCTCTTTTTCTGTCTCTTAAAAGGACACTTGTTATTGGGCTTAGGACCCACTTGTCAATCCAGGAACATCTCGTCTCGAGATACTTAACTTTATCACTTCTGCAAAGACCCTTTTCCCAAATAAGGTCACATTCATGACATGAGTTCCAGGTGGACACTATGGAAACAAGTCCAGATGTGATAGTGGCATCGTGTTTACTTATAACCTTCATATCTGTCAAAGATGAGTGTTAAAGGGGTGACAGGTAAGAGTGTGCTCTCTGGAACTGGGTATAACAGACTTTCTTTTGTTTTTGGCTGTGCCGTGACACATGTGGGACCCCAGTTCCCTGACCAGGGATCGAACCCATGCCCCTTGCAGTGGAAGTGTGGAGTCTCAACCACTGGACCTCCGGGGAAGTCCCCAAAACAGACTTTTAACAAAGACAAACGTATAAAGCAGAAGCAGGGGAATGAATAACAAAGGTTGGCAAATATTTATATTGGCACATCCACGGTAAATATTAATATGGGACATCCATGATAAGTCTGCAGGAATTCACTCTCTTCTTGGGCATGTGTTTGAGAGTTTCCATAATAAAAAAAAAAAGTTAGTATAAAAGTATTAAAGAGTAAGTCAGTTTTCCTGGGTCTCTCCTATGTATACATGTTATTAAACTTTGTTAGATTTTCTCCTGTTCAAAAAGAGCTTTAAAGAAAAGAATGGCATTAACTGTTTTCAGGACCACCATGTCAAGATAAACCGAGGTAGGCGGAATGATTTGCTTTTATTCCTATGTGACAATATAATATTAAACACACACACACACACAAACACACACACACATACACACTCCAGTGGCATAATGAGGAGAGACCACTTAAGGGGAATGGGATGTCCCTTGGGGATGATGAAAATGCTTTGGAAGTAGCTAGTGGTAATAGTTGCAAGACATTGTGAATGTACCAATGCCACTGAATTGTATACTCTAAAATAGTTAACAGTTTGCTTTTATGTTATCTGAATTTTACTGCACTAAAAAAGAAAACACCCACCTCTATTTCAACAGTTAAAACACAGTAGCCTATACCATTTCCCCTACTAGCCCACCCCAAACCTGTCTACATGTATTCCATTTCTATTGCTTTTAGAGGTAGAGTGCAAGAGCATCTTAAATTTTTTACATTTACACACACTCAATGAGCTGCATTAAAAGAAGAGCGTAATCAATATTTCATTTAAACGGCAACCAATGCAGTTCTTTTCCATCTCTGCCTAGTGACCTGCCACTGGCATTGCCAAGTTCTGAGTGTGCCTGCAAATTTTTATGAGGCAAACGATGTATTAGAAGTGGTTAGAGAAAACATTCTTAAAAATCAGGTGTTCTCTCTACTTCAGGGCGTAAGGATGTTATAAAAATAAGCACGTTTCTGCCTACCTCAGTGACTAGTGGATACAAACAGAAATGTAAGAAAACAATAATAAGCTAAATCCCATTTGGTTTTGCCTCCACCAGTTAAAGTTGGGCTGTTGGCAGATGGTCAGAAACATGAAGACTGGTGATGGAGAAAAGTAGGTATCATCGCCAATCGGGTCTTCTTACCATGGTCAGAGAAGCAGACTGAAGCCTGTGTTACTTGTTTCTCCCTTTATACTCTCTTTTATCTTTTTTATTCCAAACAAACAACTTTTTATTGGAGTATAGTTGATTTACAATGTTGTGTTAGTTTCAGGTGGACAGCAAAGTGATTTAGTTATGTGTATATATTTGCAGCAACACGGATGGACCTAGAGATTATCATACTATACGAAGTAAGACGAAGACAGACATCATATGATATCACTTATATGTGGAATCTAAAAAAATGATACAAATGAAGTTATTTACACGTCCTTTTATCTTTGATGTCAAGGACAGGGTGATGGCTGACATTTAAGGTTATGGGTAGACTGTGAACAGATTGGTATCCACCCCCAATGATTTGGAGGTTGATGGAATATTGAGGTCAGGATATTGTCCCAGATAAAGGACGTGCATACATGTTGAGGGGCACGGAGGGTGAATGATGTTGGGAATCTTCTATTCACACAGGCAGATATGCTTGTCACCCTCACCCTGCTGCCTGTCCAGAAAGGTTGAGTGGTATGGATTCCATCAATAGGGTCCCTGACTGTATGGTCTTGCTTGGGTTTGGCCAATGGGGAGCTCTGCCAAGGAGATCAGAGAGTGGGGTGAAGGGAACATGACTAGAGGGTATTTATCCTCCTGGCTTTCTCCCTATGGTGCTTCTTAGGATGGCAGGGTCTCTCAAGCAAAGGCAATTCTTATCATGATCCTTTCTCCATGGGACCATCTCCTTTAGGTTCTGGTAACCTCCTTCCCCTTCTCCCAGTGGGCTTCTGAGCAGTAAAGATCTCCAGTATTATGATTACTTGCTGCTTCTTTGCAGTTCCCCTGTAACACAGCCGCTCTTTTGTACGGAGTCCTGGTGCATTGTAACTGGCATAATGGACCCCCAAAGATGTCACTTTCTAACCCCAGAACCTGTGAATATGTTATGTTCCATTGCAAATATAAACTTTGATGATGTGACTAAAATTCTGGATCTTAAAGTAGGAGGATTTTAATCACAAAGGCCCTTATAAGAGAGAGGCAGGAAGATAAGAGTCAAAGAGAAGATGTAAAGATGGAAAAAGAGGTGACGGAATTCCCGGCTTTGAAGATGGATGAACGGCCACATACCAGGTATGCAGGCCCCTCCAGAAGCTGGAAGAGGAAAGGAAATGGATTCTCTGCCAGAGCCTCCACATGGAACGCAGCCCTGCCTAAAACTTGATTTTAGCTCAGAAAATTCCATTTCTGATTTCTGACCTCCAGAAGGACCACTTCTGACTGTAAGATAATAAATTTGTGTTATTTCAAGCCATCAAGATTGTGGTCATTTGTTATAGGGAATGAATACACTGTGTAAATATATCTTTTTTTAAATTAATTCATTTATCTATTTATTTTTGGCTGTGTTGGGTCTTTGTTACTGTGCATGGGCTTTCTCTAGTTGTGGTGAGTGGGGGCTACTCTTTGTTGCGGTGCGCGGGCTTCTCATTGTGGTGACTTCTCTTGGTGCGGCGCAGGGGCTCTAGGCACGCAGGCTTCAGCAGGTGTGGCATGTCGGCTCAGTAGTTGTGGCTCGCAGGCTCTAGAGTGCAGTCTCAGTAGTTGTGGCACATGGGCTTAGTTGCTCCACGTCACGTGGGATCTTCCCAGACCAGGGATCAAACTCGTGTCCCTACATCGTCAGGCAGATTCTTAACTATTGTGCCACCAGGGAAGTCCCTGTAAATATCTCTTTTAAATTATCCTAATTTGAGTGTCATCTGTTCTGAATTGGGACCCTGAACTGACTAGTAATTCATTGATAAAACCAGATAACATGGAAAGACAGGAATTTATTTTTTCCACTACTAGAAGCCTACCATATGCAGTGTCTGTAAATCATAAGAATCACCTCATTTAATGTTTGCTCTTTGCCCCCAAATTCATCATCCTGTGAGATGATGGGTGCCTTTGTGACAGTGTCATGACACGGTCATTGTCACATGCTGAGCTGTTACCAAGGAGATGCTGAGATGGAGGTTGAGTAAGGTATTTGGGGGTCAAGGCAGAGGAAGCAGGACTCAGAAAGAGTCCTCCCAAGGGAGCTTGGGAAATGGTTTAACAAGGTGTCAGCCAATCCAGGTGAGCTCTGGGGTCTCTGAGATCTTGTGGAGAGGACTTGGGGAGGGGGGCTGGGATGATGAGACTCTTATGCCCCTGACATGGAAGGAGCATAACTTTCTGGGGTTACTCTCTACAGAGGAGTCAACCATGAAGTTGCTGAAGCTGCAGTGTTGATAGCTCAGAAACAATAGTACTTCCCTAAAAAGGGCATCTAAACGTTACCCATACCTGCTTAAAAAAGAAAGGACTCCCCCATACTAAAACTGAAATCCTAGCATAATAATGGTGATAATCAAAATGACTGATGCTCATATATAGCTCTTACTATGTGTTAAAGAAGAGGTGCGTAGGATCATTATCCTTAATTTTTACAGATGAGGAAACTGAGGCCCATAGACATTGAATCATGTGTCCAAGATCACAGAGCGAGTGACAAACTCAGGAAGGCTGACTCTAGACTCAATGGGCTTGACCACTACGCCATCCTGTCTCCAAGATGGAGTTCCCTTTGCTCTGTTGACACACACAAGGGGAGGTGTCTTCATTTCATCCCACTGGTTTTACCTCTTCCAAATATGGTTCCAAACAAGAGTAGTCAAGATCATTATCTCTGGAGTCTGTCCTTGTCCCTCTTTTCTCTTTCCTTCCCTCTAAATTCTCTCCTGGGATCACGACACTCATTCTTACGACTTGAAAGGGACCAATATCCTGATGAGGCCCCCAAAATGTGTCTCTAAGCACATCAACTCTCCAGGGTACCAAACATATACAGCTCCTGTTCCTTCAGGGGCTGCTGACACCTAGAAATGTCGATGTCTGAAAATGAAATTTCTACAACCTCCTCGAAGTTGGTCCTCGTGAACTGCCTTATCCTTGGTGAACGGCCCCGCTGTCCACAAAGCTGCTCAGTATCACTATGGGTCATCATTGATTCTTCCTTCTCCATCTTCCTACATTCAGATGACCATCGTTTCTCATGGAACCAACCTTTTGTTCCCCTATATTTTGAATCTCATGGCTCGTTTCCATCCCTGCTGCTTTGATGCAGGTTCTCATTACTCCACCCTGCATCCCTGGATGGTCTTCTTAAATGTATCCCTCTGTCCAGTTTTTATCCCATCAGTTCTTCTCCACAGCAGCCACACAAACTCAAAAGGCAACTCTGATCATGGTACCCACATGACGGTAAGTATCTCAGGGTCCCAGCCCCCGAAAATCTTCAGCAAGATGCTCTTTCAGGATTTGTCCCTTCCCTTCCTCTTAATCTCGTTTTCCTGCCAATTCTGCCAAGTCTCTGTTGTACCACCTCTCAAACTGCGACTGTACTAAATTATTTGCATATCTTAGAGTGGGACATGTTGTATCTTGCCTTATACCCATGCTATTATTGTACATACAAAACACATGGGGGTCTTGAAAAAAATGCGGATTCTGACTCAAGAGGTCTGGCATAGAGTTGGGGCATCTGATTTCTAATGATCTCCTGAGAGATGCTGATGCTTGGTGTAGGGAGCTGAACGGTGTCCCCCCAAAGATGTGTTGAAGTCCTAACCTTAGTGAATATGACCTTATTTGGAAATAGGATCTTGGCACATGTAATCAAGTTAAGAAGGGGTTATACTGGATCACAATGGGCCCTATATCCAATGACTAGTGTCCTTCTAAGGAGGGGAGATTTGGACACAGAAACACAGAGGGAAGAAGGCCAGGTGAAGATGGAGGTGGAGATCAGGGTGATGTGTCTATAAGCCAAGGAATGCCAAAGATGCTGGAAATCACTAGACAATGGAAGAGGCAAGTAAGGAGTCCTCCTTAGAGGCTTTGGAGGAGCTACGCACTGCCAACATTTGGATCTCAGACTTCTGGACTCCAGAATGGCAAGAGAATACATTTTTTTCTGTTATTTTAAGATCTCCAGTTTGTGGTAATTTGTTACAGCAGCCTAGGGGACTTATACACTGCTGGTCCTCTGGCCATACTGTGAGTATCAAGAATCTATACCTTGCTACGAAGAAGCTGGACTAAGGTTTTCCTGGTTCCCAGGACACACCTGAGTGTTGGTTCCAGGAAAGACACACACTCTAGGAAATGTTTCCAGACACGCCCCTGATGGCTTTCAGGAAAGCTTAGCAACTGTCCAATTACTTCTGAGTATTTCCTATATGCAAGACTCTTGAAGTCAATGTCCTAGACATTCCCATCTTTTCGTGCACTGTCCTTAGCACAGGGCTTGACACACCATAGGCTCCCCAAGCCTTTCTCAATAAATTTATGTGTATGGAAGCTCAATAAGAAGCACAGTTGATTTCTACAACTAAGGAACAGTAAACCCTTTTCTCTCTTATGCACTGAAATGGTTAAAGAATCAGGGGGAAAAAAGTACTACTAAATTTATGAAATCATTAGATGTCAGAGTATTTTGAATAGCGCTCCAATTATGGGATTTTAAATCTCATTCTAACCCTCTTCTTCCTGCAATAGTGTTAAAATCGTCCTTTGAGGTTGAGCGATATGGCTTTCCATGCCCGGAGAGCTGAACGATCATTTGTGAAAGCAATCGCCCTTTGAATATTGCTTCTAATAATCCCACCCATCAATCATATATTTTTTTTCTTACTTCATCCGTACACCATGTTAAATGCAAATACAGATCACCTTCCCAATATCTATGAAAATTAAATCCCAACACGAATGAAAATTTACAGCCCCAGCTTATATAGAGCAATATTCCTGATAGTTAAAGCACTCCAACACAGTTAAATAAAGTTAAGTGAGAAGTCTAACTGGCTGTTTTAGTTCAGCCTTGCAGTCTTTATGGCTCTTATTCACTGTGTGAAGTGACAGTCACCAGGTGCCTGCCTTGGCTGTTTATGTATTTTGAGCTCAGAACTGGGAATGGCAGACAAAACCCTAATTCAGAAAGACACATGCACCCCTATGTTCATAGCAGCAGTATTTACAATAGCCAGCGCATGGAAACAACGTAAGTGTCCATTGACAGATGAATGGATAAAGAAGATGTGGTAACTATGTACAATGGAATATTACTCAGCCATAAAAAAGAATGTAATATTGCCATTTGTAGCAGCAGGGAAGGACCTAGAGATGATCATACTAAGTGAAGTAGGCCACACAGAGAAAGACAAATATCATGATACCTCTTACATGTGGAATCTAAAATATGACACAAATGAACTTATCTACAAAACAGAAACAGGCTCACAGACACAGAGAACAGGCTTGTGGTTGCCAAGGGGGAGGGGAGGGGAGTGGAGGAGGGATGGATTGGGAGTTTGGGGTTAGCAGATGCAAGCTATTATATATAGAATGGATAAACAACAAGGTCCTATTGTAGAGCCCAGGGAACTATACTCGATATCCTGTGATGAAACATAATGGAAAAGAATCTGAAAAAGAATAGATATATGTATGTATAACTGAACCACTTTGCTATACAGCAGAAATTAACACAACATTGTAAATCAATTATACTTCAATAAAATAAATTAAACAGAAAAAGAACTGAGAATGGATCTGTGGGGGGAAAATAACAACCCTCAAAAATGTGCACATCCTAATCCGTGGAACATGTGAATGGCTTACCTTACTGGGCAGAAGGGATTCTGCAGATGTGATTAAGGACCTTGAGATGCTGAGATGACGCTGGATTATCCAGGTGGGTCCAATGTCATCACAAGGGTCTTTCTAAGAGGGAAGTAGAAGGGTCAGAGTCACAGAAGGACCTGCAAAGACAGAAGCGGAGGGCAGAGTGATGTGCTCTGAAGTTGAAAGCAGGGTCGGGAGCCACGGATTACAGGCACCTCTAGAATTACAGGCACCTCTAGAAGCCGCACAAGGTAAGAATATGGATTGTCCCCTAAAGCCTCCAGGATGAATGCAGTTCTGTGGACACCTATATTTTAGCTTAGGGAGACCCCATTTTGCTTTGCTTTGTATTTTTGAAAGGTTTTTAGTTTTTTGGATGTGGACTATTTTTAAAGTCTTTATTGGACTTGTTACACTATTGCTTTTGTTTTATGTTTTGGTTTTTTTGGCTGCGAGGCGTATGGGATCCTAGCTCCCTGGCCAGGGATTGAACCCACACCCCTGCATTGGGAGGCAAAATCTTAACCACTGGACCAGCAGGGAAGTCCCCAGGGAGATCCCAGTTTGGACTTCTGACCTCCACGACAACATGATAAATTAGTGTTGTTTCAAGGTGCTACATTTGTAGTGATTTCTTACAGCAGCCCTAGGAAACTCAGGCAGACCAAACCCCAGATTGCCTTCATTTTGGTGGTTTTAATCTCCAGTGCAGATGTCAAGGATGACTCGGATGGCATGCATCACTCCTCAGATGATACGAGAACAAGCAAGAAAACAGTGAAATCTAACTGTCCCTTTAGTCTTGCAGTATGTCTCTCTACATGGACTGAAAACCCCATCATCGGTGGGCAGGACGATGTGGAACCCAATTACTGTGTAAGGAAAAAGAAACACAGAGCATGGGAGAAAGGAAAGACCATTGCACGGTTCTGTCCAGATCTGAAGTCTCATGCAAGGAGAGATTCCCCTTTACCCTGTTGCCCATCATCCACTGACAAGCATCCTCTCATGCTGCAGAGACTGAGGTTGATTTGTGTCTTTCTCCTCAGTCAGGTGTTTGCAGAAGGCAGCATGAAGATTGATATCCCTTTATTTTAACCCAAGCAGCATAATCACAGGTTGACGACCGTAGCCCCACCTAAATCCTTTTCCTAATGCTTCTGTGCACCCCAAGGCAATTCAGCCCCTTGGCCACCTGCTTGGTTGTAATTATAGCTTTGATGAAGATAAAGCATGTTTGGGTCTTTCTATTGAACAAGATATCATTATCCAGCCATGAAAGTATCACTCTCCCCAGAGCCAAAGGTCAGTGTACCTTGGGAGTGACGGATCTCTACTCCGCTCACTGTAGATGCTCACTCGGCCAATATTAAATATCTAGGAACCTTCTCGCTGACAATGGATGGTTTCTAATGGCAGGCGGATTGTCTCTTGAGAATAATGTGCAAGGGAGAAAAAGCACAGAGGTTGGTTTTCTGCACTCCAAAGTAATATACAGCAGGGGAAGGGATTATTCAGAAATTATCTAGCTCCACAAAATATGTACTTTTTCAATTACCGATGATAAATCCTTATAGTTACAATGTCATCTCATAGCTCCTTTCACAACTGTCTGTGGGAAGGAAGCATTGCACTCAAGTTAAATAGCCTAACAATAAATCATGGTTTTAAATGATATGACCAAATATGACCATTATGTTCAGTAAGCAACATCTTTTTCTTTTCCTTAAAAGGGTAAACTGTATAAAAATAATGCGATTCTAAAAATATGAAGACTGTACAATAAAGCACACTTAAAAAATAATGTATCTTTTTGGTGATTTTTCTTTCTTTTTTGTTTTTTTTTTTTTGCGGTACGCGGGCCTCTCACTGCTGTGGCCTCTCCCGTTGCAGAGCACAGGCTCTGGACGCGCAGGCCCAGTGGCCATGGCTCACGGGCCCAGCCACTCCGCGGCATGTGGGATCCTCCCGGACCGGGGCACGAACCCGTGTGCCCTGCATCGGCAGGCGGACTCTCAACCACTGCGCCACCAGGGAAGCCCATGATTTTTCTTTTTTTAAAGGAGGGGATTGGGAAGAGGAAATCGGATTTTTGTTACGGAATTGGTGTGAGGTCACTGCATGACCCTGGCCACGTCAACAACTAGAGAAAAGATTCTCAGCTCTAAAATTCTAATATCCTCATTTGCAAAACAATGGCTTTGAAATTAAAATTGCAAAGTTCTGCTGTTTATGCAGAACTCAGTGGACCCACACACTGGACTGAAAAATATATATATTGTGTGAATACATTCTGCATACATATACATATTTATAATGCCATTTTATATATAATACACATGTATTTATTTACGTATTTTCTGCACTCCAAAATAACACAGCAGGGGGAGGGATTTTACATATTTACATACGTAAAATATTCAATCTATGCATGCATATTTATATCAAATATTAGCTTATTAATATATTATGTTAAAATTACATTCATATTATATAGAGCCATATACAGTGTAACTTTATACTGCATATAGATATATACATATATATTCTTTAATTTCATTTGATCCTAATATTCATACAAGGCGTTGTCATAGTGTCTTCCCATTTTGCAGATAAGGAACCTGAGGCCCAGAGAGTTGGGTGAACTTTCCACTGAGATGGAACTGAAAAGGCCAGAACTGGAATATAAATACGAGATAGCTGGGCTTCCCTGGTGGCGCAGTGGTTGAGAGTTCGCCTGCCGATGCAGGGGACACGGGTTCGTGCCCCGGTCCGGGAAGATCCCACATGCCGCGGAGCGGCTGGGCCCGTGAGCCATGGACGCTGAGCCTGCGCGTCCGGAGCCTGTGCTCCGCAACGGGAGAGGCCACAACAGTGAGAGGCCCGCGTACCGCAAAAAAATATATATATATATGAGATGGTACCAGAGCAGCATCCTCTTTGATCAACCTGTCTCATTCATGTACAGGTGTCTTAATCTCACTCCAGACCTACAGAATCAGACTCCTGGGCAGGGCTGGGATCTATAATTTTAATGCATTTTACAAGTAATTCCTAAGTATCCCACAAATCTGAGAATCGCTGCTTTCCCAGTTAAATTGGTTTCAAAGCCATTTTACGTTCTAAGGACTTCAGATGTTCAGTGACAATTTTGCAATGATATTTGCAGATCTTTTGGCTAATTATACACTATATTTTTCATAGAGAGATTTACAAAATGTGACTGTTAATCCTCTTAAAATCTCCACGGGGAAGATAAATGATGAGAACTGTATCACAGATTTGCCTTAATATATTTTTAAGGAAAGATAAAAACAGGAAAAGACATTGAAATTCGATATCAATTTGTATACAGGGAAGAACTTATTCATCTGATGCAAAATTACTTGTTATTATATAGATCCAACATTTGCAGCAACATGGATGGACCTGGAGATGATCAATACTAAGTGAAGTAAGCCAGACAAAGACAAATACCCTATGATATCACTTTTATGTGGAATCTAAAATATGATACAAATGAATTTATGGTTACCAAAGGGGAAAGTGACTTGTGGTTACGAAAGAGGAAAGTGAGGGGGGATAAATTAGGGGTTTGGGATTAACATATGCACACCACTACATATAAAATAGATAAACAACGAGGTCCTACTGTATAGCACAGGGAACTATATTCAATATCTGGTAATAATCCATAATGGAAAAGAATCTGAAAAAAAATATATAACTGAATCACTGCTGTATACCTGAAACTAACACAACAATATAAATTAATTATACTTCAATAAAAAGTTGTTTGGGGGACCTATATCAATATCCTGTAATAAACCATAATGGAAAAGACTATGAAAAAGGATCTATGTATATATAACTGAATCACTTTGCTGTACAGCAGTAATTAACACATTGTAATTCAACTATACTTCAATAAAAAATAAATTTTAAAAAAGTTGTTTGTTTGGAAAAAAAAGTAACTGTGTTAGTTTCCTAGGGCTGCTTTAGCAACGTGCCACACACTGGGTGGCCAAAAAAAAAAAAAAAAGAGAGAGAGAGAGAGAGAGAGAAAATACGACATATTCCCTCACAGTCCTGAAGACCCAAAGTCTGCAATCAAGGTGCGGACAGGAAAGCACCCCCTCCAGAAGCTGTATGGGGAGACCTTTCCTTGCTCCTCCAGCTTCGGAGCGTCCCTGGTAATCCTTGGCATTGTAGCTGCACCACCCCAATCTCTGCCTTCACATTTACATGGCTGTCTTCCCTCTGCAGGTCCCCATCCAAATTCCCACTCCTCCTAAGGACATCAGCCATTGGAGTAGGGTCCACCCTGAGGCGATATAACCTCATCTTAACTTGATGCCATGTGCAAAGACCCTCTTTCCAAATAAGGTTGTGGATGACCATGAACTTGGGGAGACATTGATCAACCCAACAGGTTGATCTTCAAGGTGAAAAATAATTACGGAACTTTTGCATCATTGTAGAAAAGTCTGGGAAAATGGATGGTGGTACTTATTTTGTAGAGGTGACTGTTTTAGAAAACAGAGCTCCCCAGTCCTAGAGGTATGCAGTAGAGCAGTCCCTGCAGTGAACAATGTTTTATTACATGCTGAAAAATTTGTTCAGAGTCGAAATCGAGTTAAATGATCTTATCATAAAAACGGGCAGGAGGAAACTTTTGGAGGTGATGGATGTTTATTGCCTTGGTTGTGCTAATGACTTCATGGGTCCCTACATATGTTCAAACCTATCAAATTGTATATACGTATTATATATGTGCAGTTTTGGGTATATCAATGACAACTCAATAAAGCGTTACAAAAAAAAAAAAGAAAAGAAAACCAAGAAGAAAATGCATATGCTCATAGGTCAGAGGTGAAGCTATGATGGCATAGGTCAGAGGTGAAGCTATGATGGCATAGGTCAGGAACAGGGGTCCATGTGTGTACGCTGGATTCCTATGAAGGTGGATGGAATGTGTATTGGGGTTCATTTTCTGATAGTATGCACGGTTTTCTGGGTGTTCCACTGACCTTTCCATAAATCCGTTATTCTTCTCACATTCCTCTCCACAGACCTTTTATTTTTTTGATGGTATTTCTAGAAGGAAGGCACAGAAATCTATTACATCTTCCTTCCTGTAATCTTTTACGTAAGTGATCTTTTTCCTTCCTTTCTGCAGTGTGATAGCATCCTTCCTCTAAGTACAAACCGTGAAAGCATGTCACGGCCAAGTCACTTCCTTGAAGGTTTATTACATAACCAGTTCTACTGAAGTTGCGTAACTCTGTTAATCAACATACATCACTGAAATAGGACTTAAGAGTAGAGCTACATCTTCCTGCTTACTGACTATTTTCCTTTGCCCACATTTGATCCACCCTTCTAGATATATTCGGTGTAATTTGTTTTATCACGGTAACTAATTTGTTGTTCCGTAAGGCAGATGCACACTGCCCTTACTGTCTACCTCACAAACTGATTCCCTTAAGTGTGAAATGGCAACGTCACATGAACAGCAAACTTTCACCAACGGCTTGGCATACCTTCTGATGGATGCTCTAGACCCACCTCCAAGTCCAGCTTCTTCTGCTTCACTGACAGTAAGATTACCAATGATTCACTTCTGAATACGGCAAACAGTACCCTTCTCTATTTTCTAGGAGAAAATTAATCCTACACAAAGTAAGCCTATCTGTCATGTGACAAAGTGCTATTTAAATTTTGAACCAGGATTTTGTTACAAAATGTAGTCCTTTGGGACCATGCTTTTTTTCCCCTGATGGGAGGAAGAGACCATTGTAAGTGTTGATGGGAACGACTGCATGCAAAGGTGCCAAGGAGGATGGTCTATAACATGGGACATCCTACATGCTTATCTGGTCCCATGTGTACAGCCCTGAGTTCAACTCCACAGGGATGAGCAGCCTGCAAATGAGATCAGGTCAAAAATACCTCCCACTGCAGGTCTACGAGTATTAGATTTGCTCCACAGGCTTAATCCGGCTCAGCAAAAACATTCATGCTCCTAAGGACGATTGGGCAGATCACGCAAAGCCTGAAACCCTATTATCACCATCAGGAAATGTCAACATTTGCAGAGTTGCTAAGGACTCCAGGTGGAATATACACCTTTTTCTACAAAAAGAAGGTGACATCCTGGAAAGACCATGGGCTTCTGAAGGCTTATGACCTCAAGGGGCAGCCAGTTTCTTGGCTTAAAAAAAAAGATACAGAAGAATTTTTACTTCTTGCATCTATATCTTAGGTAATCACATCTGTATCAATGGTAATACATGCCTATTAAATGCACTATCTTTTTTTTAAATTGAAGTATAGTTGATTTACTACATTGTGTTAGTTTCAGGTGTACAGCAGAGTGATTGTCATATATATATATATATATACTTTTTCAGATTCTTTTCCATTATGGTTTATTACGAGAATTTGAACATAGTTCCCCGTGGTATACAGTAGGTCCTTGTTTTTTTTAATTTTTTTTACCTATTTTATACATAGCAGTTTATATCTGCTAATCCCAAACTCTTAATGTATCCCTCTCCATCCCTTTCCCCTTTGGCAACCATGAGGTTATTTGCTATGTCTGTGAGTCTGTTTCTGTTTTGTAAATAAGTTCATTTGTATTATTTTTTTAGATTCCACATATAACTAATATCATACTGTATTTGCCTTTCTCTGTCTGACTTACTTCACTTAGTATGATAATCTCTAGGTCCATCCATGCTGCTGCAAATGGTAATATTACATTCTTTTTTATGGCTGAGTAATATTCCATTGTACATATGTGCCACATCTTCTTTATCCATTCATCTGTCGATGGACACTTAGGTTGCTTCCGTGTCTTGGCTATTGTAAATAGTGCTGCTGTGAACATTGGATTACATGTATCTTTTCAAATTAGAGTCAAATACACGATCTTATGTTGTTAAACTATGTAGTGATCTAAGAGCAAAAGAAATGGCTAGGTTTCCATCTCAACCATTCTGTTGACTACCCTCCTGACTTTGAACAATTTAATTTTTCTGTGCCTCAGTTTCCTCACATATTAAAAGGGGAAGATGATTGGACTTTTCTTACCATGTGACAAATAAATGGGATAATACGTATTGAATGCATTGAATCGTGTCTGCCATATTTTAAACACACACATATCTTGTTTATTAATTTTACAGAGGAAACCCTAATGGTGACAGCTTCCATCATTTGTCAGTTTTCTCAGGGACAAAAATAAAGGCTGCATGGAAGGAGAGTACATTTTTGCTGTGGAGTCCCAGAGGATGCCTTTGAGATCTTCAAAGGCAGATAAAAGAGAAAATATAGAACCCAATCAAATCACACTTGTTATCAATGGTTGTACTTGGAGGATGCAATTGGAGTCCCTGTTATGATCAAATAATGGAAACCCTTTTTATCATTAAATTTTTATTATGGATATAGTTCTCCCAAAGGGAAAAAATATCATTATAGAAGAAAGTATTACCATTTAATTATAAGATAAAAATCTAAATACATGATTTGGCAATAAGCTCACAGCAGTTGTTAAACATTAAAATGAAAATTTAAAAAAAGCACTGTTTCCAGGGCTTCCCTGGTGGCGCAGTGGTTGAGAGTCTGCCTGCCAATGCAGGGGACACGGGTTCGGGCCCTGGTTTGGGAGGATCCCGCGTGCCGCGGAGCGGCTAGGCCCGTGAGCCACAACTACTGAGCCTGCGCGTCTGGAGCCTGTGCTCTGCAACGGGGGAGGCCGCGATAGTGAGAGGCCCGCGCACTGCGATGAAGAGTGGCCCCCACTTGCCACAACTGGAGGGAGCCCTCACACAGAAACGAAGACCCAACACAGCCAAAAATAAATAAAATTTAAAAAAAAAAAAAAAGCACTGTTTCCAAATAATGATTATTTCCAAAGTATAGTTTTTTAGTTTGGGTGGTTTTTTTTTTAATTGTCCTTTTGAGAGAATGATTAAACTGAATCAAGTTCAATACTTTGCAATATTTCAATAAGCAAATAGAATTTCCCCAAAGGGCACTTCTGGGACTAAATTGTTTGTTTATAATTTGTCCTCAAAATGTTTTTACAAAGGGAAGATATGTCCTATTTAATTTCCTATTTAAATGATTCTTGAATTCTTATGAAAATCGCATTATACTGAATTTTTATTCTGGTATTCAGATGTGTACAGGCACAGGTATGCATACACAAACACTGGCCACTAAGTTAATTTTTAAACTATGATTGACTTTTATTTTCAACATCCTTTCACCGTTGGCTTTGAAGTTTCCTCGATACTCCCTTTCTTGTATGTCCATGTTGAGCAATCATGCTACTTAAAATATTAATCATTTAGCAAATGGGAAAGAGACAAGGCATCAAAAAGTTAAGTTGTATAGTTAACACTAGTTATTTCTGTGGTGGTAGGATAATGCTGATTTTTTTTTCCTTTGTATGTTTTCTGCATTTCAAAAGTGTTCCCCCTTTAATTTTCCTTTTAAAATAAAAGATCTATTTTTTTTCCCCTACAAGCTCTTTGTCTTCATCTGGTAGTTACAGGATTTCTGTCATATTATGATCATTTGGCATTAATGTACTTTTCCCCTTGAATTCTTTACAATATTAACTTATACTTCCACACACACACACAAAAATCAAGGGCAGTTTTTGAGCTAATGACTGAATATCCTGTATCAATTTACACAACTTTATTTTACATGTATCTAACAACCTGTTTTACCTAAAGTCTTTTTTGTCACAGTTCCTTTCCATTTTTTTATGTTTATGGCATTTGATTTTATTTTTTTAACTTTTTATTTTATATTGGAGTATAGGTGATTAACAGTGTTGTGTTAGTTGCAGGTGTACGGCAAAGTGATTCAGTTATCCATACACATGTATCTCTTCTTTTTCAAATTCTTTTCCCATTTAGGTTGTTTCATAATTTTGACCAGAGTTCCCTGTGCTATACAGTAGGTCCTTGTTGTCCATTACATTTTGTGAAATGCCCTCTCTCTTGCTTTTTCTAGAGTGTGCTTGGATATCTAACATAGAGTATAAACCGTCTTACCATGAAATTACAAGTCTTAATTAAAAGAAAAAAGTTTCTCTCACATACACCCTTTATTCAGGATATAGCTCTTTTGCTAGCATCACAGAGCCTTTGTCTCTTCCAACTTTATACTGGGAAGGTAGACAGAGAGAAAGAGAGAGAAGTGTCACTAAACGTTATAAATATGACAGAGAACCCGGTGCGAACACATCTGGGAAGAATTCAGAACAGGAAGCAAAACAAATGAGAAAATCTACACGGTTTTTGCTCACAGCAAACCCCAGCTTCATCTTGCAACTTAGAGAAAGAATTGCCATATTTTTCTACAAGGGGACAGATTAACAGTGTGTTTGGCTCTGGGGGCCAGGTGATCACCTCTGAACTGATAAGATAAAAGCAGACCTTGGCCACAGGCAACAGAATGGGGGTATCTGGGTTCCAGTAAAACTTTACAGAAACAGGTCACAGGGCCTGAGTGCTGCGTGTAGATGCTCAACCTCTGCTATGGACACCACCTAAGAAGAAGTGAAAACAGGCTTCTCACCATTTATGCAAAGCTGAGGCTTAAATTAAAAACCACCGCACAAAAAAAACAAACTGTGCAAAATTTCTCCAACCCTCCAGAGCAGGACACGGGGTGGTTCTTTACCCAGAGTATCTGCCACCCGTTTCTGCTTCTGCTTCTCTACATCCAGGGAGAGGGTGCAGATTCCAGGATGCTCCATGCACAAGGGTGCAGAAAGCGATCAGCGGCACGGGGTAGGGGAATTTCACTCTAAATAGAACGATGCAAGTGCAGGCAGAGAAAAAGAACCCTGGGGGCCATGCATGCTGTGAATCTGGGAGTAGCTTTAAAAAAGTGTACTAAGTTCATCTCAGAAAACCACGGAAACAGAGTAAGCAGTAAGGAGGATAATGAACCAGCCCAGGAAGTCATTCGGGGAGTGACGTTTGGAACAGCGAGGATGTGAGACTGTCCATGGCTACTCCCACGGTTAGAGCAGCTGTGAAGCCCTGAGGCTGAGGCACTGCCTTTCTCCAGCCTCTTCACAGCTATCACCTTACCCAAGATGAGTAAGGGAAAAGCACACACACAAATACAGAATAAAAGAATGGGAACTACATACAGGGCATGCACTCCAAGAACGTAAATCTAAAAATAGCCCATCCCATCAGAATAGGAAAAAGGAATCAAAAAACTGCATTAGAATCAGAATTTCATATGTCTAAATTAAACCCCAAATGTGGAGAATAAAATAGGACATTTCATTACTTTATTCAATAACTCTGGCAGCATCCACCGGGTGCTGCTTTACGTCCATGAGGGACCGGGAAGACACTATATCAAATGAGGTATCCCACCCCTCCTGGGAGGGTGGGGGGCTTCCCGCCTAGTAAGGGAAGCACACAGGTAAGCAACTGGTCATGACTCAGGGTTCTAAGGGAGCAGACAGATGAGGGAGACGAAGGGAGATTTCATTGGTGGAATAAAATGCTTTTGCTGAGACTTGACAGATGACACATCAGACAAAGCCAATCTCTGGGCAACCAGAGAGCTTGTCAGGTCAAGGGTCCAATTATGGGGAACGTGATATGGATCCAGTTACCGGACTTTGCTGGCAAAATGAAGACTGTAAGAAATGAAGAAGAATCCATGTCATCAGATTTGGAGGTCCATGAAAGATGGTGTAACCTGATGGTGAAAGCCACGGTTAAAGCTGCGGCATGTTCAACAGCTGGTCCAGATAAGCATCAATGAACTCTTAGATAAGCATCACTGACCTCTTGGATAAGGGTCCATGACCTCCTGGATAATGATCCATGACCTCCTGGATAATGATCCATTATCTCCTGGATAAGGGTCCATGATCTCCTGGATAAGGGTCCACAATCTCCTGGATAAGGGTCCATTTCTTCCTGGACCATGGTCCATGATCACCCAAAGTAAAGAGGATAAATGGTGAAGACTGAAATCCGTGTAGCCTGATAAATCAATTCATTGGTATACAGTGGAATATGTTCATTGGATACATCTTAGAAACATTTAACCATTTTTTACTCTGTTGAGCAATTGTGTAAGTTGCAATTCTTCTCCCATATAAATAACATGTTTTAAATACTGTTATTCAATAGAAATGACTATACTTCCTAATTATCCAGATAGCAGCTCATTTCCTGTGGAATCCACCTCCAAGGTGTATTATTCGAAGACAGCCTGTAACTAAGGAAGTGGGATGAAAGAAATCATAGAAACAGGTCAGGTTTTAAAAATTAAATTTTATCCTATGGTTTCAGGGAAGCTAACCTAGCAGAAAATGAAATCCCAGACCAAAAAAAAAAAAAAAAAAAAAAAAAAAGAATTGGAAAATGAAGTTTTAGCCTCAGGGGAAATATCAGAAAATGACTAACGGGATGAAAAAAACACAGCTCAGATTGAGAGGGTGGGAAAAAATAAAGGAATGGAAATCACTGATCAAAAATGTATGACCTAGTCTTCAATAATGTATGATCTGTAAACACTAAACTCACGTGACCTGTGCATATGGTGGTTTTTTTTAAAAAAAAAAGAAAAGTCATGAAGGGTAAGAGGAAATAGGTAGTACAAAAGAAGTGATTGCATTTGCCAAGGAAGGTGATATGTTGGCTACATAGGTCAGACAAGGATAGTTCCTTTTATCACTGGGCTTCTGTCAGATGGTTCTGTTACTTGTGATTGAAGATGCTCTTTCCCCTAAGACTACTGGTCTCAACAAGGAACATTTACATCCCCTTTCTCCTTAGAACTGCCTTGTTATCCCACCTGAGAACTGTTCAGGTTTCTTGGAACCTGGATTTCCACAAGAAAATTTCGGTAAGAGTACCATAAACTCAGCCAAGTTATGGGTAGCTTTGGTCAAAGACAGCTAGAGCTTCCTCTGTCTTGATTTTCCTGGTGACTTCGTTGAATGTTTTGCATTCTTCAGACAACAAGGTGGGAAACATTTGGGAAAACTCTTCTAGTCATTAGGGCTAACCCTTCAAACGGCCCAGGGTGGGTTAGAAAGACTTCTGAACTACTGAATCTGATTGTTTTGGGTACAGTTTTGCATGGACCACTCATATTTCCTATCAGCTCTTCATATATTGCTATTCTTTCTTTGAGAGCCCAAATAGATATATTTCATACCATCTGTATTCATCTATTTTGCTTCTAACCTTCTGCTTGATGGTTGGACTATTTTTGTTTCTGTCCTCCATTCTCTGCAAATTCCTTCATAGTCAGTTTCATGTTCTTCTCTTCTTTTCTTTTTTTACCATTCTATTTCAATTTCCTGAATCTTTCTTAGACACTTCTACACTATGTTTAATTCTCATTATCGAAGTATATATTTTAAAAATAAGATTTCTCGTTTTTCTTTCCAACATATCTTTTTGGCTCACTTTCAGATATATCATCTCGTTTTAACTCTGCCTTCTTCTGTATCTGTCTTTTTTTTAGATGAGCCTAAAATATTTTTAGCAATAAATCACTGTAATTATAGTAGTGATGATCACCTTGTATTACAGAATAAGGGTACGTCATTACTCCAGTAAAGATCTTTCAAGAACTTCACTCAGTTCTGATTTTGTACCCCAAGCATAAAGCATGATTTCAAGTTGTGTGTGCAACATTTTTATTTTAGTGTCTGATGCTTTGACTCATGGTTTATCACAGACTAGAATCTCTTTGTCTCATTTTCTCTTCAAATCTTCATTTGCCTCTACTTTTCAGATAAAATGCTCACATCCCTAAGAATCTATACCCACCTCTTCCAAGGTTTAGTCGCTTCTTTTTTCCTTTTGTATATGTGGTATAAAATGTCTATTTTTTATAGACTTTATTTTTTTAATTATTATTTTATTATTTATTTGGTTGCGTTGAGTCTTACCTGTGGCAGGAGGGCTCCTTAGTTGCAGCTTGCTGGCTTCCCAGTTGCGGCACACAGGCTCCTTAGTTGTGGCATGTGAACTCTTAGTTGCAGCATGCATGTGGGATCTAGTTCTCTGACCATGGATTGAACCCAGGCCCCCTGCACTGGGATCGTGGAGTCTTAACCACTGTGCCACCAGGGAAGTCCCAAAATGTCTATTTTTATAATTGATTTTAACTCATCACTTATATATGCCATCATCAATGTACATCAACCAATCAGGGGCAGGAACTACACAGGGGTTTTCTCCACTTGTCTTATAACACAGAACTTTCCACACAGTAGATACTCAAATGTTAGATGAATTGAATTGTAAGTTACATAAATTCTTTTTGAAAATGTTTATATATAATCTTAATCTTAGAGGATTTCAATATTTTGAGTCATAATAGGAAACAAAACAAAAAGAACACTATTTTTTGAGAGAAATCTAAATATTTCTTCATGTAAATACATAATTAAAACAGATTTAATTATATATATTTTGAAATTTTCACGTGGCAGAGACAAAGCTAGTACTTTCTGAGAAATTACAGGAAGGAAAGGCGGGAAATGAAGACTATAAAGTGAAAATAATTACTTCATGGAATGAAATGAATTCATTTTAACAAACTAAACAACTGTATTGGACTTTTTAACACTTTACTCCATCCTCACTTTATCTGACAGGATTGCCCGCAATGTGGGTTTAAAACAAAGGTAGTTTTACTTAGAAATAAATATCACCTTGTGCCAAAAGAGAAAATGTGCATGATAGAAACAAAAGCAAAAATAAACAAGCAGGACCTAATCAAACTTCAAAGCTTTCGCACAGCAGGGGAAACCACCAACAAAACAAAGAGACAACCTACAGACTGGGAGAAAATATTTGCAGATGAAGCAACTGACAAAGGATTTATCTCCAACATATACATGCAGGTCATGCAGCTCAATATCAAAAAACCAAAAAACCCAATCCCAAAAAGGGCAGAAGATCTAAATAGACATTTCTCCAAAGAAGACATACAGATGGCCAACAGGCACATGAAAAGATGCCCAACACCACCAATTCTTTGAAAAATGCAAATCAAAACCAAAATGAGGTATCACCTCATACCTGTTAGAATGGCCATCATCAAAAAGTCTACAAACAATAAATGCTGGAGAGGGTGTGGAGAAAAGGGAGCCCTCCTGCACTGTTGGTGGGAATGTGAATTGGTGCAGTCACTGTGGAGAACAGTATGGTGGCTTCTTAAAAAAACTAAAAATACAGCTACCATATGATCCAGCAATTCCACTCCTGGGCATATATCCGGAGAAAACTAATTCAAAAACATATGTGCACCCCAATGTTCATAGCCGCACTATTTACAGTAACCAGGACATGGGAGCAACCTAAGTGTCCATTGACAGATGAGTAGATAAAGAAGATGTACATTTATACAATGGAATATTACTCGGCCATAAAAAAGAATGAACTATTGCCATTGGCAGAAACATGAATGGACCTAGAGATTATCATACTGAGTGAAGTAAGTCACATAAAGATAAATATTATATGCTACCACTTATATGTGGAATTTAAAAAAATAATACAAATGAGCTTATCTACCAAACAGAAACAGACTCACAGACATAGAAAACAAACTCTTGGTTACCAAAGGGGAAAGAAAGGGGGAGAAAAATTAGGAGTATGGGATTAACTGATACATACCACTATATATAAAATAAACCGTAAGGATTTACCATATAGCGTAGGGAACTATATTCAATACCTTGTAATAACTTATTATGGAAAAGAATCTGAAATATATATATATATATATATATATATATATATAACTGAATCACTTTGCTGTACACCTAAAACTAACACAATATTATAAACCAACTATACTTCAATTAAAAAAAAAGAGTGGACAAAAGGTACAGGGAATGGATATTATTCAAATTCAATCAAATACAGTTTCTAAATTATAAGGCAAGTACAATAAAGGACTAAAACTTAGCTGGCTATAATTAAAAGGCACATACTCTTCTAGGCACCATGAAAATATCCCCCTTGAATCTACACATCAAATATGAGAGGGAGAGATTATTTTCTTCCATTTACTGTTGAACAGCTGAGACAAAAACATACTGTATAGCACAGGGAGATCAGCTCGGTGCTTTGCGACGACCTAGAGGGGTGGGATAGGGAGGGTGGGAGGGAGGCTCAAGAGGGAGGGGATATGGGGATGTATGTCTGCATGTGGCTGATTCACTTTGTTGTATGACAAGGCTAGCGCAGTACTGTGAAGCAGTTATACTCCAATAAAGATCAATTAAAAAAAAAAAAAAAGGTACCCGGTAATTGTCCCAATCACACAACCAGTAAAGCGCAGAGCTTCTGCAAAAATCCAAGTCTTGCAAGCTATTATATATATAGGATGGATAAACAACAAGGTTGTACTGTACAGCAAAGGAACTATATTCAATACCTGGTGATAAACCGTAACGGAAAAGAATACGAAAAAGAATATGTATGTATAACTGAGTCATTTTGCTGTGCAGCAGAAATTAACACAACATGGTAAATCAACTCTACTTCAATAAATAAGTTAAAAAAATCCAAGTCTTTTCCATATACTACACTGCATTCCCCCACCCTCCATCATCCCAAATTCTTTTTTTTTTTAATTTTAGAATTTTATCTATTTTTTTATACAGCAGGTTCTTATTAGTTATCCATCTTATACATATTAGTGTATATATGTCAAGACTTGCCTCACGCACTGCATTGCTCTGGAGTTCTGTTGTAGAGAGAAGTAATAAGATATAAAATTATTGGTTTCTGTTCATCTACTCTCCATGTTTTCTTCTTTCCTCCCTTCCCTCTTTCCTTTCAACTTCCATAGTAATTGTTGATTCATAAGTCACAATTCGAATTAATCCTACAGAGGATTAATATGTCAAGTATCTTCGTGAGGATGCATCTCTTTTAATAGCAGAAAATACTTTCTTTCAAAATATACAAATATTACATAAGATATGTCCTCAAGAAACATCAGGGTTTTCTTTTTTTCAGGAAAGAAACAAAATAATACTTCCAATATGTATTTCTTATCATTGTTTATTCTGAATAAATAAATGTATATGTGTGTGTGCTTTTATAAATAAATATGCTTTTATAAAACCAGATAGATACGATATAATGCGCTTAAGGTCTAGAACATCAGGATGGTCCACACACACATATAAATTCTTATTGTTGAACTGAAAAACAAACAAAAATATGTAGATATATAGGCTCCTTTTCTTGCACAGATAAAGTGGATTTTTCCAAAAACACCATCAAATCCGTTGTCTTACGATGCCAAGCGGTTGCAGGACAAAAGTTTCTATTACTCCTTCTCTGCCTCTCTAATTTCATACCCCGTGTCATGACGTATTTAGGTACAAATGGTCTAATTGTCACTAGACCATCTTCATACTTCAGTATGTAAATCTCCACGACAGAGTTCAAAGGAGGCATTTCTTATACAGACATGTGCTTTAGAGGTACTGCTTTCTACCCCATCTCAAATATACTTTCCTTTTGTTCATAAAACGCTCACGAATTTCAAGGGCAGAAAATGACATTCAACTGTGTCAGGCAGAAAGGGCCCCAGCAAAGATGATTCCTGTGCTCTTTGCGTTCATTTATGGCGTTTTAGGACATTGATCATGTAAATGTGTGTTTGAGGAATTTTAAGGTATGATGTATCCTGTTGGAGGGGGAACGGAAATATTTACTAATCAGACTCAGGTCATTACCTGCCTAACTTAAACATTTACTTGGATGATCTTTTTTTTTTTTTAAATAATCGAAAGCTGATAGAGAGCAGTGAAGGGCGATTTATAATAGGACACAAATTTCATTTTTAAGCCTCTGAGGGCACTGATAGAATCAAATACTTCTGCGTTCTTTGAAGAATATAAATTGTTTCATGGCTGGCCGTTCCCTGGGACTTGGTTATTCACTGTCGGGGATCAAAGATAAGGACTGGGGTGTTCAGCTGAAATGAGAGGTGTGTACAGTGTTGATAAAAATCAGAGGCCCTTCTGATACTAATGGGCCCATCAAACAGCTCCCCAATACAAATAGCTTCCCCAGCTCTTTGGAATCAAGCAACTTCACTTTCTTAGAGGTGAAGGAATTGTCCTACCTGTCCTGCCTTCCAAGACGGGGCCAGGCTTTGGGGTATTATGCAGCTAGCTTTTCTGGGGCACTGGGTAGCTTTCCTTCAATACATCCCCTGGAAACAGCAAAGACTTTTAGGATTCCACTTTGGAATTCTGCCATCATGTACTGCTCAGACCAGGGGAAAACTAAAGGAAACTCTTAATCTTTCATGCTTCTTCCCAATCTAGCATTTGTAATAGATATGGGTTTCAGGTGAAGTGGACGGGTATGGATTCCATACCCGATTCTAAATCGGTTTTGCTCACAGTAACATGTTCAGATTTGATTAATAATGAGATGACTTGAGTATAGCACAGAGAACTCTGCTCAATATTACATAACAACCTAAATGGGAAAAGAATTTGGAAAAGAATAGATACATGTATATGTCTAACTGAATCACTTTGCTGTACACCTGAAACTAACACAACATTGTTACTCAGCTATACTCCAATATAAAATAAAAAGTTAAATATATATATATATATATATATATATATATATATAAATGAGATGACTTGTAAGGGAACATTGTTACATGTGGTCCACTCTGGCCCACAGTGCCCTTTACTAATCAACCCCGAGTATTTGGGAAAATGTTGGCATGTCCCTCCTAAAGAGTTATTAGCAAGTTTCCTTAGCATTCGTCCTAGTTACCCTAAGTCCTATGGAAATATTTGCTTTTGTTCTATATTTATTTTTCTGACCCAGACAATATATTAGCATTCCTCTGCTTAAAATGAAAGATGGTATTCTTTGGGGAATTTTGTAGCAACTTGAGAATAGATACAGATTTAGATGTCCATATACAAATATTAGGCTACACACACAGAGCTGCACACAAAATCTGGTATAAACCACTCAAAGCACACCACAAACATTTACCCCCCACTCCTTCTCCATCAAAAGTCTCAACTCCTGTGCTTCCATCAACCACCCAACCCCATAGAAACAGGCCCACATCACTTACCTAAGGCAGAATCAGCACTATTTGCTTTGCTTCAGGACCTCAGGCTTGTCAACACGTATGGTTCACACATGTGGAGCTGGGGGGCCAGGAGCAATACAGCTGGAATCTGCGAGTTCCTGTAATTAGTCTTCATCCCTCAGAGGACAGAGGAGGAAATTACAGTAAGTGAGGTTTCCTAATTTTTCCAAAGTTGCAGAGTTCATCCCATTAATAAGAGGGCAAACTGAGATAGCGTACACCTACAACGAATATGATGTGATATGTCAGTTATCTCTCAAGTAAACCAAAAAAGAGCAAAGGTATTAAAATCTAGTTCTTAGCCTTCCAGCTCTCTCTCTCCATTCAGAAAAAAACTGACTGAGTTTCTCATGTGTGTGAGGTCTTTAGCTGAGTTCCATTGATGAATTAGGTAACTAAAATAGAACCAGTCCCTTTCCTAATGGCATTTGGGGAGACAGACGGTAAACAAGAAATTAAAAGGTCATTTAAGTTCCATGGTAGGAGAAACACTGATCTCAGAGAGGGCTACATGCCCCTGTATGGCTTGAATGGATTGTAGGAGAAATTATAATGCGTGACCACGTATATTTATTCTAATCAGGGCACTAATCCTGTGTGAGGACCCCACCCTCATGAACTCATCTAAATCTAATCAGCTCCCCATGTCCAAATACCATCATATGGGGGGTTAGCACCTCAAAATATGAATTTGGGGAAACACAGATATTCATCCAGATCATGTATATAATGTATGTCTGTTCCTCAGAAAACTAAAAATAGAATTACCATATGACCCAACAATCCCACTCTTGGCCATATATTGAGACAAATCTATAAATTGAAAAGATACATGTATCCCTACATTCACTGCAGCACTATTTACAATAGCCCAAACATGAAAACCACCTAAGTGTCCATCGAGAGAGGGGTGGATAAAGAAGATGTGGTACATATATACAATGGAATACTACTCAGCCATAAAAAAGAATGAAATAATGCCACTTGCAGCAACATGGATGGACTTAGAGATGATCATACTAAGTGAAGTCAGTCAAAGACATATATCATCTGATATAATTTATAGGTGGAATCTAAAATACGGCACACATGAACTCATCTACAAAACAGAAACAGACTCACAGATGGAGAGAACAGGTTTGCGGTTGTCAAGGCATTGGGGGAGGGGAGGGAGGGATGGATTGGGAGTCTGGGATTAGCAGACGTAAACTAGTATATATAGGATGGATAAACAATGAGGTCCTACTATACAGCACAGGGAACTATATTCAATATCCTATGATAGGGGCTTCCCTGGTGGCACAGGGGTTAAGAATCCGCCTGCCAATGCAGGGGACACGGGTTCGAGCCCTGGTCCGGGAAGATCCCACATGCCGTGGAGCAACAAAGCCCGCGCACCACAACTACTGAGCCTGTGCTCTAGAGCCCGTGAGTCACAACTACTGAGCCGCACACCTAGAGCCCATGCTCCGCAACAAGAGAAGCCACCGCCACGAGAGGCCCATGCACTATAACAAAGAGTAGCCCCTGCTCGCCGCAACTAGAGAAAGCCCGCGTGCAGCGACGAAGACTCAACAGAGGCAAAAATAACTAACTAAATAAAATTTTTCTTTTAATTAAAAAAAAGAAAAAAGAATGTCTCTATGTGTATAACTGAGTCACTTTGCTGTACAGCAGAGACTGACACAACATTGTAAATCAATTAGACTTCAATAAAAAATGTATGTCTAGATACATTGGATATATTTATTTATCATAAATATAACTATCTTATGCATAATATGTATTTATACTTAACACAAATGTTTGTGTTTTATTTATATACATAAGTATGTATGTATATGCAATATGTATGGATATACATACTTATACATATTGTATAAAACATATATGCACACATCACATACATATGTGTACCCTTGCACGTGTGCCATAATGAATCAAGCTTCATGCTCGCATGGGGCCACCTGGAATGCAGCTTTCTGAATGAGATGAGACAATTCCATTCTAACCCGATATACTGAGCATTTCCATTCTGCCCAAATGCATCAGACAGAAAGCTGAAAAGAGCACTTTTGCTGATCCCAATGTGTTCACAATCTCCTGGGCAGAAAGAGCCTTTTCTGTATTGCCTGGACATGCACATGGATGGACTTCTAGCAGAAAAAGGATGTCTGAGGTTAGGGAGGGGGGCGGACCCAAATTGCCCAGTTAAAATAAACCAGTATTTATTTACGAAGGCCCTGCTATGTACCAAGTGTTTTCTATGTTTCACCGCATTCTATAGTTTTTGTACTCTTGGAGGTATTACTATCCTGGTTTTACTGGAAAGGAAAACACAGCACGGAGAATTGACGTAAAGTTGGGACTGGAGAACTGGTAAGTCGGGGCCTGATTAGAATGCAGATGTGCTTGCCACCAAATGCCATCAGCTTCCCTCCACCAGTGGTTTCCAGCCTGTGCTTCTCTGAGCCTTGAGATTCCACAGAGGAGGGAGACCCAGGGACCGGAGAACAAAGCCCTTGATTTTTCTGTCACGTGCTTTTGGCTCAGCATGCAATCCAATTGGGAGAAAATCCCACTGCTACGTTTGCATTTGGAATCTACGTGGCTGCACCATATTAAGGTCTGAGAGGCACATCCCATACCCATCTGTACCCCGGCTTTCTGTGTCCTTTTAGAATCATTGGATCCATGCTATCTGTATAATACAGCATTCTAGTTTTCATTTTATGAGGATCCTTCTAATCTTCAGGGTCCCTACTCAATGATTTATTATCGGTCAATAAGATATGCTTTTGTTTCGAAACAAAATCAGGGACATAGAGAACAGACCTGTGGTTGCCAAGGGGGAGTCGGAGTAGTGGCAGGATAGACTGGAGGGATGGATTGGGAGTCTGGGGTTAGCAGTTGCAAACTAGTACAGATAGGATGGATAAACAACAAGGTCCTACTGCAGAGCCCAGGGAACGACATTCAAGATCCTGTGACAAACCATCATGGAAAAGAATATGTGTGTATATACATATATACACACACACACGCATATATACATATTTAAACATGTATAACTGAGTCACACCGTAATTCAACTATACTTCAATAAAAATTTTTTAAAAAGAAGGTATACTTGTCTCCCTTTTTCCTATAAAACCTAAGACATGGTCCCAACTTAATGATCCAAGGGAAAAGATACATAAAAACAAGTTAACCAAAGAACAGAACTGACACGAAGGGTCCTGCTGATGTGATGCGCTCTAGGTAACTGTCAGAGCCAGGCTAACCACTGGCCTCTTTGAATTTGTCTTAGCTGATGGATTATCAGTAAGCACTGGAGGGGTCTCCAAGGAAACCATGGTGTCTCCCCGCAGCTACAGCATTCTCTTTCCCTACCCTCACTTTGGAGGGTCTATTTTATAAACTCTGTATCTTCCATCCCCTCAAGGTAAGTGAAAGGCATCACTGATTTGTTTCATGTTCTAAAGCAGAAAGTTCTCCTGGGGTCAGGGGGCAGGACAGAAGACACTAAGATTTTTCTTTCTTATCCTTTTCCTCCTTTATAAACTATTTTAGTCCTATTTCCACGACTCCTGCCCCCTGAACGCCAGTCTGGAAATACTAGTGGCAGTGTGGCTAAGAATGTCGCCTACCATAACAGCAAGCAAAGATGTTGCAGCCATCAAGCCCTCAGTCACTGCAGCCGCCCCCCTGAGGGGTTTCAGGATAGAGAAAAACAGGATATTGGCCCCAGAGAACTAAGGTGCATATCAAAGGAATGATTTCAATGAGACCAGACTCTCGCATCTTCCCATACACAGAAATGCGCTACATTCATTAACTTGAGATGTCTGGTTCTCTCTAGTTAAATTAACAGTGACCTTTTGATGTTGGCACTGCTAGGTCTTTGTGGCAGAAATCCCTACATATCCAGGCTCCTCCCCTACCTTTTTGGAGCAGTCCCTCAGAGCTATCTGAGATGCTGCTTGCTGGGCTTAAGTCCTCAGAAAGTCCGCCAAATACAACATAATTCTCAACTTTCAGGTTGTGCATTTTTTTTTTTCAGTTGAGAGCAGCAACTGTCTACATGGGGATCAGAAATGATTCCATGGACAAATGCATTTGAAATGTTTGCTAATCAGACTATGCTGATGGATTTTATTTGGTTTTTTAAAAATTTTGGTTGGAGTCTAGTTGATTTACGATGTTGTGTTAGATTCAGGTGTACAGCAAAGTGAATCAGTTATCCATATACACATATCCACTCTTTTTTTAGATTCTTTTCCCACATAGGCCATTACAGAGTATTGAGTAGAGTTCCCTGTGCTATACAGTAGGTCCTTATTAGTTATCTATTATATATATAGTAGTGTGTATACGTCAATCCCAATCTTCCAGTTTGTCCCTCCCACCCCTTACCCCCAGGTAACCGTAAGTTTGTTTTCTACATCTGTAACTCTATTTCCATTTGTGGATAAGTTCATTTGTACGCTTACCATATGATCCAGCAATCTCACTCCTGGGCATATATCCGGAGGAAACCATAATTTGAAAAGGTACCTGCACCCCAATGTTCATAGCGGTACTATTTACAATAGGCAAGACATGAAAGCAACTTAAATGTCCATCGACAGATGAATGGATAAAGAAGATGTGGTACATATACACAATGGAATATTAGCCAAAAAAAAAGAATGAAGTAATGCCATTTGCAGCAACATGGATGGACCTAGAGATGATCGTACTGAGTGAAATCAGTCAAAGACAAATATGACATGATAGGACTTACATGTGGAATCTAAAGAAAGGATTTTCGTTTTATAGAAAAAAGGTATGTACACATTTCCCTAGTTGTTCACTGTCGTGTATGAGGTAGGTTTTGAACGCTGCATTTAATATCACTAATACATCTCCTTAGAAGAACTGTTTGCATGAATTAGAATCCATTCCCACCAGCTCCCCAGCGTGGAAAAACACGAACGTGAACATGACATCTACTAAAACAAACTAAACCAAAACAGAGGACGATGGATTTTTTTTTCTTTAAAAATAATTTAACAGGGCTTCCCTGGTGGCGCAGTGGTTGAGAGTCCGCCTGCCGATGCAGGGAACGCGGGTTCGTGCCCCGGTCCGGGAAGATCCCACATGCCGCGGAGCGGCTGGGCCCGTGAGCCATGGCCGCTGAGTCTGCGCGTCCAGAGCCTGTGCTCCGCAACGGGAGAGGCCACAACAGTGAGAGGCCCGCGTGCTGCAAAAAAAAATGAAAAATAAAATAATAATAATCATAATAATTTAACAGGATAATTCACTTTTACAGTCTTAGTTGAATGTATTATCGAAATTCTCCCACCGAAGACTGCTTGAATTGAACATGGAATACGAGCAGTGTGTTTAGTGCTCTCTGCAAGGTGTACGGATTCAGTATGTGGGCAAAGAAGTCCTCCCGTTCGTGACCACAATCAAAGGATCATCAAAGAGTCTCCCTAGTGTTCTGTTTTGTTAGCCAGTACACAGAAGTACATGGTGTAATTAAAAGTCTCCTTTTTTTCTAGGACAGGAAGAGGAAGGAAGGGGACAAAAAAATATGAGAGGCAGGAGGTAGGAAGTCAGGAGGGAAAACAAGAAAAATCTCTGGGAAGCTATTTTTAATAACGGGAGAGAAACAAAAACAAAAACAGACATACCTGCATGTTTGTGTCCAGATGTGGCATGATTCATTGGCCCTGGCTTTGGAAATGAGTTTCTGAGATGCGCTGACTGTTGTAACGGTCTCTTCCCTTGGGGTTACCGTGGACTCCACACTCCGAAGTCCACCTGCCCACAGGGAAGTGATTACTTCTGTGTCTGCAAGTCTGAAAAACCACATAAGGTTATCTTTAAAAAACACCTGAAATCGTTTTGCTGAATGAAGGGCAAGTTTTAAATTTACTCCAAATAATAATTCTATAACTAATTAATTCTAGCTAATTTCATGGCTTTTTGATCTTTAACTGATATTCCAAAATTATAACACTTATCAATAGTAAACTTTAGTATATTTAACTATAAACATTTAACTATATACGTAATTATATATATAATCTATCAGTCATCTATCTATATGTCCATCTTATGTATCCAGCCATCCATCTTATCTATCTTGTTTCTATCTATATATATATCCATCTATCATCTATCAATCCATCTAATAATCTATCTATCCATCCATCATATCTATCTATCTATCTATCTATCTATCTATCTATCTATCTATATGCATACACATCAGCTATATAAAGAAAATTCACTCTCGAAATGACTGCCTATTTCTTCAGCATGCACGTGTCCCAGGAAAGATTTCCACAAAATCTGCAGAGTGTTTGAAATATTCTGACCAAAACTACAGGGGATGTGGCACACCAGAAGCCATTTGGGGCACTCTGAGGGCCCCTCGAAGAACCCAACTGCCTTTGCAACCTGGATTGACATGGAGAGAGCAGTCCCCTTCTGGTCAGGAGAAATGTGCTCATTTTAAGCCTCTCTGGGCAGAGAAAACCATCCAGGAGTTCTTCTAGGGGCCCTGAATCACAGGGTCTTACCAGGGAATAAGCTCTGAACTGCAGCTGCTGGTGACTGAGCTGATTCCTCTCCATCCCCTCCCTGCATCGAGGCTGCCTTAGGGAAAGCAGCAGCTGGATGTATTTACGAGGCATCTGTAAATGATTCTCCTGGGCTAACACTAGCATGGCCCGCTATTCAGTAAATAAAATGCAATCTCTCCAGGCTGCGCCGGTTGCCTCGCAGGACTGATATCTACCTGGAGGCTAGCAGAGTTCTATCCAATTTTGACCATGAGGAATTATATTCCAGGTTTGATTTGAAGCTGGAATACCATACTCTTGAAATAATGGCCTGGATGACCATAGTTTATGTTATAACTCTATCTCCCGTTGTTAGAAATAAAATCTCTTTCTCAAAATAAAGATACAGTGGTATCAGATCAAATGTGGCAGAGAACAAAGAGAAATATGCTGGTCCAGGGACAGCGTCGAATGAGCACAGGAGAGCATGTAGAATCTAGAAATACAAAGAGCTTGCTCGCCGCAGAAATGTAGCAAGTCAGTTACTCTGGTTGTTTGTGGATCTTAAAGAGGGAGATGACCCTGGATATTAAAACATGAACCAGGATGACTTCGACCCTCATTTACCTTCCCATTCAAGAGAGATCACTTCTGCATGGTGAATTAAATCAGGGGGCTGGGAGCTCAAATGTAATCATGTTTTGTGGACCTCGAGACCTCTTGCATATAATCACAGCAAACAAAGGGTTCAGTTCAGACCCTAAAACTAATCACTGGACAGTCTCTCTGCAAAAACACCACCCCACAGTTTCTGAATGTGGAAAAATGGGCACAGACTTCAGACCTGTGGATAGTCATGTTTTCACGTGCAACCATATGCTCCTTGCTGACGTTTTCAATCCATTTTATGAGAGCACACACACACGCACACACACACACACACACACACACATGGTAATGCATGTCTCATATATTTCCTCCAATGAATTCTTGTTCTGTCCTGAAACAGGTACTTGTCTTTAGAAATAATCTTTGTATACTACTAGAATCTAAATAGGAAGAGATGATCAAGATAGTTATTTGTGGGAAATACAGTGTGTAATTCATTTTTTACTAAATATGTGCCCGTTGTCAGGTAGCAAAATGAACAGCTAATCGGCAGGGTGCTTTAGAATTTGCACAGTCCTTTGGCAGTGCTTATGTCCAGAATTATTTTTCAAATGTGGATCCAAGTCACCTCCTATGTGTTACGAATCAGCCATAAGTCCATGGGCGAGTTTCTTCCTCCTTCTAATGTCCCCTGTTCTAAGGTATAGACATGCTATGTAGATAAGAATTAACATGTGTAAAATATGTGATGTAAAATCTGGTGATGGAGCCTATTTGGATGATGAGGAGATGAGAAGGAAGAAGATACTGAAATACATTTGCTCTCTTGGGCCGAATTCCTGTGAGGCAGCACCTAATGCACATGACTTATTCATAAAAGATTGTAAGCAAGACATTGCCAGGAGATTGATTCAAGATGGCAGAGTAGAAGGACGTGCTCTCACTCCCTCTTGCGAGAGAACCGGAATCACAACTAACTGGTGAACAGTCATCAACAGGAAGACACTGGAACTCACCAAAAAAGATACCCGACAACCGAAGACAAAGGAGAAGCCACAATGAGATGGTACGAGGGGCGCAATCACAGTAAAATCAAATCCCATAACTGCTGGGTGGGTGACTCACACACTGGAGAACACTTATACCACAGAATTCCACCCACTGGAGTGAAGGTTCTGAGCCCCACATCAGGCTTCCCAACCTGGGGGTCTGGCAACAGGAGGAGGAATTCCTAGAGAATCAGACTTTGAAGGCTAGTGGAAATTGACTGCAGGACTTTGATAGGAATGAGGGAAATAGAGACTTCACTCTTGGAGGGCACACACAAAGTAGTGCCTGCATCAGGACCCAGGGGAAGGAGCAGTGACCCCAGGGGAGACTGAACCAGACCTACCTGCTAGTGTTGGAGGGTCTCCCGCAGAAGCGGGCATGGGGGTGTGGCTGTGGCTCACCGTGGGGACAAGGACACTGGCAGCAGAAGTTCTGGGAAGTACTCCTTGGCGTGAGCCCTCCCAGAGTCCACCATTAGCCCCACCAAAGAGCCGGGGTAGGCTCCAGTGTTGGGTCGCCTCAGGCCAAACAACCAACAGGGACAGAACGTAGCCCCACCCATCAACAGTCAAGTGGATTATAGTTTTACTGAGCTCTGCCCACCAGAGCAACACCCAGCTCTACCCACCACCAGTCCCTCCCATCAGGAAACTTGCACAAGCCTCTTAGATACCCTCATCAACCAGAGGGCAGACAGCAGAAGCAAGAAGAACTACAGTCCTGCAGCCTGTGGAACGAAAACCACATTCACAGAAAGACAGACAAAATGAAAAGGCAGAGGGCTATGTAACAGATGAAGGAACAAGATAAAACCCCAGAAAAACAACTAAATGGAGTGGAGATAGGCAACCTTCCAGAAAAAGAATTCAGAATAATGATAGTGAAGATGATCCAGGACCTCGGAAAAAGAATGGAGGCAAAGATTGAGAAGATGCAAGAAATGTTTAACGAAGACCTAGAAGAATTAAAGAACAAATACCTAGAAGAATTAAAGAACAAACAGAGATGAACAATACAATAACTGAAATGAAAAATACACTAGAAGGAATCAATAGTAGAATAACTTAGGCAGAAGAATGGATAAGTGACCTGGAAGACAGAATGGTGGAATGCACTGCTGCAGGACAGAATAAATAAAAAAGAATGAAAAGAAATGAAGACAGCCTAAGAGACCTCTGGGACAACATTAAATGCAACAACATTTGCATTATAGGGGTCCCAGAAGGAGAAGAGAGAGAGAAAGGACCTGAACAAATACTTGGAGATTATAGTCGAAAACTTCCCTAACAAGGGAAAGGAAATAGCCACCCAAGTCGAGGAAGCACAGAGAGCCCCAGGCAGGATAAACCCAAGGAGAAACATGCCAAGACACATAGTAATCAAACTGACAAAAATTAAAGACAAAGAAAAATTATTGAAAGCAGCAAGGGAAAAATGACAAATAACATACAAGGGAACTCCCATAAGGTTAACAGCTGATTTCTCAGCAGAAACTCAACAAGCCAGAAGGGAGTATCATGACATATTTAAAGTGATGAAAGGGAAGAAACTACAACCAAGATTACTCTACCCGGCAAGTATCTCATTCGGATTCAATGGAGAAATCAAAAGCTTTATAGACAAGCAAAAGCTAAGAGAATTCAACACCACCAAACCAGCTCTACAAAACATGCTAAAGGGTCGTCTCTAAGTGGGAAACACAAGAGACGAAAAGGACCTACAAAAACAAACCCAAAACAATTAAGAAAATGGGCATAGGAACATACATATGGATAATTACCTTAAACGTGAATGGATTAAATGCTCCAACCAAAAGACACAGGCTTGCTGAATGGAAACAAAAACAAGACCCATATGTATGCTGTCTGCAAGAGACCCACTTCAGACCTAGGGACACATACAGACTGAAAGTGAGGGGATGGAAAAAGATATTCCATGCAAATGGAAATCAAAAGAAAGCTGGAGTCGCAACACTCATATAAAATAAAATAGACTTTAAAATAAAGAATGTTACAAGAGACAAGGAAGAACACTACATAATGATCAAGGAATTGATCCAAGAAATAACAATTATAAATATATATGCACCCAACATAGGAGCACCGCAATACATAAGGCAAATGCTAACAGCTAGAAAAGAGGAAATTGATAGTAACACAATAATAGTCGGGGACTTTAACACCTCACTTACACAAATTGACAGATCATCCAGACAGAAAATTAATTAAGGAAACACAAGCTTTAAATGACACAAGAGACCAGATAGATTTAATTGATATTTATAGGACATTCCATCTGAAACAGCAGATTACACTTTCTTCTCAAGTGCACATGGAACATTCTCCAGGATAGATCACATCTTGGGTCACAAATCAAGCCTCAGTAAATATAAGAAAATTGAAACCATATCAAGCATCATTTCTGACCACAATGCTATGAGATTAGGAATCAATTACAGGGAAAAAAAATGTAAAAAACACAAACACACGGGGCTAAACCAGACGTTACTAAATAACCAACAGATCACTGAAGAAATCAAAGAGGAAATCAAAAAATACCTAGAGACAAATTACAACGAAAACACGATGATCCATAACCTATGGGGTGCAGCAAAAGCAGTTCTAAGAGGGAAGTTTATAGCAATACAAGCCTACCTCAAGAAACAAGAAAAATCTCAAATAAACAATCTAACTTTACACCTAAAGGAACTAGAGAAAGAAGAACAAACAAAACCCAAAGTTAGCAGAAGGAAAGAAATCATAAAGATCAGAGCAGAAATAAATGAAAAGGAAATGAAGGACACATTAGCAAAGATCAATAAAACTAAAAGCTGGTTCTTTGAGAAGATAAACAAAATTGATAAACCATTAGCCACATGCATCAAGAAAAAGAGGGACAGGACTCAAATCAATAAAATTAGAAATGAAAATGGAGAAGTTACAACAGACACTGCAGAAATACAAAGCATCCTAAGAGACTACTACAAGCAACTCTATGTCAATAAAATGGACAACCTGGAAGAAATGGACAAATTTTTAGAAAGGTATAACCTTCCAAGACTGAACTGGGAAGAAACAGAAAATATGAACAGACCAATCGCAAGTAATGAAGTTGAAACTGTGATTAAAAATCTTCCAACAAACAAAAGTCCAGGACCAGACAGCTTCACAGGAGAATTCTAGCAAACATTTAGAAAAGAGCTAACACCCATCCTTCTCAAACTCTTCCAAAAACCTGCAGAGGAAGGAACACTCCCAAACTCATTCTATGAGGTGACCATCACCCTGTTACCAAAACCAGATGAAGATTCTACAAAAAAAGAAAATTACAGACCAATATCACTGATGGATATAGATGCAAAAATCCTCAACAAAATACTAGCAAACAGAATCCAACAACACACTGAAAGGATCATACACTATGATCAAATGGGATTTATCCCAGGGATGCAAGGATTCTTCAGTATACACAAGTCAATCAGTGTGGTACACCATATTAACAAATTGAAGGAGAAAAACCATATAATCATCTCAATAGATGCAGAAAAAGCATTTGACAAAATTCAACACCGATTTATGATAAAACTCCCCAGAAAGTGGGCATAGAGGGAACTTACCTCAACATAATAAAGCCCATATATGACAAACCCACGGCAAACATCATTCTCAATGGTGAAAAACTGAAAGCATTTCTCCTAAGATCAGGAACAAGAAAAGGATGTCCACTCTCGCCACTATTATTCAACATACCTTTGGAAGCTCCAGCCATGGCAATCAGAGAAGAAAAAGAAATAAAAGAAATACAAATTGGAAAAGAAGAAGTTAAACTGTCATGGTTTGCAGATGACATGATACTATACATAGAGAATCCTAAAGATGCCACCAGAGAACTACTAGAGCTAATCAACGAACTTGGTAAAGTTGCAGGATGCAAAATTAATGCACAGAAATCTCTTGCATTCCTATTCATGAAGCATGAGAAATCTGAAAGAGAAATTAAGGAAGCACTCCCATTTACCATTGCAACAAAAAGAATAAAATATCTAGGAATAAACCTACCTAGGGAGACAAAAGACCTGTCTGCAGAGAACTATAAGACACTGATGAAAGAAATTAAAGATGATACAAACAGATGGAGAGATATACCAATTTCTTGGATTGGAAGAATCAACACTGTGAAAATGACTATACTACCCAAAGCAATCTACAGATTCAATGCAATCCCTATCAAATTACCAATGGCATTTTTTACAGAACTAGAACAAAAAATCTTAAAATTTGTATGGAGACACAAAAGACCCCAAATAGCCAAAGCAGTCTTGAGGGGAAAAAACAGAGCTGGAGGAATCAGACTCCCTGACTTCAGACTATACTACAAAGCTACAGTAATCAAGACAATATGATACTGGCACAAACACAGAAATATAGATGAATGGAACAGGATAGAAAGCCCAGAGATAGACCCATGCACTTATAGTCAACTAATCTATGACAAAGGAGGCAAGGATATATAATGGAGAAAAGACAGTCTCTTCAATAAGTGGTGCTGGGAAAACTGGACAGCTACATGTAAAGGAATGAAATTAGAACACTCCCTTACACCATACACAAAAATAAACTCAAAATGGATTAGAGATCTAAATGTAAGACTGGACACTATAAAACTCTCACAGGAAAACATAGGAAGAACACACTTTGACAAAAATCACAGCAAGATCTTTTTTGATCCACCTCCTAGAGTAATGGAAATAAAAACAAAAATAAACAAATGGGACCTAATGAAATGTAAAAGCTTTTGCAAAGCAAAGGAAACTACAAAGAAGATGAAAAGACAACCCTGAGAACGGGAGAAAATATTTGCAAATGAAGCAACGGACCAAGGATTAATCTCCAAAATATATAAACAGCTCATGCAGCTCAATATTAGAAAAACAAAGAATCCAATCAAAAAATGGGCAGAAGACCTAAACAGACATTTCTCCAAAGAAGACATACAGATGGCCAAGAAGCACATGAAAAGTTGCTCAACATCACTAATTATTAGAGAAATGAAAATCAAAACTACAATGAGGTATCACCTCACACCAGTTAGAATGGGCATCATCAGAAAATCTACAAACAACAAATGCTGGAGAGGGTGTGGAGAAAAGGGAACCCTCTTGCACTGTTGGTGGAATGTAAATTGACACAGCCACTATGGAGAACAGTATGGAGGTTCCTTAAATAACTAAAAATAGAATTATCATATGACCCAGCAATCCCACTGCTGGGCATATACCCAGAGAAAAGCATAATTCAAAAAGACACATGCACCCCAATGTTCATTGCAGCACTGTTTACAATAGCCAGGAGATGGAAGCAACCTAAGTGTCCATCAACAGATGAATGGATAAAGAAGATGTGGTACATATATACAATGGAATATTACTCAACCATAAGAAGGAATGAAATTGAGTCATTTGTAGAGACGTGGATGGATCTAGAGACTGTCATGCCGAGTGAAGTAAATCAGAAAGAGAAAAACAAATATCATATATTAACGCATAGATGTGGAACCTAGAAAATGGTACAGATGAACTGGTTTGCAGGGCAGAGACACAGATGTAGAGAACAAACGTATGGACACCAAGTGGGGAAAGTGGCAGGGGGGGATGGTGGTGGGATGAATTGGGAGATTGGGACTGACATGTATATACAAATATGTATAAAATGGGTAAGTAATAAGAACCTGCTGTAGAAAAAAATAAATAAAATGAAATTTTCAAAAAAAAAAACCTAAAAGAAAAAAGACATTGCAGGGGATGAAGTTAAGGCACATTGTAGCTTCAGCTGTAGTTCAGCTCCACCCTGATCCTACAGGGAGCTCTGGAGTGTGAAGAATGGGGATGCTTGTCAACAACCTATAATTCACTAAGCAGCCCCCAGAACCACGAATGATGCAGCCTCAGATGCCAATAGCACCAAAGCTGGAACACTCTCAAAGGACATTTTTCTGGAGAAGAATGATGTTGTGTGTGATCAGCACACAGGGCAGCTGGTGATTACGTACAATGACCCCATGAAGGGAATCCAGAGGGGTGACAGAAGTAGTGTCCACTAGCGTTGGTCTGTCTGTATTGGGCAACTATTTCAGAAGGGGAACCATTTTTACAATAGTTTCCAATAAATCTCAAGGTTGCAATTCTTTCAAAGTAATGAACTTACGTTCATACTCCATGAATGGCTTCTGAAGAGAGACAGTAAGGTGATGGTAACCCAGCGTAGCCGGAAACTTCGTTTTGCCAAGGACTTGACCCCAACTGCAAAATTAATGGAAGTGCTGCAGGGAAATTCGGGTGGAGCTGATGTACCTTGAGGAAGCAGTGACAAGTCACTGCTGTGAGGGGGTTTCTTTGCAGAGTCCAGATGGTTGTTCCCCTAGGGATTCCATTAACATAATTGAAGGGAGGATTTATTGTGTTCTGGTTAAGTGGAATGAAAGGGGCTAATTAGAAGCTGCCCTTCTTGGGACATTAATTTAATCTTGAAATTCTTAAGAGCAGAGAGGGGACAGGCTTAAATGTTATACACAATATACATCTCCAGTTCTCTTGAAGAGAGGGACCGTGGCTCCAGTCCATCTGAATTAGTCATGAGTCCATAGTATATTTTTATGCATTTAAGTAGTGAGACTATTTCCCGTTTTTCTCCATGATTGATACATCAGAAGCATGACAAAATAAAGCAAAGAGTACCTATTTGGAAAACACGTGGATTTTCCAGAATGATATAACATCTTGGTCTTTCTTCTGTGACTTTGAGAGTACACAATAGAATGTGCAGTAACACATTTTTCATATTAAAGGGTGTTCAGGTTAATCCCCCCGATCATTTGTGATTTCATTCATTTCTAAGCTAACATGTTAATTTTAAAAATATATGTATTAGGGGCTTCCCTGGTGGCGCAGTGGTTGAGAGTCCGCCTGCCGATGCAGGGGACGCAGGTTCGTGCCCCGGTCCGGGAAGATCCCACATGCCGCGGAGCGGCTGGGCCCGTGAGCCATGGCCGCTGAGCCTGCGCGTCTGGAGCCTGTGCTCCGCAACGGAAGAGGCCACAGCAGTGAGAGGCCCGCGTACCGCCAAAAAAAAAAAATATATATATATATATATATATGTATTAAATATATAATATAAAGTATATTAAAATTAAAAATATACTGATGGAGAAATCAAAAGCTTTACAGACAAGCAAAAGCTAAGGGAATTCAGCACCACCACACCAGCTCTAAAACAAATGCTAAAGGAACTTCTCTAAGTGGAAAAGAAAAGGCTACAACTAGAAATAAGAAAATTATGACTGGGAAAGGTCCCTGGTAAAAAATGATACAAATGAACTTATTCATAGAACAGAAACAGACTCAGACTTCAAAAACAAACTTACGGTTACCAAAGGGTAAACATGGGTGGGAGAGATAAATTGGGAGCTTGGGTCTAACATATACACACTACTATATATAAAATAGATAAACAACAGGGACCTACTGTACAGCACAGGGAACTCTACTCAATATTCTGTAATAACCTATATGGATAAAGAATCTGAAAAAGCATGAGTATATATAAATATATATATGTATATATATCTGAATCACTTTGCTGTATACCTGAAACTAACACATTGTAAATCAACTATACTCCAATAAAATAAATTTTTAAAAAATGTACATAAAAGCTAAATTGTCCCCTGCTTCTTAAAAGGAAATATTTTTGCAGAAACACATCCACTTTATGAAACAAATAAAATTGGAACTAGTCTTCTTGACTCACGTTCAAGAGGAAAAAAGAAAGAAATCAGCATTAGATAGCATATCCAGCAAGAGGGAGACTCTTCTAGAAAAGTATTGATGCAAACCAAGAAAAAAATTGCTTCCAATTTTATCATTTTCTGAAATGATAAGAATCAGATTGCTTGTGTCTCTACACAAATGACCCGGCTTCTCTCAGAAGTCTAGCTATAATATGTTGAGTTATGGTATCTTCTTGCTAGGACGGGTTACTCTAGAAAAATTTCAGAGCAGCAGGGATGCACAAAAAGTGATGTCATAGGGTTGCAGAAAAAAATAATAATTTAGAAGAACTAACAGGAAAAGGATCAGACATAGGTGATGCTGAAAGACGTATGTTGAGGTGAAGTTCTGTGAAAAGAAGGAGTGAAAAAAACACCCAAGGAATGAATTGTTAAACTATTAAGTCTTCCTGAGATAAGCAACATTTTGATTTTAACAGGTGAATTTTAACTCCTTAGTAGCTGAAAATAACCTACGTTTTTGTTTTTTTTGCTGTACACGGGCGTCTCAGTGTTGTGGCCTCTCCCGTTGCGGAGCACAGGCTCCGGACGCGCAGGCTCAGCGGCCATGGCTCACGGGCCCAGCCACTCCGCGGCATGTGGGATCTTCCCGGACCGGGACACGAACCCGCGCCCCCTGCATCGGCAGACAGACTCTCAACCACTACGCCACCAGGGAAGCCCTAACCTATGTTCTTGACTCAGGTTTCGATGTAATCATATTTCTGATGAATCATATTTCTGCGTTTGTACTTAAGAAGTGTTATTGAGCGTGGCCGGCGTTTAGGGTAACATATAAATAAAGTAAATAAATCGTCATGCTACCTTGGGGGACGGGTTTGGGCCCTGGCTCCCAGATGGCAGGCCTTAAAAGGTGACTTCATCAGTCAATCAGCTGCACTTTATCAGGTGTGGGGGCGAGAGGGAGGGAGCTTTGGGACGCAAACACCATAAAGAAACTCAGAGGAGACCTCCACATCCAACAGAGCGTGCTTGCCGTGAACTTTCCTGGTCTTCAGAATTGCTGTAGAGTTAAAATGGTCATCACACCTGTGATTGAAGAGAATACAATCAAAACAAAAGGAGTTAGCACAGACATAGAGAGCAGACTTGTGGTTGCCAAGGGGGAGAGAGTTGGGGGAGGGACAGAGTGGGAGTCTGGGATTAGCAGATGCAAACTAGTATATGTAGGATGGATAAACAACAAGGTCCTACTGTAGAGCACAGGGAACTGTATCCAGTCTCCTGGGATAAACCATAATAGAAAAGAATATTAAAAAAAATGTATATATGTGTATAACTGAGTCACTTTGCTTCAATAAAGAAAAAAATGTATGTATCTGTCATGTATCTCTATGCTCAGCTAGGGGCAGTGCTTAAAATTTGGTTTGTTTTTTTAAAAATATTTTTTAAAGTGTATTTATTTATTTATTTTTTTGGCTGCGTTGGGTCTTCATTGCTGCACACGGTCTTTCTCTAGTTGTGGCGAGCGGGGGCTACTCTGTTGCGGTGTGTGGGCTTCTCATTGCAGTGGCTTCTCTTGTTGCAGAGCACAGGCTCTAGGCACGCGGGCTCCAGTAGTTGTGGCATGTAGGCTCAGTAGTTGTGGCACACAGGCTCAGTAGTTGTGGCTGGCAGGCTCTAGAGTACAGGCTCAGTACTTGTGGTGCACAGGCTTAGTTGCTCCGTGGCATTTGGGATCTTCCCGGACCAGGGATAGAGCCCTTGTCCCCTGCATTGGCAGGTGGACCCTTAAGCACTGCGCCACCAGGGAAGCCCCTAAAATTTGTTATATAAATGTGTGAACAAGTAAATGAATGGTTAAAAGAGTATACGGCAGCGGAGGGCACTTTAAAAAGCTTCGTTCAGGGATGCATTTTCAAATCTTTGCCAGTCCGGTGCCTCGGCCACAGAGTAATAGCTACGCTTTACTGAAGAGCTACATTATACCAAGCATTTTAGCTTCATTAAGTCAAATTCTCACAACAGCCCAAAAAAATAGGTGGAGTTTGGTCCATTGGCCAAGAATCCACAGCTAGTAAGTGTCAGCATTCGACTTGGAACCCAAGACTAACGGGCTGTTAAATGTGGGGGGTTATAATTCATCCCTGTTTCTTTGGGGAGATAACCCAGAAAATAATTTATATAAAAATACATTCCTACATCCTCAGATCATCATCTCCACATATCAGGAAACCCTAAGTCAACTCTAAGGAATCGATGGGCATTTTTCTTTTCTTTCAATCCCAGCACCTCTTCTGACCGACATTTTTATGACCTTGTTATTACAGGTTACATTTTGTGCGATACAACTAGATGGGTATTTAAAAGTATAGGCGTTTAAAGGTCCAACTCTCTTTTCTCAACAGTAAACAGTAATGCCTTTCATGACAGTAGTGACAAGGAGATTAATTAGCCTGCGTTTGTAAAATACTTTGTGCTTCCGGCGCCCGATTCATTTCCTTTGGTGTGTTTCCAGTGGAGAGCAGAAAAAATGATGAACTCTGGGAACAATGCCTGGAATATTATTAAATTAAATTACCCTTGTCCTGTGCACTGATTTGCAACCTGTGGGACTTCAGACCTTCAGAGCATTTGTGTTCCAGTGATATTCCCAAAGTTCCACCATTGTATCCGTTTCCCTCCGATTTAAAATGTCCATTCGTGTTAAAGTAAAAGGTTTCTTTAAAATATGGCATGAGCTGTAATCACCATGATGGCTCAGTTTGCTTCTGAGTAAATTTAGGAACTCACACAGGACATAATAAATGAAGCTGGAAGTTAAAATTACGATATCTGAAATTATTCCATTTGTATTTTTAAGAGGGTGGTTATCATTTATTTCATATTTACCTAATTTTGTCATTATTCATTGGATTCTTTCATCTCACCCTTATTTTGTTGGACTTTATTTCCTATTAGAGGCACTGAAATCATGAAATAATTCACACCACAGGTAATAATGAGAAGTTAATATGCTCCAAAAAACTATCTTTATTTCTTCTGAAGTTATACCCAAAGATATATACTATGTGCCACCAGCCAACAAAGTAGGAAAACTACTTTCCTCCAGACCCACAAAACACAACTTTGACTAGCTATTGGAGTTTCATGGTAAAACAAAACAAAACAAACAAAACAAAAACAGCCCAGTGGGTTCCATACCACTGTTAAAATGCACCATGGTTGCTCCGGTTTTTAGGGTGTTTTCTTTTTCTCATCTTATTTCACTGTGAGCACATTACACTAACATGAATAATATATGTGGTTAACAGATTTATATAGGAAACTGAAGATCTATGTTTACACACAAAGTATCTCAGAGGGTTTCAATGAAAACCTGAATAATTGAATTTTTTAAAATTAAAATTTCATTGATCGGTCTGAGCTTGAGTTTTTATAGGAAGAGTAGGATACATGCTTGTTTCTTTACCTTTATTTCTTTACCTTTATTTCAAAGTCATGAGTGGATTCTCAAGTATTTTCTAAAGATGGTCAGTGTGGCTATTTTTAGCATTATCATGAGCTCATACATGCAATAAAATTTGTATTTTAATACATTAAAACTGCTATCCTTATTAATGGTCAGAGTGTGTCATCTTTAGCCAGTGGGAGCCCATTCAAGATGGCTCTAGAATCCTTTTGACACCGTCCTAGAAGTCTTAGACAGATTTGCTTTCTAGTAACTGCACAATTGGTGAAGGAAATTCTCCTTTATAGATCAATTCCAAGTGAAAAGTTAAGAAACATGGGCATAAGGAAAGTATCCTTATTTTTCAGCCCCTTATGAGCAAAGGGATCTCGGCAATGATCATCAAGGTCTTGTAACATCCCCCAAAAGAGAGACAACCATGCCTTTTGTTGATCCTGGTGGAAGAACTCAGTACCATTAATGAAGCAGTCTTGCTAAATTCAAGCTAGTCTTGAAACTGATCAACATTCTAGACCCTGCCATGTAGTTGCAACATAGGTTCAGCCTACCTGATGGGAAGCTCTGGGGCTAGAATGGCCAATCAGAGTTCTCCCAAATTGAAGTAAGTGGCTACCTGTTTTTATCCCTACACCAACCAATCATGGATCAAGGTCCACCCCTTGGGGAGAGGTACAGACTGGAGGGTAGGCAATGCCTTGCAGTCTAGGGTAGTTCTCAGGAAGGGAGTCTAGGAGCCGCCAGCAGCCAAAATTTTCAGCAAAGAAGGATGAGTATCCCACTCTGAAGACGGGATGCATTAGGAGCAGAGCATCGCCTCTTCCACCAGTCCATAGTAAGTTCTCCATATCAAGCTCTCCCAAGTCTTTGAGATTTTCCTTGATAAATCTCATTGCCAATCACTCCCTGGCAACCATTCCAGGCCAATTTAAGGATATTCTGAAAGCCACATGTATAGTGTATAAGAGGAGAAGTCCAAAGGAATATTAATGAAAGCAAAGAAAACGTGAGCTTGGGGAGTGATTTTTCAGGTTCATAGGCTTTGCAGTAGAGTCTAAGTTAATAGTTACCTCTTCTCTGTGGTGTATTGCCAGTCTGATACGACTCTGATTTTTCTTTCTTACCTTTAATCTGGAAGGTTTTCAACTGTGCATCATCTTTTCCCCTTCATCACCCTCCAGGTATCCGCGACCAGGAAGGAAAAGTTGACTGTGAAAATACTAAAGAAAAAGTGAATATTATTGTCATTGTATGTTAAATTACAATATACAACCTTATGTTTCTAGACCCACGATCCTGTAACTGTACTCTAAGCTGTTCAAAATAGTGGCAATATACATTTCCAAAAACATATTTTTAATGGAATCTCATTCTTTTGTTATATAAACATAGACATTGTCAAAAAATCCATATTGCACCAAAAAGCCCAAAGGAAAAAAAATAACCTGCCTACCTAAAGATAACTACTCTTTTTTTTTTTAAGAGATATCTATTCTTAACATTTTGTTTTATATACTGCCAATCATTCTCTGCATGATACATACTATATGATGTTTTACCATAATATTTACATGCTGTACACATTTTTTGAAATAAGCATTTTTTCAATTGATACTATAAACAATTTCCCCTTTGCTATGAAATATTTTTCTGTCTAACCATAGTAATTGATGGAATATACATATATATATGGATATATTACAAATAATTTATCCAGCAATCTATTGCTATCTATTTAGAAAGTTGAAGTATCCTTTTTATAAGCTATAAAAGGTGGTGGGGCTGGTGGTGAATATTCTCATTAAAAACCTTCACACTCTCTCCATCATTTCCTAAAGGAAATTCCAAAAATAAATATATCATCCCTTTTTTTTTTTAATGAAAAAATTACGTTGATAATTCTTCCAGAAAGGGCAAACAACAAATCTCACCAAACCTGAACTGGGATAGAGTACAAGTCTTAGGGAAATAGATGCTTAAAAAATTGTGATGTATTAGCAAACGCACCAGATTTTGATTATTTTGAATGACAGCAATATATATTATTTTCTTTTATTATTTCATGGATGTTTGGAGTAAATTAATATGTAAAAATGGATGTAAGGCATTCACCGTCTAATTTTCCTGTGAACGTCAAAAAGGTTAAAGACCACTTACTATGTATGAGTTTGTCTGTAACAGGAAATTAACTACTCATACAATTAAGGCCTCTGCTTGGAGTTCTCCATCTGACTTTGAAGCGCTAATAAGACAAAATTACCCAAATCCAGGAAAGGAATTAAGAAATGTAAAATGTTAATTAAATTCAGAAACAGAATTAATAAGAAAACCAATGCGAAATGGAAATTAAACAAGGGGAAATAAATACATATATATCTGTTTAGACAGCAGGAAAAAAGAATCCAAGAGAAGTACAGAATTAAAAATAGATCTTTAAAAGGTCTTCGAGTGATTTGCCCACCTTTAATAGATTCAGTGATGGTTTCTGAGAAAGTAAATAAGCATCCAATTTCAACAATCTGTGGATGTTTCCTTCACAAAACCAAAGTCCCATAATCACATCTAATTGAAACAGAAAATCAATTTATTTTAAGATGTCATTGAAATGCCTTTTTTGGATGGAATTTGGTAGCTAGGATTATGGAATAATCCTTAACTTCCTTTCCAAGAAGGGGAATCATAATTCAAATTAAACAGAAGAAGAGAGGCAAGTTCTACTATAGAGGCAAGATCTACTATATTAACTTCTCAAGGAAATCTAATCCCTGATAACAGTTCCGTAAACTCTCCAGGCAATTTGGGTTTTGACAAAAATTCAGTGGTTTAGGGATCCTTCCAAATTGGCAATGGGCATTGCAGAGAAATGGCATTTACTGAGGGTTTCCTGATAATTATCTTGTGTTACCACCTTTACCCCTTTTAACCCAAATCTGTTTTTAACATTCTGGGTTGCTCTCTTTTTTTTATTATTAGTGCTTTTAACACATGGTGAGCAGGAAGAAAATGCAATTACATTTTCCTACTACCATATATTTCTGATGAAAAATATTATTGAAGATTACGATGGATTATGTTTTTTACATTTAACATTTGATAATGTTACTAAGATCCAACCCGGGATGATAGAGCTGTTTCAATATTTCTTAATAAATGTTGTGTCTTTTCGATATGTACTTGTTTTAATTTTTACTTTGATTTTGTTTTAATTTTTACTTCGATTTACTACATTTTGACTTTTCATACTTAAGTGTTTGTTAACACTTTAAATATGATTTCCTGATGAAAAAATCATATGTCAGGAAATCGTATTTAAAGTATGAAATTTTGCTGTTTCCCTTGTTCTTCGAGGTCATCGGATATGTGTGTGAGACAGCTGTCTCACCTCAAGAATTTGTGTTCTCTGTTTATTTTGTCCTATTTTTTCTTCTTTCCCTTTGAGATGCCAGTTACAGGTGTGGTTACTGCTTCACAGGTAATGGTACTGTAAGCACACCTCGTAATCAAAGTGGAAAAGGATTATAATTAATGAGATTGATGAAGCTGGGTCCAAGAAAATATTTCAGAAAAAAAAAAAGAGATTTAGAGAGTCAATGGTATAAACCTTGTCTTTTTTTGGATGCATCTGAGTAACTATACCCCAGACACAAGCTCTGTAGCCCAGGTGAGTAGAAGGTGAGTGGACAATTCAGATACATATAAGCAAATACATATTTATATTTATATATAAACATTATATATAATATATATAGCAATAGCAATGGGATATCTATATAGATATGGTGTCTATGTAGCAGTGATATCTATCTATATTTAGAGCAATTGTATATACATATATGTTATATGTATACATGTACAAATATATACAAATATATGTGTATATTTATTTATTATTATTTTTAAAATATTTAATTAATTAATTTATTTTTCACTGTGCTGGTCTTCATTGCTGTATGTGGACTTTCTCTAGTTGCAGCGAGCGGGGGCTACTCTTCCTTGTGGTGCGTGGGCTTCTCATTGCAGTGGCTTCTCTTGTTGCGGAGCACAGGCTCTAGGCACGCGGGCTTCAGTAGTTGTGGCACGTGGGCTCAGTAGTTGTGGCATGCAGGCTCAGTAGCTGTGGCACACAGGCTTAGTTGCTCCACGGCATGTGGGATCTTCCCAGACCAGGGCTCGACCCGTGTCCCCTGCACTGGCAGGCGGATTCTTAACCACTGCGCCACCAGGGAAGCCCCTATCTGTATATTTATAATATATATTTGTATATGTGTGTGTGTGTGTATATATATATATATTTCATCATGATATCATGATGTGTTTCCTTCAGAAAGTATAAATATATAAGTATAATCCATTTTTTATTCTCAAGTGGTATATATATTCCTTTTCCTATTGAATCCATCCATTCGAATCCCTCTCAGTGAGCTTAGGAATACTCTATCTTCTTAAGGATCATGAACAGATCTGTCCGTCTGAGACAGAAAAGAGGTGTAGTCTGAAGGATGTCCTGTGGATTCATCATCTTGGACCATTCGGGGACATAGTCTGGAGAGGTAGGAATAATACGGGTTCATTGGAAGCTGTCACTCTCTAGGGAAGGTCGCGATGGAGTCAGGGTATAATGTACATCCATGCTTTCTAAAGTGTATTATGACTCAGAACACTCATTTAATGAGATTCTCTGGGGGAAGAAGGTGAGGGTAGGTTCTGGGGTCAAATAAGATTTACAGATTTGCAATATACATTAGAATATTAAAATCTCCTAAATATCCTGCAATGAAAGATCCTGCTTTGCCAGCACCCCCACACTTATGTAAATTGAATTTTCTCCTCCCTACTAAAAATGGGCATAACTTTTTGAGAAATACAGTTAGAAAATGAAAGAATTACTGAACAGTAATTATTTTTATTATTGAGAATAAAAATACAACACAACGTCTGTCTTCAGCGTTCTCATCTGGACATTAAGTCGGTTGGATAAAACAGTTTCTAAGATTCCTTTCACATTGGAAGATTTATATCTGATGACAAGAATTACCTGATTTGACTCTAATTATTTTTTCTGCAACATAACAGTCCTTTGCCTCACTTTATCTTTTTTCCATTATGCAGATTTGTTTTTGATAATAGGATGTGTTATCTGGAAATACCCGTATATTATATACAATATATCCTTTTTCCATATGGCCTTACCGTCCTCCAATTTAGTAAGAACACAAAGAAATGCATCCTTTAGAATATCTTCAGTTGAATTTTGAAATCTATCCATTAATGCTAATTTTTCCAGCTGCAACTCATACATCATGAACACACTCATATATAGAGGGGTCTTGAAAAGATGCAAGACTTTGAAATCTCCCATCCTTCTGGAAGTTGCCAAAAGAACATTGTCTTTAGTTTCAAATTTGCTTCTCTCCTGGAAAAAAGAAAACTGCTGACAAAACGAAAGTCTAATTAACTCTCAGGTTTGTAGGAGACGTGTGTGAAATTTTTAAAAATGTGAAAGGTGGCACTTTTCTGTCTTCATTTATAACATGTCCTGTCATCCACCTGCAAGGTTCGTCATTTCTAAATGTCTCACCTGGAAAATGCACGTCGGCTGTCACAAAAGTAGGCAATGATGCTCAAGGTCATTTTAAGTGGAAGGAGTGGATGGAGTTGAAAATGCTTCTTACAAAAATGCAGAAAACAACTGGTTCTACCACATTCTTTAGTCCACTGCAAGCAACTTCATTTAGATTGGTGTAATATGCAGGTGAACTCCAAAGCAATCTAGCAATCGCAGTGTTTCTAAAAGGTTTGGACAAACATTTAAGGAAAGATATCAGAGGCAACTGTCCATTACAGGAAAGCATTAATATCCCAGATCTATATGCAAGTGGTGTATCGTCTGATCTAGCAAGATTGACAGTTTAATACCAAGGGGTGAAGAAGGAGTGGTGATGAAATCAGGATCTCACAGGGGTACCTGCATTACCAAGTTCGTCACAGCCCTATTCACAATAGCCAAGACGTGGAAACAACCAAAGTGTCTGTGGATGGATGGATGGATAAAGCAAAGATGAGATAGATAGGTTGATTGATAGGTAGATACAAAGATAGATAAGATAGATAGTAGATAGATAAGATAGATAGACACTTAGAGACATAGTTATAGATGATAGATAATAGATAGATAGACACACACACAATGGAATATTACTGGATCTTTAAAAATAAGTAAATCCTGACATATCTGACAACACTGAGGGACCATGAGAACATTATGCTAAGTGAAATAAGCCAGATACAGAAAAACAAATACTGCATGATCTCACTTACATCTGGAATCTAAAAAAAAATTGAGCCATAGAGAGAAGCAGAGAGTATAATGGTGGTTTCCAGGGGCTGGGGGCTGGTAGAAATGGGAAGATATTGGTCAAGGGATAAAAAGTTCCAGTTATGCAAGGGAAATATGTTCTAGCAATCTCATGTACCGCATGGTGGCTGTAATTAATAATACTTCACTGTGTACTTGAAATTTACCAAAAGAGTAGATCTCCAGGGTTTTACCACACATGAAAACATCGTAACTAAGTGAGGTGATGGATACATTAATTAGCTTGATTGTGGTAATCAGTTCAAATGGATACGTATCTCATATCATCATGTTGTACACATTAAACACATAGAATTTTTATTTGTCAATTATACCTCCGTGAAGCTAGAAAAACAAAAGAAATGGTAAATTGCACCAGACTATACTAGCAGGATACGTTTGTCACAGAATTACATCCAAATCAATACAGTGGGAGATTAACGACAAAGTACTCACACTCTGTCTCTCTTTTTTTAAAAAAAAGTATTTATTTATTTATTTATGGCTGCATTGGGTCTTCGTTGCTGTGCACGGGCTTTCTCTAGTTGCGGCGAGCGGGGGCTACCCTTCGTTGTGGTGCGTGGGCTTCTCATTGCGGTGCCTTCCACTGTTGCACAGCACAGGCTCTAGGCGCGCGGGCTTCAGTAGTTGTGGCACATGGGCTCAGTAGTTGTGGCGCACAGGCTTAGTTGCTCCGTGGCATGTGGGATCTTCCTGGACCAGCGCTCGAACCCACGTCCCCTGCATTGGCAAGATCCTTAACCACTGCGTCACCAGGGAAGTCCCCACGCTCTGTCTTGAAAGTTGTATAAAGAAAAGTCCTGGCAAGCAGAACACATTGTATTTTCTAGAATTATCCGGAGTTCCAGGTATGATCGTTTGCCTTCTTTAAAGGCATCAGGAAGCATCAGTTCCATAGTTTGGCTATTCCATTAACTTCCAGAGCGACGTCAGCAAACTCATGAAGCTCTAGGGGTCTCAGTATCATAAGTATAATTTACCAGTTCCTCCATCAAACTGTGAGTCCTGCTTTAGAGTACGTAAACCCTAGAGCGTCATCTCACCCAGATTTACTACTCCCATGGACATTTGATATGAAAAACACTGAGTCCCAGTGGAATTATTTGCTGAAGGCTGACCTAGTATCCCAACGTTCATCTTCCAAATTCGAATCCTAGGCTCCTTCTGAAACGGCATTCTACCTCTGAGTTTCCATATTCTGTGTAAATGTACATCCTTCTCTTGTAGAAATCCCCCTTTCCCTTTACATCAGTTCACGTGTTCATGTTCAGATCCATGGAAGTGTTGGGTCAATGCCCCTGCCTTGGACTTTTCTCTGTCTCATGCTTGACTCAGAACAGTTCACTCAGTGACTTCAACCTAATCCTCTGTGATGTCCCCTTACCCATCCATCTCTCAGAACGTAAGTGTATGTTTGACTCTCGTTGATCAGTGAATATTTTATCATCCAAGTTACATGAGAAAGTGCTTATGGAAGATTCTATGATCTGTCCCATTTCCTCCACTTCCTTGCCATGAATCGTATATCCACAACTTTGTCATGTAAGGGTGAAAAAAAGGCCAGCACTGGTAGAATTATCCTTGAGTTCCAGTGGTATGCCACTGCCACCTCTCGCCTGGGCTCCAGGAGAAATACAGAAAGGACATACCGGAAACAAACTACAGACCTGACCCTAGTTACAGGCTGGAGCAGAGTGGCTCAGACTAGCCCATGTCGACCATCCTTTTCAGAATTCAGAAGTGAGGTCAGGTTGAAAAACTGATAGCAAAGGTGACAAACAGAGTGGCCATAAATGTTTTTGGAAGTAATTTACACGTATTTTCAAGGAGTGGCCTTTACTCTTAGTACCTTGCATAGAATATCAACCTGCACTTTTGCCCTAACAAGTGGCCACTTCAAGGCAAGAGAGCACATCAGTGACCAGGATCTACAATTGCGTTTCCAGGAAATCTTACGAGCGAAATTAATGCATGTGTAATCTATCTCAAGTCTTCTTAATGCGCCAGTGTGTGTCAACCATTTTAGCTTTGGCCTTTATAAAAATCAGGTCTTAGAAAAGAGAAAAGGCTTATGCATTCTCTGTGTCACAGGCAGTAAATTGATGTAAGTAGTTTACCTAATGGGAATACTTTTCATGATTTCAGAATTGGGGCCGGCAATGGCTGTCATACTAATGTTCCATTTTCCTTCTATTACTTGCCAGCTGTTGCTTTTAAGTTCTTAAAGAAAACATCACTAGGTAGTCTGAAACATTACCTGAGAAAGCAAGTATTAGACTATAGCATCCCCTCCTCAATTTTCCCTGGACTTAATCCCCTTTTCCAAAAGACTGCTCTTAAGACAGAAGCTAATCTCTCCCTGGATCCACCCTCCATGTAAGTCCATCTTTAATTGGGCAAAGTCTTCCAGTCAACGACTCAGTCCTTTAATCTACTTCGGAAGGCGAGATCTGTCAACGTGAGAAAGAAAAATAGGATTTCTCCAAACGCATCAAAGGAATATCTAATTTAACTCACTGACCATTTAAATCATCCAAACCATGCATTTCTGAATGACATGAGCTTCTCTTTTTCAAGAGGATACGAAAACGGTCCTTGAAAAATCTGCAAAAGAATGATTTACCAACCTGCATTCCAAGGATGTTTGGATAGCTATGTCACAACTTTAAGAAATACTCTCCTCAGACAGAAAGAAGGCATCTATCCCAGGACCAGCAAGAAGTTAGTGATGTATAATGTTCAGTTGAACATCAACCTGGGCATACAATGCTCCAGCTACTAGTCTATGAATAAGACCAAAATTGGCACCAAAGTCCAGCTTGATTTCTCTATTACATGGGTACTACTCAGAGTCCACTGAAAATCATACTTCACTGTTAACTTACTATTTGCTAACAACTGAAAGAGTAATTAGGGCATAAAGCAGACCAGCTCATGTGTGAGAGCTAAGGGTCATTTTTGAGGACCAACTGTCAGCTCTTCAACAGATTTAAATTATCCACCTGCATGATTTCACTCTAAATCATGTATTAACTACAAGGACAACATCACTGATAAGATTGTCCTTTGAATGGAAACTTGCAATCCACAAAATCATATTTGGGGACTAGTAGGGATACACGTTTCACACCAGGGAGAGGTTAGAATAAACAGGGAAATCTGGGATGAACCAGAGCATGGAAATGAGGTAGGGAGTACAGAGGTGAAAGGTATGAGTTGGTCAAGAATACCAGCTGGTCTAAGGGGGTACACAGCCTGGTAGATTGATTATAATCTTGGTCATGCTTTTTCATCCTTTTCTGTATCCATGTCCTTTCAGTATAAATTCCTTCTATAAGGAGGTGGAGTCTATTTCCCCTTCTGTCTCCTGAATCTCTGCTGTTCCTTGTTCCATCCAGGCCATCGTAGACAAGGAATCCCTCAAGCAACTGCGAGCCAGCCTCCAGGAGGAAAGACAAGTGTCTGATGTGAACTGGCCAAAGCCAGGAGGCAACTCAGCCCAGCCTAGAACTGGAAGAACCAGGAAGATGAACGCTCCCTGAAGGAATCACTCAAAGAAAGGGCAAACTAAATGATAATCGTTGATGTTTTAACAGCAGCAGGTTAAGAAACACCACCGATGGACGTTTGGCTAGGCAAATTTCATCAAACAAGGAAGAGTATTAGGCAATGGTCGTGTTAAAATAGAAGTATAAAGTATCGGGAATTCAGTTAGGAATGTCAGAAAGTGGGTGACTGCATGGAGGAGACATCAGTTCAACCTCTGGTCTTGGGAAAATGTCTTTTTCACTTTCACAGTGTCTGAGCCAGGAGGGCATTGTTTCTATCTGCTCCTCAATAGAAAGGATTGTAGACACTGTAATTCCCAAGAGATTCTTCTTCAAGAGAAAATTCTTAATACCTTTATCTTCACTCTACACGTGCATCCTTCAATTTATAAAGTCAAATATGCCACCTGCCATCACTGTAAAAATATAATTGTTTGGACATTTTAATACGTGAGGTTACAAAGGACTGAATGCTTTCCTAAGATAGGAATTTTGAATAAAACCTATTAATGTAACTTTATAGAGACTTGAATGAGCAGGGATGACAAAATAGTCCGGGAAATGGAAGGGTCTATTGTGGGAAACTTGAGCCTCTTTCTTCTGTATTGCTCAGTCATATAATACTACGAACGAAGGGAAAGGTTTCCATTATTGGACCTTCAATATTCATTTGTTGGACCTTACCTAATGTCATAAATATAAAAGGCTTCACGGTAGATTCACAGGCATGAATTTATGTATAAGTACATAACCATGTATGCGAGTGTGCCCCAAAGGGACTGTGCATTTCCCACTAACTCCTTTTTTTTAATTAATTTTTTTGGAGTATAGTTGTTTTACAGTGTTGTGTTAGTTTCTGTTGTACAGCAAAGTGAATCACTTATCCGTATACATGTATCCCTTCTTTTTTAGAATTCTTTCCCATTTAGGTCACCACAGAGCATTGAGTAGAGTTCCCTGTGCTGTACAGAAGGTTCTCATTAGTTATCTATTTTATACACAGTAGTGTATATATGTCAATCCCAATCTCCCAGTTCACCCCACCCCCCCCTTCCCCCCTTGGTAACCATAAGTTTGCTCTCTACACCTGTGACTCTATTACTGCTTTGCAAATAAGTTCATCTGTACCATTTTTCTAGATTCCACATATAAACAATATTATACGATATTTGTTTTTCTGACTTACTTCACTCTGTATGACAGTCTCTAGGTCTATCCACGTCTCCCCACTAACTCTGTTTTTTTAAGTTCTTAACTTTATTTATTTATTTATTTATTTTTGGCTGCGTTGGGTCTTCATTGCTGTGCGTGGGCTTTCTCTAGTTGCGGTGAGCGGGGCCTACGTTTCATTGCGGTGCGCGGGGTTCTCACTGCGGTGGCTTCTTGTTGCAGAGCACAGGCTCTAGGCTCACAGGCCTCAGTAGTTGTGGCACGTGGGCTCAGGAGTTGTGGCTCGTGGGCTCTAGAGCGCAAGGTTCAGTAGTTGTGGCGCACGGGCTTAGTTGTTCCATGGCATGTGGGATCTTCCCAGACCAGGGCTCAAACCCGCGTCCCCTGCATTGGCAGCTGGATTCTTAACCACTGCGCCACCAGGGAAATCCTTCCCCGCTAACTCTTAACAGCAGGTTTTTGCTCCACATAGTTATCTGGGGCAGAGCAAGAGAGTTGCTATATATCCTCTATGAGGTATTCAGGCTCACGCAGGTACTATGTAGCCGCATAGCAAAGGCAGGAGTATGGGATGAGACCTAACAGAAATTCTCCAAATCATCCCTGGTCTTCACACGCTGTGAAGCAACTGTCCTCTAAAGGCTGTAGGAAGAGCCTCAGTACAGAGAGAGGTCTCTCCAAAACAGAAATATAGGAGTAGGACTAGGAAACAAAGGGAAAGAAAACAAAGGGGAAATCCTTAGCAAACCGAAAAGCTGGCTGATGCTGGGCCATAAACAAGAGAGACCACCCATGGAATGAAATCATGCCAGTGCTCCACTGTAATTGATGCTGAAAAGAAAGCCTGGAGCACGCTTTCAAAATGCTTGAAGCCATTAGTAAATTAAACCCAACCAAAGCTTCAAAAAGCATAAATTTTGCTAAACTAGAGGTCATATTGGCATGGCTCCATACTCCAAGGGCTTGATAGAAAAAAAAAAAAAAAAGGTGTGTTTTTTCCCTGGAGTAAAAGATTATGTATTTCACACTCTACTATTCTTTTATACAAAATAACTGATATGCAAAATAAAGATCACGAGACATCCAAAGAAATAAAAATGGATAACTTGTGCTGAAAAGAGAAAATAGTCAATGAAAACAGACACACAGATGGTCCAGATGTTAAACTTATCAGACAGGGTATTTAAAATAGCTAAGATAGAAAGAGAGAGAAAGAGAAGTGGGGGGGAGATGATAGATGGATGGATGGATAGATAGATAGATGGAACTAATGTAGAAGACAAACAAAAGAATGAAACTAGACAAACAGGAAAATAAACAAATAGGGCCTAATCAAATTTAAAAGCTTTTGCACAGCAAAGGAAAACACAGATAAAAAGAAATGACAACCTATCATTTGGGAGAAAAAATTTGCAAACACTGAGACCAAGAAGGGCTTAATTTTGAAAATATATAAACAGTTCATACAGCTCAATATCAAAAAACCCAAACAACCCAATCCAAAAATGGGCAGAAGACCTAAACAGACATTTCTCCAAAAAAGACATACAGATTGCCAAAAGGGTAATGAAATGAGGCTCAACACTGCTAACCATTAGAGAAATGCAAATTAAAACTACAATGAGTTACCACATCACACCAGTCAGAGTGGCCATCATCAAAAAATCTACAAATAATAAATGCTGGAGAGGGTGTGGAGAAAAGGGAGCCCTCCTACACTGTTGGTGGGAATGTAAATTGGTGCAGCCACTGTGGAGAACAGTATGGAGCTTCCCCAAAAAAGTAAAAATAAGGCTTCCCTGGTGGTGCAGTGGTTAAGAAACCGCCTGCCAATGCAGGGGACACGGGTTTGAGCCCTGGTCTGGGAAGATCCCACATGCCATGGAGCAACGAAGCCCGTGTGCCACAACTACTGAGCCTGTGCTCTAGAGCCCACGCTCCGCAACAAGAGAAGCCACCGCAATGAGAAGCCTGCACACTGCTACAAAGAGTAGCCCCCGCTCACCGCAACTAGAGAAAGCCTGCGCGCAGCAACGAAGACCCAACGCAGCCATAAATAAATTAATTAAGTAAAAAAAAAAACTAAACTAAAAATAGAGTTACCATATGATACAGCAATTCCACTCCTGGACATATACCTGGAAAAGATGAAAACATTAATTTGAAAAGATACATGCACCCCTATGTTCACAGCAGCACTATTTACAACAGCCAGGACATGAAAGCAACCTAAATGTCCACTGACATATGAATGCATAAAGAAGACGTGGGGTGTGTGTGTGTGTGTGTGTGTGTGTGTGTATATATAATGGAATACTACTCAGCCATAAAAAAGAATGAAATAATGACATTTGCAGCAACATGGATGGACCTGGAGATTACCATACTAAGTGAAATAAGTCAGACAGAGAAAGACAAGTATTATATGATATCACTTATATGTGGACTCTAAAAAAAAGGATACAAATGAACTTATTTGCAAAACAGAAATAGACTCACAGACATAGAACACAAACTTATGGTTACCAAAGGGGAAGAGTGGGGAGGGATAAATTAGGAGTCTGAATTAGCAGATACACACCACTATATATGAAATAGATAAACAAGGGAATTATCTTGTGGTCCAGTGGTTAGGACACGGTGCTTTCAGTGCTGAGGGTCCAGGTTCAATACTTAGTCAGGGAACTAAGATTCCACAAGCTGCGTGGCATGGGCAAAACAAAAAAAATAAAGGTAAACAATAAGGATTTACCATATAGCACAGGGAACTATATTCAATATCTTGTAATAACCTATAATGAAAAAAGAATCTGAAAATGGATATATATACATATAGTAAAGCAACTATATTTCAATTTTTTAAAACAGTAGGTATTTTGGTAAAGATTTGGAAATTATAAAAAGGCACCAAAAAGAGATACTGGAAATTAAAAACTATGGTATGAAAGATGACATATTCACTGGATCCACTCCACAGGAGACTGGAATAGCAAAAGAAAAAGTATATGTACCTTTGACATAGACCAGAAAAGTATCCAAACTGGTCAACAAAAACTTTAAATAAAAGAGTGGAAGACAAACCAAATAGAGCATCTGACACCTGATGGACAACATCGAGCGCTATAACATATGTATAATTGGTATTTCAGAAAGAGACGAGACATGAGAAGGGGCAGAATAAATACGTGAAAGCAAAATGGCCAAAAAATTTCTAAAGTTGATAAAGTACATCACCCAAATAAGGCAAGAAGCTTGACAATCACCAAGCAGAATAAATACATAGAAAACTATACTGGCTACTGCATAGTCACACTGTTGAAAATAAAGATAAACCTCAAAGCAGCCAGAGAATAAAGACACATTATATTCAGGGAAACAATGAGAAGAATGCAATGTAACAATTCCATTTATACAAGGGAGCCTGGAAGACAGAAGAATAAAAACTATAAATTGCTGAAAGAATTGCTCTCTTACAGACTTGCAATAAAAAAGATGTTAATGATGGAGGTTTGAAACGTAGGAAATAATGCTGTTCTAAATGGAAAAAATGCACTCACATTTAGTAGCACAGAGCAAACAGTAAAAATATGGAGGATTTGAACTATGTGATCAATAAAATATACCTAATTGACATTCTTGTAACAGTACATCCAGGAACTTTATTTTTTTCTTAAACATCTTTATTGGAGTATAATTGCTTTACAATGTTGTGTCAGTTGCTGCTGTATAACAAAGTAAATCAGCTGTATGTATACATAAATCCCCATATCCCCTCCCTCTTGCGTCTCCCTCCCGCCCTCCCTATCCCACCCCTCTAGGTGGTCACAAAGCACCGAGCTGATCTCCCTGTGCTATGCGGCTGCTTCCCACTAGCTATCTATTTTACATTATATATGTCCATATATGTATATATGTCCATGCCACTCTCTCACTTTGTCCCAGCTTACCCTTCCCCCTCCCCGTGTCCTCAAGTCCATTCTCTACGTCTGCGTCTTTATTCCTGTCCTGCCCCTAGTTTCCACAGAATTATTTTTTTTTTTTTAGATTCCATATATATGTGTTAGTATACGGTATTTATTTTTCCCTTTCTGACTTACTTCACTCTGTACGACAGACTCCAGGTCCATCCACCTCACTACAAATAACTCAGTTTCGTTTCTTTTTATGGCTGGGTAATCTTCCGTTGTATATATGTGCCACATCTTCTTTATCTATTCATCTGTTGATGGAAACTTAGGTTGCTTCCATGTCCTGGCTACTGTAAATAGAGCTGCAGTGAACATTGTGGTACATGACTCTTTTTGAATTACGGTTTTCTCAGGGTATATGTCCAGTAGTGGGACTGCTGGGTTGTATGGTAGTTCTATTTTTAGTTTTTTGAGGAACCTCCATAGTGGCTGTATCAATTTACATTCCCACCAACAGTGCAAGAGGGTTCCCTTTTCTCCACACCCTCTCCAGCATTTGTTGTTTGTAGATTTTCTGATGATGGCCATTCTGACTGGTGTGAGATGATACCTCATTGTGGTTCTGATTTGCATTTCTCTAATGATTAATGATGTTGAGCATCCTTTCATGTGTTTGTTGGCAATCTGTATATCTTCTTTGGAGAAATGTTTATTTAGGTCTTCTCCTCACTTTTTGGATTGGGTTGTTTGTTTTTTTGATATTAAGCTGCATGCCCTGCTTGTATATTTTGGAGATTAATCCTTTGTCAGATGCTTTGCGTGCAAATATTTTCTCCCATTCTGAGGGTTGTCTTTTCAATGGTTTAGAATATATATTGCTTTTCAAGGGCACCTGGACATTCGCTAGCATGATGTTCTATGCCTTACTATAAACCTCAAAAACCATTAAAGCGTTGCAATCATATTAAGTATTTTTGCTGACTAAAAGGATATTAAATTTTATATCAGTTGCAACTAAATATGTAGAAAATGTCCAAGGCACTTTAACAAAGCAAGAGGTATGTCTGTGTATTCTGTCTCTGTGTGTGTGTGAGAGAGAGACAAAGAGAAACAGAGAAAATTCATATATTAGGAACTTAAGACAATATTTTTTAAAACCCAGAGAATGAATACGAAATGACAAGAAAGTTAGGGAATGTTGACATCTGAAGATGAAAAGACCACATATCAATATGTGTGTGATGGAGCTAAACTGTACTTGGACTTAAAGAAAAGCGTAAAACCAGCAGAGTAAGATTTGACATTAACAACCTAAAAAAGAAGAGCATGCAAAAAAAAATAAATAAAATAAAATAAAATAAAAAAGAAGAGCAAAATGAAGCCAAAGTTGAAGAAACTAAATAATAAAAGCAAATGTAGAAATCAATATTTTAGAAAACATGCAAAATAGAGATATCAAGATCATTAAATGTTTTCTTCTGAAAATTTAATACAATTGATAAATGTTTATGAAGACTGATCAGGAAAAACAGAGAAAACACATATTACTAACGGCAGAAATGGTAAAGGGACAATAGACGTGAAAACGCTGATGAGGGTACACCACGAATAACTTTATGGTAATGAATGCAAAAACGTAGATAAAAATAAACATTCCCTAAAAATATCACCATTTATCAAAACTGACATAAGGGGAAATAAAATTCAAACAGATGTATAACTACCAAATTAGTCTGAAACGTAATAATTTTAAAATACCATAAAAAACTTCCTTCAGGCCAACAGATCTACTGGTAAATTCTCTAAAATATTTAAAGGAGATATGACACTAATACCACATACACACTTTTGAAAAATAACATGAACGCTTTTCCTCTTGTTCTAAAAGTCAGCATTACCTTGATACCAAAACCTGATAATATGAAAAACTAGCAACAATACAGAACAGTAAGTTCATGAATCTATTGGCAAGAATGCCCAATAAAATCTTAGGCAGTTGAATCCAGCAACATTTTTAAAATTTGTTATATTACGACATTGAAAAATGAGAACAAAGGGAAGATTTACACCGTCGACATCAAGAGATACTATAATATTACTTTCAGTATAGTAACACTGTAATAGTGAGATGGATAAGTATAACGCAGGAAGAAATAGAATATTTAGGAACAGACTCAAGCATATATAAACCATTTTCAATAAACGATATTGGAAAAGAGAACCTAGATTTCTACCTCACAACAGCTAATAATTAATTCTAGATGTGATATATACCTGAATTTAAAAGAAAGACTCTGGAAGAGAATATAGAAGAATTTCACTTTACCCATAGTGTAGCAAGATTTCTTGGACAGGACAGAAAAAAACCAACCATAAAACACCAAATGGAAAAATTATATTCGATCAAATTGATCATTTCTTCTTACCACAGAGACCACTGTGAAAATATTTAGGCTAACCATAGACTGATAAAAATTACACATAATATATATAAAATATTATATATATATATAAAATATAAACTCCTACAAACAAGCAATAAAGGGTAAACAATGCAATAAAATGGTTAAAGACTAAAACGTGTAATTCACAATTCAATACATAAAAATTACCAATAACCATATGAAAATTTGCCCAACATTAAATTCAAACCGTATCTACCAGAATAGTCTAAATTATGAAGACGGATGATTCCATGTTGGTGACTACTGTGGAGCAACTGGAATTTTCTTGCTTTGCTGAAGGAGTACAAAATTAGACAACCTCTTTGGAAAACTAGTATTTTCTTACAAAGTTAAAAGTGTGTCAATCCTACAACTCAACAAGTCCCAGTAACATGAAGAAATATGTCCATGCAAAGATATGTGCACAGGTGTTTATAGAACGTATATTTGTAACAGCCCAAACCTGGAAACAACCCACATGTCCAACATTTGGAGAAAAGTTAAACAGTCTATTTGTCCAAGCCAGTACTAACGTGCAATAAAAATGCATGATCTGTTGGTACACACAACACCATGATGAATCTCAGGAATGTTATATTGAGTTTAAAATAAATGACAAAACATATAATGTTATCTAATAAAAAGTATAAGAACGGGGAAAACTTTTCCAGAGCGACAGAAGCTAGGTTCTGGTGGGGAGTAAATTGATGGGGAATGGTCGTAGACAGGGACTTTCTAGAATTATAGAAATATTCTGTGCATATATCAGGTGATTATTATACAAACACATAAATTGACAAAAAGTCCAACTGAGCACTGAAAATCAGTGCATTTTCTGGGTGTCAAAAGGCATCTCAATAAAAATGCGTTTTTGAATCCAACATTCAATACCTTTTATTGTTTTTAATTTAATATTTTAAAATTATTATTATTATTATTTTTTGGCCACGCCTTGCATCTGGTGGGATCTTAGGTCCCAGGCCAGGGCTCGAAACCCGGGGCCACGGCAGTGAAAGCACCGAGTCCTAACCACTGGACCACCAGGGAAGTCCCCTAACGTTCAGTACCTCTTAATAAAACCTGACAGAAAATTACCTCTTTCAAGCACAAGGCAATGAAAGAAAAAAGGTTTGATACCTAGTACAAATTCTATTTAAGAACCAAAGGTAAATTGAGTGTAACTACCGTGATGCATCTGAGATTTTAGAATGAGAAATAGCTCGCAAATAGGAAAAAAAAAAAAAAAAAATCCAGTCGGAATCCTACCAATGTCTTTGGGGAAGTTTCCATGCTTCATTGGTTTATATTTTTCTTCAAATGATTCATAAAACACACTCTTTTACCTATTGGCATGATCTGCTGTGTTTTAGGAGTTAAAAAAAAAAACAATAAAGATGACTATGGTCTTTATGGGTCAACCCACAGCCAAAAGATGGATGGAATTACTGGGAATTGGTGGGAAGGAGTTTAGCTCCAGAATTCAAATTCTATTAGATTATATCGCACTTTTATTCAAGCAATGTCAGCCTCGTATATTTCATTTGATTCTAATTTGATGCTAAAACAAGCCACAGGACTTAAATGGTTTCTTGTTGAATTTGTGACGACAACTATGATATCACTAATCACTTCTGAGTAAGCTGGGTGTCTAGACTCCAGGGAGAATGGATCCCTGACCTCTTTCCAAGTGCAGGCTGTAGCTGGTATAAATAACAGACCTATGTACCTGTGGCAGACAAAAATGGAACTGCAGTCCTAGTTACAAACGTCAGAGAAAAATCTATTGAGACAAGTGGCAGGAGGCAACACAAAGATCATTAAGTTAAAAGGGTCTGTCACACTCTTCACCCCACATGGCTTTGCTGAGAATGTGTCGCAAAGCATTTTGGTCTCATTTGGAAGCCTTGAAGACTTCAGATTTAGCATGTACTGAGAGTTCAAGGGGAAAAAATCCACCTCCATGAATTTTCATGAAATGAGTAGGCTTAAAAACTGAACCACTACAGATTTAACCCATCATATCACAGAATCCTCCAATTTAAGATGCTCTCAGGAGACCCACAATGTTATGTAATAGTTTCTAAGGAGGTGAAAGTTTCACGTTTTTCTCCCCCAGTAATTACACTTATTTAAGACGTCTACAAAATGGAAAGATAGTATTTTTCTAGGCTCTCATGACGTTGTAGGTATGGACAGGAAAATGTCACCTGCCATATGAGTAAACAAAGGATGTTGCAGCCATCAAGCCCTCAGCCACTGCAGCCTCCCCCAGCTATGCACCCTGAGGGGATTCAGGATGGAGAAAAGCAGGGTACTGGCCCTCAATAGGTAAGGTGCATATCAAAGGAATGATTTCAACGAGACCACACTCTTGCATCTTCCCATACATAGAAAGTGCTAAATTCATTAGCTTGAGATGTCTGGTTTTTCTTTAAATAACAGTAATCTTTTCAAACTCTCAATGTAGTAGGCTCTACACTGTTTCTCATCTCCCAATCAGCTTTACGCAAAGGCAGAAGTGAACTGCCTGCTCATTTTGCCCATGGTCAAAGGAACGTAAGGAAGAGAATATGACATCTCTCTTTGGTTGTGAGTTTTCTTGCATATAGTCTCTATATGTCTGTCCTCACTGCTTTTCAATTAAGTACCATTATTGTGCTTGTTGCAAAAATAAAAATGCTTGCACTAAAAAAACAAGACAAAAAACACAAAACACCCCCCAAAACAGTACTCTTTTAATGTTCCAAGTACCTAGTGTTTGTTGCAATAATTCCTATATATCCTGGCTCCTCCCAGGTTTAAGTCCTCAGGATGCCTGCCTAATGAAACATAATTCTCAACTTTTAGGTTGTGCATTTTCTTCAGGCGACATAGGTAAGATATTCAAATTAGATTAGCAATTGAGTCATGCCATGCATTTCGGTATGTATATGACATCTCATTACGTCATACATTTTCCAGGTGTGTCGTTACCGGTGTCCATGTCAAGAATCGGCAAATCACCTCTTCCTGTGCCAGAGCGTGTGCAGTGCTCAGTGAATTTTAAGAGAGAAAAATAGATTTTTGTAGCATCATTAAGAAAATAAACCACCAGATTTTTTTATACCAGTCTCTTATATATGTCCTGTTAAGTTAGTGGATGAAGCAAATAAAGACATTTTGTACCACCGTTTGATCAGTTCTGTTCACTGAGATTTACTTTGAGTTTTATAGTTCAAACAGTAAAATTAAAATCTCTCCTCCATCCTTCTGCAGGAATGTGTCATTTTTAATCATTCATCAGTGAACTCTTCCACCCAAGCCAGTTTTCCAAAATCTAACCATTTTGAAGGGAAACACTTCTTAAAAACTAGGTTATAATTTAATATCTTCTTTAAATACTCAGAGCCATTTAAGTGAGTGCTTCCCAAATTGTATTGTTGGGCACACTAATCCCACTGGGTGTGATGTGATACCTGAAATATACTGCATAACACCTAGTAAAACCCTGTGGAATTGTTGCTTCCATAGATACATTTTAGCCGATGCTAACTTATTATCTTTTAAAAATAATGGAATTTCAATAAGGTACAGTATATGCAAAATAGAATGCATACATCTTAAGTATGCAGCTTCATGAATTCGGACAAATAGATGTATCCATGGAAGCATCAACAGAATAAAATATAAAATATTTCCATCATCCCAGGAAGGTTCTTCCTGGCCACTTCCAAAAATTTTTATATCTCAAGATAATCATGGATTAGTCTCACCTGATCCTGAAATTAGTAGAATCACCTAGTAGGTATTCTTTTGTATCTGCCTTCTTTCATGGAACAAAACGTTTCTGATGGACATTTAGGCTTCTTTCCAGTTTAATTTCATGTATTCTTGATAACTCGGCATCACAATCATGGAGATCATTGACCATATGGTGTGCTGGTCAACTCTAAGAGGGATACATTTAAGTATTGCTTTTGTACCATCATGTTAATCCAACTAACTAAAACTGAATTATCTAACTGTATCTGATTTTAATATGGTGAGAAGCTATAATACGAAGCAACTCAAGGAAGTGGACACAATATCAAAATGGTCCAAAGTAAAGTGGTACCCAGTTAAAACTACTTACAATAGACATTTTATCTATTGGTTCAATACTCTTAAACAGAACTTGGTAGACAGTCTAAAATGCAACATCAACACAACAAAAAGACAGCCCATCACTCTGGTACCCACCAGGAACCAAAAAAAGAATCCACTGGTATCAGATTCTACCTAAGATTTCTACCTAAGAAACACCCAGCTTTAGAAAATTCTGTTTGAGCATTCAGAATTGTACATTATTCTTACAACAACTTCAAGACAACTAAGGTCATGAAAAACTCTTATGCCTGGAAATCATTTTCCTTAAAGCACAGGGATTCAGGAAATGCTGGTAAGATGTCATTTCCATGCGATGAAGAGTGGCTCCCGCTCGCTGCAACTGGAGAAAGCCCTCTCACAGAAACGAAGACCCAACACAGTTAAAACTAAATAAATTTATTAAAAAAAAAAAAAAAGAAAGGCAGCTTGTTCCTCTGAGGATAATTTACTTTCTGAAGGAGGCATTCCTAACCACTGATCCATATATGAGTTGAAAATCCCTGAAATTGTGTTACGTGCAAAGGCACATATGCACATTTTTCAGGTCAAGGTCAATCATTTTGATCAGATACTCATACGTGTTTGTGACTCAAAGGATGCTAATAATTGCTGCTTAAATAATGATATCTTATCTAACCTTGCCGATACCTTCAGAAATGTCAGAAAAAAATAATTTCTTATAATTCGGGGAACCACGAAGTTCTTAAACTAAAGACCAGTGACTCCTGTTTTCAAATGGCAGCAAAAATTTTTGTAAAAGCAAAGTTTTCATCTTCTGATAAATCCTTTCAAGGTTCAGACTGTTCAAAAGCTAAGTAGAAAAATTAAAGGAAACAAACGTTTGCCAACTTTTGAATCCATGCCATTGCACAACTATGGTTTCATACTTTCTAATCACAAAGAAGATGTACAAAGTGCATTCATATGTGATTTTACATCGGGACAGAGTAGAAAAGTTGTACTCATAGATGTCCTTTTAGGAAAGCATAGAATAGTTCCATTAATATTATAATATCATACTTGGCGGGAGGGTATTAAAATAGTCTTCAGTTTAATTTCATTTCGAAGATCTGGTTTTACTCTGTCAGTCCACTGACTTCAGATGAACATGGTTACATTTCTATCTGGTCTTTGCAAAAATAACAAGTGAGAACATTTGGGATTACAGATCTTATTTAAAGAACTGTATCACTTGAAGCTGCAACTAAATATGTAAATGTTAATGGCTTATTTTACACAAATCAAAGTTGCATAAATAATTTCATATTAACATATGTACAAGTAATTTGCTCTTATTGACCCTGATGGGCTTATCAACTCTCATAAAGGTTGAACCACTTATTGGACACATACACACAGTTTTGTTTTTTTTTTTAATCACGAAAGCGTAAGAAGTCTTCGATTGAATTCAATCTGGGGTGAAGGAAACCACAATATTAAAATTGCATTTTAAAATTTCCTGACTAGAAAAAAAAAAATAATTGGAAAACAGGGATAACCCTGAATCCTTTGGTCACACAAGCCCCAGGGCCAAAATAATGGGTTGATTTAGCTAGAACAAATGGTACTTACTTAGATGCTCCTGAAGCATTCCAAATGTTTAAGAAACTACATGCAACATGTACTTCGGAGCAGCCAAGTCTCATTTGTAACCAAAAGCGGGGAAAAAAAAGGATAAGGCATCTCGTTCTAGAATAACAAGCTTCTTTTGATATGACCACGCTTATGTCTGTAGCCTTACCTAGCTCCCTTCTGGAGCAACTAACTTCTGTCTCAGCCATGCCAGTCGGCCAAGGCAGACAACTTCATTCTTGAAAAGAATGTCACACGGATGGGCTCCCTTCTCCTTGTGAATTCACTGTCATTCTTCAAAACACACTTTAGGTTTCTTTTTTTTTTGCGGTACGCGGGCCTCTCACTGTTGTGGCCTCTCCCGTTGCGGAGCACAGGCTCCAGACGCGCAGGCTCAGCGGCCATGGCACACAGGCTTAGCTGCTCCGCGGCATGTGGGATCTTCCCAGACCGGGGCACGAACCCGTGTCCCCTGCATCGGCAGGCGGACTCCTAACCACTGCGCCACCAGGGAAGCCCCACTTTAGGTTTCTTACTCCATTAGCTGTGCCCTGATCCCCTCTACCATCCCACTCCAAGCTTGGTTAGACGACATTTCTGTGTAGTCCATTAACACCCAGGTGCACCTAAATGACAGTACTTTCTATTTTGTATTTCAACTCTTTGTTGGCTCCTAACCTTTACATCGTATATGGCTTGAAGGCCGGCCCTGTGTTTTTCATCCTTACATACATGGTGCTCAACACAATGTCTGGCCATATACTGTTTTCCACCATGAGTTTAAAAAAATGAACAATAACTTCAATGATATCTTCCTTTTATATAAAGTTTAAGAACATTGAGGATACTTAATTTCTTTGGAATTTATTTTGTTTTTGGAAAAGCTGTTTCTGTTAATCAAATCCATATTTATTGACTGTGAGAATTTTACCTGCATTAATAATCCTTGAAATAAAATGACCCTAAGCTGAATGGCTTTTTTTGAAATATTGATAATTTGAGTTGCAACAATATCTGAATTATAAATTAGATGCTTTCTTAAAAATATATTAAGAAATTGAATTGTTTTAAGGAAAGACCTAATTGTGGACAATTTTTAAAAACTTTTTCTTCCTTTCTTTGTTCCTACCCCACTCACTCTGTCTTGTGGTTTCTTATATTCAAGTGAATTTATCCCATTGTCTTATTTTCCATTTCATAGATTTGCATCCTCTATCAGGTTCTCGATACTTGAATGTTCAATTATTGCATAAATGCTTTCACTTATCTCTCTGCATTTTGTCTCACTTTCCTTTAGTTCATCTCACAATATGTATTCCTTTCTACGCAACACTCCAATGTTTAAGAACTTCAATTAGTCCTCGTTATAAAATTCCTTCCATTCAAGACTCCCAGCAATCTGGCCTCCAGGAACTTGTCTCAACTTACAACCCAGATTACACATAACTCCATTAATGGAACTTGTACAGACTGCAGTGCCTTTGGCTGAAACAAAAATTACCAGTTCAAATTGGCTTTGAGTATTAGAACTATGTATTATCTCAGAAAGTGTTACACGCCAAATCAGGGGAGCTCCCGAGTGACAAATCCAGAGACCCAACAATATTTGCAAAGATCCACACTCCTTCCATCTTTCCATTCTGTCAGCTTGATCCTCAAGCTAGTTTCTTTCTTTTCTCAAGATGACGGCCCCAATCTTACACATCATAACACATATCATAGAAGAATACAACACATCCACAGTACACACAATAATGTCCGGTGGCAGAAGAGAGGCTATTTCCTCATACTTTTCCCTCAAACCCCCAATACAAGTTATTCAAACTTTCCACTGGTTTCACTCCCTAACTCATTTCAAGAGAGAGTCACGAGACCTCTGAAAATGGCTCACACCAAGAATAATGATCCTTGGATCCAAGGATAGGGTCATGAAGTTTTGAGACACTTCAGGTTGGGTTCATAGTTAAGAAATACCAGAATTATGAAAAATATCTTTCACCTGCCTGTTCAGAGTCATTGCCTCTTCTTCCCTCTCCCTTGAGGCTAAACTGTGTGGATAAAATCCTGTGAAAGCTAGAAGACAGGTTGGTAATTCCAATGGGATTCTTGATTCTGAATCACTCAAGTGGCCTTCGCATGGTTTTTCAGAAGGTCACATCACAGCTTGACCCACCCAATGAATAACTTCTCTCTTTCTTTAACTCCTTGGGCTGAGAGATGCTGACAGCTCCACTACTGCTAGCCCTGGGTTCCTGTAGTAATTTCTATATCTCTGAATATAATTCAGCTTAATGACCCAGTTACTTACAATTTAAATGAGTCTTCTGAGCTGCTTATATCACTACCTATAACTTAGATATGGCATTTGGCTAGGTGTTACAGAAAGAAATATTGCTGTACATATAAGGAAAATGTTAAAAAGAATTAAGAGATTCTAACATTCAATATAAAATACCCATTAGAACACAAAATTTAGAGCAAATGTAACTAGAAATAAATAAAGGGTTATAATTATGCTAGGGTAAATTCCCAGTCAAATAAGTCAAGTTGTAATGCTACAGTTAGGAAATTAAAAATGCAGACAACCCTATTTGGTGAGTAAATTAAGATTAACTTTAGGGATTACTATAATTTAAAAAGACACCAAGTGTATACACTGTACATTTACAACCCATACAATGAAATCTGAATACTACTGTCAAGGGAAAACTTATAAAATGTAGCCAAACAATTGATTTCAAGGCTTAAACTAATGTAAACTAACATGTTCATATAGCCAAAACTTGAGTAGTTTTTGGACCAAAAAGATCTAAGAGCACTGATAGAATATAAATACTGGCTAAGGGGGTTAGTGGTAAGTGATTTGGGAGGGTCTGAGAGAAAAATCACTTTTTAAGGGCAAAGGCATGAGGAATGATTTTGAGGATATGTCTTGTTCTTTTCCCTATTTTTACAATATTTTAGAGACTAGCTTAATGGTTATACTTGACTTGATTGGACCCAGCTGTGGTTATACATATGGACAAAGAGTAGAAAACAGCTGGAATTTATGTAATGTGAGAAATCTGAACTATTTCCAGGGCCATTAAATGCTATGTTAATCACATGAATGTGAAATGGGTCTTTGAGACATTGTGTTGTGTTTCCGTAAAACTTAAATCTTCCTTTCTTCAATGTAACTTCTGAAATTCTGGGTTCAAAAAAAAATCACTCTGTCCAATAAATTAATTTATTAATTTCTCAAGACTTTGTCCCTCAGAGCAAAATTCTGTTAGACCAAAAATTACCATCACCGTTTTGGACTACAGCATTTGACAAGCACCAATCAAAGTAAAACACTGGAACTGCGTGTTATCTGGAGAGCAACTGGCAATCTTTTTTTTTTCTTTTTTAATGGTGAGATAGTAAATATTTTTGGATTTACGTGCAAACTACTCAACTTTGCCATCTTTGTGAGAAGGTGGCCATAAATAATATGTAACCAGATGGGTATAGCTGAGTTCTGATAAAACTTTATTTATAAAAACAGTTGGTAGATTGGATTTGGCCCATGGGTCTTAGTTTGCATACACCGACCCCCAACTAAAAAAGATGTAAAAAATTACAATCCCAACATCATTTTGTTTTTATAAGTTCTGAAGGTGGAACAGGGATTGCTTTGTTGATAAAAAGGGTTGGAACGCCAGTCCTATTGACTAGAAACGAGTGTAAAGTATTTCAAAGGAAGCTTTAATATTTTCACCAACGTCCAGATAGTCTATGCTGACTCTTCCTAATTTCTAAAAAACAAAAGAGAACCGTTCAATTCTCACTAAATTGCATTCCAAAATCATCAGGGGTTAAGACTTGGTTGGAATTCCATTTGAAGACCTCCCAGTGATGAGTTTCAAGGATGCATAACAAAGTTAACGTTATTTTACATACCAGAGAATGTTTTTTCTTTTTCTTTCTGGAACCATCCCTCCACCCTTTGGGATTCTACTGGCTTTTATCTACTTACAACATTTAATTAGGATTCTTTCCCCCCTTCTCACCAAGGGTTGAGCAAATGACCTGGCTGGGTCAAGAGGCTGATGCCTAACATGTTTCATCCATTAAATAGGTGATTGATTAGGCATGCCTGAGCACAGACTGACTTAATTCCACCAACCAGAGAGAAGCAAACTCAGAAACACGTGGGACAACACCACTAATCATTAGAGAAATGCAAATCAATGAGGTGTCACCTCACACCGGTCAGAATGGGCATCTTCAGAAAATCTAGAAACAATAAATGCTGGAGAGGGTGTGGAGAAAAGGGAACCCTCTTGCACTGTTGGAGGGAATGTAAATTGATACAGCCACTATGGAGAACGGTATGGAGGTTCCTTAAAAAACTAAGAATAGAACTACCATAGGACCCAGCAATCCCACTACTGGGCATATACCCTGAGAAAACCAGAATTCAAAAAGAGTCATGTACCACAATGTTCACTGCAGCTCTGTTTACAATAGCCAGGACATGGAAGCAACCTAAGTGTCCATCGACAGATGAATGGATAAAGAAGATGTGGCACATATATACAATGGAATATTACACAGCCATAAAAAGAAACGAAATTGAGCTATTTGTAGTGAGGTGGATGGACCTAGAGTCTGTCATACAGAGTGAAGTAAGTCAGAAAGAGAAAAAAAATACCCTATGCTAACACATATATATGGAATCTACAAAAAAGAAAAGTTCTTAGGAACCTAGGGGCAGGACAGGAATAAAGACGCAGATGTAGAGAATGGACTTGAGGACACGGGGAGGGGGAAGGGTAAGCTGGGGTGAAGTGAGAGAGTGGCATGGACATATATACACTACCAAATGTAAAATAGATAGCTAGTGGGAAGCAGCCGCATAGCACAGGGAGATCAGCTCGGTGCGTTGTGACCACCTAGAGGGGTGGGATAGGGAGGGTGGGAGGGAGACGCAAGAGGGAGGGGATATGGGGATATATGTATATTTATAGCTGATTCACTTTGTTATAAAGCAGAAACTAACACAACATTGTAAAGTAATTATACTCCAATAAAGATGTTTTAAAAAAAAAGAAAAAAAGAAAAGTGTGAGCTGCAGGTCAAGCAGTTCAGGGCTCCCCTGAACGCCTTCCACTGGAGGTAAGTTGACATTGACTGTGCGAAAAAGGGCTGTTACTAGGGTAGAGACACAGGAGAGATGAGTGCAACTTCCATTGAAGTTAAAGAGTTTGATTTTATACAAATTTGAGGTAACATCAAAGCATTCACATGGCAATGTATTTTAGGCAGTAGAATGGGCACAGGACTGAAATTCGAGAGGATGTTGAACATTTCAGATGGCATCTTAGGCACCTGCTGTTTTGTAAAGTGAGTAGAGCTGTGCTGGGTCATGTTGGAGACATTCCTGGGGAGGTTATTGCATCTGAGGTAGTGAATGCCTGTGATAGATGTCAAAACCAAGGCCAAAACAAAGGATACCCCACAGTCGGGGCCTTTTCTTGCATAATAAAACTATTAAAATTATAGAGAACTACTCTTTCTGTTTTTCCATGAAAACGTATGGATGCAACACATAATTTGAAGGACAAATGAAAACTAGCATCTATTTTTGAGATTGTCCTCATTCCTCAATAATCAAATAATCAAATAATGTCCTCAAATAATCTTGATTCAGGCTTGGATGTTAGTCCAGGTACGTGGAGAAGCAGACAGGACAGGGTTCAATGTGCAAAAGATTTATTAGAAGGATGCTTCTCAGAGAAAACAGGAAGGCAGTCAGGAGGGACTGGGGGAACCAGTTCTCTACTTGAGAACCTAAGAGACTATTAGCCTAGAGCTGCAGTAAAACATTTATAATTGCAACTAGAGATTATCATACCAAGTGAAGTAAGTCAAAAAGAGAAAGACAAATACCACATGATATCACATATATGGAATCTAAAATATGAAACAAATGAACTTATCTACGAAACTGAAATAGACTCACAGACATAGAGAACAGACTTGTGATTGTCAAGGGGGAGGGGGAAGGGGAGGGATAGACTGGGAGTTTGGGGTTAGTAGACGTAAACTATTACATATAGAATGGATAAACAACAAGGTCCTACTGTACAGCACAGGGAGCTATATTCAATATCCTGTGATAAACCACAATGGAAAAGAATATAAAAATGTATACATGCATATAACTGAGTCACTTTGCTGTACAGCAGAGATTAACACCACATTGTAAATCAATCATACTTCAATAAAAATATTTATATTGATATACAAATTTGTGAGGTGAATAGGTTTAAATGACCCCCACTATCTTAGTCCATTCAGGATGCTATAACAGAATACCCTAGACTGAGTAGCTTATAAGTAACAGAAATTTATTTCTTACAGTTCTGGGGACTGGAAGCCCAAGACCAAGCCTCCAACAGATTTTGTGTCTGGTGAGGCCCCTCTCCCTGTTTCATGGATACCATCTTCTCACTGTGTCCTCACACGGTAGAAGGTATGAGGGGGCTCTCTGGGATGCCTTTTACAAGGGCACTAATCCCATCATGAGGGTGCCACCTTCATGACCTCGTCACCTTCCAAAGGACCTACGTCCTTTGCCATTCATTCTATGGCATCCAAGGAGCAGCCTCATTGATAGTGTTGTCATAATTTCATTATATATCAACACTGTATATAATATCCCCTTTGGCAAGAAGGAGTGACATCCTTATAACCTAAATCGTTAATATGTCCAAAGAAATTGCTTCTTTCTCTGGCGATGATTTCCTCAGACTTTGAGCTGTTCATTTGATGCCTGTTGTATTTTTCAGCATGAATATCTGATAGGACAGCAACATTCTAAGTCACTGAGGCTTTTTCATGCTTGGATCAACATTGACTATTTCTCTGTCTAGCTAAAGAGAAACTTTATTTATTTATTTATGGCTGCGTTGGGTCTTCATTGCTGAGCGCGGGCTTTCCCTAGTGGCAGCGAGCGGGGGCTACTCTTCATTGAGGTGTGTGGGCCCCTCACTGCAGTGGCCTCTCTTGTTGCGGAGCACAGGCTCTAGGCGTGCGGGCTTCAGTAGTTGTGGCTTGCAGGCTCAGCAGTTGTGGCTCATGGGCTGCAGAGCGCAGGCTCTGCTGTTGTGGCGCACGGGCTTAGTTGCTCCATGGCATGTGGGATCTTCCCGGACCAGGGCCCGAACCCATGTCCGCTGCATTGGCAGGCGGAGTGCCAACCAGTGCACCACCAGGGAAGCCCCGAGAAACTTCTTTGATTTGTCATTTAATCTTCTGAGATTTATAAGTTTGAACTGAAATTGGCATAATTCATAGCTATCGTCTAACTGTGGATTTTGTGGTATGTACCATTTCTGGTTACTCCCGTATCCTATAAATATAATTCGGGAATTTAAAAAAATCTGCCATAATTCAAGATTAGTTGTTAGTATAATAAAGACAATATTAAGGTCGTACGTATTAGGTATTAAGAGGGTATTAAGTAAATGAACAGAACTGAACAGATCTGTTCCCAACTCAGCCTTTGCATATATATATAAACTCTTAGTTTGCTGTTTCATCATTGGGAAGAAAAAGAGGTGTAAGTCACTCTAAATTCTGCTATTCGAATGAATATTCAACACAGATGTGAATGCAGTATTTTCCATAGGACTCAAAATATACTCATTAAGGTCATCCACATTGAAGCCCGAAACAATAACTAAGTAATAAGGAAATGAATTACCACTGTAAATAGAGCAACAATTTTGAGGTGCCGCAGATGTGAATATCAATCTCAAATTGGTCCTATAACTTCAGGACACAGATCATCTCTCTGAATATTTATGATCTCAGAAGTATGAAAAAGTTAATAATCCCAATATGATAAGATAGTGAGGACTAGATATAAAACAGAAGGAAAGTTTCAGGCATGTAATCGATGCCTGTTAAGATGCTTTTCTTGTTTTTATTGAGAAGATGAAATCATGACCTCATCATGACTCTGGTTTACTTGAGTGGAATTGTGGACTTCAAAGGAAAATACAGCATTATCATACACATCTTTTCAACATGCGAAGGAACTGAACGGTTTTGGAAGGCATGCACAGCATCAATGATTCCTTGAGGCTGTTCCTTAGAAATATAAATGAAAACCAATTTATTCACTGAAAACCATGGACAGATACTGATAATAATTACTGTATTTCCTCAACATGTTGAAGAAAGAATGTGATATTTCCCAGACCGTTATGTCATTGCACTTGGACTTTGTACATGTTAGATTGTATCATTATACACTCATAAAGCGTCCATCCAGAAGTAACAACAGTGGAAAATACATCTTCTTACTTTTATTTTTCCTTGCAGATGCTTCTGGTTAGCCCAATAGATGAAGGAGAGTCTAGCATGGCCCAGGCTGGGCAGGGCATTGGGACAAGACATGGTACACGAGGCACCTGAACTCTTAGAGAACCACACAGAATATTTAGAGCTGATTTGCAAGTCAGTGGTAACCTCTCTGATAACCCAACAGACTTCCTTTACATTTCATTATATAAATATGAAAAGAATCTACAGAAAAACAACACCACAGTTTTCTGTGGACAAACCTCAGCTCGTGTGCCTCCGCACAACCATAAAACCCTTTTGATGCTAATGAAGAACATAGATGACATATATTATCCCCAGCTGATAGGCACTCTTCATTATATGATTTGGTAGAAATGTAACCTTCTAAATAGAAATTTTAAAACTTTGACATTTCAGTAGACTGCAACGAACTACATACATGGTCAAGATGGAATGATGTTCATATTCACTACGTAGGAACATAGAAGTGGCACTGAGATAGTTGCACGGCTAAAAATGATATGAAATTTACATTAATTAAAAGAGCGAATAATCACTTTAATAAAATGCGTAAGAAAAGTGTGCCACAGAATAATCACAGGACACGGATCTTAGAGAAAGTGTCACGCTGACACTTATTTTTAACGTGAATTATCTCAGAACTGGGATGTCTGGTTATAGTCTTACAAAGGAGTGAAACGTCACTGAAAATTTTACATGAAGAAGAGGATAAACGATGTTCCTTTCAAGAGCTGATAATGGTCAAGTAGCATTTCTCATTTTCTTGCAGTGATTTGTAAATGTTTTTCTATCTTCATTACCATAGGTATTCTCTTCTAAATTTTTAGTGACTATTAAAAATGGGAGGGCTTTGGGACTTCCCTGGCGGTCCAGGGGTTAAGACTCTGTGCTTCCACTGCAGGGGACGCAGCTTCCATCCCTGGTCAGGAAGCTGAGATCCCACATGCCGCACGGCGCCACCAAAAAAAGAAAAAGAAAAACGGGAGGGCTTTGTTTGTATTGGTATTACTAATAGTAAATTTCACAAAGTGTTAAATATTTTGAAACAATCACAAAGATTTTATCTGGAGAGGGTGAAGGGCAGAATCGATCAGTTACCATCTTTCATAGCATTTTACATAGAGGTATGGTTAACAGTCTCCCGATTCTGAATTATATATGTGTGGTTTGGACTCTATCATTTTCATATGCTCTTTGGTTATCTTCTTGGCTTCTGGAGCTACTCCCATAGTAGATGCCAGGCTAAGAAGCAGATGAAAACTGGGAACATCTTTCATCTCTTGTTCAATTACAAACCTCAGCCAGATAGTATCGAGCTGGAGGGTCAAGGAAGTTCCCCATGGGAGACTCATTCTAAAAGAGTCCCTGATGGAAGTAGAGTCACTGATGTAGAAAACAATCTTATGGTTACCAGGAGATAAGGGCAGGGGGAGATTGGGATTGACATACACATGCTACTGTATATATAAAATAGATAACTAATAATAACCTGCTGTATAGCACAGGGAACTCTACTCAATAATCTGTAATGACCTATATGGGAACAGAACCTTAAAAAAAAGAGCGGATATATGTATATGGATAACTGATTCTCTTTGCTGTACACCTGAAACTAACATTACATTGTAAATCAACTATACTCCAACAAAATCTAAAAAAATAAAAATAAAAAAAAAGAGTCCCTGATGATCCCCAAGTATTGGTGTTCACATCTTTATGAACATTAAGTGTTGGCTGTGCCCTTGATTTCCCAGTAATAGGATGTCACTTTTGTGATTAATTCATAAAAGATCTGACTTCTATCTTGTGTGACTCTGTCACCTTCTTGACTTATAGGCATTGATGAAATATGCAGCTATGTTTGAGGAGGTCCAAGTGACAAGGAAATTAGGGTGGCCTCTGGCCAATTTTTATGGACTGAATGTTTGTGTCCCCTCCAAAATGCATACATTGAAGCCGTAAGCCCCAGTGTGATGGTATTTGAGGTGGAGCCTTTGGGAAATAATTAGGTCTAAACCTAATATGAGGTTGAGGCCACCATGATGGGTTACTATCCTTATAAGAAGAGAGACCCAAAGCACTCTCTCTCTCTCCCCGCCACTCCCTCTCCCAATGCACACAAAGAAGAGATCATGAGAGCACACAGAGAGATGGTAACCAGCTGCATGTCAAGATAAGAGGACAAAGAATGAAACCTTACCTTGATGACACCTTGACCTTGGGCTTCCCAGTCTCCATAACAGTGAGAAATAAGTGTCTATTGGTTAAGCCCCTCAAGTCTATGGTATTTTGTTAAGGTAGCCTGAGTAGTCTATGACACCAGTTGAGACCCTCCATCCAACAGCTCATGAGCAACTGAATTCTTCCCATAGCTTGACTGAGCTTGACAATGGACCCTTCCCCAGTCAACCCTTCAGAGGAGACCTCAGTCATGGCCAACACTCTGATGGCGGTCTCGTGAGGGACCCTAAGACAGATGACCCAGCTAAGCCATCCCCGGACTCCTAACCCACAGAAACTGTGGGATAATACTTGTGCTGTCTTTTGTCACACATATGTTGTAATTTGTGATACAGCAAGAGATAACAACTCACAAGGATGCACGAGAGCAGAGAGAATCATGGGTTTCGGGTAGAAGGACGATAGTGGCAGGTGTTTTGGAAAAATAAAGTCTATCAGGTAACTATCCAAGGCGGCAAATCAGAAGTGGGGAATGGCTTCCAAGAATCAAAAACATGTCTCATCACTGGCTCCAACATGAGTCTCGACCATTTTCTACTGCATTTCTCTCTTACTTGGTTCATTATCCACAATCCTGACACAAGCAAATCCCCGAATTCAAAGTATCTTGTATGCCAGTGCAGCCTTGCTGAATTCCTGTAGTCACTCGGGTCATTCCCTTGAACCTTTGGTTCTGGAGCTGCTTTCCAAAGTTGGGGGGGAAATCAAGATAGTTTTGGTGCTGGAAAAAAAAATTGGGTTTGGAAGATAGGTCACATCAAGGAAGCAGCTACAGCGGGTTAGGTTGGCGTAACTGCTACTATTGCTGGAAAAGAACTTCTCTAGAGTTCAAATCAATCAATCACAATCTTCATCTGATAAAATTACTGTTAATTAGGTCTTTTCAATCAACAAGAGGCATCATACATTTGTGAGGCTATGAATACATTCTGGAACAAACTTATGCAAATAGTGATTTTGTTCCTTTAATCAGACGTACTCTGGTCGGGGATAGCACTAAATAAAACATTAGATATCTTCCTTCCTTCCTTCCTTTGATGTTGTAAGTCTCTTGTTCATTATTGCAATAACAAGCTCAAAGCACTCACTACATGAAAATCACATAGAACTGAATTACGATAAGCAGGCGTAACTCGGTTTAGCCCACTAAATAGCAAGGGAGACTCTGTTCTCATTGATATTTCAGTGGCATCTATCTGTGGAGACCACAAATGTCATCGCTGGCATTTAGCATGAGGATAAGAAGAGATATTAAGGGTGTAGAAGAGAGCGGTTTCTTTCAGCTATGGCAAAAGGCAGAATGAGGAAGGTTGGTCTTACATTTCAACACAAATTAGTTAAGCTGGATTTCATTGAAAATTTAGCATTCGGAAGGGTGGCCAAGTTCTAGGAATCTTCATATGGCAGAGACAACTATAACTCTTTCCTTTCCAATCCTACACCAATAAAAACAATGAAAGAGGCATCATTCATGACTCATTAATATAAATAGATGTTGAGTGATAAGTTAACTTCTCTAGCACAGGGTTCCAGATTGCAGAGTGTAAACCTAGTGCAGCAGAAACAAAAGTCAGCTTACATTGCGAACAGGTAGTTGAGTGAAATCGCTAAATGGGTCAAGTCGATACACGTGATAGAAAGACGATGGGAAGTTAGAAAATAATGGGAGAAATTAATTCATATGAGAATTTTTTCCCGGTAATTCTGCAACTTAGCAGAGGGCTAATAAGGAGGCAGTTTCTCATAAAAGGATGATTTGTTAATGATGTAAGGTCAGACTTGTGGGTCTTGTCCATCAGTGCAGGGGGTTGGGGAAATGGTTTCTTTGGAGCTACACCCTAGCAGCAAACAATGAGATCAAAAATACTGTTCTACAAACGTATGGACACCAAGGGGGGAAAGCGGCGGTGGGGGGGCGTGGATGGTGGTGGGATGAATTGGGCGATTGGGATTGACATGGATACACTGATGTGTATAAAATTGATGACTAATAAGAACCTGCTGTATAAAAAAATAAATTAAATAAAATTCAAAAATTAAAAAAAAAATACTGTTCTAAAGAGTTACTAAGTTAAAGGAATCAGCCCATGGCCGTGATAATACAATAAAAGCATTTTAGAATACATTATTTTCTTGCGAGCATGCATTATTCTATGGTAAAATCACAGCTTGCACTGTTGGTTTCTCTCCAAGCCAAAACTACATCAAACTATGGCATGTATTAATAACTCTGCTTTCCAGTCCACCCATGATCCACCCAAAAGTCAGGCCAGTGTCCAACTTAAAAAAAAAAAACATACGTATTTGATTTACGAATGAACGTAGTAGTCAGGATTGGGGATGGCTATCCAGCTATATTTTACAAACATCTTTCAGGTGTTCATATTTTATCACCATGCCCATTGCTTTATCTTTATTCCATCCACTCCAATCAGTTTGTTCTCCCACCAAAACTACCTTTAAAGTAGTTAAAGGTACCTTTAAAGTAGTTAAAGACTTTAAACTTTAAAGGTAGATTCATTCAGCAATCAAAAGACAAATAGCCCAATTTTTAAAGAAAATAAAGGAATCGAATAGATTTTTCTCTAAAGGAGAGATAAAAATGGCTACTAAACATATAACAAGATGCTCAACGTCATTAGGAAAATGCAAATCAAAACTGAAATGAGATATCACTTCAAACCCACAGTGGCTAAAATTTATTTTTTTAAAAAAGATGATGTGTTGGGAGGATGTAGAGGAGTCAGAAAGCCCTGATAACAGTGCTGGTGGGAATGTAAAAGGGGGTATAGCTGCTGCAGAAAGCAATTTGGCAACTTCCTCAGAACGTTAAATCCTCCTTCTTCCCCTCCTAACTGAACACTGTGCTTCTTTAGAAATGACTTCTAGACGGCCAAAAAGCACATGAAAAGATGCTCAACATCACTGACTATTAGAGAAATGCAAATCAAAACTGCAGTGAGGTATCACCTCATACTGGTCAGAATGGCCATCATCAAAAAGTCTACAAACAATAAATGCTGGAGAGGGTGTGGAGAGAAGAGAACCCTCTTGCACTGCTGGTGGGAATGTAAGTTGGTGCAGCCATTATGGAGAACAAGATGGAGTTTCCTCAAAAACTAAAAATAGAGCTACCATATGACCCAGCAATCCCACTTCTGGGCATATATCCAGACAAAACTATAATCTGAAAAGATACATGCACCCCTATGTTCATGGCAGCACTATTTACAATAGCCAAGACATGGATACAACATAAATGCCCATCAACAGATGAATGGATAAAGAAGATGTGGTACATACATGCAATGGAATATTACTCAGCCATGAAAAGAATGAAATAATGTCATTTGCAGCAACAAGGATGGACCTAGAGACTGTCATACTGAGTAAACTAAGTCAGACAGAGAAAGACAAATACCATAAGATATCACTTATTTGTGCATCTAAAAAATGATACAAATGAACTTATTTACAAAACAGAAACAGACTCACGGACATAGAAAACAAACTTACGGTTACAAAAGGGGAGGGGGGACGGATAAATTAGGAGTTTGGGATTAACGTATACACACTACTATATATAAAAGAGATAACCAACAAGGACCTACTGTATAGCACAGGGAACTCTACTCAATACTCTACAATAACCTATATGGGAAAAGAATCTGAAAAAGAATAGATACCTGTATATGTATAACTGAATCACTTTGCTGTACACCTGCAACTAATACAACATTATACGTCAACTATACTCCAATGTAATAAAGAAGAAAGGACTTCTAGGCACCTCTGTCTTGGGTATAAGCATCCATTCCCAGATTAGATACCATATACTGTTGACATCTGCCAATTTCACCTCTTCGCTGAGCTCTGGTGTCAAATCCTTGATGTAGACCCTCAAATATCTCATGGGTTCTCATATTTTTCATGTCCAGAAAAGGCATTTTGATTTCTTCCCTGGAGTTCTTTCCTCCCTTCCTAATGACAAGAAGTCATACTCAGTTTTGTTTTTTTTTTTCCAATGAGTAGACTTTTGGCTTCTTCCATATCTGCCCTTGCCTATCCAAGGGCAAGCCCATGGGCTTCTATGCCCACAACAAACACAGAAGCCATCGTTTCTCTTCTGTATTACTTCATGTAAGCCACCTCTTTTCCCCCTCCCCTCCTTGGCTTGAAACGGATCTCACAACCCGCCTTGGCCTCCCCACTCTGCTTCTGCCCTCTGCCAAGTTTCACGGAGTTCTGTTGATGTAAGCCTCATGTCACTGTTCTGCTAAGACCAGTCATTTCCCTGTGAATTGCCAGCAATCTACCCATCTCTCACCAGAACCACAGGTCATAGATTTCACTCCCGCTCACATTTCCAGCCTCACCTTTTAACCCACCTATTCCGTCTGCATTCCAGCCCTCCAAATCTTCCTTCAGTCCTTATAAAGGTTCTGACCTGTCAATCTGTCCCCTTCTATCTACACCTTTCCTCCCTCCTATCCCTAAACATTTGCATGATGGGGTCTTTCTCATCCTGCAGGATTCAGCTCTGATCAGGCTGTCTCTCTTTCCAGGCAGCTCCTGTCCGAGGATGTACCCCACACACCTATTTTATTCCATCATCAGGTCCTGTACAATTCAAATCACAGTTTGAAACCCAATCCAGAAATGGGCAGAAGACCTAAATAGACATTTCTCCAAAGAAGACATACAGACTGCCAACAAACACATGAAAGGATGCTCAACATCATTAATCATTAGAGAAATGCAAATCAAAACTACAACGAGGTATCACCTCACAGCAGTCAGCATGGGCATCATCAAAAAATCTACAAACAATAAATGCTGGAGAGGGTGTGGAGAAAAGGGAACCCTCTTGCACTGTTGGAGGGAATGTAAATTGATACAGCCACTATGGAGAACAGTATGGAGGTTCCTCAAAAAACTACAAATAGAACTACCATAGGACCCAGCAATCCCACTACTGGGCATACACCCTGAGAAAACCGTAATTCAAAAAGAGTCATGTACCACAATGTTCACTGCAGCTCTCTTTACAGTGGCCAGGACATGGAAGCAACCTAAGTGTCCATCGACAGATGAATGGATAAAGAAGATGTGGCAAATGTATATAATGGAATATTACTCAGCCATAAAAAGAAACGAAATTGAGCTATTTGTAGTGAGGTGGATGGACCCAGAGTCTGTCATACAGAGTGAAGTAAGTCAGAAAGAGAAAAACAAATACCGTATGCTAACACATATATATGGAATCTAAAGAAAAAAAAAAAAAGTTCTGAAGAACTAAGGGGCAGGACAGGAATAAAGATGCAGACGTAGAGAATGGACTTGAGGACACGGGGAGGGGGAAGGGTAAGCTGGGGTGAAGTGAGAGAGTGGCATGGACATATATACACTACCAAATGTAAAATAGATAGCTAGTGGGAAGCAGCCGCATAGCACAGGGAGATCAGCTCGGTGCTTTGTGACCACCTAGAGGGGTGGGATAGGGAGGGTGGGAGGGAGACGCAAGAGGGAGGAGATATGGGAACATATGTATGTGTATAGCCGACTCACTTTGTTATACAGCAGAAACTAACACACCACTGTAAAGCAATTATACTGCAATAAAGATGTTAAAAAAATAACAAAACACAGTTTGAAACTTCAGCTCTGTTTCCTGATTCATATTATTTACCTTCTCAGCTAAACTGTAAGCTCTGCTTCTACTTGAAACTGAGTGTGTCCCAGAAGCACGCAGGAAATCAGACACATAAAAATCACCCAATAAAGATCCCTGGAATAGACCAATTTTAAGGAACAGCTTTTGGACTCAAATCATTTAGCACTTTGGGGCATAAGTTCCCCTCACCTGTGAAAATAAGAACATCTCCTAAGGGATGCTGAGTGCCAATATATTCTAATACAGAACAGAATTATTTTAGTGGCGCCATGCAATAATCTTCATGATAAAATATAATTTCAAATGCAATTTCCAACGAGAAACGTTGTAGAAACTAGGCATTAGAGCTTTGTACAGAATGTGACCTATATGATGCAAAGCCCATACGTCCCAACTGAGGGAGTCACATCACATAATTCACTTCTTTCAAGTAAAATAGTTGGGAATGATATATTTGTGTGTATTCCTCTGCCCATCCTTTTGAAATGATTACCATCTTTTCCTAGATCCGATTTTACAAGAACCAAATACAATAATAATTCTCCAATTTGTATCTGAAGCAGTGGAAATTTCTCCAACTGAGATGTCACAAAATCCCACTGTAATATTTTGGAGATTTTTTTTTTTTTTAAATTTTCAGACGATGTAGCGTGAATCCAAGGATATTAACTCAATAGATGTTCATAGACGCTTGTCGAAAGCTCTAGTTCGCTGCTGATTGATAGTGAAGTCTAGGTTGGGATTTTGCTTCTGTTTCCTCTGGGAGATTGAACGAAAAAAGTGGTCATTGAGCTGGAAGGGAGTCTACAAGACCAGAGGATCTTCCTCTTTCAAATAAGTTTGACCGTCATGAGGCTACATAGGAAGGATGGTGACGAGTGCTTTAACAGAGGTTTTGGGAATACTGGTGGGGAGCCTGGTCCCCTGGGTTGCATTTCAGGTCAACAGGGCACTGCCTATGTCACACCATTGACCGTCCTTCCCTGACTTTTTCTCAAGATTTTGCTGTCAGTCCTGACACAGAGTGGATGGCGCCACCTACTGGGCTACTCTTGTGGTTTCGTGGAGCACGTTTCATTTCATTTGTGTTTTTTTCTCTGTTAAAATGTATAGTTTTTCTGATGATACTGTTCCTACACATGCACTGGAAAAAGAAGGAAACCTAAAGATATTTATAATTTCCTATGATTTATATGTCATGATTTACCACAGGAAGGAAGAAATGGAGGATATACGTCAGGTATCCAAGGTTAAACAGCTTGTCAGTGTGGGAACTGGAATGGGAATCAGTGTGGTTTGAGACCAAGTTCTCTCACCTTTTACAAAATATTGTGTTACAAGGAGAGGAGAAGGGAACGGATGAGAAAATCCTGTCTAATGTTCTTCTAGTGACACCTTTGCAAACGACCCTGGTCAGCTTCATAGAAAGAACTTTTAATGGCTTAGTAAAACATATGGATGGATAGATGGATAGATAGAAAGATAGACAGATAAAGATAGATTGACAGATGGATATAGATAAAGATGATAGGTAGATGATAGATCGATAGATGATTGATACAGGATTTTATTAGAGAATAAAGATAGATAAGATAGGGCTTCCCTGGTGGCGCAGTGGTTGGGAGTCCACCTGCCGATGCAGGGGACACGGGTTCGTGCCCCGGTCCGGGAGGATCCCACATGCCACGGAGCGGCTGGGCCTGTGAGCCATGGCCGCTGAGCCTGCGCGTCCGGAGCCTGTGCTCTGCAACGGGAGAGGCCATAACAGTGAGAGGCCCGCGTACCGCCAAAAAAACTAAAAGATAGATAAGATAGAGATGGATAGATGATAGATTAGATAGATATTGATAGATAGATACAGAGATATAAAATTTATATTTATAAGTATATAATATACATTTATTTATATTTACATATTTCCATACCTACAAACATAAATAGTATATATTTACCATCTACCGTATATATTTTACACACACGTCCTTAGCCCTACATCATATAGTGTGTGTGTGCGTGTGTGTGTGTCTGAGTACCTCCTTAAAATCTAGTAAAATTATTTTCTAAAGCCGGAAGCAGAAGCTGGCCTCCAAAAGACAGATATCAATCCAACTGGATTGAGGAAAAGTGACCTCGGTACTATCACCTTTTTACATTTTCAAGTAATGGCTTTTCTGTTGCTGGGACAATAACGTGCTTATGAGGGCTCTGCCCCATTGGGTGTCGACTTACGTCTAAGCTGGTGCTGCCTGTCTTTCACAGAGGCATATAGCGACATTATCAAGACCTCTAGTGCCCACACGATGCTCACATGAAAAGACCAAGCTCACGTCCCAACAGTCTTCTTTTGTCTTAGGACTGCCGGTTTAAATGACGCTGAAATGAACGATACAGACTGTGTTTATCTAAAGATCATTCATCAACTAGTCCAAGAAAAGTAAAGATTTATGTTCAAGTATTGGACGGAGCATTTATAAGAGTAAATCTGAAAAAGTATATAATTGGTGGGTTTCAAAAGAAAAGGTTGAATCAACTATACCCCAATAAAAGTGAAAAAAACGTTTCTATGCCCTATAGACATTTTTTCCACACCAACAGTTGAGTGTGTATATATATATACTGCATATATGTATGTAATACATATAATATTTATTATATACTACATCTTTATATATAGGATATATTATATATGCACATAGTATATATTATATATATTTTTGTATTAGATATATAGTATTTTTGCATTATATATATAGCCATCACAGATAATAAAATTATATATATATTTTTAATAGCCAGTATAATACTAGAATATATATACCTATATATGTGCATATATACATATCTTTTATAATGTCTCACAAAAGTCTCTTGATGAAGGAAATGAAGGTGTGTATATAAATTATAAGTGTATCATACATATTATAGTTACTACTACACATGGATATATATTAAGACTTCCTACTGATCAAGAAACATGAGGAAAATTTTCCAATAACTTTTTGTTCCGTAAAAATCTTGGAAAATTGCCAAGGTCAATGTCATCCCTTCTCTTTAACCACCCCTCACACACCAAAGAGATTATTAGCATTTACACATCCTAACATAGTGTGTGTGTATAGATGTGTGATAACCATGGGCAGACACGTGAGTGCTTTCTTTTTACCATTCACATCTGCTTCCTTTAAGATCAGAAGCATCATGTCTGAGACACACCCCGCCTACAAAATGCACCTTTCTCTTCATTTTCTCTCCTCCCGTAAATACCAGTTGAGTATTATTTTCAAAATATTCTCTTTTTCCTTATGCTGTGTCTGCTCCGTCTCCTAAGAGATAAACAAAGCATGTTCTTTTCTTTCTCATGTATCCCCACAGGACCTAGTTGTGTCTTAGCTGTAAAGATGCCAGATGAATAAAGAGAAAACAAAACACGAATGATGCCAGGTTGTTAAGCAGAGTTCCTAGAAGTCAGCAGGATAGAGTGGCATCTTTCTCCAACTACTGCCTGGGAACAAACTTGAAAGAGAATTAGATTACCCAGGACCCTTTGAGATTTGTATGCATTTATAACGAATTCTCAAATCTGCCATCTTGTTTTATCTTTAACTGGACCCTGAGGTGCAAACCCTGTCCCTTTGTAGCAGATAAACACATAGAAATTAAGTAACCTGTCTAAGGTCGCTTGGCCTTCACTTGGCCAGTGAAGGACAAAGCTCTAGCCCCTCTGATTTTGGGCCCTGGCTCCTGGGTGCTTCCCTATTATTTTGATGCATGCCTTGCAGGTTAACATAACAGGATTCCTTAGCAGAAAGCTCCACGTCTTTCCCTTGGGAGGTTGAATGCGGACTGTTTATACAGGAAGATGGGTTTTATTTTACTCGTCAATGCATCTCCTGTCATCATTCACTGAAAATTAAAAAAAATGTATGTTCTCACATAGAGAACAGACTTGTGGTTGCCAAAGGGGAGAGGGGGTAGGGAGAGGGGTGGATTGGGAGTTCGGGGTTAGTAGATGCAAACTATTACATTTAGAATGGATAAACAACAAGGTCCTGCTGTAGAGCACAGGGAACTATATTCCATATTCTGTGATAAACTATAATGGAAAAGAATATAAAACAAGAATGTCCCTATGTGTATAACTGAGTCACTTGGCCGTGCAGCAGAGGTTGGCACAATATGGTAAAACAGGTGTACTTCAATAAAAAAAGGAAAAAAGATGTCCTCAAATTGCTTTTCCTTTATTTGCGATTCTGCAAGAATGTGCCTGGCCACTGACTTTTCTGCACACATATCTTAAGAAACTCAGAGGAGACCACGGTTGGCATCATCATCCATTCCCACGAAGATGACCGCAGCCTTTGGGCTCATCTCAGGCTGGAAAGTAGTTTCCACCAACAGCTTGATGCTAACTACGGCGTCAATAAGAGGCTGCAGTGAACTACATTTTTCTCTCTTTTTTTCCCTGGTTGGCTCATTAGAGATCATACTGTCCTCACCATCTCTGCAAAGGAGACAGGCTAGCAGCTGGCTTTAGAATGAAAAGGGGCATCACGGAAAGAGACATTCTGCATATATTCTACGGAGAAACTTATATTATTTCAACACCTGACCCTTGGTACTATAACTTCTTTGCAATAGGCTAGCCACAAATACGTGGTTTTTGAAAATTAAAATCCAAGAGGGGTCCGTTCAGGTCACAAAATGCATTCGATTGTCTCCTGGACACACTTCTTTTCACAGTGCTGTTGACAGACGTCCTTTTCTATAAATTAAGGGTCCTTTCCAATCTGATTCACCTGGCTGGGAGAAGCAGCCTTGCTACCCCAAGCTGGACTTGCTATTGGAAACTGCAGGCAGGAGCCACCTTGCTTCCGTGTCACTTTGACGCACCATTGGTCTGATGGAGCCATCATTAAAATTTTAGGCTAACACAGAATAGGGTTCATGACAAATTTACAAGTATGCCTCCTGTAAAACTCCCTTCGGAGGCGATTCTGTTATGGCGGCACAAAAGAAAATAAAAAGGAAGATACTATCCAAATAGGATGTCTTGCACGACGGAAAAAAATGCTGGAAAGCACAGAGACTAGAAATATAGGTTTGGGTTTTGTGGAACTAGAATATTCAGTGAGAAAAATCCCCTTAAGATATTCAAAAGAAAGACTGCCACATTCATTGAAAAGACAAAGGACCACTGTTATCCACTTATTTCTGATTTCCTCTCTTAGATGTCCATCATTGGAACTCATGATATCCTTAATAAAGTGCTTAAACATCATGCAACAGGGATAAAGTCTATAGGTAGGGGAGGAGTTGGGAAATCTATGAACATCAAAAACAAAGAATTTTTGTCTGTATAAGGATGGTGTATCTTTGATTTGTGACATTATTACAAGGAAAAGAGACCCGTCCGATTAGGGTTGTCATAGATACGCAAACTGCAGCTGAAGAGGACATTTCAATCAGAAATCTCTCTCTTCAGAATCTTCTCTCCCTGCTTTGCCCCAGCTTTTCCTCCCTGGGTTATCAGTTTTCTACCACATCTTGCACTGGCTTGATCTGGCAATGGTCCTAATGTAACATGGCTGAATCTCTTTGCCTTCCTGTATTTCAAACATGCCCACTCTGTGTTCCGTTTATGTCCTTCTTGTGAGAGGCTCTCTGTGATCTGGTCATCATCTTTGCTGTTATTATTAATCATTCTTATTTTGTACCGGAGACGTTGAGCTTTTCTTACTGAGAAATTCACAGGCTACACCAATGAAGGGAGAGGAAATGGGGTTAAAGAAATTAACATTTTCTTACTGAGAAATTCACAGGCTATACCAATGAAGGGAGAGGAAATGGGGGTAAAGAAATTAACATTTTATAGTCATTAAAGCTGAGAAAACGAGCACCCTGCCCACACACACACACACACACACACATACACACACACACACAATGCATGATCTGCCTCTCTATTAAAGGAAATAAGAGAAGTAACTTAAAACATGCATGAAATTGAACTGCTGTCCTAAATTATATTGAATTCAAGACAGTTGATATAGCATGTAACTGTAGGGAATTCAGTAAGGGGTCCGCCCATCTAGGATGAAGAAAGGTAGCACGGCTCAAATCATACACTATTTATTTGCTACAGGATTCCTGTGGTCTTTATATTAATCATATGGTATATTATATAATGAAAGTCAATTTCTGGTGCTTCTTCATAGAAATATTGCATTATGTGGTTCCAACATTTCTCTCAATGTAAGTGAGCAATAAAGCATGTTATGGTAAATGAAAGAATGAAATACAGGGTACCCCAAATGTAAAATTGATGGCTAGTGGGAAGCAGCCGCACAGCACAGGGAGATCAGCTCGGTGCTTTGTGACCACCTAGAGTGGGAGGGAGATGCAAGAGGGAGGGGATATGGGGATATATGTATACGTATAGCTGATTCACTTTGTTATACAGCAGAAACTAACACACCATTGTAAAGCAATTATACGCCAATAAAGATGCTAAACAGATATATAAGGTACCCCATGACTTTTTGGTATAGACAAGAAACCATCCATTTTAGGAATCTTGGCCCCCCAAGTGGACACTCTTTCTACTAAATTATTTTTGCTATAAATCTAGGAGCTCAAAGCTCCTATGACGAGAAAGGTACATGCAACATTTGATTTTCATGCCCCACAGCTGAAGGTGACACTTCCTCCGATTGCGGACACTAAACACCCATAAAGATGGCGTAATTTTGAAGTTGCACACCATTTCTTCAACATCAGAGGAGTCAAAATTGTCCATTTCTCTCATTAGCCTAATACTGGAATAATATTTCCAGGGACTATTTTGAACAATAACTGTCATCGGCCACATTTTTTTATAAAGGGAATTTTCATGTGCTTTGCTATAGCATCCGCAGATCAGCCAATGCTCACATACCTTTGCATATAATCTTTGCAGACATGATATAAATTGTTATTTTCCCTGGTCACCCTGATAATTAATTCAAAATACAGAACTTTAGCTCTCCACATTACATAATATCTTATAGAAGCCCCCAAACTGACAAAGAGACACATCCTAAAACGTCAGTGTGTGCCTTATTTCTGCCGGTATGTAGAATACATTCAAACGTGATCGAAAAGCAATTTGGAAAAACAGGGTGAAATCTTGTTATTTGATGGGTAGTATTTAGGTCTATAATAAAAATGGGGCTCAAGGTTGTCAAAGGTGACCATAGGTCCTGTTAAATGCTTTTTCTATTAGAAACATGACAGCTCATAGAAACATGAGTTGCAGATGTAGGGTGGGAAAAACACTGCATAAAAATAGAGGAGAGATATTAAAGGTGGCATTATACTTCCTAAATGACAACATTAAACAAAAGTAGGGTTTTTGTGTGTTTGTTTGCTTCATTTTTACAGAACCTGGGGTCTGGTCTCATTTGGGGTCTGCATGCTCTTCCAAAGATGTGAGGACCACAGAAGGAGTTTTGCAACAGAACCGTGGGACTGGAGACTGCAGCCGCATCAGGTAACGAAGGTTTCTGACACTGTGTAAGTCTGGGGAAATGGGTTCCTCCTGCGATCCCATGTGGATGGGTCAGTGCATTGGGACTCATGAGGTTATTATAACAGACACTTCACAAAGCACGTGCTGAGGTCACATGGGCAGGTGGCCGGCCACGAACGTCTTGGGCTGTGAACAGGTTTCTCCCTGCTTTCACATCTTTCCAAAGCTGTTTTTATTTTTTTGTTTTTTTTTTGCGGTACGCGGGCCTCTCACTGCTGTGGCCTCTCCCGTTGCGGAGCACAGGCTCCGGACGCGCAGGGTCAGCGGCCATGGCTCACGGGCCCAGCCGCTCCGCGGCATGTGGGATCCTCCCGGACCGGGGCACGAACCCGTGTCCCCTGCATCGGCAGGCGGACTCTCAACCACCACGCCACCAGGGTAGCCCCAAAGCTGGTTTTATAAGGCATTTGGCCAACATGTTGCAGCCAGCACGCCTTCCTCTCCTATGTTATAAATTATTTACAATGTTTCCCCATGTAACTCTATCTCCTTAGATTTTCTAACCTTCCTATGCCGAGTTTCACGTTCTATATTTACCCACTGAGGTGAGAGGCAGGCACCGCTGGCGTTTTAAAATGTTATTTCAGCAAAAATGAGATTCCAAATGTTTAACGACCCCATATCGTAACTAAAACAGTAGATGAAATTGATGACTTGTGTTTTTAAATCAACCGACGTTCTACAAAATTCGATAAGCGCACGGAAGGTGATGAGTGTGTGTACCAGGGTGGATGATCGGTGGGGTGTGTGTGTGACCGTAGGTGTACCTTAAAAGCATTTTAAAATTCAAGGCTATCAGTTTTCTCGAGGCATAGAAAGATGATAGTAATTTCTTTTTTTTCTTCTTTTAGATTTTTCAGAATCCCTACAGGGGACATATCTTTTTCTGTACTGACGAGGAACAGAGCAAAACTACCTGGTGTCAAACCCTGGTTATTTTATTTCCTTACTGAGACTTTGAGGAAGTCTTTGAACCTCCTGGGTTTCACTGCTCCCTTTGGTAACATGAAAGCATCTACTCTAGGAGGGTGGTATAAAGATGAAGTGACTTAGTACATCTAACTTAGTTAGAACAGCACGTTTTGATTATCATTTGAAAGTTTTAAAATTCAAAACAAGTATGGGTAGATCTTGAAGATACTGTGGATTGGGTCCCAGACCACCGCAATAAGGCAAGTATCAAAATAAAGCGAGTTACAAGAGTTTTTCTGGGTTTCCCAGTGCATGTAAAAGTGACGTTTACACTATACTGTAGTCTATTAAGTGTGCAATAGCATTACGTCTAAAAAGAAAAACCACAATGTACAGGCCTTAATTTTAAAATATTGCTAAAAACTTCTCACCATCCTCTGAGCCTTCAGCAAGTCATAGCAGTAACACCAAAGATCACTGATCACAGACACCATCACAAATATAATAATGAAGACGTTTGAAATATTTCGAGTTATCAAAATGTGACACAGACCCCAAGTGAGCAAATGCAGTTGGAAAAACGACACTGATAGAGTTATAGACTGTCTACAGACTTATAGACAGTGATAGGCAGGGTCGCCGCAAACCCTCAATTTGTGCAATAAAATGAGGTCTGCCTGTAATTGCTCTTTAAACCGTTGACCCAATAATTTAAAACATCTCTAAGCACTTGCTGTAAGAGTTTCTCTGTAAGTGGTGCATTTCCTCCGGAAGTGTTACATATTTTGGCTGTCATAACTTGGAAAAAGCAATTTCAACATTGTCCATGTAACAGCTAAAATAATACCTAAACAATCCCTAAGATAAACCCTGACAATACCTAAAATTCAATAATACGGAATGCCTTGAGATATCTGTTTTCAAGCTGTGTTCACAAACAAATCGTAAAGATTTGACAGATGTTACCACTGAAGCGTAATAATGCTTCTAATATTTGGAATGAGGCACCATCTAAATTCCCAGTTTTATGGGACATTTTTTAGGGCTGTATTTTGGGGCTCCAGAAATTCATCTCCCCATTTCCCTCCTACATCAGTGGAAACACCCAAGTGCACAGTTCTCTACTGGTCCCTGGGACGAAGCGCTTAGAATAATTTTCCTTTCTGGGCTTCTCCCAGCTGAACCCCGTGGACATTCCTCTGTTTCCAGCAGCTCTCAGTCCCACCCTATTAGAAGCTCATGACCTTAGGAACTCGTCTGAAGACCTCCCTTTCAGCCAAATATGGAAGAGCCCTCAATCTCCCCTGTTTTCCCTAAAGCTCTTGCCTTGAGAAAACACAGTTATTTGTAGGTTTTGCAAGTATTTGGGCTGGTAGTTACCTTATAGAAAGGTAGACATGTAAAAGACCATTCTCTATATATCCATTTCTTTTTTAAAAATTTATTTATTTTACTTATTTAGTTTTGGCTGCGTTGGGTCTTCGTTGCTGCACGCGGGGTTTCTCTAGTTGCGGCGAGCGGGGGCTGCTCTTCGTTGTGGAGCACGGGCTCTAGGCACGCGGGCTTCAGTAGTTGTGGCACATGGGCTCAGTAGTTGTGGCTCGTGGGCTCTAGAGCGCAGGCTCAGTAGTTGCGGCACATGGGCTTACTTGCTCCGCGGCATGTGGGATCTTCCCAGACCAGGGCTCGAACCCGTGTTCCCTGCATTGGCAGGTGGATTCTTAACCGCTGCGCTACCAGGTGAGCCCCTATATATCCATTTCTTTAAATAAGATAATAAGAACCTGCCGAGAAAGTACCACTTTCCTCCCTTAGCAGAATCTAATTTTTAATTTTTTTTCTAATCAGGCAGCCCAGAAAAGGGGAGGTGATGAATACATTTGGAGGAAGTTGTGGGAAAGAAAAAACACCTCTGCCATCTGACTGCTAGTAACTAGCCTGATAATGGCTAAGTGGGGTGGGGCCCACTGCATAAAGATAATTTGAGGTACCAGGAGATAAAAGTCGTCCGCAAGCATGTGGGGATAAGATGGAAACAAGGACAGTGTGCAACCACGAAAAATGACCCAGATGACTCACCATCCTTGCGTGTAAGTTACTCAACTCCACCAAGATGGGCTTGGTCATCTCTGATGGTGGTGCTTTATCACTTCTGGAACATGCAACTCTAAAACTATTCCATCTATCTATCCATCTATCTATCCATCTATCTATCTATCTACCTATCTACCTACCTACCTACCTATCCCATCTTTCTTCCTCTCTCTTCCTTCCTTCCCTTCCATCCCTCCCTCCTTTCTTTCCATCTATCTATCCATCTCTCTACCTATCATCTATCTCAACTATCATCTATTTGTATCTACCTACCTACCTACTCACATCTATCACCTCTACCATCTGTGTGTCTATGTATCCATCCATCCATATCTGTCTCTACATTAATAAATCATTATCCATCTAGCATTCATATATGTTTATCTATCTACAATCTATGTATCTGTATCCATCCATTCATCCAACTGTTCATCCTTTATATCTGTCCATCAATCATCTATTCAATCTATCATCTATCTATCTATCTATCTATCTATCTATCTATCTATCTATCTATCTATCTATCTGTTTTTTGGGTTTATCATTTCTACTGTGTCCCCACCTCCCCTGACAGGATGATAGTAATTATCAAACAGCCTGCTCTATCTGCTTACCCAGCTGCTTTCACTGCACCCAGCGCCATCCCACCACATTCACACCACCCCCACAACTGCTTCTGGAGGGAACACTCTCGAATCTTGCTCCCCAAAAGAGTTGGGGATAATTGGGAACCAGAAACACTGGCATCATTTTGCAGGCTTGTTGGAGATGCAGAGACTCTAGCCCACGCAACCCCTGCTGGATCAGAACCCGCCCTGTAGCCTGATGTCAGCACATCCTTGGAACAACGTGTGAGAAGCACTGATAAAAATCGCAAATATGGGCTTCCCTGGTGGCGCAGTGGTTGAGAGTCCGCCTGCCGATGCAGGGGACTCGGGTTCGTGCCCCGGTCCGGGAAGATCCCGCGTGCCGCGGAGCGGCTGGGCCCGTGACCCATGGCCTGAGCCTGCGCGTCCGGAACCTGTGCTCCGCAACGGGAGAGACCGCAACAGTGAGAGGCCCGCGTACCACAAAAAACAAACAAAAAAACACAAATATGCTCACACCACTTTTAAGCCATCTTTTACCGTCTGCTGCTTGAATTCAGGACAAGGTGCACACGGCATGCGTTGTGACTTGAGGCATGTTATCAGCTGGATGCTACTCCCCTCCTTCCCCACACCTTTCCCGGTGACACCTTCTATTTCTCAGCCAGGACAGAAAAAAGCCATGGTTCCCCAAACTTCCCGAGTCTTCTCACTTTGAGGGTGTGGAGTTCTGCCCTCCCGAAGCATCCACCATCATTGGTTTGTCTGCGTGGATGCCCACATGCTTGGAGGGATGTGGTTTGGGGTAGCTTCCTACAGAGCACTGCCCGCCCCTTGCAGACAAGGTTAAGGGTCTGTGTCTAGACTCCCACTGGCACCCTGGGTACCATCTCCAGCACCTCCTGCTGCTTCCTGGCTGTACCTCCCTGCCCTCCGTTTGGAGTCCTAGGATGGAGAGAGCTTCTTCTTTCATTTTTAACAGAAGCCCCAGCACAGAGCTGGGGTGATGGAGAAGCTTGGTAAACATTTGCAGAAAGAATAGATGAATGAATGAATGCATACATTTTTACCATTCGTTGAGTTATTCAGAATGGCCATTCAGAATGAATCAAATGGTGAAAAAAGGAATGACTCCCCTATTTCAAAAATTGGCTAGAGATCTAATCTTAAATCCACGAAAATGGCTTTTCCATTAAATAGATATGACATGTTTATGTATTCATGAAATATTATTTACATATTTATAAAATAGTTACTTATTTACTTATATGTAAACACATATTTTGTATTAGATAATATAACTCATATGCACTAGAATTATATGTATATATAACATGATATATATACATATCTGCAATATATGTGTAATATAAAATGTGTATGTTTTAAATATATAAAATATATATTACATATTATATCACACATATGGTATGATATATTATGTATTATTTTATATACAAATGCTTCATATAGTATAGCTATTATATATGTATATAATTATACTTTATAAATATATTTATTAAAATTCAATTATACACAATATATTAAAATATTTATTTGTATGTAATATATAAATGTGTATGTATATATGTGTATATACGTGTGTATATATATATCCTGTGTACGTCACATTCAGCAAACGACCTGAGCCCAACATGTAAAAAAAAATTCAGAGTTAGAATACAGCAGTCACAGTCTTTGCTGTTTTCCTTTACCTGATAATTAGCTAATATTATCATGACATTCATGAACTTGAGTTAGAAATTTTTGCTGCATCCTTCATTGGTGAAGAGTTTGGGCTCTGAACACACGATCTTCCTTTGAATCTGAGTTCTGCTGCTGCCTTGTAGCTTAATGTTTCTGATTCTCAACATCTTCAGTTCTAAAATAGAAGTAATACAGGTGCCTGCCCCTTAGGGCTATCGTGACTGTTAAGATAAGGAATGACCAGGTGCATGTGAGGACTGGACAAGTTAGGTCGCATCAGTATGGTAGTAATTTTCTGCCTCTCCAGTTGTATTCAAATGAATTACTTGCTGTCAGAGATTTACTCAAATAAGGCTACTAGAAAGATTTAAGGCATGACAACAAACACAACTCAAAACCCAGCAACATAAGAAGCAGCAGTGGCTGAACTTGATAAACCCAAGGGTTCCATTTCAGGAAACATCCTCTTGTTATGAGTTTCACCAACCAGAGTGCCTTTCTCCAATGTCAGGCCAGAAGAAAATCCCTAGCGGGGACACAAAACCTGTTCATGAGGACGAACCACAAGAAACTGACCTATTACCAACTGAGTGTGCCGTTTATCACCTACGTCAGATGTATCGCTTAGTTTTTAAAGTGAAAAAGACATCTAAAGAAGGAAAAATAAATAAATATGATAGGCCACCTACAAAAAAAAGAATGGACGCGTAATTATTTGCACAAAGCATTAGAAAATACTGTGATATTTTATTATTAAAAATGCTGCTGAAAAGTTTATACATATGTGTCCAGCCATATATATCTTCTATCATTACTTAAGGCAAAATCAAAAACAAAATCGCAAAATAATAATCCAAGAAACCATTAAACCCTGCGTGCCAGTGAAGGTCAAGAATAAAAGCCTAGGAAAGTTTTTTTCTAACTTATGTTTTTTTTTTTCTCTTTTTTATAGATAGCAAGTATATTTTATTCTCATAGAACTCTATGAAGATTCTATAACTTCTTTCCATGTAGAAATATCATTTAAGGTGTATTAAATTGCTTTTGATCATAACCCTTTGTAAAAGCTAAAGTTATTCACTTAACGAGAACTTTTTTTTTTTTTTCCTTATCCAAATGTCACAAGCCTGATACATTACTGTGCATATTGCTAGCAGAAGACAATTGGAAATACTAAACAAATACTGGAATTCACATTACAAACATACCGGACCCACATTGGTGCCAAGCATCACGTCCTTCGTAGTTCCCTGGAGAGCCTATTCGTCGTAGCTTAGCTGGGGTAATGCACAGCTTGCAGAAATGGCCTGACAATAGCTTTCAAAAATGATGAACAAAAATCGTACCCATGACACCTCTAGCTGCAGGAGTGATGCTTCTCTCTATGCAAAGTTGGGGTTATATTTCACCTATGTATACACAGAGAATCACTCTTAAATTTAAACCAAGATGAACAACAGAATTTATTGGACGATCTGTATGCATTTTTAAAAGCACTCTCTTTTTCTAGGGGGGCCATTTTCAAACACTTTGATAGACATTGCTACAGTTTTAGTTTAGGGGTTCAATAATCAAAGATTATACAAAGAGACAAGGAATTTGGACTATCTTTGTGGAGAATGTCCACCTTGGCAAAGACATATAGTGCTGGGTTTCCATGAGAACCATGCCCAGAGACATCTTCAAATATCTTTGGCTACTATTTCCTGGTGTTGCAATATAATTTTGAAAGACAAAACATAAAGTCACCATGGTTACGATTTTTTTTCCTTCCACTTTAGGACACTTGCAAAAGATTCCTTCAGGAAAATTAAAAGGACGATGAGAAAATGACAAAGTGTCAGAGGGACAAACTTCTCATCCCTGTCTCACCAATTTAAAATGACTGAATATTTCTGTGTGTTATCTTGACAGTGAAGCCATCCTAACTTCCCGGAAAACCCATGCAAAGCACTTTTAATGTTCTATCCTTTTGTTTGTTTTCTCTCTGTAATACTCATGGATCAGTGACTGATACACAAATCCACAAATGGTAATAGTTTCAGACAAGCATATGTTTTATCCCATAAATGATATAAAAAATAAAAATCCCTGCTTACTGATAAATAAGGGACTTACTGCTTAAACAGAAAGGAAAGACACATGCCCTCTTTCAATCTGATTAGCTAAGCTGAGCAGGTATTTCATCAGCCAAACCCTTCTGCAGCTGCTAGGGAATACAGAGCTGTATTGACTCAGCAGAGCTTGGCCCTACCAAAGACAAGCTTTCTTTTCCTTTTTGGCAGGACCCTGGGATGGGAAGCAACTCTTCCTCAACAGATTCAAAGAACCAGAACTACAGAACGAGACTTGTATTCTGTTTTTCCCCCGCGGTCACTCTGCATGTGCGTGCGTGTTTCTAATTCAACAAGCTTTAAATAGGCTCCACGCTGGGGATCCATCCTGGGGTTGCAACTTCATGAAGCCTTAACACACAAAAATAAAAGTTTTCCTAAAAATAACGGTCTCCTAAGAATGCTGTCGCATGCACTTTCCAGCCCAAAAAGGGGAGAGAGAGCCTAGTCGAACAGACGGTCTAGGTCCGCTGTGTGACAATCACATCCTCCTACAAATGAAACACGTTAGAAAACCCCATGTCTGTTGGCCACAAGGAATTAAGAAGAAAATCCTCCTTTGTCCTGGAGGAGACAGAGGTGATATGACTAATGTATATATCGATTTATATACATACAGACCACAATGGAAAGCACAATCTCGCTAAAAGCTCTTTCAAACTGAAAACACCAATAAAAGCTTTTTTTGTTGTTGTTTTTGTTTTTCTTTCTGTTTTTCTCTCTGTGTGTGTTTGTTTAAACGCACAGCTATATACATTTTTTTATTTTTATTTTTACAAAGTTTCTTAAATAGAGTTCAGGCTCGCAAAACATCTCTTTGCACAGAACTCTACGTATGTAACTGCATAGTCAGTTCTTTTATTTTAATAATAAAATTCCACTTTTCCTTCTCTCTGGATTACACCTCCATATGCTGGGTAAAAGCCCATAGATTCTTTCTTCACTTAAGTAGAGCCATCTGTCGTATGGCACAAAAAGAACTTTTATTTATTTCAATTGTAATTAAAAAAAAAAAAATGTGCCCTCGGCTGAGTTCCAGAAGTGTCAGCTTCTATGGTCACATTGGAAACATCCAGGTCCTTGAAACTTCGATGTCCTAGTTGCACTAAAGTTTGCCAGATGGTGGAGATCTTAAAGCAGTATTGTAACAGCAATGTATACGTTTCACATTTCGTAGGGTCAGAAGTTGATCTCGTTGTACTGGGAAATGCCAATGGAAAGGGTCTGCAAGGACACAGTGGCTGCCCTTTTGCTTTTGTTTTGTTTTGTTTTGTTTTGTCTTAAGCCAAACATTCCTTGTTTGGAGATGTTGCTTCTTTCTTTCTCTCTTCGATGTGGCTGAGGGGAGGCGCAGAGGGAGGGGAAGAAGACGGCAAAGCTATACTCTAGTGGTTGAATGCCCGTGGGGTAAATTTGTACTGTTTTGTCCTCCACTGAAGGTATTGAACGTGTGCAAAGGCTGCATCCCCGTCAGTGTGTTGGGAATCATAGTGATGGTATTTGGTGTCATAAGTGGGATGTCATCAGGGGACCTGCGCAGCGTGAGGGTGTAGTCTGGAGGGCAGGTGAGCCTCAGCGTGTCATGAGCCTGCAGGGACTCACACTCGTGATCATGCTCCAGCTGTTTCATCTGCAGGGACATGATCTCTTCGTTCTGGATGTGAGCAATGTCATTTGTGGTATTTCTCTGGGGACTGGGGCGCCTGTGTGTCTCATGGCGCCTCTTGTCCTTCTTATAGTACAGCGCCGCGAACGCCAAGATGTTAAGGAAGAGTAAGGATGCCCCCACGGCAATGGTGACGCTCAACTCAGTGGAATAATCCCGTTTGGTTTCGATGAGGACGGTGGTGTCCTCGGGCCCCGTTTTATGAGGGTCCTTGGAGTGTTTGGGGTTGTTGGCAGGAGTGATCGCCGGGCGTTTGGTCGTGGGCCATATCTTGGCAGGAGATCGCCGAGTTCCGTAGGGAAAGGAGGTCATGTCCGGAGGAGGAACCTTTGTGGTTGTGGACACATACTGGAATATCTCATTCAAGTTGTGCAAGTGAGGCACGAGTTCCAACCAGAAAGCCACTTTTGTGGCTCGGTAATGGTCCCTCACTCTGGGTTTCAAGCCAATATGCAGATAGAGCTGGTCTTTGGGGTTATACTTGGACCAGGCCACTTCCTCAAAGCGATTGGGTTTTGTGTGAATGAACTTGGTGTCCTGAGGAACTGGCTGATTAGGATCACTGGGGACAGAAGGGAGAAAAAAAGAGAAAGGTCACACTCTTCCACATTTCCCAAGTAAATTTTAATCAAATACAATGAAATTACAATCAGATAATCTCATGTGTTTATTGATATGCACAAAGTACTCAAGTAGCAACAAATACATGATGTTTTAATCCCGATGCGCTACCATTTTGCCTTTTCTTTAAAATCCCCTTACCTTTATTTTAAAAATAATTCCTGATGGCAGTATGATAGCATTTTCATAACACTTCTACACTTTTTAAATGCATCCAATTATCTTCCATGATAAAGAAGGAAACCAAAAATGTGTCTTGTATTTCAAGTTTAACTACTTTTGAGTCAGAAATCTCAACCAGGGTGATTTGCCCCCAAGAGGGCATCTGGTAACATCTGGAGATGTTTTTTGGTTGTTATAAGTGAAGGGTGGTGCCATGAATGGGTAGATGCCAGGGTGACTGTTAAATATGCTCCAGGGCACAGGACAGCCCCTCCACAGCAGAGAAGTAACTGGTCCCAGGTGTCAGTAGTATTGAGGCTGAGAAATCCTGATTTAGAGGCTATGGTCCAAAATTTGTGCCATTCTCTTTCTTCCTCAAGAATTGCTTCTTAGGTAAATGAATAGATACTGTGGTTACAACTAAAATGTATGTTAAAAATCAAATAAAAACTGGCTTTTGTAATTACAAGATGTTAATAAATAGAATTATGCATCAATTGTTCATTCTCTCTCAGAAAGAGAAATATGTATGTACTTGGAAACCTTCTGAAGACTGAGTCACGTAAAGATCAAACAACATTCCGTTGATTTAAGAAGTTTGGTCAGACGGTGCTTTTAGATATGTAGAGTTAAGGGTTTTAGGAAAAGTACCACATGATGCAAGAAATTGAGGGTTTTTTATAGATTTCAAGTGTGCATGGCAACTATGAACCTAAGAAGTCTCCTATGATTTACATAAGTGGACACAGGCAGAAGGAGAATCACCAAAATGGAAAGATTCTCCACAAAACATGGTACTTGAAACATCTTTGCAACTAACTCTTTTAAGATAACAAACAACCTCCCCCTGCCCCGCAAAGATATATTCTCATTTCTTCCATTTTTTTTTAGGTTTGGTCAAGTGAGCTGTAAAACAGGTTTCATCTTAATGTGTACTGGTTTGGAAAATTTGAGATCACGCATGATATAATGCCACCTAGTTGACACTGAACATTCAGACATGATGTGCAGACCCAGTTTGCTTAGATCTATTGCTCCAGGTGCTCTAACTTCTATTTTCCACGTAACACTTTTATGAAGCTGCCTTCAGCCACTGCCTGTTTGCTCATGTATCAGAAGGCTGGGGAACCAGAAGGTCCCACTGGAAGACCTAAAGACTACAGACATTCCCAAGTAGTGTGCAGGATGCAAACGATGCACTTGACCAACAGATGCATCTGCCAAAGGAAGGACTTTAGCCCTCAGTCTGAGGCTGTCAAAATCATCTCCATACATTAAGTTCTGCATCTCTCCCTCTTTACAAGCTGTGAAATCTTGAGCAAATCCTTAAGCCTCTCTTAGCCTCATCTTCCTCATCTATAAAGTGGATAAGAATACTGGGATGGAAAGGAAGTGAGAAAGGTTAAATAATAACTACAATATTCCTGGCATGTAGTAAGAGCTCAATAAATAGTATCTCTCTCTGCAATGCATAAATTAGAATACCTACAAATTGCTAGCGAGAGAGGACTATAAATAACATACTGTATATAGCCACAGAATATACCTAATACCCTACATTCTACATAGTATATGCTACATAAAAGTATACTGTATACCAGTATACACGGTACACTAATATCCTAGATACAGTGTACACTGCATAACAATATACTGTATATATGGTACACTGTTAATTATATATAGTATATACTGTTTAAAA
>NW_021703779.1:6609804-7063535 GCF_005190385.1 Monodon monoceros | reverse complement strand
GTGTATAGTATAGACCACTGTATACCACAGTATATATGGTACACTGTATACTGTATATAGTATACACTGTATAAAAGAATACTATGTATATCATAGCATATATGGTACACGATATACTGTATATAGTATATGCTGTATCAAAGTATACTGTATACCACAGTGCATACATTATATTACACACTGGGTACAGTATATGCTGTATAAAAGGATACTGTATACAACAGTACATGCTGCATACTATATACACACACAGACATATATATATACAGATGCATAGGTATATATATGATCGTAGATATGATTATATATGTGGTACGCAGGACAAAGAAATTTTACCACATAACTGAGTACACACTAACTGCTGTGCTCCTATTAGTGAGATGATAAAATATAAAAAATTATAGGTCTTAATACTATGAGCCTTCTTATTTATGTGTTCATTTATAAACATTTATATACTTTAAAATAATCTGCTTTTAATTCATTTTTATATTCTTATATGTTTTCGAAAAATGTTGGATTTAATATAGCACCTCATGTTTTTTTATTTGAGTCTTCTGAAATACATTGTTGGAAAATTCCTGTTTAACTGGAATCTGTCATGGAGAAACTTGTCATCGAGTTTTATTGTTCTAAAAGCAATGAAAGGGAGCGAGGATTCCCACTATGTTTGCATTGATCTGATTTCACGGAATTGGGTCTTTTAGTTGTACTGACCTTTTACTGAAGAGAGGGCATCTAGGAAAGAGAGTGTCTTTTCATGTAGGATATTTGTCGATTTTTTTAATGGAATTCGGTGTACATTTGAAAGGTAAGGAAACACATTTATTTTGTTCTCAGAGAATAGAGGATTTTGAAAATCCGGTAAGTATGCTTTAGCCCGATACAATCTATCAAAGTTCTGGGAGATGCACAGTCAGAAGCCTTAAACCAAGATAAACTCACGGCGCTTATGAAGGCTCATCATTTCCCCTTGTCAAACGCCCCAAAGACAGTAAGATCTCTACGTGGGATACCACTGCCTTGTTGTTTAGACTTCGCTTCAGCACATGGCGTGTTCTAATTCCCATGAGTAAAATTCAAGATGATAAGGATTAAGGAGAGAATGAAACAGACACACCTTCTTTCTCTAGTAAAAACCTCAACACCTATCCATACTCCTCGTCACCTACACATACATTTTCACCTGTCATATTTCATTTGCGATATCATCTTAGAAGTGGAGGGTTAAATGCGTCTCCAAGGTCTTGTGGTTCACCTTATTTGTGAGAGATGGGTAACATGATCCCTTTAAAAATACCAGTGAACCCTCTGATATGCTCCTTTGGATGGTATAAGGTTTTCCTTACCCCTAAAACAATGTCGTGGTTGACCATTTGTCCCTAGACCTCTAAGAAGAAAACTACCCCCTGCACCAAGAAGTATGTGTTCAGTCCATCCTATACAACCGGTAGAGATGTTCCTTCACTGAGCTTAAAATACTTTGGGGCAATAAACGTCACTTTTAAAACCAGGCTTTGACTGCAACTCTATCTAACCCATCTTTCCTGTCTGTTTCCTGATTTTTGCAAAGACTGAGAAAAAGTTGAAATATAAATCACAAGATATGAGCAAAATCAAAAGTAGAGATGGAATCTGAAAACCAATGAAAAATACGTCATCCCACCCACTCGACCTATACAACTGTATTTCGACATACTGGAATATATGTTGCTCTTCTTACACAATACATATTGGCTTATCGGCCAACAGCCTTCCCATCTCTGAATTCCAAGAGCCTCCGAGGCCTTCCATACAGAATGGTGAAGGTACTGTTCACAGCCATATCTTCTGTAGAGACCCTAATTCTACCCATTTTATCCACCTCTCCTCACACAGGACCCAAACTGCACTGGTCCTTGATCAATGGGCACCTGATTTCTACTGAGTGGCCAGGACCAACGCCTTCCCACCTATTCCCAAAGAGGTTGGATGTGACAAAGAGTTGAAATCTGCGTAATCATTTGTAAACCTTGGGATTAGTTTTAATTTTTCCCAGACATAACTTCTCATTTATCAAAACTCTCCAAGCAGCCTTATTTCTAGCCTAATACTTAATGTCCTGGCTTCACTGTCCTTTCCCAGCGCTGTTTTGGGTTAGTCTTCTCACCTGGATTATTGAAACAGTCTCCTAGCAACGTCCTTCCATCCTTCTATCCTTCCTTCCTTCCTTCCATGCCTACCACACACACCATCCCCACATTATGTTTTCTCTGCTTAACAACAACAACAAAAAATTTAATATGACAACAAAAAAAATAATATGAATGATTACACAGCTTACACAGATTTACACAGATATATCTACACTTAAGCCTACGTGTAAGGTCAGAACCGTTAGCTTTGGTCAAATAAAAAGAAGCCCCAGTGTTCACCTCATCTCAGCAAACGTACGAATAGTCAGGATCATTGGGGCGCTGTTTACGAGGGGCAGCAGATGTGACGTTCCACCCAGCGATCACGGCAAAGCATGTTCTGACACAACATAATCCTTTCTTCTCAGCCACGTGTTGTGATTAGACGTACGATAGGATATTCTTATAACCAAACTCCTGTCTCTGTACTGCTTACAGGGAGCAGTGAATGGTACTCAAGTGTATTCCATCATATTCTGTGGGGCACTGCCTGAGTATGGGTTCTGGAGAACAGGGTTAAGCATCTCACCTCACCCTGTGACATCAGGGATGGTTTATCCTATGCTCTTCCCTTGCTGGCATCAAATAAGGTATGAGACCCTTAATGACATGAGAGATGGTTTAATCCCATGCTGTTCCATTACTGGCACCATACTACCTCATCCTCCTCAGCTGGACCACTTTGGCAGCCCCCTAGGGACAAAGAAATCCTCCACCACACAGGGCTGATCATGCCACTACCCTATTTAAAATCAATCAAGGAATAACTAGCACCACCTTATAAGCCATATCATCCATTGGCGAACACCTAAATCACTAGACTTTGCTCAATCCCCCATTTTCTGTTAAACCATAAGCTACTGAAATGTGATCCTCCTGACTTACGTTTGAAATTGCACACTGCATTGCAGGTTAGAGGAGGTTCTGAGTAATTTCCTTAAAAGATGATTTGAGGGTTTCCCTGGTGGCGCAGTGGTTAAGAATCCGCCTGCCAATGCAGGGGACACGGGTTCGAGCCCTGGTCCGGGAAGATCCCACATGCCACGGAGCAACTAAACCCGTGTGCCACAACTACTGAGCCTGCGCTCTAGAACCCGCGAGCCACAACTACTGAGGCCACGTGCCACAATTACCAAAGCCCATGCGCCTAGAGCCCGTGCTCTGCAACAAGAGAAGCCACCGCAATGAGAAGCCCGTGCACTGCAACGAAGAGTAGCCCCTGCTCGCCGCAACTAGAGAAAGCCTGCGTGGAGCAACAAAGACCCAACGCGGCCAAAAATAAATAAAATTAATTTAAAAAAAAAAGAAAGATGATCTGAGTCATTCCAACGACCTTTCCAATGTGTTGTGAAAACTCATTGCATTAATATCCCCAAGTATGATTTCAGCTATGCTCCACATGGACCACAGAAATAAAAATAGCTCCTGCTTGGATAAAATCCAGATTTTTCAGACTGACATCCGAGGCCATCCATTAGCGATATACTGTTCCCACAGTGAGATCTCTACCTGGACTCTGGTCAGATGACGGCTATTCCTCCAAGCCAAGTCCTTATTCCTTCCCCATCTGCTACTTTAGCATCTTTATGAAATCCAAAAGTATCCTAAACAAGCACCACTAGTGGCCACAGGAGTATACTGGGCCAGGGATTAAGCCCAAGCTATCTGACATCTCCACCGCTGTGTTCCCCAAATGAGGGGCGTGAACCATAGGCAGGAAGCGAAGTGATTTTAGGAATGTAGAGTTATGAAATTAAAAAGCACTCAACATCTTAAAAACCATTTTAAAGAACACTCAACATTTTCAATCCTCACTTAGTCGTTGACAGGTCCTGGTGACCTATAGGTTTGGTGCTAGCATTTCTCTACCATCTCATGACATTAATTTCCTTTAATTTTTCTTTGTTTTTTTTTTTTTTTTTAAAAACAACAAGAGAAAATGCATCTCAGAGCCTTTGGCAGGCAAGCACAGCTAATGAGAATTTAATGGCTTTATTTGGATTTTGTAGTTTTCTTTAATGGTTCAGTTAAATTGATGATGAATGATCCTAGATTTCCATTTAAGAAAATCATATAAAGTTTATTCCCAAAACACGTGAGAGAAGAAGAAAGTAGGCGGCTTTAACAAAAGTAAGTCATGATCTGTGTTTAGATGTTATGGAATTAATGATGGGTTTGGATGGTGATGTAGTCGATAGGCATGGCCATGGTGTGGGAAACGCTCCTGTGAGTTTTTTTGCTTCAAAAGAAGGCAACACTTTGCAAGGGCAGGCATTACCTATCTGAGTTCTATGACACAGTTGGGCATTGGTCCTGCCTTTAAAAGGGGTTATGCATTGAACTGTTTCCCTCTCAAATTAAGATACGCTGAAGTCCTAACACCCAGGACCTCACAGTGTGATCTTATTGGAAATAGGGTCATTGCAGATGTAGTCAGTCAAGTTAAGATGAGGTTATAGTGGGAATTCCCTGGTGGTCCAGTGCTTAGGGCTCTGCGCTTCCACTGCAGGGGGCACTGGTTCGATCCCTGGCTGGGGAACTAAGATCCCGCAAGCCGTGCGGCCCGGCCAAAAAATAAAAATTAAAAAAAAAAGATGAGGTCATACTGGAGCAGGATGGACTCTTAAACCAATATGATTGGTGCCCTTATAAGAAGATGGTCAAAATAAAAAAGAACAAAATAATGCCATTTGCAGCAACATGGATGCAACTAGAGATTATCATACTAGGTAGAATAAGTCAGAAAGAGAAAGACAAATACCATATGATATCACTTATGTGTGGAATCTAAAATATGACACAAATGAACTTACCTACGAAACAGAAACAGAGTCACAGACAGAGAGAACAGACCTGTAGTTGCCAAGGGGGAGGGGAGTGGGGGAGGGATGGATTGGGAGTTTGGGATTAGCAGATGCAAACTACTATACATAGAATGGATAAACAATAAGGACCTACTGTACAGCACAGGGAGCTATACTCAATATCCTGTGATAAACCATTATGGAAAAGAATATGAAAAAGAATGTATATGTGTCTATAACTGAATCACTTCACTGTAGAGCAGAAATTAACACAAGATTGTAAATAAACTATACTTCAATAAAGATAAAAAAGAAGAAGATGGCCATATAAAGACAGACGTGCTGGGAGAGTGCCACGGTATGACAGACACAGAGCTTGGAGAGATGCAGCTACAAGTCAGGCAACACCAAACATTGCCAGCAAAGCACCAGGAGCTAAGAAGCAGCATGGAAACATTCCCCTATGGGTGTCAGAGAGAACTCAGCCCTGCGGACACCTGCATTGTGGACTTCTAGCCTCCAGAACTGTGAAATACACTTCTGTTGTTTTAAGCTACATCATTTTTGGTACTTTGTTGCAGGAATCTTTGGTACTTTGTACTAGGAATCTAATAAACAGGGGTTACTTAAAAATACTTGCTGACTTGACCTCAATCACCGCCTTGTCGAAAAAAGAACCTTTTGGGGACAGGCAAGCATCTCTCCCCTGCACGGTTGTACCGTCTCCGTTTCCCACTGTTTTTCTTAGGTCAAACTTGTAAGATGGGACAGTCCAAAGTGGGTATCGGTACAACATGTTTCCCACTCAAGAAATGTGCCACACTTTTCCTAAGACTGCAAAACCATGAAACCACTTCCCACCAGAGTATTTGGAATCATTGTAAAGAATGATACCTGCTGACCCCCTACACATCCCCGGCATCCCCACTTCCTCTCATGAGAGCTACATGAGGCTCAGGCACTGCAGGGCTGCTGCAGTATGGGGCCTAATTCCACCCCCCAGCGGCCCACAGGAAGATTCTCCATCCCCCAGAGCCGGGAGGACCTTCACTGTAAATTCGGTACGAGAAGCTCAAGGTTAATGACAGAAGCGCAGGCAGGTAGAACAGAATGATACCTCATTAATTTCCGCAATTAGGTTATTCGACAAGAGCAAATGAAAAGATGCTCTGATATTTGTAGCTCCTTAAGATGCTGGGGAGTCTTTTCTTTCGTTATTTGCAGAGAATCTGCTCAGTGGAATATGGGTGGACCCTGTTGTATATGTAACGCTTGTATACTTCCTACTTTATTTAGCCAATGAGATTTCTATATGTGTCTATAGATAGATATACAGCTAAATATACACACGTATGAAATTTATATTAATGAAATAAACACGTGTAAATATTTATATATAAACAAAATAAATATATTTTGTGTGCATATGTATATATAGAAAATAAATCTCACAACAATGGAGAAATCCTATGCATGTACATAGACACATATGCATATATATATCTTACATACACACACATACGGGATTTCTCTACAGTTATGAGATTAGGAGTTATTACATGTGCATATACATATATAATATATATATTATATACACATACAGTATTTCTATATATTTATTATGAGATTTATTTCATTCCTTGGCTATGCATTCCATGTGGCACATGTATTTTGATAACCCTATTATTTACCAAACAAGACAAGGTCCTACCTAGATTTGAAACTCCAGGATCAGTTTCCCATAGAATAGCCAAATATATCTAAGTCTGACCCCAGTAGCAAGTGTAGAATTTTCAATATGCATCTAGCACCTTAGCGAAAATCTGACTTGATAGAAAACAATTCAGGGGTAAAGAAGAAATGAGGTCTCCCTAGATGTTGGGGGGAAAAATGACTGCTTTTGTTACTGTGTGTGGATGCCTGCACACCGCAGTCTAGCCACTCGTGGAAACCACACTTACATGGAGGAACCAGACAAACAATCCCCTGATGGGGAGAAGAACATACCCGGTTTTGGCGAAGTTTGTCCAGTACGTCATGACCACCGCGCTGAGCATGACATCATTCTTGGAGAAGTTGCAGCTGAAGAGCTCGGTAGGGCCAATCATGGGGATCCCGAAGACATAGGGGACTTCGTCGCCATGGGCTGAGTCCGCCCAGCTGGGCTTCATCTCGCTTTGGCAGTGGTGGTAGAAGGCGTAGAAGTAGGTGGGTGAGCCGTACTGTGCGTGCAGGTCCGCGGTGGCCACGGCGGGGGCCACCCACTGGTGGTCAGTGAACAGAGCCACCAAGGTTTTCCGCCGTGTTTCGGGGTTCTCCTTATCTGCCCAGTCCGTGTACATGAACTTGATGGTCTCCCGCAAGGTGTCCTTCCCCTCCGGGTAGCCGTAAAGGTTGTCCACGAAGTTGGACACCAAGAAGTCAAAATCGTTGGGCGTCACACCATCCTCGTTATCCACGACGCCGTCCACGAACTTCAGCCCCTCCCCCTGGTTGACCCCGAGCATGATGTCATAGTTAAGGAATTCCCCCTGCTCCATCAGGATCTGAGGGTCGTCGGGGATGACATCCCCGTCAATGACGGGCCCGAAGGAGATGTGGTACGTGGCCGGGGTGATGGTCTGCTGAATGAGCTCTTTGTAGTTCTTATTCCGAAGGCATTCCACCATATCCGTGGTATCCAGCATGTTGCAGCCGACTTTATCTGCCAATATCCGAGTGTACTTGGCAGGCTGGTAGTTCACGGCCCAGCTGGACAGGGCGGTCCCGCTCTGGATGATGGCCTTCTGGAAGAGACCTGCAGGTGCAAAATTGTGGACATGCAAATGAAAACCCGCAAGACAGAAAAGCAGCTTTTACTCAGCAAAGAAGGCTCTGATTGTCTCTCGGGCATGTGAATTTCTGGATACTGCAGCATTCAGCGCATTCGGCATCTCTTTCTCTCATTTCTATCTCGTCTTCCCCCTCCCCCACCTGCTGGACAGTGGTCTTATAGGATGCTCTCAGACACACACACACACACACACACACACACACACAGAGTTTAGAAAACGAAACTGCGTTTACACTTTAGCTGCAGTGCTAAAAACATACAACCTCTTTCTCCTTCCCCAATTTTGTGTAATATTAGTGTCTCCATCCCCAGAATTCGTAAATAAAGAGTCTCAGAGTAATCACAACCCCCCAGCCTCTAAAAATATGCTTTGTGGCCATAAGAGGTCAAAGGCTGTTTTCTCTTACTGGCAAAACCAGGTACCACTTTATTAGAGGGGGAACATCCACTGAAATCAGTTTCAGAGTATAAATTCTGGAATGCATTTTTATTTCCACGCTCCATATACCGAAGGTGCTAAAAACATGCAATTAAAATGAATTCATTATAGCTATTCCTAAAGAAATCTTCCCTTGAATGCCCCGCTAAAATGTATCTTTTTTTCCAAAAAAAATCATTAATTTCAAAGTTGCATCCACTCAAAGCCCAGACTTTTGTACAGTTCGTTCTGCCACATTTTAAACGTGTCTGCTTGGTGAGAAACTGGGAAAATCTTGGGCTGTTTTATGAGTAAAATTCTGTGTAGCTTAAAATTTCCTATCTGATCAGTCTAGTATGTGGATGTCCAGAAGTAAATAAAAGTCTATTTTTAACTGCTCCAGTATGAGACGGAAGGCCATAAGATAATGGTTTTCTATTCCTTATCTCTTCCTGCTGCTTCCTTGAACTCCAGCATGATCTAGCTCTGACGCCTCGTAAGTCACTGGGAGAATAAAAGCATTCAGTGGGGAGTCCAGAAATCCGTGCCCTGTCGATGTTTAAGGCCATACAAGCAATCAGGGATGAAGGAAACATGACTGCAATCAGGAGGATGCGATTCTAAAGACTAGAGGATTGCCTGCCGATGACACACAAGAATGAGCTGCTTAAAACGATCTGGCTTTGCCCGACACAACATCTAGCTCGTTTGGGGTCAATTTCCCAATGTTTACCATTCCGTTGGAAATGTGCGAGTACTGACTTGTGTGTCTGGCTCTCAAGGTGAATGTTTTAAAGCACCTTAAGGAAATGATGTCCATGTTGGATCTATTAAAAGATTCATAAATGAAGACAACCAGAATTAGAAAAATGTTGCTGGAAGTTACACATTTTCTCTCTGTGTCATAACTGTTGGCCGTGATTGAAGTAGCCATGTATGTGTGTGTGTGTGTGTGCGTGCGTGCGTGAGTGCATGTGTGTGTGTGTGTATGTATGTTTTGGTAGGCAAGTAATACAACGTGGGATAAAACTTGAAAAATTAAAGAAAAAGTCACCTATAATTCATACTATAAAATAGGAGATACTTTAATATTTTTAGTGTCATTCCTTCTTGGTGCTTTCCCTCCCTTTGGTCTGTTGTGTATAACTGTATCCCATATCTGCACAGTATACTGATGTCATAATTAAGGAACTCCCCCCTGCTCCATCAGGATCTGAGAGTTGCTTGGAATGGCATCCCTGTCCATGACAGGGTCAAAAGGGAATGTGGTACCCGGCCAAGGTGATGGTTTGCTGAATGAGCTCTTCATATCATGCCTCCCAGGTTAATGCATATCTTAAGCACAATTCTTAAATTATTGTTCCTTCGAGTAAATGCACGTGTCATTAACAATGTTCTTGTCTTTCTGGTCTTGCAGCTTTTCCTTTCATTCTTTGCTATGAGAATGCTGTGGTAGAAAACTCCATGAAAACACCTTTTGCCCATGTGTATGTTGACTTCATTAAGTTATATCATGACAAGTGAAATTCCTAAGGCCAACAGTCTGGGTATGTTCATTAATTCTTGATTCTATTGCTGGGTTGATTTTAGAGAGCTACTTTGCAGAAATGATGTAAAGCATTACCATATTCGTTTCTGATCTACTGATTTAAGGAATTAACACTCTTCCCCCATTAGTTTTAGCTGACATGTGTTTGACTACTACTAGAGTTGGTCCTGGCTATTTTGTAAATGGAGAATCATGATAATATCCGTTGAGAAATGGGAAAATACAGGTATTTTCTAAAACGGTATAGGAACCGTTATCACTAATGATCTAATTTACTCGCTGTTTCCTTTTTTAATAAAGGGTTAATACAAACATAAGCTTTTCATTCTACCTCTCCTCAGCCATTATGAAATAAAGAATCAAGAAATTCAGACTTCACAAGACTTAAAAATCATCGTCAATCATATCTTGCTAATGAAGCAATCAGGGCACAGAAAGAGTCAGCAACTTCTCCACAATAGTGTAGGAAGAGAGGAAAAAAATGGGATGCTGTCATATGGCACGATGATACTTCCCCCCCTTTTTTTTAACATGTTTAGGGTACTTTAAAGAAAGATAATATAAGACTCTTTAAAGAAAAATAATTCCTTTAAAGTTTCAGGTGCTTTTCATAAACATGGTTCAAATAGATGTGGTAAATCCTTAAACCAACCAATGACACAGAAGGGAACATAACACGACCTTGATGATTTAGACCGTTATTATGAATATTCACTTGTACTTGCCAAAGTGCCCCAGGGTTGCATTTTCTTGTTTTGTTTTTATTTTTGTTCTATTTTTGAAGGGAGAGTCAGGAAGTTATTAAGGTGCCTCCAGGCCCACTGCACCCAATTTCTGTTGATTTTTCTCTTAAAAATCTCTCATCTGATATTGCTGGGAACCTCCATCACCAATGGACCAGAGGGAATCAACCTGAATTAGTTTGCATCAAAGACGTGGCTTTATAACCATATGGCTACAAGCTTTGTTTATCACGAAATCTAAAAATCTGTAACCATCGTCCACATACTGATTCCCTTTCGTGTTTCTTCTCCCAAGATGAAAATTGTAGTTAATAAAATTTAAAGTTGTCCAAATAAACTCAGACAGGCAAAAGCACGGTGTAGGCATTTTCTAAAGAAGTCATTTTCCTCCAAATATTGTAAGCAAAGCTCTTTGCCATGAGTCTAAGTGAGAAAAATATATCGTTAGCATAGTTAATAATACTGTATTGCGTACTTAAAAGTGGCTAGGAGAGGAGATCTTAAAATTCTCATCAGAAGGAAAAAAGTTTGTAACTAAATGGTGACAGGTGTTAACTGGACGTCCTGTGGTGATTGTTTTGCACTGTATACCAATAGCGAATCGTTATGTTGTACACCTGAAGCTAATCTAATGGTGTATGTCAATCATACCTCAATTTAAAAAATCAGAAAGCAAGCTGAGTTAAGAGAAGGGGATGTGCATGCATGTCATTGGGGGGATTTTCTGTGGAGGTTTCAATAGAGACTATGGCCACCCTGCATGCGCCTTGGATAACAACTCAATACGGGTTCATTTCTGGGTCCCAGGGTTCCCTGCGCACTGTGGGGATGCTTTTATTACCTTCTGAATAGTGAGACAAGGTCAAGAGGCTGACACAAGAAGCACCCGCGCCGGAGCCGAAGATGGTCACTCTCTTGGGATCCCCACCGAAGGCCCCGACATTCTCCTCAATCCAACGTAATGCTTGGATCTGATCCAGGAGCCCGTAGTTGCCTTTGGCCGCCTGGTCGCCGGTACTTAAAAACCCTGCGAAAGAACACAGGATATTTGGGGTTGTCACCTACAAAATATACGTCAACATCGCTGCTATCTGGAAAGACATTCCACAGTTTACTTTGTTCATTCTTTACTTTTCCTTCCTGTAAATGAGAAGCAACAGCGTAGCACCTTTTCCATGGCAGAAAGGAGTATATTATGTAAATAAGAGTTACAATGGTTTTTGTTTCTTCTGACACTATAATAAAGTGTCTCATCTGGGGGTTCGTATGGGGTTAACATATAAGGCGAAATGAATCTAAAATATTTACAATACACGACAATATCAGAAACCTATACACTTTACTAGATTTAAGCTATCACTCCTGTGTACCTGTTGGTTTTCCTTGGGAAAACAAAAAAGACTCCTAAAAGAAGTTTTTCAGTAAGACTGTGTGCACCGTATATAAAATCAGTATAGGTTTGCTTTTCCCCATTGAATTCCTCATTAATATTTTCATTTAACTCCTTTTAATGCTTAAATTTCAAAGTAAATTATAGCCATCATGTCATGCCACACGTAAATACTTTAGGATGCATCTCTATTTTTCTATATAAGGAAGATATCACAGTTACATGCAGAAACTTATAATTCTTTAATCTCAGCCAAAAGCCAGTGCATATTCAAATCTCCCCAACTGGCCCCAGAATAGCATGGGCTGGTACATTTTATTTTAAAAAATAGGAGGATTCTGTAAATTAAGCAATTAGATTTCACTCAAGGCATCAGATTCTAAATTCTTCCTTTTTTAAAAGCTGCAAATAAGGCAATACGGGCATTTAATTGTGGCAAAGTGATCAGTTTTCGAGATCTATCTCATTCCCTGTTCCTCTCACACTGCAAAAAGATCTTGACCTGGAAACTCTGTTTTCCTCTGATGTTTGAAGGCATTTGTGTGGAAGAGACACTCTCCCACTCAGATTCAAAACTATGAATATTTTATAAAGCATCCTCCAAGCTTAAATACTTGCACAAACTTTAATCCAACTTTATGTCCAAATCTGTCTTGAATAAGCCTTCTGGGGGAAAAAAAGTCATAAAACGTTGGGTTGTTTTTTTTTTTTTTTTCCCCACTTCCCATTCTTACTCGCCCCTACACCAGATCCCCAATTATGATATTTTTCCTTTCTGCACCATTTCTTTATTCCAAGGGTCATGACGTTCACCCATTTCAACGAATGCTTATTCAATAACCATAGAAAGCAGCCGCAGTGTTTCTATGAAGACAGACTGATCCAAGCCCTAAAGTAACAGAAACGAGAACCAATGCCTTCGAACACATTCCTAAGCAAAGCTGACAGCAATCCAAGAGGCCCTCGGAGTACCAGCTTCTCAAAACCTAAAACAAAATCATAAAGGATGAGATCTTACACCTACTGAGGAGAATGAGGCTTCCCTTCCAGAGCCTGCCGGAGTACCTGTGGGAAATGGGGGATGGGAGCCAGGAGGGGATTAGAAATGGTCTGGTTCAAAAGAAAGCAGCCAGAAGGGTTATTGTTGCTGTTATGCTAAAATCACAATAATTGGGACTCACGATGGCCTAGCCCTACAGGTAGATGCAAGATGACAACTGCCAGGTTGTACATTTAGGGCACATCGCACAAACCCACTCCCCTCTTAGGTTCCTGGGGATGGATGTGAGATTAGCTAGGATGAGAGGGGGGGTTCAGATGTTTCCAGGTCCTCCTTGTTTAATTAGCAATTACTAATTAGTGTTTCATGCCCGTGAATGTTATGGGGCCTCCACATTCATCCCTTTTACGTTTTAACGTGCTTTCTCATAAAATGAATCACGCCCTGCTTGGGAGAAAAGCCTCTTTCACCCAACTTTATGGACGGAACGGGCTTATAATGGCAGCCTGGGTGCCGTGTAAGAACCATAAGACAAGCCTCTCTTCCCGCGTTCAGGAAAGAGGTGGTTCATTTCTAAAGGCTCCAGGAATTTTCTGGCAGAACTGTTCTGTTTTTAACTCATCCCTCCTCTGCCCACCTCCCTCCTACTCTCTGCTCTCACGGAATGACCTAGTCGCTTACTGTTCATGGGGAGGATTTGCAACAGATGGTAAATCGCGAGGCTTTATGAAATCAGAGCCCCTCCGTCCCCAGGAATACATGACTTGTAAAACCTCTCCAACGGTGGGCTCACTAATCTTCCGTACCCTGGCAAATCTGACTTCTCCTAAGAGCAGCCCCATGGAAAGCCTTGATCTTGGCAATTCTGCTCGCCTTTCAAAAGTCCTGAGGGAAACAGCTCTCCACGTGTCTCTGAACTTGAGCAAAGGAACGTGGGTTTTTTTGGAAGCTGGTATTTCCATAGCGTCTGCCGTGGAATCTTCATTTATTGCAACATCCAGGGATTGCTTTTTTTTTTTTGGTTCTTTTTTAAAATTGAAATGATAAGCAGGTCAGAGTCCCCACTGCAGGGACAGAATGAATGCAAGTCATTTTATGTTCCCTATGACAGCATATTCCTTTCCGATTCTGACCGTCAAAACACGGTGTTCGATATAACCCAGACAGAGGATGTGTGTGGGTTTCCTAGAGTGGGACTGTATGAACAACAACATGAGAGCAGCGTATCAACTGGGAAACAAACACACACATTACCAAACATCGAGCATTCGCAGAAGTCAGTTTCCCAGATGAGCAGATAACCTTCTTTGACTGGCTAACGCCAGTGATTTTAAACAAACAGCTCCTTTCATGGACAAACATTCTTGGACCCCAAATCCTCTCAGCATTTCAGCTGATGAAACATTGGTTTTTGAGATTTACTGTCTCTGAACTGAAGCTTGCAAAGCAGTAAGCTGTTACCACTCCCCACACACAACTGAACAATGAAAGAGACGCACAAAGGAGACCATTTGAATTCACACAGATTAATGACTAGATTGATGCTGAGTTTCATTCAAGGTAGTGGAAGGAACAAAATACACACACAAATACACGGGATATGCTGAGTGGCTGTGCGGTTATTTTAAAACTTGGTTCATGGAAAAGATGCTTAAAAACCCCAAATCCCATTTCCCACCTGCAGGTTGAATGAAATGAATATAACGTGCGCTGTATTTGGTCTTAATATTGCTCTAGAATAGAAAGTTTCAGGGTTTTAACACAGCTAATCATGATCTAAATGGTTCTCGTTCATTTGAATTGCAGGGGTTAGGAGAATGATTCCGGGCCACATGGTTTTCTGTCCACTTCAGGTCAACAGTAAGAAACCCAGAGGGGTCAGATGTGGCTGGATTTTGGTTCCTTTTAACATGACTTTAATGCCACAAAGGACTTTATCTCTTAGGAAATAATTCATTACGTAAGCACAGTAGGCATTTTTTTGATGGCCATTACACAGACAATAATTACTAAGTGAATATAGAAAAATATCTTTTATGTTTTCAGGGTGTGTATTCACCTGTAATTCGCAAAATTAATCTAGGGTCTCAACTATATTTCTAAAAGAATTCTATGTATGCGTGCATATATATGTATACATTTGCATAATGACCTATTTTGATTATTTGGTTTCTTTGCAGTAGCAGGAGCATTTGCAAAATACACCAAATCACTAGCCTTTATTGTATCAGAATCCCTCCCTCATATTTGTATATATATGTGTGCAGACATATATACACACACACACACACACACACACATATACACATATATATATACATACACACATATATATGTGTGTGTGTATTTGAGTGTGTGTGTGTATTTGAGAGAGAGTGTGTGTGTGTGTATTTGTACACACAATATTTAATTTAATGGAGTAAAAGCAAATGTTTAAATGAGATTGTTTCAATGAGAATAGACAGGATTTACTTTAGGTCACACAAATGAGCCCAAACAGAAATCTGTGTAATGAGAATTACAGCAGAGGTAGAAATGTGAAAAACAGGCCAATAAATGCACATCTATATTCTTGGATGTTTACAGGAAATTACTCCCTGGGTGTGTTTATTACAAGGTGAAAGGGAAGTTTTCTTACTGGAAAACCATTTATGACTTAACAGAAGGGCACAGATTCTAAAGGATAGGATGAAAGGGAAGGGGGGTATACATTCAAACTCTGCAGGCGTGATAGGCAAAGCTAATTGAAATTGTGTCTGTTTTTAGTTTTCATTCTACTTAAAAATGACACGAGTCATAACTGTTGCTGCTTCCATGGTATCTCATCATTAGCTCAGTATCACACAGAGCTATCTCCAATGTCAGTAGAATAAATCGAACACGCTTATGAAGGACCCATGATTTCTACAGCATAGGTTTCCAAACCTGGGGCCCATGATGTTATTAGTGGGATTCCCTGCACTGTTTTCATAAAGTATATTCTATCCCCACAGAATGATTTAGAATGAGGCTGCACAGGTGTCTTAAAGTACTTTAGTTGAAATTATATGGATTCATAAAACTAAAACCAGTTATATTCTGGAAACAAAATACAAAGTGATAAACAGTTTGTTTATTACACAACGCCAATAAAAAGGTGAAGAAATTGGTAAACGTGTTTCATGATGATGAAAATTTGGCAACAGCCCGTCTGGAACCAAACCCCCTTTGAGCCAACTTTAGATTCTTTTTGGTTCAAAACCTCATCCTTGGGGCTTCCCTGGTGGCGCAGTGGTTGAGAGTCCGCCTGCCGATGCAGGGGACACGGGTTCGTGCCCCGGTCCGGGAAGATCCCACATGCCGCGGAGCGGCTGGGCCCGTGAGCCATGGCCGCTGAGCCTGTGCGTCGGGAGCCTGTGCTCCGCAACGGGAGAGGCCACGGTGGTGAGAGGCCCGTGTACCACAAAAAAACAAAAAAAAAAAATAAAAAAATAACCTGATCCTTGATCATTTCTCCAGATTTGTTGATGACTCAAGCTCTACTGGCTCCCAGATCCTTTTGGTTTGATTTCTTGAATAACTCATATACCTCATCACTCCTAGGATTCTGCACCCGCAGCGTCCGAGATAAGAGCTCCAGTTCATTGCCTCAACCTTGCTGCTTCCAATGCATTTCTACAGTATCAATCTAATCATGGCGCTCCCCAACATGTACAAATTGACAAAACTCATGAAAATGGAAATCTGAACCCCTTTGACCCACCAGTTCTATTTCCATAAATGCTTTTTGTATAAAGCATCTCTATCTGGATGTACAGAAATAAGTCATGCAAGGATCTACAAATAGAAATAGTCATGTAAGAATCCAATCAATTCTTATTGATTATAATTTTGAAAATAAGGAGGACAGGAATCTCAACGTCCATGAATAGGAGATCTGTTGCATGAATTCTGTTGGCTGAATCCATATAACGGGAGGCTCTTTGTGTGTATAAAATGATACAGAGTATTTAAATTTGTAAACACAGAACCACATCCAAGTTCTCTTCACAGAAAACCGTGAGTTGCTGAATACTGTGTCTTATGATCCGATTTTTATGAACATCATCAAAAGGGTGTGTGAAATACAAACTCCGAAAGGAAATCAAGCAGTTCAGAGCATTTCTCTATAGGAAGGCAGCTACAGGTGATTTTCACACTTAATTTTAAATATCTGTGTGCTTCTTCTTCCAACTTGTAACTGCTTTTTTAGCAATCATACACACACACACACACACAGCAAGCTTGTTTTAAAGTCAAATGCATTAGTGGGATGTCCAGGGCCATTCCCTGCGGTCCCATCTCTACATCTCTGGACATGCTCTACACACGCCCTTTAGCCTACAAATCTACCACATTACACGTAACTGCCCCCTGGGATATGCCCAGCCTTTCTATCTCTCTTTGCCTTTGTACATTCCCTCTTCTCCATCTCTTCCTAGGATATTCTTTACAGGACTGCTGGCATCCTGAAAGCTGTCTTCCTCCTGTAGATGTGGCCTCACATCCAACCCCACTATTTGCCCATGGGGTACAGTGCCACCTGGAGACCAGCTCTGTCACCTCCCTGGTCCAACCCCTTAGGCAGGAATCACCTGCAGATACAGGCACTGCCATTTTATCTCTTTCCCTCCACCAATGCGGGTCCCTTTTCAACATTTTCCTAAGGGTCTCAATTCTCTCAAGTCAGTAAATTGCTTTAAGTGAGCTTCTATGATAGAACTGACCACTCTATAGGAAGGGTATCTGCCCGCAGGTCCGTAGCCCGGTTATTGCTTGTACTGCAATCAGTCAAGTCAGCCTTGGATTTGAGTCTACAGGAAAGCCTCGGGCATATTACGCAAGATTTCAGAGCCCTTTTCATTTTGTTTATGGTTTCCTTTACCGTGCAAAAACTTGTAAGTTTGATAACTTACAGAATGGGAGAAAATATTGGCAAATGATGTGACTGACAAGGAGCTTAATTTCCAAGGTAAACAAACAGCTCATACAACTCAACAACAACAAAAAACAAACAACCCAGTCAAAAAATGGGCAGCAGACCTAAACAGACATTTCTCCAAAGAAGACATACAGATGGCCAAGAAGCACATGAAAAGCTGCTCAACATCACTAATTATTAGAGGAATGCAAATCAAAACTACAGTGAGGTGTCACCTCACACCAGTCAGAATGGCCGTCATCAAAAAGTCTAAAACAATAAATGCTGGAGAGGGTGTGGAGAAAAGGGAACCCTCCTGCACTGCTGGCGGGAATGCAAATTGGTGCAGTCACTGTGGAGAACAGTATGGAGGTTCCTCAGGAAACTAAAGACAGAGCTACCATATGACCCAGCAATCCCACTCCTGGGCATATATCCAGACAAAACCATAATTCAAAAAGATACATGCACCCCTATATTCACTGCAGCACTATTTACAATAGCCAACAGATGGAAGCAACCTAAGTGTCCGTTGACAGATGAATGGATAAAGAAGATGAGGTACACATATACAATGGGATACTATACTCAGCCATAAAGAAGAAGGAAATGATGCCATTTGAAACATCATGGACGGACCTAGAGATGATCATACTAAGTGAAATAAGTCAGACAGAGAAAGACAAATGCCATAGGATATCACTTATATGTGGAATCTAAAATATGACACAAATGAATATATTTACAAAACAGAAACAGACTCACAGACACAGAGGACAGACTTGTGGTTGCCAAGGGGGAGGGGGTGGGGGAGGGATGGATTGGGAGTTTGGGGTTAGCAGATGCAAAGTATATATAGGATGGATAGGCAACAAGGTCCTACTGTAGAGCACAGGGAACTCTATTCTCTATCCTGTGATAAACCATCATGGAAAAGAAAATGAAAAAGAAGGTATATGTGTGTATAACTGAGTCATTTTGCTGTGCAGCAGAAATTAACACACTGTAAATCAACTATTCTTCAATAAAAAATATTGGAAAAAAATAAAAGATCTCAAAGCTTCATTCTTCTCAGCTGTGGAACGGAGAAGAGTAAGTATCCAGCACATAACATAGCTTGGGGAACGAACTGCACTGTGTCTGATGGACAGTGTGTGTTTAAAAACAGTCACCGACTAGGCTGATTTCCTTGATACGAGAAACACTGCTAATTATTTCTGTTTCACCTACATATAGCAAGTGAGGAGAGGCGTCTGTTGATAAATAAAATGGGTCCGTAGGGAACACGGATTACTGGTCTACTTAGACTTTGCCTTTAAGATGATGCAGATAATAAACCTCATGTGCTCTCAGACTGCAAATGTGGCTGGTGAATAATTGTGCATGAAGGTGAGAGATATTTCTTTACAGTCTGCTTATTAAGTTTTAATGAGGTGCTTAAAGTCTAAAGAGAAAGGCAATGCAAAAAATATATCGCAGGTTTATGCACCCTGGGAAAATTATGGAGATGCTTATTCAAACAACATTTATGATATACCACAATGACCCAAGTAATGTGCTAAAAGCTAAGGGAAAATGATACATTAGAGTGGCTTTCCATAGATATTTTAAAAACTTACACAAAATCTTCTTTTTCATTTGTGAGCTTCAATTTGTTCTTAATAAGAATATTTTAAAACCTATTAGGATTGAAAGTCATACTTTTTGCCAACACAATATATTTATGAGACATATATAAGATATATATTTAGTACCTATATGGTATTCAGGGCACTGTAAATTGCATTTAAGAAAAAGAAGATGACATACACCTCTATGTGACAAATGTGAAACATGATTTGGATAATTCCTCTTAAAGTGAACAAATTTAAAGTAGGCTCCTCTGTTCTATCCTAATTGCAAAACAAGCATGATGGTAGTGGGGTTTCCTAGTATTTACTGTTGGATATCGTCTGTGGGCAGACAAGAATTAATCTGATTTGTTCTCATTTATCCATAACATGATCACAACAACTGAATGTAATAAAAAACCACGCATTCTTTTTCATCTCTATCAAACGCCCGTGACGTCTACTAACTCACATAATGTTTCCTGGGTCCAGAAATATTCCCAAGCTTTCCAACGCTGGTTTTCTCTGGGAAACTTGGAACATGATTAAGAAGACTGTTTGTTGATGGTTTCCTTTGCTGGGCAAAAGTCTGATTAGGTCCCATTTGTTTACTTTTGTTTTTATTTCTATTGCCTTGGGAGAATGGATAAAGAAGATGTGGTATAGATATACAATGGAATACTACTCACCCATATAAAAGAATGAAATAATGCCACTTAAAGCAACATGGATGGACCTAGAGATGATCATACTGAGTGAAATAAGTCAAAGACAAATATCATATGATATCACTTATATGTGGAATGTAAAAAACGGATACAAAAGCATTTATTTACAAAACAGAAACAAACTCACAAACACACATAACAAACTTATAGTTACCAAAGGCGAAAGGGGGGGTGGAGATCAAATAGGGGTTTGGGATTAACACATACACACTATTATATATAAAATAGATAAACAACAGGTCCTACTGTATAGCACAGGGAACTCTACTCAATACCTTGTAATAACCTATAATGGAAAAGAATATGAAAAACATATATGTAACTGAATCACTTTGCTGTACACCTGAAACTAATACAACATTGTAGAAAAAAAAAAAGAAGACTGTTTTAATTAAGAAAACCACTGGGATGATCTTAGAGGATATAACACATTAGCAACAAGTGAATAGAATGACCTATAAAAGAGCTAAAATCCCAATAGAATGTTTAGTTTCAGTTCGGAAAGGTTATTGAAGAAAGAAGGTGATATTTTGCAGCAATGAGTGTGTATATACCGTCCATGTATCACACATGAAAACTGTCCCTTTAGTTGAATGCTTTGACCATGCTCTTTGCCTTGTTCTCAGTTACTATATATTATAACTCTCCTAATATCAGTGTTTGGGGGACATTTCTGCTATTTTGCTTTCCAAGGATGGCTGGTTCACATGCCCATGACTCTCAAACTCCTGTTGTCCTCGACCACAATGCATACTTGGGACGCCTCTTCTAAGCCCCATTAAAGTACCTTTTCTTCTTACAAGACCCCGAGCGGTAGCTAATTTTGAAACTGAATGCTTTCAAATTGGAAGAGGATTTCACCAAGTGCTCGAGATGAGATTTTGCAATTCTGTGTCCACGAAACAGGACAGACTTTTGATTTGTGAGCACTTACAAAATCCCATTGTCTCTCTTACTGTACGAATATTTATTGTTATAACTGCCATTGTCATTTTTGATAACTCTTTCCTAGGGGCACATGGAGATGCAGGGAAGGCTTTACTGAGAAATTTGGATGTTAGGAATTAAGCCTCCTCCCTGAAAGAAGTAACATAACAAAAAACACTAAATGGGTCACAGAACAACACCGATATGGGCAAATTCATCTCAAGAAGAAGATAACTCTCTGTTCTTACAGATTACATGTTAAACAACTCTAACTGTGCCACTTTTCTATTTAAGAACTTTTTACACCTCACAAACTTGTGCTTCAACAAAGCAGTTCTCCAGAGTCAAAAACATCAACTCTCTCACACACAGAAGGCACAAAGAGCCATCTCTGGTCCATTAAATTTTGACCATGACCCTTGGGTTCAACAAATGATCATTTACCTTGCAGTGGCCGAAAAGCAAAAGCAGAACCAGAACTGGAGTCGACGGTGGGAAAAGTACAGATTTTAAGATAATGAAAATGTAATAAAGATTAAATATTAACAAGCACATGGGGTTAACTGACAGTTCATTCAACAGAACTTCATGGGTGTCTGGAATATTCCAGGCACTGCTTGGCCTTATGGTGAAGAGAAAGCCACCATTTATGAAGGGGATAAAACTAGATCTTTGACCACCTGAAACTCATATTCTACTGTGTGTAGATAGACCATAAATAAAAACTAAATAATGTGTGTAGTATGAGTCTCCTATTGCTGCTCTAACAAATTACCACCAACCTAGTGGTTTAATACACACATATGTCTTTCTTTATTATCTTCTTTTTAAAATTTATTTTTCATTTTAAAATATGTTTTTTAATTAATTATTCTTTGGCCGCGCCATGTGGGATCTTAGTTCCCCGACCAGGGATCAAACCTGTACCCCCTGCAGTGGAAGCGTGCAGTCTTAACCGCTGGACCATCAGGGAACTCCCTACACACATATTTCTTATCTTACAGTTTTGGAGGCCAGAAGTCTAAAATGCTTCTGGAGGGATATTTTCTTGCTGAAGCTTAATGCAGAAAATGTTTCCTCTCCTTTCGTTTTTTCTAGGTTCAAGAGTGTTGGCAGTCACAATATAAGGGGCAGAGTCTCTGGTCAGGGAGGTCACTGCAGACTTTGGTATGTTATTTTTAATGTCACCTGTGAACGTGCCAGCCTTGGCAAGAAAAAAGGGCATGGAACCTTCCCTCACCACCTCCTCTTTTATCAGCAACCCTATAGCTGCTCTTCATGAAGAAGCAGGAAGAAAAGAGAAAAGTTCTCTCTACCCAGACACAAGAATCCTGGATCTGAGTATGTCTCTCTCTCTTTCCTTTTTGCTTCATCTGCCAGAAGTTGTGACCAATTTTATGCTCAACTCAAGTACCGGAAAGTCTCTGTTCCTTTTGTGTCTCTAGATGGAATCTGGACTCTTATTTTTGGGAAAAAAATGCATGGGGTACTATATTCTGATGTTGCCTCCTCAAACAGTCCTTAAATTGAGTGAAATCAAGTGAACATGCATACATATGCGTGTGTGTATCCCTATACATTTTGATGTTCTAATCATTTCTAAGCGTACAATTCAATGGGATTAATTACATTCACAATGATGTTCAACCATCACCACTGCCTTTTTGCAAAACTTTTCATCATGCCAAAGAGAAACTCTCTATGAGGCAGTAGGTTCCACTGAGTCACGTGTCCATAAGATGTGTTACCTACACATTGGGCTAAGTCTGCTTAAGTAGGTGTGATATCTGTATTAATGACCAATGCCACCCGCTACCACTCCCATCTGCAATGATGGAATGGATCTTTTTGTTCCCCTCAAATACATATGTTGAAATGTTAACCCCCAATGTGATGGTATTAGGTGGTAGGGTCTCTGGGAGGTGATGAGATCGTGAGGTTGGAGCCCCCATGAATGGGATTTACGCCCTTATAAAAGACACCCCAGAGAACTAGCCATGCGAGGATACGACTTCAAGAAGTCGGCAGTCTGCACCTGGAGAGAGGGTCCTCCCTCGCCCCCAGAACTCGACCACTCTGGAACCCACATTTTCCAGCCTCCAGAACTATGGGAAATACATGTCTCTTGTTTATAAGTCACCCAGTCTGTGGTATTTTATTATAGCAGCAAATCAGTCTGAGACACCACTACAGCCTGAAACCCAGCAGGACCTTGTGGGACCTGCCCAGGGACAGATCCCTCCCTGATATCCCCTGCCTCTTATTTGCAAAGCAGCGTTAGCCTCCGAGGCCTTCAAAGAGCAAATTTAATCAGAGAAGTGAGAAAATATAGAAACAAAGGAAAACAGTCACGCAAGACAAAACAATAATAATAGTTGAGCCATTAAACAAAGTCAAGGACCTTTGGTTTCTCCTCAAGGACTACAGATCATGTTCTGAGCCACGTCCTTTGAGCTGCTTTGTAGATACTGAAACCTCCACCAGGTGGAAGAAGTTACCTGCGTGCTGCCCACCAGCATGCAGACCCCAGACCAGCTGGAACCAGAGGGTTGATGATTGAGATTTCTGAAACATCACCCTGTCACCTCACTGTCAACCAATCAGAGAACTGTGCACAAGCTGATCGCATACTCTGCAACCCACACTTCTAATGCTGCCTTTAAAAAGCCTTCTCTCTTTACAATAGCCAGGACATGGAAGCAACCTAAATGTCCATCAACAGAGGAATGGATAAAGAAGATGTGGCACATATATACAATGGAATATTACTCAGCCATAAAAAGGAACGAAATAGTGTCATTTGCGGAGACGTGGATGGACCTAGAGACTGTTATACAGAGTGAAGTTAAGTCAGAAAGAGAAAAACAAATATCGTATAATATTGCTTATATGTGGAACCTAGAAAAATGGTACAAACTTATCTGCAAAGCAGAAATAGAGACACAGATGTAGGGAACAAACTTATGGATACTAAGGGGGGGGAAGGGGGGCAGGATGAATTCGGAGATTGGACTGATTATATATACACTACTATGTATAAAACAGATAACTAATGAGAACCTACTGTAGAGCACAGGGAGCTCTACTCAATGCTCTGTGGTGACCTAAATGGGAAGAGAATCTAAAAAGGAGGGGCTATATGTATATGTATAACTGATTCACTTTGCTATACAGTAGAAACTAACATAACATTGTAAAGCACCTATACTCCAATAAAAAATGATAAAAAGAAAGCCTTGTCTAAAATCCACCAGGGAGTTCAGGTCTTTTGACCATGAGATGCCCATCCTTGCTTGGCACCTGCAACAAACAACGTACTTTCCTTCACTGAAACCTGGTGTCAGTAAACTGGCTTTACTGCATGTCAGGCAAGTGGACTCAATTTTGGTTCCATAACACGCCCTTGCTGGCTAAGAGATCTGAACATCCATTTCTCCAATGAAGAGTCCTTCAAAACGTCCACCGTAGCATTCAACTTGTCCGACCCCTCCACATTATTTTGTTGTTACTGTGGACGTTGTTTTGTAATCCACATTTACGTAAGTAAAGCAACTGTGAAATGCCTTTACTTTAAGAGAGAAAACAGCAGATGATGGAAAACAGAATACTTTTCGTCTAATTATCCAAGACTGGTTTAAAAAGCAACTACTATTCCCCAACCTAGTGAGGTCTTGGGTCAGCCAAGATGCTTCTCTATCTACAGCAATTTGCTGAATGTGGAATCATGGCGGCTAATTTTCAAAAGCATGACATTGAAATGTGGCATAAAGTTCAGTTTCCAAGAAAGATCCCATTACATTTTTTTCCCATAGCTAAATTCTACACTCTTACACACTGAAATGCTTTCAAGGGAAGGAATAAAATGGAAAAAAAAATTTAATTGACCATCACATTTAAACAGAAACTTCAAATAACGCCTAACATCTTTACCCAAAACACCTTATAATTAACAAATTCATTTTATTTGTGTTTCTTTCAATTACCAATATTTCTGGCTTCTTGAGTCAGGTCTGTGGCTAAACCCTCATATTATTTTAAAAGCCTAGGGTAACACCAAACAGTTGATTAATAATGAGTTATTTTTATAAGAAAACTAGCTGATTCTCATCTAGATTTATTTTTAATCACCCTCCTTGCCCCGGCTCCATATTGTGTACCTGGTAAACTGGGTTAAAAGATTTTTCTTCTTTACCCTCCCTGCCTGCGTTAAACATCTAGAGATCTTTTAAGAAATGCTCATGCCTAATCCCCAGTGGTAGAGATTTTTTAAAATTAATTTTTATTGGAGTATAGTTGCTTTACAATGTTGTGTTAGTTTCTACTGTACAGCAAAATGAATCAGCTAAACGTATACCTATATCCCCTCTTTTTGGGTTTCCTTCCCATTTAGGTCACCACAGAGCACTGACTAGAGTTCCCTGTGCTCTACAGTAGGTTCTCATTAGTTACCCTATTTTATACATAGTATCAATAGTGTATATATGTCCATCCCAATCTCCCAATCCATCCCACCCCCCTCCTTGGTATCTATACATTTGTTCTCTGTGTCTGTATTTCTGTTTTGCAAATAAGATCACCTGTACCATTCTTCTAGATTCCACATATATGCGTTAATATACGATATCCGTTTTTCTCTTTCTGACTTACTTCACTCTGTATGACAGTCTCTAGGTCCATCCACGTCCCTACAAATGACCCAGCTTCGCTCCTTTTTACAGCTGAGTAATATTCCATTATGTATATGTACCACATCCTCTTAATCTATTCCTCTGCTGATGGACATTTAGGTTGGTTTCAGGTCCTGGCTACTGTAAATGCTGCTGCTATGTCTGACGTACTTCACTTAGCATGATCATCTCTAGGTCCACCCATGTTGCTGCAAATGGCATTACTTCATTCTTTTTTATGGCTGAATAGTATTCCACTGTATATATGTAGCACATCTTCTTTGTCCATTCATCTGCTGATGGACACTTAGGTTGCTTCCACGTCTAGCCAAGACCAATGGCCTTATTTTTAAATTATCTTAAGGGTTCTTGATGATGGCTGGTGACTAATGCCAACTTTTACTAAAAAAATATCTCCTAAGTTTTTCAAGTGATATTTTACAACCCCTTGGTGACGATCTTCTAGATCTGTGACTTCATTTGGGGTTTCACAAACTGGTGACTGCCTCTTGCCCTGATTTCCTCTGCATTCATTATCTGGAAATCCAGCCTCACTCATCGATTTCTGCAGCTACTCTGAAATTCAGGAGGTACAGGGAGAGTGGAGGGGGCAGCGTGCTTCTGTGTGGACATTTACTGGTGTTCAGAGAAAGTGGTTGTGCTCTGGCAATACAAACACGAGTTGTTTTGTTTGGAAGGCTATTTTTTTAGAGCAGTTTTATGTTCACAGCAAAATTGAGAGGAAGGTACAGAGATTGTTTCATATACCCTCTGCCCTTCCCCCAGCCTCCCCCTTTGTCAATATCCCCACTAAATGGTGCATTTGTTACAATCGATGAACCTCCGTGGACATGTCATTATCACCCAGATCCCATGGTTTACATTAGGGGTCAGTCTCTGTGTTGTACATTCTATGGGTGTGACAAATGTATAAAGACAGGGATCTGCCATTACGGTATCGTACAATGCAGTCTCACCGCCCTAAAAATCCTCTGTGCTCTGCCTGTTCACTGCTCCCTCCCCTCAACCCTTGTCCACTACGGTTCTTTTTACTGTCTCTATAGTTTTTCCTTTTCCAGAAGGGCACAGAATTACAATCCTACAATATGCATCCTTATCAGAACTGGCTCTTTCACGTTCGTCATAGGCATTTAAGATCCCTCCATGTCTTTCCATGGCTTGGTAGCTCATTTCTTTTTATTGCTGAGTGATAGTCCATTGTCCAGATGGACCAGTTTCTTTATCCATTCACCTACTGAAGAGCATTTTGTTTGCTTCCAAGTTTTGGCAATTATGAATCAATCTGCTAGAAACATTCCTCAGAAGGTTTTTGGATGGACATATCTTCATCTCCTTTGGGAGATGATTGCTAGACCTCTTATACCATTAGTTTTATAAGAAACCACAAAACGGTCTTCCAAAGTGGCTGCAGCATTATGCCTTCCAATCAGCAATGAGTCAAAGTTCCTGTTGATCCAAAATCTCGGAAGTAGAATAGACAAAATGCAAGAAACATTTAACAAGGACCTAGAAGAACTAAAGATGAAACAAACAACGATGAACAACACAATAAATGAAATTAAAAATACTCTAGATGGGATCAATAGCAGAATAACTGAGGCAGAAGAACGGATAAGTGACCTGGAAGATAAAATAGTGGAAATAACTACTGCACAGCAGAATAAAGAAAAAAGAATGAAAAGAACTGAGGACAGTCTCAGAGACCTCTGGGACAACATTAAACGCACCAACATTCGAATTACAGGGGTTCCAGAAGAAGAAGAGAAAAAGAAAGGGACTGGGAAAATATTTGAAGGGGTTATAGTTGAAAACTTCCCTAATATGGGAAAATAAATAGTTAATCAAGTCCAGGAAGCAGAGAGAGTCCCATACAGGATAAATCCAAGGAGAAACACGCCAAGACACATATTAATCAAATTGTCAAAAATTAAATACAAAGAAAACATATTCAAAGCAGCAAGGGAAAAACAACAAATACACACAAGGGAATCCCCATAACAATAACAGCTGATCTTTCAGCAAAAACTGTGCAAGCCAGAAGGGACTGGCAGGACATATTTAAAGTGATGAAGGAGAAAAACCTACAACCAAGATTACTCTACCCAGCAAGGATCTCATTCAGATTTGATGGAGAAATTAAAACCTTTACAGACAAGCAAAAGCTGAGAGAGTTCAGCACCACCAAACCAGCTTTACAACAAATGCTAAAGGAACTTCTCTAGGCAAGAAACACAGGAGAAAGAAAAGACCTAAAATAACAAACCCAAAACAATTAAGAAAATGGGAATAGGAACATACATATCGATAATTACCTTAAATGGAAATGGACTAAATGCTCCCACCAAAAGACACAGACTGCCTGAATGGATACAAAAACAAGACCCATATATATGCTGTCTACAAGAGACCCACTTCAGACCTAGAGACACATACAGACTGAAAGTAAGGGCATGGAAAAAGATATTCCATGCAAATGGAAACCAAAAGTAAGCTGGAGTAGCAATTCTCATATCAGACAAAATAGACTTTAAAATAAAGACTATTACAAGAGACAAAGAAGGACACTACATAATGATCAAGGGATCGATCCAAGAAGAAGATATAACAACTGTAAATATTTATGCACCCAACATAGGAGCACTTCAATACATAAGGCAAATACTAACAGCCATAGAAGGGGAAATCGACAGTAACACATTCATAGTAGGGGACTTTAACACCCCACTTTCACCAATGGACAGATCATCCAAAATGAAAATAAATAAGGAAACACAAGCTTTAAATGATACATTAAACAAGATGGACTTAATTGATATTTATAGGACATTACATCCAAATACAACAGAATACACATTTTTCTCAAGTGCTCATGGAACATTCTCCAGGATAGATCATATCTTGGGTCGCAAATCAAGCCTTGGTAAATTTAAGAAAATTGAAATTCTATCAAGTATCTTTTCCGACCACAACGCCATGAGACCAGATATCAATTACAGGAAAAGATCTGTAAAAATACAAACACATGGAGGCTCAACAATACACTACTTAATAACGAAGTGATCACGGAAGAAATCAAAGAGGAAATAAAAAAATACCTAGAAACAAATGACAATGGAGACACGACGACCCAACACCTATGGGATCCAGCAAAAGCAGTTCTAAGAGGGAAGTTTATAGCAATACAATCCTACCTTAAGAAACAGAAAACATCTCGAATAAACAACCTAACCTTGCACCTAAAGCAATTAGAAAAGGAGAACAAAAACACCCCAAAGTTAGCAGAAGGAAAGAAATCAAAAAGATCAGATCAGAAATAAATGACAAAGAAATGAAGGAAACAATAGCAACGATCAATAAAACTAAAAGCTGGTTCTTTGAGGAGATAAACAAAATTGATAAACCATTAGCCAGACTCATCAAGAAAAAAAGGGAGAAGACTCAAATCAACAGAATTAGAAATGAAAAAGGAGAAGTAACAACTAACACTGCAGAAATACAAAAGATCATGAGAGATTTACTACAAGCAACTCTATGCCAATAAAATGGAAAACTTGCAAGAAATGGACAGATTCTTAGAAATGAACAACCTGCCAAGACTGAATCAGGAAGAAACAGAAAATATGAACAGGACAATCACAAGCAGTGAAATTGAAACTGTGATATAAAATCTTCCAACAAACAAAAGCCCAGGACCAGATGGCTTCACAGGCGAATTCTATCAAACATTTAGAGAAGAGCTAACACCTATCCTTCTCAAAATCTTCCGAAATATAGCAGAGGGAGGAACACTCCCAAACTCATTCTACAAGGTCAACATCACCCTGACACCAAAACCAGACAAGGATGTCACAAAGAAAAAAAACTACAGGCCAATATCACTGATGAACATAGATGCAAAAATCCACAACAAAATACTAGCAAATAGAATCCAACAGCACATTAAAAGGATCATACACCATGATCAAGTGGGGTTTATTTCAGGAATGCAAGGATTCTTCAATATACGCAAATCAATCAATGTGATAAACCATATTAACAAATTGAAGGAGAAAAACCATACGGTCATCTCAATAGACGCATAGAAGGCTTTAGACAAAATTCAACACCCATTTATGATAAAAACCCTGCAGAAGGTAGGCATAGAGGGAACTTTCCTCAACATAATAAAGACCATATATGACAAACCCACAGCCAACATCGTCCTCAATGGTGAAAAACTGAAAGCATTCCCACTAAGATCGGGAACAAGACAAGGTTGCCCACTCTCACCACTCTTATTCAACATAGTTTTGGAAGTTTTAGCCACAGCAATCAGAGAAGAAAAGGAAATAAAACGAATCCAAATTGGAAAAGAAGAAGTAAAGCTGTCATTGTTTGCCGATGACATGATACTATACATAGAGAATCCTAAAGATGCTACCAGAAAACTACTGGAGCTAATCAATGGATTTGGTAAAGTAGCAGGATACAAAATTAATGCACAGAAATCTCTGGCATTCCTATACAGTAATGATGAAAAATCTGAAAGTGAAATCAAGAAAACACCCCCATTTACCACTGCAACAAAAAGAATAAAATATCTAGGAATAAACCTACCTAAGGAGACAAAAGACCTGCAGAAAATTATAAGACACTGATGAAAGACATTAAAGATGATACAAATAGACGGAGAGATATACCATGTTCTTGGATTGGAAGAATCAACATTGTGAAAATGACTCTACTACCCAAAGCAATCTACATATTCAATGCAATTCCTATCAAACTACCACTGGCATTTTTCATAGAACTGGAACAAAAAATTTCACAATTTGTATGGAAACATACAAGACCCCGAAACGCCAAAGCAATCTTGAGAACGAAAAACGGGGCTGGAGGAATCAGGCTCCCTGACTTCAGACTATACTACAAAGCTACAGTAATCAAGACAGTACGGTACTGGCACAAAAACAGAAAGATAGATCAATGGAACAGGATAGAAATCCCAGAGATAAACCCACACACATATGGTCACCTTATCTTTGATAAAGGAGACAGGAATGTGCAGTGGAGAAAGGACAGCCTCTTCAATAAGTGGTGCTGGGAAAAATGGGCAGGTACATGTAAAAGCATGAGATTAGAACACTCCCTAACACCATACACAAAAATAAGCTCAAAATGGATTAAAGACCTAAATGTAAGGCCAGAAACTATCAAACTCTTAGAGGAAAACATAGGGAGAACACTCTATGACATAAATCACAGCAAGATCCTTTTTGACCCACCTCCTAGAGAAATGGAAATAAAAACAAAAATAAACAAATGGGACCTAATGAAACTTCAAAGCTTTTGCACAGCAAAGGAAACCATAAACAAGACCAAAAGACAACCCTCAGAATGGGAGAAAATATTTGCAAATGAAGCAACTGACAAAGGATTAATTTCCAAAATTTACAAGCAGCTCATGCAGCTCAATAACAAAAAACCAAACAACCCAATCCAAAAATGGGCAGAAGACCTAAATAGACATTTCTCCAAAGAAGATATACAGACTGCCAACAAACACATGAAAGATTGCTCAACATCATTAATCATTAGAGAAATGCAAATCAAAACTACAATGAGATATCATCTCACACCAGTCAGAACGGCCATCATCAAAAAATCTAGAAACAATAAATGCTGGAGAGGGTGTGGAGAAAAGGGAACACTCTTGCACTGCTGGTGGGAATGTGAATTGGTTCAGCCACTATGGAGAACAGTATGGAGGTTCCTTAAAAAACTACAAATAAAAGTACCATATGACCCAGCAATCCCACTACTGGGCATATACCCTGAGAAAACCAGAATTCAAAAAGAGTCATGTACCAAAATGTTCACTGCAGCTCTATTTACAATAGCCAGGAGATGGAAACAACCTAAGTGTCCATCATTGGATGAATGGATAAAGAAGATGTGGCACATATATAAAATGGAATATTACTCAGCTATAAAAAGAAACGAAATTGAGTTATTTGTAGTGAGGTGGATGGTCCTAGAGTCTGTCATACAGAGTGAAGTAAGTCAGAAAGAGAAAGACAAATACTGTATGCTAACACATATATATGGAATCTAAGGGGAAAAAAATGTCATGAAGAACCTAGGGGTAAGACGGGAATAAAGACACAGACCTACTAGAGAATGAACTTGAGGATGTGGGGAGGGAGAAGGGTAAGCTGTGCCGAAGTGAGAGAGTGGCTAGGACATATATACACTACCAAACGTAAAATAGGTAGTTAGTGGGAAGCAGCCGCATAGCACAGGGAGGTCAGCTCGGTGCTTTGTGACCACCTGGATGGGTGGGATAGGGAGGGTGGGAGGGAGGGAGACGCAAGAGGGAAGAGATATGGGAACATATGTGTATGTATAACTGATTCACTTTGTTATAAAGCATAAACTAACACACCATTGTAAAGCAATTATACTCCAATAAAGATGTTAAAAAAAAAAGAACGTATATATGTGTATAACTGAGTCACTTTGCTATATAGGAGAAATTAGCACAACACTGTACATCAACTATACTTCAATTTAAAAAAACATTAAGCTTCTACTGTTTTCTTTCAAAGCTACATATACAATCTTGTTTTTTCATCTACTATTTGTTTACTATCCCTTCTCTGTTCAATCAGGTTACTTCTATAAACTATATGTTTCCATATTCATATTATGTCCAGTTGATGCTCTCATTGCATGAATATTGAATGGATAAATAAATGTTCTCTTAACAGGTGACAGGTGGCCTCCCTACCTTCCCAAAATTCAGGTTTCCAGTATTGGGGTGATTTGAGTGTTAGAAGGGTACAGGGATTGACTGATAGGATGGCAGAGGTGATTAAATGTACAAAGGTGTACTCCTATCTTAGACTGTTTGCTCGCCAGAGTCCTTTATTTTCAACAGATGGTGCATAGCAGACGTTTAGAGATGTTCATGGATTGCACAATTATGCATTTAGCAAGAATGCGTGGCATACGTCCTACAGCAATGATTTCCAGCTGAAAGCGCTGTATCTGGTCTTCTGCAGAAGCCCCTGCGAGCCTTACCTTCCGCTGGCAACAATGTAACATGGATGGAGCTGGCTACATGGAAAGGGGGACCCCTTCCAACAATGTCACCTTTACCTTGTCATAAAGTTGACTCCCTTGAGCTACTAATTAATCTGCTGAATGGAAAACACAATGCTTGTTGTCTGTCAAGCTTTGTTTTAGAGATACAAGCTTGTCCATTTGGAAGCAAAATGTATATGAGTCTTGTTAATAAATGATTCTACATTAACTTTTGTTTAATATACAGGTATTAGTATAGATAACAGAGACTGCAGATACCTTGTTATACATCATAATGTTTTATAATATATACATATATTCCTATGCTACATTGATATTCTATACAATTGAACTTAAGCGGGTGTGTATAATCAGGGAATTATAGGAGAAAAATCACTAAGTAGGCATCTCTTTATAATTATAGGCTGGAATAAATTAACTTTTAGCTAATATAATACAGATACAGATTTTATGAAAGAGTGGTGGGGCAAGATAAGGGTAGGGGATTAAGAGGTGCAAACTAATATGCACGAAATAAATTGGCTATAAGGATATAATGTACAACACAGGAATATAGTCAATATTTTATAATAACTTTACATAGAGTACTACCTATAAAAATGTTGAATCACTATGCTGTACACCTGAAACTAATATTGTGCGTCAACTAAACCCCAACAGCAACAAGAAAACTTGGTTCTTCAAGGAGCAGATGCACAAATACTGTATAATATTACTTATTTGTGGAGTCTAAGAGATAAAACAAACTTGTGGATATAACAAAAGGAATCAGACTCACACATATAGAGGAAAAACGTGGTTCTCAGTGGGGAGAGGGAAGGACGAAGGGGTAAGATAGGGGGAGGGGAGTAAGAGGTAAAAACTATTATGTATGAAACAAATAAACTACCAGGATATATTCTACAGCACAGCAAACAGAGCCAATATTTTATAGTAACTTTAAATACAGTATAATCTATAAAAATCTTGAATTACGATCTTTACACCTGGAATTTAATAAATATTATAAATCAGCAACAACAACAAAAAATTAACTGGCACTTGACCAGCAATACAAAACAGATAACAATTCACAATTCCTATGATATCAGAGGGTTATATGCAGCGCTATTCAAAGTGTGTCTAAGAAATTGCAGTGACCATATCATAAGGGAACCAGTGAGATGTGGAAATCCTCAGGTCACACCCCAGAGCTACTGAATCCAAATTTGGTGGGGTGGGCTCAAGAATCTGCATTTCAACAAGCCCTTCAGGAGATGCTAATAAATGCTAAAGCATTTGCGTATCGTGCCTTTGGCCATAACTATAACTACCTGTCTATAACTATATGGTCATACCGATAACCCAAATGAAAGATTCGGATACATACATTTAAAAGACACTTGATAGACCTAACCACTGACTATAGTTCCACAAACAAGATAAAAAACGTGCGTGAGGATGTCTTCAAACTTATGAATAAATGTGACTGTATTCCATGCTGTTGGGGAAGCAGGATACTCCCTCCTCCAGATGATACCATCTGAATCTGACATTTGTCTTTGGGAGTCTACATCTAGACGCTTGTATGAGGTCTATGGGATCGAGCTGTGAAGGAACCACCTCTGTAAAGAAGAAATATTTGACAATCCAGGAATACCGGTTTCATCTAGATGGCAAGATAAAAAGAATTGGCTCCAAACATATTGGTCACCTTTTCAATTGCCCTATCTCCTCCTTTGCTGTGTTTTCTGATGTATTCCAAGGTCCTTGGTCCTACTGTTTTACCTTTTCCTTTTCCTATTTTGCCAAATTTCTTCAAACTTCCAGCTCAATGACCTACCCATCATGAGGGGCTACAGACTCATTTCAGGAAATGCTCCATCATTCCAATCCAAACTCAAGGGATGTCATATTTTTTTGCCTTTTCACATGGAAAGAAGTTACATATTTCCCCACAAACCAATGGTTTCCTATAGTTGTTATTTTTTTTGGGGGGGGGGGTGAGCGGGGAAGGAGACAGAATGGGACAAGTATGCCCTCTAGAGCTCATCACAAGCCATTTGTTAAAAAAATCATATGGCATTTTGCTAAGTGAAATAAGTCAGACAAAGACAAATACTGTATGGTATCACATATACGGAATCTAAAAAATACAACAAACTAGCGAATATAACAAATAAGAAGCAAACACAGATATAGAGAACAAACTAGCGGTTACCAGGGGGGAGAGGGAAGGGGAGAGGGTTAAGGTAGGGGTAGGGAATTAAGAGGTACAGACTATTAGGTATAAAATAAGCTGCACGGATATACTGTACAGCATGGGGACCACAGCCAATATTTCACAATAACTATAAATGGAGAATAACTATTAAAACTGTGAATCACTATACTGCACACCTGTAACACACAACATTGCAGAACAACTATACTTCAATAAAGAAAAATCATATGGCAATCAAAAGTATACCAGCTGATTTTAACATATGCTCCCTTGATTGTCAAAACTGCGTAACTGTCATTACGAATAAATAAACAGGTTTGTATCTGTAGTCATAGCTATGATATGTGAAATTCTAAGCCTGAGCATTTAGAAACCGTCCATGGCATGGTGGGATTCCTTTGACAAACAGATCAAAGCCCTTTAGGAAGTTTTTGACAAGTGAATGAATAATAAGGATGCGCAGTTCATTTTCTGGGTAACCTTCTACACTGATGTATATTAACTAACTACAACCCATTAGGTCTACAGGGATGAAAGGAGCTCCCTGCCAGGGAAACATCTCATCATGTTTCACTCCATGCTTCTCAAAACTCCTTGGGAGAAGGGTGCAGATTTGTTTGGAGGGTTTTGACTCCTTCCTTTAATATACACAAGACAGGAAAAATCATGATAAAATAAGAAGACATTTCTCCTCCTTGTGAGATATTGAATAGCATGGAATGATGCTTTCCCCCCAAAAGCCTACTTTTGAGGAGTTACAGAAGTTAAGACAAAGCATGAATTGGCTGAAAGAATAATACAAACAACAAAGTCAGCAACGTGTAAGCCACCCTGGAGAGAAAAGAGGTTGGTGACACCCTATAAACGGCGGGTGGGATTGGGTGCAATTTCTGGCAGAGAGAAGACACGGTAACAGAAAGAGGTCAGGTGGGAGGAAGGTCTGAGGCTGACTCCTGTCTCTCCCCATCGATGCTGTGAGCTAACCCCTGTCTAATTCCTCGTCCCTTCTCCTCTTCCCCACGTGACAAAGAAACCTTGAACAGCCATCAGGTAGTGGGACCCTGTGAGGACAGAGAAAAGCTGGGCTGGATTGAGAAACTTATTAAAAACAGGAAGGTCCACCAGCCACTTATGGCCACATGTGGGCGTGTCCTCTTTTATGTCCTACCCATCTGCACTCCCAGGGCTGGTGGAAAGCAAGCAACTGAAGCTGCCTTTTCCCGGCACTGCTTTTCCCAGAGAGTTTAAAGCTAAATTTTGAATGAGAAGCTCTTCCCAATAGGTACTTACTTCACCAAAGGGATCATCAATCATTTATTGTATGTTAAACATACAATATAGATAACTAATATGAACTATATAGATAACTATATAGATAACTATATAGAAACACGCAAAATAGATAACTAATATGAACCTGCACAGGGAACTCCACTCAATACTCTGTTATGGCCTATATAGGAAAAGAATCTAAAAAAAAGAGTGGATATACATATATTTATAACTGATTCACTTTGCTGTACACCTGAAATGAATCTCACATTGTAAATCAACTATACTCCAGTAAAAATTAAAAAAAAAAAAAAAAAGAAACACACAGACTTGGACCTGGCCTCAGGTCTCAGCAAATCTACAATTACAGCATGCAGTAATGGTTGGGTTTATTCCCCTAAAGGGAATTTAATGTTAAAGGCAAAAATATAACTATAAACATGAATATTGAAGCAGTTACCAAACACAGACACACACAGACACACAGACACACACACACACACACACACACACACACACACGATCTACAGAGAAATGTCTTCTACATGAGACATAATTATAGGAACAGACCAATGTAGAAATCTCAGTAGACTAAATAAATACATTCGGTTATATTACTGCATTATGATTACTGCATGAACAGGTTAAAGAGAAAGCAAAGATAATCTTAAGAGATGAAGAAAATGCCTCAGTGAAACAGATTTATGAATTTACACAACTTATCAAATTAAGAAAGAGAAATAAACATTGCTTAACCTGAAAAAGGTCACTGATCAATCTTCTACTCCAAATATTGCACATAATGATACAACATTAGAAGCTTTTCCCCAAAACACAGAAGTCAAAGATACCCAGTTTCATTTCTATTCAACCTTATATTCAGATGCCCTAGTCAGCTCTGTAAGAAAAACAAACAAAAAGTGTGATACAAAATGAAGATTCTCTATATTATTACAATATTATAGAGATATGTTCTCTAATATATATGAAATGCAACAATTTAAAAATTATTAAGACTAATGATAACATATGACAATATATCTAGAGTATTAACATACAAAAGCCAATATTATTTTTATGTATCACTAACAGAGTTTAGGGGAAAAATATTATTTTTAGATGTCATTGCCAAAGTTAGAAAATATTGATATAAAAGAAACTATACAGCTTTGGAAGCTCTAAATGGAGAAACTATAAAACTACTTGTTAAAATTTTTGGTCAAAAAACTTTACTTAAAAATTGTCCAAGGGCTTCCCTGGTGGTGCAGTGGTTGAGAGTCCGCCTGCCGATGCACGGGATACGGGTTCGTGCCCCGGTCCGGGAGGATCCCCCATGCCGTGGAGTGCCGTGGAGTGGCTGGGCCCGTGAGCCATGGCCGCTGAGCCTGCGCGTCCGGAGCCTGTGCTCCGCAACGGGAGAGACCGCAACAGTGAGAGGCCCGCGTACAGCAAAAAAAAAAAAAAAAAAAAAAAAAAAAAAACTGTCCAGAATTTTTCAAAGCTCATGGAAATGTACACTGAAAAATCAGTGGATTTTGTGTGTAAATGAAACCTTGAAAAAGATATAGAAGTTTACAGTCACAAGATTAGAAAAGCAAAATAAAACTTAGACAATACCTAGTCTACTGAAGATAAAGAACAATGGAAACTCATATACTGTTCTTGGGTGCACAAATGTGCCCAACCATTTAAAGAGTTTTTGACATTTAAAATATGCAAATATAATACAGCACATACAGTAAATCGATTTATCCATAAAGACATTTCTACAGTATTTCAACAAGAGGTATGCACGAAATATTATAGTTGCCCTGTTTACAAAAGTACAATCTGGAATAAATTTCTGGTTTCAGAAAACGAGTGAAATATATGAGGAGGTAAGTATATGAGGGAATTCTGTGTCATCAGTGAGCATAAGTGAGCTACAGCTTCAACCATCACCCTGGTTGAACACCAAAAACATGGCATTCCATGAAAAATGCCAGGTGAAGACTAATATACAATGATCCAATTTATCGAAAACAGTCTACACTTAGTATATGAATAGGGTCATGCTGGTAGTGACGATTTTGTGTAAGTAAAATGTAGCAATAGAAGGAAATGATAAACAAGATTCAGACAGGTTATTAGTCTCCTAGTAGGGCCAAAGGGATACAGTTTAGAAGGGGAAAGGGAGGTATCTAAAAATCTTCACTGAGTTCTAAGTTTATTTTAGGTGGTGTGTACAAAGATGTTTGTTTAATTATTCATGCCCATGGATGAAACCTTCTCTAATAATAAAAAAGAAAAAAAAAGATTAAAATTGTCTTAAAAAGCTGGTTCCAGGACTCCATGAAGCAGCTAGAGGTATTAAAAAAAAAAAAAAAAAAGATAAATCCTTTTTGTATTGCAGGTCAAATTCAGCAGTGCAACAATCATTAAAATCACCAACCTTAAATTTTCTCATCCAGAGAAGCCAGTGGCTTTAAGTTTAAACAATGGTTTATCTGGAATGAAGAAAATGATGTTCTAATTCTTCCCTGTCTTCTGCCAAATGCTGTCTCTCAGTAACTAGAAAAAGGGAATCTTCATTAAGTCTCAATTAGTATTTATGAAGGCATTTAGTACAACTTTTTAGAAAAACTAATGTTCTACCATTCTCAGTTGACAAGTCTGGAGAATTTATGACTTATTATAAATTTTACCAGCAGTTTCCAGACACAGCTGAACACCTGGGATGTTTGTGCAAGAAAGTCCCAGACTAAACCTCCTGGAGATTCTGACCTATTGACTGGGCTCCTGGAATTGGCAAATAATAAGTATTCAGATGGCAAGAATAGTTAAGACAGGTGATACACCTTCTAAGAGGATTCCGTCGTGTATGCAGAACTATCTTAATAAAGGCATAACTTTAGTATTATTTTGATGCAGAGAAGCAAAACTCATCTTAGGGAGAGAAGGGACTTAACACTGCATTCTTGGTGACTTCCAAAAGAAGAATAGATCATATATATGCTTCAGCAAATCGGCCAGTTTGATGAGTTGAAACATCCAGAAAAAAATCTCCCATTGTAGGATGCCCGAAAGGTAGTTATCAAAAGGGCCAGGAGATATTCCACTTGAAAGGTTTATCTTCCCATTATTATGATAAAATGTTCTCAGTTTCTCCTCAAATCCTAAGTTAAATCTAATAAATAACAAGTGACACACACACACAGATGAGTGGATTTCTGTATAAACTGAGTAGTAGTTGAGTTTTTCATGTTGGTACCCAAAGTGGAAAATAAACCATCCATATATAGAAGTAGAGAAAATTGGCTCCAGAAATGAACATGTTATTTCTGGAGCCCCCATCCATGCTCTGTAAGAAATTGGCAGAAATGTTTGGTCAGGGGTTCGGATTTCAATGTAGAGTGAAGCTTGGATTTGAGTGAGTGTTAACTATGTCCACTACAAAAATGTCCATTCTGCTGGGCCAGGCATCTCGGTCACTTGTGCTCCTGGCTGTATCCAGGTCGTACCTCTGGTACTGAATAAATATTTGTTGAAAGAATGGATTTTCAGGGATGTGAACATCCACAACTATCTCTCCATCACACAATTACACAAGTATGTAATTGGGAAGATCACAGGTGAAGCCATGTCTATTTCACCTTGAATTCTGTACCAACAGAGGTTGACTATGAACCTTTTTTTTTTTTTTTTTTTTTTTTTTGCGGTACGTGGGCCTCTCACTGTTGTGGCCTCTCCCGTTGCGGAGCACAGGCTCCAGACGCGCAGGCTCAGCGGCCATGGCTCACGGGCCCAGCCACTCCACGGCATGGGGGATCCTCCCGGACCGGGGCACGAACCCGTGTCCCCTGCATCAGCAGGCGGACTCCCAACCACTGCGCCACCAGGGAAGCCCCGACCCTGAACCTTTAACACCTGGTTCTCTAGTGGTTGAACCTTTTTCCAAAACTGCACGTGAGAGTCTGTCCGAGTCTGTGGTATCTGTAGGGCTGCAAGTCTGCAAATCCCATATCCACCCTCCAGGACCCAGGCACTCATCTGCCCATGTCAGGGTTAGGGATGGGTTCGGGGTTCAGATGTGTGGTTTTTGGGTCAGGGTTGGGGTTCAAGTTTGGGTTAAGATTCAGGTGAGAAGAAGGTTTTCAGAACAGGTTTGGATTTCTGTACAGGTTAATGGTTCAAAGTCAAGAGTCAAGGGGGAGAAGGTCAAGGGTTGAATATCAAATGTCCAGGGTTAGGATATGTTTTGAATATGGATTCAGGTTCAGATTAGGGCAAGGCTAGATCTGTGTTTGGATGATGAGTTAGGGTCAGAGGTCAGTGTTAATATCAAAGAATCGTCTTTTGCGTTACGGGCAGGGGTTAAAGGTCATGACTAGGATCAAAGGCCATGGGGTCAGAGTCTCTCTTTGAAGGTTGGGTTTGGTGTTTGACTCAAGGGTCAGTTGTCAAGGGTTTTGGTCATGGGTCAAGGGTCAATTCAAAGGTTTACATTAAAGTTAGGGGTTTGGTTTGGTTTTGGGTTTTTGTTCGGGTTTGGATTCATGATCAAGTTTGGGTAGAATTTGGATTCATTATCAGCTACCATTTAGGGTTTGGCTGAGGGCTTAGGTTTAGGTCCACATTCACTGTTTGGGGTCATGGGTCAACTCAAAGGTCAGGAATCAAGGGTTCAATGTCCTGAGCTGGTGAGGAGGGTTGGTGTTACGTTTCAAGTTCAGATGTGGGTTCTGGTCAAGTTTCAGTGTTCGGATCAGGGGTCAAGAGTCAAAGGTCAAATTTCCAATGGGAGGAGTTAGAGTTAAGTGTCAAAGGTTAGAGGTCGGGTCAATAACCTGCATTTAGTTTAGGGGGAGTTTTCACATTTGAGTTTGGATTTTTGCAGATGCAAATTCAAACTCAGTATATTTTTTATTGTGATAAAATATCTATAGCAGAAAATTTGCCATTTTAACCATTTTAAAGGTACAATTCGGTGGCATTAAATACTTTCACAATGTTGTACAACTATCACCCCTAACTACTTCTAGAACTTTTCCATCACCCTCAACACAAACTCAATATATTTTACCTTTCTGCATGTCTATGTAATTGCACGTGTGCCTACATTCTGTCTAGATATATAAACAAGACGTACAAATGAGTATATGTGAGTATCTATACATATGTACAGGCACAAATGCATATACAACTGATTTGTTCACTCAGTCGTTTGTTCATTTATGGACAGGATGCAATGCTAATAAATGACCTTTGCTGTACTCAAAGACATCATTTCGGTTTCAAGTGCTCTGCTAACATAAACTTTCATAGGTCAATGGGAAGAGAAATTTATAATTCATAAATTTGTAAATGCATTTTCAGTGTCCTGGTATCAGGATTTATCTGAAAATATGTAGAAGGATGTTTCTAAGTGCCTTTTAGGTCCTTTGCTAAAGACCGCCTAGTCCGGCCCTTATTTCTAGCGGGCAGGATGTTTCCAAACCTCTGAAGTCCTCCCAGGAAACTTCTATTCCGGGATTCCAGGGGTGTCACAACATAAATGTTCCAGCTTGGTTTAGTGCTACAGCACATACAGGAAGGGAGCAGCAACGGGAGCGGGCAGGTCAAGGAACTCAGGGGAGCTGCAGGACTTGAGAGGAAATTTGCAAAACACTGCACCCAGAGGAAGGGAAAGTTCGGAAATACTTTATGTAAGTGTGTAAATATGTAGAGGGAATAGTGCCAAAATATTTACAATAGGAATATTGTGAAAAATCTGACCACCGTGATGGGTTATTCATGCGTGTGTGTGTGTGCGTGCACACACACACACACTCACACACGCAATCTCTGTAGCTCCCAATGGCCTGGTCTAGGAAGAGGCTCAATTTGCTCTTAGCTACAAATAGGTCAGAACATCCTTATGTCATCAAGTCAACTGGCTAAATTACTATATTTATAGAACATCCCTTTCCTGATACCTCTTCTGCTCCAAAAATAAACCAAAAAAACCTTCCTTTTAAAAATAACCTTTCCCCTACCATGCTTAATTATCATATGGTTGATCTCTTTCAATATTTCAGGCTCATACAAATAGGCATCGGTTGTTAAGTTTTCCCCTTTTCCGTGCGTTTTGCTAATTAGGATTTTCAGTCATAATGATGCAAGCGATAAGGATGCCCTGTGATGTGCTCAGTTCCCAGTGGCATTCCAAAATTAAAATAACACGAGGAAAAAAAAAATGTCAGAAGAAACATCTAAAATAGTGGGGTTGACTTAGCAACACGAAGCATATAGGATGTGGTATATCGGCAAGCCCTCTTATGTTTAAGTACCTGGAGGCTCTTTCTGCTTAGATGCCGATTTTTTCAAGTCTTCCCTGGACACCTGCATTTACTGCCCTGGTAAGTAAGATAGCTCTGAAGGCCACAGATGGAAGAGAATGAGCAAGTATGTGGGGAAAAATCCAAAATGTCACCTCATCACTTTCCCTGGCTCAGCCAGCTGCAGGGCGCCGAGACCACACGCTGCAGTGTTAAATACACCAAAATACGTTGTTTCTCATACATTTCTTCTATTCCAGGCTGCATTTCATGTAAGAAAAATAACTTTTTCTTATACTCATTTGTGGAAATGAAGCCATACTTTTCAGGGATTCAATCAGCACCTATAACTTTATTTTAAATTTATTTGTCTCTCTTATACCAGGGGCAGATTTAAAAGTCACTTCCATATCTTATAACCACATTTTTATTAAAATGTCTATTTTAGGCTAATTCTTTTTTTGGGGGGGGTATAATTGCTTTACAATGGTGTGTTAGTTTCTGCTTTATAACAAAGTGAATCAGTTATACATATACATATGTTCCCATATCTCTTAATTGAACCGCAATTTGAGAGGGCTGAGGGCTAAATAGATGAGTCAAACCCTTTCTTAGAGTTTGTCTCCAATTTACTGTCTTGTAAGAAGCTAATTTTGTTGCCTTTAGTAAAATGGCTTAACAGCTATTGTACTGTTAATAAACGGGACGAAATGGTAGAATCACATCCTTGTGAAGATTTGGTGCTGCAGAGTATTTCCATTAACGTTCAAGAGACGACGAGGAATATATAACACAGTGGCAGTGCTTGGTTCTATTTTCTAGGAAAAGCAATTTTTTGTAGAGCTGAGCAAAATGAGATCTGCAATCAGAAATTACTTTAAACTACCTTTCTTCCATGACTCCATTATAAGCTACCCTGGCCCTGGAGAAGCTGTTAAAACATAAGGACTAGATCTCTAAATCAACAAGGCCAGGCTCTTACTTTCAAAGTCTGAGATGGCACAAGGCGATGGAAATCTCAGATCCAAAGATAAAATGTTGGTCTGGATGTTACGCTAACATTTATTATTAGTCATGAGAGGTGAAGAAAGACCATTTCCCACCCAGAGCTCCATTTCCTAAGAAATTGCATCAAATGTACCAGAATGACCTAAGAACCCAAACCGGCAGAGGAAATGTAAGGAAAAACAAATATCAGAGAACTTGGGTAGGTCGGATAGAATTTTACAATTAGCTGTCCTTACAGAGCTGTCTCAGGTTGCAAAATGACTGTGAATAAAATAGGTAAGCGTACAGATGCAAGATAAGGGGGCACTGACGCTGAGTTGCAGCGAGAAAACACGGTAAATATTAACAGTACAGACATCTGGGGCAGAGACTGAGAAAAAAGGCAGTGCAACTGTCTTCCTAAGAACAGAAGACTTCCAAAGAACAGAGTGATCTCCCAAGGGCTTGCCTTGTTCTTTGATGTGACTGCAAGCTGATTAAAAATGCAAAGGTTGCCAAATGGCTGATTGATGAAAATGTATCCACCTTTGGATTCACTGCTGAAAACTGATGAAGGAGAAGTTGTAACCTGGGATGATCCAAAGGAACAGAGGAAACAAGGTGGGAATTCAAGGACCCTCCGTTACCAAGTCGCTTTAAGATGAGGTGAAAATCGTCTCCTAAACAGGAATATTTAAATCATCACCACCATATCGTCTGAGTCAGTTGATTTCAGGGAGCAGAATTTTGAGAAAAAGACAGTAAAGAGACCACAAAGTTACGGGGTGAAAGGATTTTTGAGTCTTTTAAATAAGAAGGCAGAAACAATTGGGATGGTGTCCAGTCACGACAGAAAAGCAAGGAGAACAACTGTCCCGTGACTGTAGGCAGTGCCCCCTGAGAATTATTATTTAGACTGGGTCAATGCATAAAAATATGGCAGTACTTTTCTCAAGTGGGCTCTTCTCGGAGATCCCTCAGAGTGAGAAGCATCTAGGCTAGTCTGGTGGGTGCCCTAAGTCAGTGCCAAGGGTATTTCAAGCAATGTCAACATTTGTTTATATAGGGGAACGTGGTAAGCAGAAACGTAAAGATGCCCTCCCAAGACTCTTGCCCCCCTCCCCCGGTTATTCAATCAAACATGTCTAGGGGCTGTTGTGAAGGGTCTCTGCAAATGTAATTAAGGGCACTAGGCAGTTGATAAGCAAACTACCCTGGCATATCTAAGTGGGTCCAATGCAATTACATGGCTTTTAAAAGGAGATAGAGGTAGGACCATCCGTCAGAGTGATGCCAGGGAAGACGGGCAAGGACAGAAGAGGCAGAAGGGCCGTCAGAGTGATTCAAACCATTCGATGCCGCCATTGTGGCTTCGGAGAAAGAGGAAGGGGTCCAGGATGTAGGAAACGGTGAGGTCCTCAAGAAACTGAGAAAGACCCTCAGCCAGAAGCCATCAAGGAAATGAGCGTCTTAACCACAGGAAACTGAATTCAGCCAACAAACCAGATGTTCCTGGAAGTCGATTTGTCCCATAGAGTCACAAGCAAGGAACCCAGCCCAGTGCACACACTGATTTAAGCTTTGTGACGCTTAATGTAGAGAAACCAGCCAACCACTCGTGCTTCTGGTCTACAGAACTGGGAGATAACAAATGTGTGTTGTTTGAAGCCATGGAGTGTGGGGCTCTTTGTTACAGCAGCCCTAGGAAATGGATACAGGGAAATGCAAGCAGAGTTGAGCCCAAAGATGACCTTGAAGTTGCAAAGGATGGTATTTGGAGAAACAAATGTGGAAACGCTCAGAAATATATATCCATGGAGTCTGAGACTCTCAGTACCCAGTGGGTGATGACTTTTCCTTCAAAGGTAGAGAATTTAAACATATAGGATTACCAATTCTTACTAAGTCACTATGCCTTCCCAGTAAGATATAACATGAATATTGGCAGCTTGCCGTAACTGTTTAGGGCTAGAACTGTCTCATTACTAGATGCCTAACTGATAATCCCCAGATAATATCCACAGGGACTCAAATAGGACAGGGGGATTTGAGAGGAAAATGCATTTGTAGGCACCTTCTCTGACAAAAAAGGTTATAAATGCATTGATTTCTTATCTTCTCTACTTGATGGAGGTGACCCAGAAGTTGAATGAGGAAACCCACCTAGTTTGGGGGCACCCCACCTTCAACATCACTCCCTAATCCTGAGTGAACAAGAGGAGTTCAGCACATCTGATTTGCCCGTGAAATCTGTTTTGTTCCAAGCCCAAGAGTCATTCGTTGTCAGTCTAACCGAGAGAGGAGGCTTCCCTAACTTCTGCAGAATGCTCAGAGGGATAATGTTCCGAAACCCTTGAGACAATTAGATATTCTTTGCTGTGAACGAACCAGTGGGCTGCTTTATGTTCTCATTTTGCAGCTGACCTCACCCCGCCACCCAAGAGGACGCTGACGGTGCCCTGTTCACATCAAGACACAAAGGAATAAAGCACATCCATCAGAAAGAGACTTACATCAATGGATCACCCCAACCTTGGAAACCCCTCTGGTCTGAAAGAAGAAAGGGGCCAAAGGAGAAACGCTATTGGAGCTCTATTTGAGGGTTATTTTTAGTAGGATTATAGCAAAGAGCACGCAAAGCACAATCAATTTGGAGCCAGAAGACAGATGTCAGATCCTTAGTTTTGTTGATTCCCAGGTGAGAATTCCTGGCAGGTTATGAAACGTTCTTTTGTCACATGAAATATGAAGGTAATAATAATACCTTTATGTGGAGGAATAGTTGAGGGAACCAATAAGACAGCAATGTTGGAATATGAACCAAAATGGTACAAATACTCATGTTCCATTCTAAATGTAGGAGGACTAATTATTTTGGAAAACCGGGTTGAAGGCAATGCTAATCGCATGTCAAGCATTTGATGTGATCGGCAAAATCCCTATTAGAGGCAGATTTGAGTAACTACCGGGCATCTCTTTTCACTGTCCAACATGCAGGAGTCAGAGTAAGTAACGATAAATGCCATGTTGAGGGCAAAGGGAAACTCATAAAGAGCGTGGCAATGCGGTGAGAAGACCGGTGTAGCAGTCAACGGTTTATAGACAAGACTGGAGGCGGCAGTGAGACCGATGGGTTAGGTCAGCAAGAATCCTTACAAGAAACCACTCTGAGGAAGGACCACTACGAAGGCACTGGAAACAGCAGATGCACGGCATGATTCAAGCTCCCAGAATAAAAGAGAAGGGCATCTGCTTCGGAAAGGGAAAGTGCCATATGATTCGTTTTGCCAAAGGTCTCAGCAGAAGGAGGTAGGCTGCCTGAATGCCTTGTTGGTCTGCCTGGAGCGATCCAGTTTGGAAGGGAGTTTTGAGAGGGTGAAGAGGTATTTAACGTTACCACGCAAGAGCATACACACAGAAATGTACGGTTGCAGGGTCATGGCACTCTTGATGAATCAGGAAAGCTGTGTCCTCAGGGAATTTCGTGGGCGCCATATTGTCATTAACATGGAAGATTCTGGAAAGTACCTTACCCCATATCCAGCTCTGTGCTCCAAAGAGAAACTGCAGAAGCACATGGGCAAAATATTACTTGTGAATAACATACAACCAAAGGTTTATTTCTTCCCATGATCATTTTTTAAATTGGGCATGAACCATGAAGGTAAAAATGAGTTCCTAGCTGTGCTTTGTACTCATCCATATTGTCCTCCATCATCAATCCTCAACCTTGCCATCACTGACCTTTGGAGATGGGTAATTTCTTATCAAGGGGGGCTGTCTTGGGCAATATAGGATGTTTAGCTGCATCCCTGGTCTCTATCCTCTAAACGTCAGTAGCATCTCCTCTTCCATCTATAGCTGTGGCAACCAGTAATGTCTCCAGATACTGACACACTTCCCTGGTTGGGAACCACTGCCTAGACAATTAGACATCTGTTTATCTACTTTAATCCTTTTAAATTATTTTTCAAAAATGTACTCATCCTTTTTGTAAGCACTGAATACCATTAGACAACCCCGATATTTTTTTTAACAGTCTCTGAGCATGCCCTAAAATAAAACTAAGAGAGCATGACAGTATTGTGTATAGAGGATTAAATCAGTAAGTAGAGCTTCTATGGTTGATAAAGAATTCAACCAGGCCCAGGAAGCACGGCAACGCAGTAAGACGTGAGGAGACAGAAAGACTGAGTGACTTGTAAGCATGAAAAAAAATAATTTGAAATTTAGGAGAGTATCTCTAAGGCTAAACGAAAGCATATATATATATATATATATATATATATATATATATATATATATATATCATTAAGGATTAGGCAAGGATTCAGAGGGATAAGGGAAAGATTCCAAAGTGTTCCAGGTCTGAGGTACATGAAAATTCTTAAATACTTGTTAGGCAGAGAGAGACCAAAAAGAATTTGAAGAGTATTTTTCAACTTTACAAGAACATGAGGAATAGTTGGGAATGAACTGAACAAAAGAGTTAAGTAGACAGATGCATGCAAACTCATGAAAAACTGGAAGACAGGAAACTTGAAAGCCTTTAGAGAAACAGAAGGAGCTCCAAGTGATTGTTAGACCCTGGGGATGGCTTGATATTTGGGACAGAGGATGTGTTCCTTGTGGGGGAAGAAGATACATTATGTGGATATAATGACATTTTGACGGAGTAGTTATTTTGCAGAAGTTAACGGTATTTCATATATATATATGTATATATACACACACATATATATAATACAAAATCCATACCATTTACAAACACACGTGTGTATGCGTTTGAGATGGTCAAATAGGAAAGTAATACACATTTATGGAAAGAAATACACCTTCTGCAAGAAGACACAGATGCCCTTTCTTTACATACGTCTCATCCTTCAAATGCAGATGCTTTTCTACACTAATTTGAGCCGGAAAATGGAAATACGTATCTGTAAGTAGACAATGAGATAAATATGTAGCTTAAATACTTGTTAGGCAGGGAGAGACCAAAAAGAATTTCAAGAGTATTTTTCAACTTTACCAGAACATTCAGGAATAGTTGGGAATGAATAGAACAAAAGAGTAAGTAGACAGACGCACAGTAATAAAAATGAAGGAAAACTAGTTAGAAATTCACTTTGAACTGAAAGACAGCTAGAACCTGCATATTCTATAAATTGTTACTTTCTGTGGGAATATGTTTTGCAAAATTCATAATGTAAAAATCAATCTCTATATGACCCAAACAATGGAAAAGGCATGGATTATAAGTCAAAATAAAAATGGTGTTGGGACTTCCCTGGTGGTGCAGTGGGTAGATATCCGTGTTCCCAATGCAGGGGGCCCAGGTTTGAGCCCTGCTCGGGGAACTGGATCCCACTTGTGTGCTGCAACTGTGAGTTCGCGTGCCGCAGCTAACATGCAGAACAGCCTAAATAAATAAACATTTTTTAAAAAACTGGTGTTGACAATTTAAATGTAAGCATAAGAAAAAGAAGTAAAAAGAATCTATTATTATAATTGCATCCCTGACCTTTTGCTATACAATGGAAATTAGATTAGACTGAGATTATAAATAACATATACCTCTGAAATTCATGTTCACTACTATGGTCCTTAGAAACTATTAATGATAAATATGTTCATTGGGAAGCCATCTTTCTATTTTAAAAGACAAATATTTTACGTGACATGGTAAGGTGCTAAAAGCTTTTTTTTTTTGCCTGTAGGAGTCTGAATAAGTGAGTCTTTCATGGGGTTCTTTTGAGTCAACCCATTTTGCCAGTGTCCAATTCTCCTCCCTTTCCTTCAAGCCCTTTACCTTTCCAGCTTCTATCAACCATCCAGTCCCAAAGCCGACACCATATGTTTTTGTTTTATGTCTTTGTTCACGTCTGGTCTCCTTTTTTTTTTTTTTTTTTCTGGTTTAGCTAATGCTGTATAACGAACCAGCCCAAAACGGGAAGGTTAAAACAATAGCTTGTGATTTCTCTCTCACGATTCTGTGGATTGACTGGGCCAAACTGGAAAGTTCTCTCTTGAGATCTCTTGGGCTCTAGTCAGCTAGAAGTTAGGGATGGAATCATTCAGGGGCTCAAGTAGGTGGCTTGCCCGTGATGGTGCAGTTGCACGGTTGGCAACTGATGTTGGCTGTCAACTGAGCGTGCAAGCTGAGGTTACTGACAGGGGCAAGTATTCTGGGGTCTGGGTTCCAAGAGGGTTGGTCCCGAGAGCCAGTGTGCCAAGGGGTCTGAGCAGAAACCACATGGCTTCTTACGACCCAGCCCTGGAAGTCTCAGCACTTTGCTACAACAACCTGGTGAATAAAGCCACTGAGGCCAGAAAAAGATGCAAAGACTCCATCTCTAAGATGGAAAAACAGCGGAGTATGAGTATTTTTGTCAATTTCTATCTATCACACCCAGTGTGTGAAATCCGTTTAATCCCATGGGGTGTTGCCAATGGATGGTTAGTAGGGGCTATAAGCAGAGTGCCACCTCGAGAAGAATTCGCCTCTTGGCTCAGATAAACTAAATGCTACGATCAAACAGCGATCTCTGCCAGGAGCAAGAAGGACCAGTGTATCTACTGAAGACCCCGAATTATTCTAAAGTCATCCCTTTATACACAGGAAACTTGAGATTTAGCACAGATGAGTGTCTGGCCTTCCAACTGCCCAAAGGCATACATTACACATCAAATCATACCTAGGGTGCCGATCAAGAATAGAACTCAAGCCTCCATCAAGTAAATCATGTGTGTTCCAACCTATTCACTAAGCATAAAGTTCAGCCACATCGCTGTTTACATATTGTAGATTCATTTCTATAGTAGTAATGAGGATATAGATGGAATTTGACATTCGTTTATGGTTTTTAAAAATATAGAGACAACAACAGTATACATTTGCACCATCTGTTTCACCTGCAGATGTAATTTTTCATATACAAATTCAACACCGTTGAGGGAGTATTGGATCTGCTACGTTTTGAGCCCCCTTCTAGGCATGGCGGTTGGCTGGGTAGTGAACAACGCAGGCACAGCGCACACTGACATGGAGCTCACAACCAAGAACGGAAGCCAGGTACACGCTAGAGACCAAAAGCATCACCGTAGATGTGAGGTCAAAGTGCAGGGCAGTGGAGATTTAGTCCAGAAAACCTAGAGTGCAGAGAAGGAAGGGGCAATGGTGTGGGAAGAGACAAAACAGCTGAGCGAGGAGGGGACGGTTTTGAGTCTTGAAAACCACGTGGAGGAATGAGTGTCCAGTTGTAGCACTGATCTAAAGATACAGATGAATTTTGATCACGCACTGCTTGAGACGTTACGTGGTATTTCTAGGAGGCAATGGACGTGATGGGGCAGCAGTGGAGGTCTAATAACCATTCGGGATTGTGTGTGGGGGAGGCTGACCGTTAAAGGAGAAGGGATGATTAATGATGGCGGAAATGTTCAGACTCTCTTTCTGTGATTTCGGAGATGGTAGCCGTAACCACGTGTGGCTATGGAGTCCTTGGAATGTGGCTTGCACAAACTGGCATGCAGTGTAAGTGTAAAATACACACTGGATACCAAATATTTAGCGAACACATGCAAACTATCTCATTAATGGTTTTGTCTCTACTACATGTTAAGTTGCCATTTTGGAACCTCTGGGATAAACTAAAGGAAGTCTTAAAATTAATCCTACTGGTTTCTTTTTACTCTCTTTAATGTTGCTACTGGAAAATGTAAAATCATGCATGTAGTTCATAGGACATATCCATGGGACATTGCTACTCCAGAGAAAATTTGTGTTTCTGAGATGTCTTGGTTTTCTATGGCTTGCATAGAACATAGACCTACAGGGTGCTGGAGTGAACCATGAACCATGGAAGTGACTGGTGTGTGTTCTGACCTGCCTTCACTCTAGCAAAACGCGTCTTTCATTCTCAGAAAGGAGGGTGGAGAAAGGACAGCCCCACCCAAGGTGGGTGTAAGAAGGCTCAGATTGAGAGTGGTCCTTATACGTCCTTTTCCTTGTGTTTCTATTCACTGCACATCAGAATAATCTCTGAGAATCATAATTAACCTTCAGTAATTAGCATTCCCCTATGTCCAAAATAATATGTTTATTTCTTCCTTGATCGTGAATGTTACAATGACTCACAGTGTTTTGCACTAATTATTCTTTTACAAGAAGACGCTCTCTCACTTCATAGGAGTACCAGCTGCCCCAAATTCTTTGGCACCAGGAATGTTATATTTATTTACAGCTCAATAAAACAAGAACTTCCAAAGGGAAAAAAAAAAAGATGTGAGAGCATAAGTGACATCCACAGAAACAAACAAAACACAAGAACTTCCAGTCCCAAACTGCACCAGAATCTGACCCCTTTCCTTTCCTTTTTCTATTCCAGAATCCCAAAGAAGCTATTTGATTCATTTTTCTGACATGTGAGCAATTTGGCAACTGATAAGAAGGACCATGACAATTAGAAACAGAAAGCATCTTATCTGTCCTACCTTGTAGGCAGAAAGGCATTGAACTTAAGACAAATTAAGCCCCGTCCTCCTTAGTCTGTCTGTTGGGAGAACAGAGTGTGAGGAACACATGATTCGAGGTGTTTGTGGAATCCTCCAATCCTTCCCAGCATTTCCTGCAACGAAGTCCAACCTGGCTACTTTTCCAAATGCTTCAAGATGGGGCTTCTCAAGCGCTGTCAGTGGAGTGGGATGAAGCTTGAGGGTTAACTTCTGGATTTAGCAAGTGAAAGCCCAACGGTGAACTTGGCCAGAGGAATTGGATGGAGTGGTGGGGTATACATACTAATTGGAGTGGATTCAAGAGAGGATAGGAGAGGACTTGAGATAGTGAACGGGGAGAACTCTTCCACGAGACTGACGCTACAGGCACAAAGATATGGGGCCACAGCAGGAGACCAAAGTGTGGTTAAGTATTTGCAAATGGGATGAATATGAGAATGTTTATGTGTTGCCAGGTATGTCTGGTAGGATAGGAAGAAGGAGAGGATGTAGGCACGGTGGGGTCATCGTGGCAGCAAGGTTCTTGAGTAGGTGTGAGAAGGATGGCGTTTCCAACATAAGATGGTCTACGTTTGGGTCTCTTTTCCTCTATGCATTGTCTATTTTTATACTGGGTTGTTGTTAGATCTCTTTTTGAGTTGACCTGTACATGTGTATGAACATATATGCCAGACAATGAGTTCTATTTTAGTGTAAGTTATTCCAAGTTCTCTGAAAAGCCTAAAATACAAGTGGTACCAAGGTGTATCAAAGTTCTCTGTTAAGTGCATTGGCCTGTATTGGTGAAGTTGATTAAATCCATCTATTTTAAGGAATGGGCTCCTGCCCCTGAGTGGGGTGGCAGGCTGGAAACTCAGGCAGGAGTTGACACTATAGATTTGAGGCAGAATTCCTTCTCTTCTGGGAAACCTCAGGTTTTGTAATTAAGGCTTCCACTGATTAGCTGAGGCTCACCCACATTACGGCAGGTGACCTGCTTTACTGAAATCAACTCCTTTTAGATATTAACCACATCCACAAGATGATCTACACAGCAACACCTAGATGACTGTTTGATTAAATAACTAGGTACTGTAGTCTAACCGAGGTGTCCCATACAATTAATTGAGCATCGTACAGGGGACAAATTAAAATTCTGTTATTGGAACTTCCCTGGTGGTTCGGTGGTTAAGAATCCATCTTGCGATGCAGGGGACGCCGGTTCGATCCCTGGTCAGGGAACTAAGATCCCACGTGCCGCGGGGCAACTAAACCCACGTGTCACAACTAGAGAGCCCGCCAGCTGCAACTACAGAGCCCACGTGCTTTGGAGCCCGTGCGCCACAACTAGACAGGAGACCACGTTTCTCTCAACAAATTGGGCTGTGGAGAGTTTCTGGTGGATTCTGGCCATATGTGCTCAGCTGAATAAAGTCATAATTTATGCCTGTATCCCAGAGCTCGAAGAAGAGGACACCACTGGCGTTTTGATTCCAGGCAATGCAGACAGCTGTTGTGAAAACCCAAATTCTGAACTCCATTTCCCCTCAATTATCTGGGAGGTTTAGAGAGAAAAATCGATACTTAGGAAGACCGCGGGATATTTGGGGGAATAGAAAGGGCTGAAGAATCAGCCCATGGTATAGGCAATTCCCAGCTAAATTCCTCCCCTCTACCCTTTACCACTCTCCTCAATTGAGAGTGGATTTGTAAAAGAAATAGCAGCTGTCTGTGCCTAACTCAGAATCCACCACTTCAAAGGGCCTTGGGATCATTTGTGTCCTCTCCTTTATCTCTTCTATTTAATACCTGTTTTTAATTTTTTAACTTCTCAACACTTGTAAAGATCACAACGAGAGATCCAGCTTCAAAGAACATTACCACAGCTAGTATCTTCAGATCCCCACCAGAAGTCGGTCGCGCTGTTTCTTAGATATCTTGTCAGTGATTGTTTTGAAACATGAAAACGCAGGAACGGAAGATAAGTCACAGACGCTGTCATCAATTTTGATAAACTGATTAATTCAATCCAGTACTAGAAAAACATAAAATTGTCCTGAAACAAAGTCTACAAACTTGCAAAGGTGCACTGGGCTTTGCAACATCTGAAGTGCACCCTCTACCATGATCGGCTTCTCATCACGCAAACCTTATCATCCAGCAGCACCTCAGGGTTTCACTCAAAGTAACCAGACTGTGGGACGACAATCCACTTAGCACCGAAAGAGCGTCCTTTATTTATTTATCAGTAATTGACAGAGGCAGAGTTCACTGATTTTAGCCACAGCCAGGTTACAAAATCAACCAATCGGATCACCAGTGAGAATTTCAAACCCCCATCTTGTACAAATGGATATTGAAAGCTTCAGTTTCATCTAAAACATATCTAATCACAAAAGGAAATATATTCTTTAGGAAGTAAAGTATTCGCTGAACCAGTAGAAGAGGATGGTAATTTCTAGGCACAAAGGGAAGAAAAAAAAAATTTAGGCTTGGGCTTAATATCTCAGAGGAAACAGGGGTCTCCGTAACCAGTCCAGTCAAATAAAAAAAGCGTTCTGAAATAATAATGTAACCTAATGCGATAGAGAATAGCCAAACAGTGACAGAAAGATATTTCATCAGAACATTTAAAAATGTTTTGAAAGTACTGTTCTTTCAGAAATGCATGTTATGACATTAACTTGCCAAAAATAACTCTCGTTCCCAGTTAAGACCAACCTTAAAAATTTGAAGTATTTCAGTATTTATTGAATTAAAGCAAAAAGGAATATAAAGTAAAACGATGGGGTTGGGGTGGGGGGAGGCGAGAGACGGGGAGAGAGAGACAGAGGGGAGAGGGGGGCAGGTGGATAGAGAGGAAAACATACAGAGAGAGTAACAGAGGCAGACAGAGACGGAGACAAAACAGAGAGAAATCATTCATTTCTAAGGGACGTCTTAGGACCAGTTTCTCAAACCTCCACAAGCATCTTTCCAGAACCCTGGTGTTTAACAAAGGCCAATTAATAATAAAAATGCAACACAGTCTATAACCGCCTGCCTTTGAATGTGCATGTAAGTAAAATATTAACATGTGCTAATTTATGAGTCCCTCTGTTTGGAATGGGCCCTGCTTTCAAGGGTTGCTTCCAATGCCCATTTTTAGCATCATAATTGCAGGGAGAAACCGGAGGGAAGAGGAAGCACCAGGTTCAGGATTTATTTATTTTTTCACACAGTAAGCGTTCAGTCACTCTCACATTTAACATATATGATGTGAGGATATCGCCTTGGCATTGACACGATCAGGACCAAAGCCCTCCCAGTAAATGTTTATTTATTTAGGAAGAAAATGAGTCATGATGTGAAGTATTCATTCAAACCCCCTTAATTCCACCCCTCACCCCCGCTATCTCCCATGTATATATCCAAACAGCCATGGGTCAGCTCTGCCTGATTTCCAGGTCCCGTGAGTGAACCAAACAGAGCAAGGTAGTGGTGAGGTAAAATCGAAGATATTGAAAAGATTTCAGGATTCTGTGAACTTAACTGGAGCCCTGGAATCACCAGGTGAGCTACTGACAAACAGAGATGTGGACGGGTCACAAGTCACATCTGAAAAACAACCCGTGTCCACTACAGTGATCAAACAGCACTGGTCCCTCTGTGTTGTCGAAGAGTTTTCACATAGTTTCATGAGTAACTTAACTTTTCCCAAAGAGGAGACGGGGCTTAATTCCATGGAGTTTCATCTTCCCAAGAGCATTTAAGACCAACTTTTCCCCCATGTTGGAGGGAAATAAAATATTGGTCCTTTCTTTTTTTTTTTTTTTAAGTGAGTTTCTTTTAAATGGTCTTTTCCTGGTATGTATTAGCATTGGGTGATAATTGTTTCATACATTTAATATAATAACACTTTTTCCCTTTCCATCCATCCATCCGTCCATCCATCTATCCACCTACCCACCCTCCTATTCACCTACCCATCCATCCATCTATCCACCCACCCACCCACACATTCATCCACTCATCCACCCATCCATCTACCCATATTTCTTTCCATCTATCATTAAATAGAGGCAGTAGAGATTCAGGAAGAAAAGGCAGAATGACTAGAGCTACGGAATGATTAACACTGCATCCTCCCGTCCTCCTGTTTCAGTGTCATTAAGTGGTTAAAGAGGTATTTTTTGCTACCTGGGGTCTAAGGAGCAATGCTAAGACCATGGACTCTATACGGCTCTGACAGGTGATACTGAACGCGTGACACCTCATTAGCACAGTCTTACACATGGTTTTCCAACGTAATGAGGCCTCCTAAATTTGTAACGGAACAAAAGTATTTGTATCATTTGGCCTCACATTGAATACTCCTGTCTTATCTGTTCCCTAAACTATCCCTCCCCATAATTTTATCACCCATCTCACTCCCTCATGATTTATTTAAGATCTGCCTGCAGCAAATGCATGCACCGTTTCCCTACACAGAAAGAGATGGTGGAAAGTCAAGAAGGACAGTATAGTGCAATTTTATGCAGCCTGGCTGAGTTTCATGCTGTTTAGCTCCGGGGACAGCCCCGGGTCAAACCGTAAAGTCAGAGATGCAAAAAGCTCCCTAAGCGAATTTGTTTTATGCAAATTCCTAGATTCATTTTGATAGGTAACGGGAACTCCCCCAAACGAAGGAGGTGATGGTAAGTTATGCTTCCCCTTCTGTAAGTCTTGAACCCAAATCAGTCACACATACAATCATTTAGTAGATGCTCATAGCAGAGACACAGGTGATGTGAACAGCTGATGTGAACTGTCCTATGAACCTTCAACAGGTCCAACCTCTATCTTGTAGCTCCTTTAACTCCCACCTCTCTGAGGACAGCCCAAGGGGTGGTCCTTTAACTCTACAGGCATCAGGAGATGAGGAATCTTCCTTAGTCAGTGGATTTGCACAGCTCTAGTGGGGCTTCAAGCCATGGGTGTAGGACCATGTCAAAGCTACAGACAGCTGTGGATTTGTATACCTTGATCATGCAAGTGGGGAGATGGTCTCTAAAATATTTCAGCCAATCCATTTATCTTGCATATTTTTAATCCCACCAGTGAGAGTGCATCCTTACATTTATCCTGGCTTAACAAGCAATTCATTTCACGAATACAATGCATTTCTGATAAGCTGATTACAAGCAGCCGAGCTGAAGAACTAGGGTGTGAATTTTCTTTTTTTTTTTGCGGTACGCGGGCCTCTCACTGCTGTGGCCTCTCCCGTGGCGGAGCAAGGCTCCGGACGTGCAGGCTCAGCGGCCATGGCTCACGGGCCCAGCCGCTCAGCGGCATGTGGGATCTTCCCGGACTGGGACACGAACCCGCGTCCCCTGCATCGGGAGGCGGACTCTCAACCACTGCGCCACCAGGGAAGCCCTGGGGTGTGAATTTTCTGATGCAGGGCTAGCTGATCACCCGTGGAGTGTGGACATGCCATTAAAATAACTGTACCCTCCTTAAAATAATTAGCACACGGATAAAACCGTACTGTCTATGCCGTTTTTTGTTTTATTACCTCAACTTTCCTTTCAATTGTAACAGATACCCTGAGTTTCACATCATACAAACTACAAGGCATAAGGCAAGGCTGTAAAAAGAAAATGGTCAGATCCTCTTTGAAAGCCTAAATATGAAATATTTTAGGGGTTTGGGGCTCAAGACCCTCAAGGAATGTTTTTGTTAGTTTCTCAGTGCTTTGCTTGTTTCATTATGATTTACATGGCTACTCCAGGCACTGCCAACCTTGCATGAGGAAGATTAGTCTACATTTTATCGGTAACGAAAAGGGTACCTATGGAGACCTGAGTTAATGGGCCCTGTATGTCCAATTTATTCCAGTGATGTTGTAACGTGTCACTGACACTGTGAGAGGGTTAGGTCTAAATCAGATTATTTACAGAACTCTCACGAAGTACCAAAGTATAAAGGGAGGGGTTTCATTGCAACGTTGTCCATAAATGCCCTCACACAAGGGATCAAACAAGGTGTTAAAAACAAGACAACAGGTCCAAAATGGAGTCACTTATGCTCGCCAGGTCACCCAATCAAGACTGAATTACAGTCTTGGCTCTGCCAGCAATTGAATCTTAAACCATTCAATCAGCACTACTTAGGTAATTTGCCTGATAGACTCCTAACATATTTTATTTATTTTATTTTTTTCTTTTGCGGTACGCGGGCCTCTCACTGCTGTGGCCTCTCCCGTTGCGGAGCACAGGCTCCGGACGCGCAGGCTCAGCGGCCATGGCTCACGGGCCCAGCCGCTCCGCGGCATGTGGGATCCTCCTGGACCGGGGCACGAACCCGTGTCCCCTGCATCGGCAGGCGGACTCTTCAACCGCTGCGCCACCAGGGAAGCCCTCCTAACATATTTTAAAGGAAAGTAACCTTGCAGTAACCAACCCACTTCGCTGCCCAGTGTAACTTCCTTGCTCCGCTGCTTCTGGACATAAAAGCTGTTTCTTTTCTATAGCTTCTCAGAGCTCCTTTCTGTCTGCGTGATTGGATGCTGCCCGATGTGTATCAGTTTTTGCTCAAATGAACTCAGAATGTTAGTATGACTCAGTCTATCTGTTAATACAGACAAGCAGTTAAATAAACGATACATTCAGTTGAATATTTCTGCAGTGGTTTAAAAATGATTTATTTCTGTAAACTTCCATAAGATGTGGATTTTAGCGAATAAAGCACGTGGTACAGTAGTATGAATAATATCCCAATTTTGTGAAAAGACACTAAAAGCAAAGCCGGGTACATAAATGCAGATGTGTGTGCGTGCGTGTGTGTGTGTGAGAGAGACAGAGTGTGTGTGTGAGAGAGAGAGAGAGAGACAGAGAGAGAGAGAGAGAGAGAGAGAGAGAGTGTGTGTGTGTGTGTGTGTGTGTGTGGTGGTACAACAGCTGTATGTGATTCAAGAAAGAAGTGGATATATATACAGAAAGTACTGATGGAGGAATTTCACTGTGTACATTACACAGTGATGGAGGAATTTCACTGTGTACATTTCTGTATTGTTTAAACATGCTTAGGACTGAATATGTTTTAAAGGGATATTTTAAAGAACATCACCAAACAATGTCATAATGGAACTGAGAAATAATGAGCTATGGGAAGGCCAAAGGATGCCTCGTTTTGATGGAGAAGGAAGAATTTATCTTGATTATGCTGTTGTCTCTTATACATCATAGTAAAGTAATGTAAACTATGTGTGAGACGCTTAATTTACTATCTCTTCTATGGAGCACATTAATCAATAACCTTGCAAAGGCATGATTTTTAAAGTAATGACAAAATCGAGGGGGATTTCAGGTAAAAGAGTCTCTCAGGTGGGGACGTTTTTGGAAATCAGTGCATATTCATTGCAAAAAAAAAAAAGATGTCATTTCTTGTCCTCTCTAGCTAGCATGCCATCTGAGCCTGGTCATATGGTCCAACCATTAGTTCATAATGACTATAAATGTTCTACCCGGTTAGTTGAATTCACATTTTACTGCGGCGTTTTCCATAACTTACAATATCATTTTAAAACTATTTTCTTCTGAAAATGCTTACTATTTTCACACTGATAACAAACTTCAGACTTTAGGAGGGCGATTTTATGGTATACAAATGTACAGTAACACTGTAGAGTCTTCTTTGCGAAAATAAGTTAAATTTTTGAATAATGATTTTTGTAACGAGAGGTTAGCTTTCAGAGTCTAACAAATACTTTGGTAGCCGTGTAGTAATGTAATGCAATAATGGCAAGGAAAAGCTTCTGGAGCTCTCAGTCGAAACCTATTGTTACTCCATTAATAGAATCTTTTGACTTTTAAAGCAGTTCTTATTACAGTAAATTATGTAATGCCTTCAGAATTTCACCTTTGTTCTCAATAGGGATAGACATGCCTTCATACCTGCTAAATTCTTGAATTTGATATTCGCAGGCACAGAAAACCTAGCAGAGGCTGGATGGTTATCAACATCTATATTTTAACACCATATCCCTTTAAGCTGTAAAAATGAGGAGGTTAACTTGTTTTATACTAGGTTTCATGACATTTTCTAGAATATTCAATGCCATAAAAGTCAGCACAGCCATTTACATAAGACATGGGAGTTTAAACAGAAAAAGCTAATTCTGATTTACCAAAATGTCAACGTCAATTTGAAATCCTATGAAGCTTGGGAAAGAAGTTCTTTGCCATGGATACCGGAAACCGTGAGTCATTTCACACTTTAACCACGTTTCTACGTTTTTGTGAACCTCTGAGGTACCTTGAGGCGGATTTATCACCTGAACGTCTTACAACATAAAATAGGTATTGAACCACTCAAAGGAGGTGTTTAAGGATAGGCTTATGTCAACTATGGATACGTGAGCAGGCATGCGCCACCTCTCTAAGACATGGGATAAGCCAAACAAAGAGGAACTTGGAAGATCTAGCCTCACTTTACTCAGCGCCACCTTCTACCTGCTTCCCCTTCTGCTCTACATCAAGTTTCTCCGTTTCCATGTTCATGTAAATGTGAATCAAAAACTCCTTTTATCTTGAGTTCTTAGGGGGAGGGGTTTCCAAACAATGAGATGAATAGAGACTGCTTCTCCAAATCGGCCAATAAAATAATCCATACTATTTCACATCAATATTTATATATTATATGTTTCCATAGAAAGAGGAAACGGAGATTCAAATGGATTACAATAATGCCTAATACTGGGATTCTCTACTCAAAGATATGCAAATTGGATGGATCATTCCATGTATCACCTTATAAGGCAGGTAGGACCAGAGTCATTGCACTTGAGAAGGGGCAGAATGGGCCACCCCCAAAATGTGTTCTGGGGCATATGGATTGTTTTGAGCTGATTATTTTGAGAAACAGGAGATGCTGAAGGTCTGAAAACAGAGTAGAAGTTACTCTTTTGTAAGAGACATTTACATTTATAAGGGAAACCTACATTTGTAAGGGTGTTTCCCTCTCTGTACCAGGAAGGGAAGGATGCTTCTATATCACAAGAAACTCTCATCAGTGAGGAAGGCACTTAAATCTGCTTAACCTTATACTTACTCACTTTAATTTTCCTGGTCACCTCCCCCAAACTGGCCTCTCCCAGCATTTGCCTTCTGCTGAAGATGGTATTTAAGCCTCAATTCTAAGCCACCTCCACAGAGTTACTCACTTCTCGTGAGCATCTTCCACGTAAACATAAGGCATACATGTTCAACACCTTCTGGTTGATTTTCTCCTATTAATATGTATTTGGTTACAAGGGTCCCAGCCAAGAACCTAGAAGGTTAGAGGAAATACGTTCTTCCCACACTCATTTTAAGACTCAAGAGACCAAGTTCTGATATATTGGGTGACTTTCCCAAGCTCACATAAAGTCAGAGATGAGACTTCCAGAGAATCCAAAGCCACACGTTGCCCAATACATTGTAACATAATTAAATATGACTACCTACATTCTTTTTCTGAATAAAGGATAACATAGCAAAAGTAAAAGTGGTAGAACCAAAAGCATACTTGAGTGCACTTTAATAAAAACAGTAGAAGAGTGAATGGATTTCCATAGTTTCCTTATAACATCTCCTTAGCTCTATAATAAATAACTTAAAGACAAAAATAAGATAAATGTTATCTTAAGACCAATACAAGTAAGTACCTTTAATAGAGCGTTCAGGAAATACCATCTACTCTGGCAGAGGTGGGCAGCGTACCCAGTTCTGAATAACTTGCCAACCATGCAAAAATAAATGAGAGGAAATCCCTTCCCTGGAGGAATACTTGATTTAGACGGCTGTTAGCACATTTGGGCGATGGACTTATCCAACATAAATCATTAAAATATAATGCAAAGTTACTAACGTAAGTCATTATACGGGATGCGGAGAATGGCATAATTTAATCTTAGGTAGTCTAAAAGGATTACGAATAAAATAAGAATGGGCTGCCGTCCAAAGAGTGACAGAAGGAGAAAGGGAAGCAAGCTGGAACTGGCAAATTAATTTCTCCAAAGAACACAGTCCAGCCACTGGATTTCGTTTTAGATGTGGGTCTTTTGTACGAAAATGTAAGTTAACACGTGTAGCTACATTAATGCTATGCAACTTCAAGAAGAAGACAGGATTCTCTCGATAAGACTTTCCATAATGAGAGCTAAATTTGACAAAGATGTGAGAATTTCCCCATTACCCTTATGAAATTATCTAATATACACAGAACATCAAATAGGTCTCAATCAATTACAGGCAGCTACGTTATATGGACCATAAGGGTAAGACACACATATGCTGAATTGAAGCAAGAGCTGGGCAGGGATGAGTTGAAATGCCTTCTAACAACATCCTATGTAATTGCCACAGACTGAATCTGTCCCACGTAAAATTCATATACCAAAACCTACTCCCCCGAGGGGGAGCAGAATATATGACTCCAAGATACACCACTTCGGCATATGAATTATTTTGAGGTGAACACAATCAAGGCCCAACAGAATCAGGAGAAAGAGAAGCTTATTTTCCCTTTAACTGCCTAAAAGAATTTGGACAGGGCAGGAGTCCTATACCAGGACAGTGATATTAGCAGAGATCTTTTATGTTTGTTTTAAACAGGCTTGCCCAGGCAGAAGGCTTTTATTTTATTTATCCATTATTATTGGAGCATAGTTGCTTTACAATGTTTAGTTTCTGCTGTACAGCAAAGTGAATCAGTTATACGTATACATATACCACTCCTTTTTAGATTTCCTTCCCATTTAGGTCACAGAGGTAACTTTTATATCAGAACGGCTTATTGGCACGGCATGGCAAACATCTGTTTAGCAAACGTTTGTCCTTCTCACCTTCCTGTGAATTGCATTCCTCCCCTTTGAAGCCCCCTTCCGCTTTCCCCTCTCTTCTTAGCTCAGGATGGCATAGAGGGCCCAGTTACCTGACTGCCTTTGGGTCTCCTGTCTTTGGGGCTTCCATATGTACAAAATTTTTCTCCTGTTAATCTGTCTTATGTCAATATAATTATTAGATCAGCCGAAGAACCTAGAGGAAGGGAGGAAACAGTTTTCCTTTCCTATTCCACCAATCTGTTAGGATCAGGAAGTGAGGTCTTTGGGAGGTAATCAGGTCATGATGGTGGAGACCGAAGGATGGGGTGAGTGCCCTTATAAAAGAGGCCCCAGAGAGCTCCTTCATGTCTCCCACCATGAGGACACAGGGAGAACCAGGAAGTGGTCCTCCCAAACACCAAGTCTGTGGGCACCTTGAACTTGGTTTTCCAGCCTCCAGGACCATGTGAAATAAATTTGTGTTGTTCATAAGTCACCCAGTCTGTGGTATTATTATAGCAGGCTGAGCAGACTAAAACACTAATTGAACGCTTTAGGAGAGAGAAAAAGGAATGAGAACAGTGCTGGGCAAACTTGATGATTCATACGCATCACAGGACAAGACCATGCAAGCATCACACGTCAAACTTCTAACCTCTACGTCTACCTTGTCTTATTTTTTTAATATATATTATTTTTAAATTATTTATTACTTTTGGCTGCGTCAGGTCTGAGTTGCGGCACGTGGGATCTCCACTGAAGCACGTGGTATCTTTTGTTGTGGGGTACAGGCTCTTCGTTGTGGTGTGCGGGCTTCTCTCTAGTTGAGGCGTGCGGGTCTTCTCTTCTCTAGTTGTGGCGCGCAGGCTTCAGGGCACATGGGCTCTTGAGTTGTGGCATGCGGGCTCCAGAGCACGTGGGCTCTGTAGTTTGCAGCACGAAGGCTCTCTAGTTGAGGGACGCGAGCTCAGTAGTTGTGGCACATGGGCTCAGTTGACCCGTGGCATGTGGGATCTTAGTTCCCTGACCAGGGATCGAACCCATGTCCCCTGCATTGTAAGGCGGATTCTGTACCATTGGACCACCAGGGAAGTCCCTACCTTGTCTTATCGAAGTTTACCCTAAAAGCAGCATGTGAGAAAAGCACCAGCGGGCAAGTGGTTTATTTGGTTGGGGTTAAAGTCCGTAAAAGGAGCACGCATGAGTGTGTTTCCAATGTGGCCAACTGGAGCTCAGTTCCTGTGGAGAACCTCTGAGGAGCTCTGTAGAACACGCCTCAGAACTGTCCCACTAGGGACTCCCCTGGCCGTCCAGTGGTTAAGACTCTGCACTTTCACTGCAGTGGGCCTGGGCTCAGTCCCTGGTCAGGGAACCAAGATCCCACATGCCATGTGGTGTGGCCAAAAAAAAAAAAGTTAAAAAGGATAAAAAAGAATTGTCCCACTGTCTGACAGGAGACTGAGTGAGGCATTTCTCTACCTGAGCCACCCCTCAACGCTGCTGGCATTATTTCAGCTGCATTGCTGGGTTGTTCCTGCATGTGCTGTGGTCCTCAACAGCTTCACAGCAAGCACTGCAAAGAAAACCACCAAGGCCCCCCTTTTTTTTGGGGGGCGGTGGGGACAGGATGATAATGAAATGCAGTGTTTGGAACTGTCCACGGGCTGGTGCTGAAATCAGGGCAGCAGGAGATGAGTGATAGAACATCATGCTTGCCAGCCACACCGCTTCTCTGATCGGGATATTTGCATTACGAAAGTGATAACAAGGACACAAGGACAAGGTAAGCCACTGACCCAATGTGGAACTTTTCGTGAAGAAACCTCATTTCAAACTAAATGTCCTACAACTCCATGTAGCAATGACCCTCGCTAAACAAACGTGTATTTTTGATGGCTTAGACGTTTTACAGTGTCACTCAGTTTGAATGACAGGAAAAATTGCGTGTGTGTCGCCCAAACCCCACAAAAAATCCAAGGAGCAGGTCTGAGTACCAGTGTCACTAGGCCAGATTGACCATCTTTTTCAGTTAATAAAATGTAATGCCTCATTGGCGGCAAGGGGCCCTGAGGGGGGATGTGTCACAGGCTAAAGAAAAACAAGCCACATGCTGGGATCCTTACAAATGTTACTGATCCTTGATCAGCCTCTCCAGAGAAACTGAAAAGGTACGGCTTTGCCATTTTCTTCGTAGTGGTTAAACAACAACAAAAATGCATCTGGCGACATGTGCTCACTGGAGTTCTCGAAAGGGTAAATTGTGGTACACTTTTATTGCTCTTTTAATATGCTGTCACATAAAATACTACAGGCAGTTGGGAAAGTAAAGAAGCAGATTTGAGCATGAGTAAGATGCTGAGTCATGCATCAGCTTAACTTAAATATTAGTAAACACTTAGTAAATTAATCATTTCGATTTTCTAGTGATATGGCTTAACCTGTCGTGGCATCCTTGGTGGCTTCCTTACAAAGCTGATCTATTCCTATGCCTCACAGGTCATGAAAACTCATGGAGAGAGTATGCTCTGTTGGACAATGTGTAAATGCTGTGCTTAGAGCCTAAGTGGAATAGCCAATAAGGACTCTATACTTTAGAATTCTGAATAGGGGTGATTCGCCATATACCCCAATGGTCAGTTATCATTAACAAACAAATACACTTAAGACCAAATAAATACAGCCAAATGTCCACAGGCTTTTATGTCCCATTCAAATATACTCTGCAAAGATGCTTTCGTGTGATGTCCAAGAAGATAAAAGTATGACAGCAATATATAAAATTTTAAGTTTGAAATGACCCCTTTAAGATGGCTTCAGCCGCTAAAGCAGAAGATCCATCATTCAGTAAAATGCCAAGGTTCCACTGAATTCCCAGAATGCAAATTCAGGTCATTCGGGAAATTAGCCATGGCACAAAACTGGAAATCAGAAGGGCTTGTTGGGAAACTTGATGCCTTAAAACTTGCAGGGAGAAGGGAACCATGTAATAAAAGCTACACCTGAAACTGGATGAAAAATCTGTAGGATCATTTCCATTTTTACTATTCCCATAAAACAGAGTGCCACTACACATTTCTCATCATAACCCTAAATATGGTAGGCTGATGGCTGCAAAGGCAATAAAGATCCCTATCAAACCGGGGATAAATTCAGTCTGCTGCATAAGAAAAAATTCAAGACGACTTCAGCTGACAGAATGAGGCCACTTTGTCACGGGGGAGAAAGTACCGAGTATTCACCACTGACGTAGGGTAAGCTTGATGCCATAGGGGGCCATTCATTTATTACCTTCTAGTGGCTTGATCCAGGATGAAATATGAATTTCTATGGCAAAATGTATTGAGGATTTATTTTAAAATATTATAAAACTGATGACTCTCAGTAGAACGTTTTCGAAACATTCCCTGCCCGGTTCATTTTTAAAAGACCACCTATCTAAAAGCACTACCGTGCTTCATCGTGGAAGCCCTGGGTAACGTAGGATAGAAGAAAGATGTTTGTTTTCCCTCTGCGTCCCGGTCCCTGTCTGGATTTTCCTGTATTTGTTTCTGTAGCAGCACATGAGAGCGCCCTGATGAAATCAAGAGACCTAGAGCTACAGAAAGCTCAAGGAATTCAGAAAATAAAATAAAATACAAACTGAGTCACTCCGCTTCCCTTCGCCTTCTGGGCGGGAAGTCTCCTTGTCACTCAGTGTTGCTCAAGGGAGTTGAATCTCAGGAGCTGGGAAATCAGTTCTAAGAAAGGGTTCATTTTATCTGCAGCAGCAGCACGGTGCCCGACACACCTGGGGGAGAAGCAGACCAGACTGGCTCTCTGTTCTGCAAACCTCAGAAACACTCAAAGAAAAGCACGTGGTGGACACCCAGGAAAGATGGTACCCTAACCTCTGTACCCGTCAGCCCCGAAGGATCAAGCCTCTCCTACTTCCTCCGATTCCCCGGGGAGTGAATGACGTGTGATTTGCTAATGAGTCAACCCTGCATCCATCATACCACATCGCCTTTTCCCTCTTTATGTACTTAACTCCTAGAAGTCCTGAAATTGACAGCCCTGAAAACTGATTTCCAATCTGGGTTGGATGTCAAGGAGTATTTCATCCCGTGCTTACCTCCCGAGTGCAAAAAAATCCATTTATGGATATGCCTCCACATCTGACTGTGACCTGAGTCTTTGAGAGGAGAAGCCACAAGCTAAGCGGTTGATCAATAGATATACTGTTTTCAATGAAAGAATCAATGAATCATGCTAAAAGGAAACAGCAAAATCCCTCATGCGGCATTTTTATTCCTACTCTCAGTTCACTGCGCCCTACTGTCCCAGACATTTCATTCTTTTCTGAAAGGGACCGGAAGGGGAATTGACACTCTAAATGGACGTTTGGATAGAAAATAAGCTTAGTGGAAAATTTATCTTTCTCCCCACTTCCTCCATCAAAGCACATGCTTTCAACGTGGCTTTGCGTATTTGCAACCTTCTTCCACATCCTGTTATCTTCTTTGTCTTGTTTGTACCGACTGGATCTGGGAGTGGCATCTTTGATTGCGATGAGGTTCAGGACATGATACTCCCAAATATGGCACCTCTGTACAGTGAATATTTTAAGGTGAAGAGTTTGAGAAAAACGCAGAAGCAGGAAGGTCACTCAGACCTCCCCCTTTTTTCCTGAAACAGGTCATAACACCCTCACGGGAGAGGGGCCTTCCCTGTACCAGGAGGAAGAAGCATCCTTATCTCCAAGACAAGGGGACATGAGAAGCAGCCTAACAGGCCTTGCTAAGTTTTCCCCAGTTTACCTCACTCGCCTCACACTCCTTAGCCTACCATATCCCACCACGACGGTCCATTCTTCATCAAACCTAGCATGAAGTCCTCAGGTCTGTTTCTCTGGTTCTTCAATTCCTTAAGAAGGCTCCCGGGTCATGTAAAACACATACTAACTCGATCGTATGCTTTTCTACTTTTATTCTTGTCTTCGGCAGTTTAATTTTCAAACCCTAAGCAATCAAGGAAAACTTTTTCCTACAACTTTGAGTATGTGTAAATACGGTTTATCTAAAATTTCAACTTATGTGAAAGAGAATAAACTCAGATGAATGAATTGAAGCTTCTGACTAATCAAAATCATTCCCAAAGAGCTAATTAAATCTGAGTTTCAAACGTCCAACAGAACGGTTTGTGAGTTTTTTTTTTTAAAGGTGCATTTTTCAATCTATTATATATAGAATGGATAAACAACAAGGATGTATTGTATCACACAGAGAACTATATTCAATATTCTGTGATAAACCATAATGGAAAAGAGTATGAAAAAGAATACACACACACACACACACACACACACATATATACACACAACTGAATCACTTTGCTATACAGCAGAAATTAACACATTGTAAATAAACTGTATTTTAAAAAAAAAAAGGTGAAAGCTCTATTCATACTAAACACACAAACACAAATAAAAGTGCATTTTTAAAAAAATTGGCCAGACACTGTAAAACTCTTAGAGGAAAACATAGGCAGAGCACCCTATGACATAAATCACAGCAAGATCCTTTTTGACCCACCTCCTAGAGAAATGGAAAGAAAAACAAAAATAAACAAACGGGACCTAATGAAACTTAAAAGCTTTTGCACAGCAAAGGAAACCATAAACAAGACGAAAAGACAACCCGCAGGATGGGAGAAAATTATTTGCAAATGAAGCAACCGACAAAGGATTAATCTCCAAAATTTACAAGCAGCTCATGCAGATCAATATCAAAAAAACAAACAGCCCAATCCAAAAATGGGCAGAAGAACTAAATAGACATTTTTCCAAAGAAGATATACAGACTGCCAACAAACACATGAAAGAATGCTCAACACCACTGATCATTAGAGAAATGCAAATCAAAACCACAATGAGGTATCACCTCACACCGGTCAGAATGGCCATCATCAAAAAATCTACAAACAATAAATGCTGGAGACAGTGTGGAGAAAAGGGAACACTCTTGCACTGCTGGTGGGAATGTGAATTGATACAGCCACTATGGAGAACAGTATGGAGGTTCCTTAAAAAACTAAGAATAGAACTACCATACGACCCAGCAATCCCACTACTGGGCAGATACCCTGAGAAAACCAGAATTCAAAAAGAGTCATGTACCAAAATGTTCATTGCAGCTCTATTTACAGTAGCCAGGACATGGAAGCAACCTAAGTGCCCATCAACAGATGAATGGATAAAGAAGATGTGGCACATATATACAATGGAATGTTACTCAGACATAAAAAGAAACGAAATTGAGTTATTTGTAGTGAGGTGGATGGTCCTAGAGTGAAGTTAAGTCAGAAAGAGAAAAACAAATACCGTATGCTAACACATATATATGGAATCTAAAAAAAAAATCGTTCTGAAGAACCTAGGGGCAGGACAGGAATAAAGATGCAGACGTAGAGAATGGACTTGAGGACGGGGGAGGGGGAAGGGTAAGCTGGGACGAAGTGAGAGAGTGGCATTGACATATATACACTACCAAATGTAAAACAGATAGCCAGTGGGAAGCAGCCACATAGCACAGGGAGATCAGTTCGGTGCATTGTGACCACCTAGAGGGGTGGGATAGGGAGGGTGGGAGGGAGACGCAAGAGGCAGGAGATATGGGGAGATATGTATATGTATAGCTGATTCACTTTGTTATAAAGTAGAAACTAACACACCATTGTAAAGCAATTATACTCCAATAAAGATATTTTAAATTTTTTATTTATTTATTTTTATTTTTGGATGAGTTGGATCTTTGTTGCTGCGCGCGGGCTTTCTCTAGCTGTGGCAGGCGGGGGCTACTCTTCGTTGCGGTGCGCGGACTTCTCATTGCGGTGGTTTCTCTTGTTGCGGAGCACAGGATCTAGGCGCGTGGGCTCAGTAGTTGTGGCGCAAGGGCTTCGTTGCTCCGTGGCATGTGGGATCTTCCTGGACCAGGTCTCGAATCCGTGTCCCCTGCACGGGCAGGCGGATTCTTAACCTCTGCACCACCAGGGAAGTCCCTAAAGGTGTATTTTTAATGTTAAGTTTTCTGGCCCTTTTATGATCCAGCCCCTCAGATTTAGAGGGACTTAGAGGACACACAGGAAGTGCCATTTTTGATGCAGCAGGATCACCACCTGGGGCCGTGCCAGTAGGATCCTCATCCATTTAACCCCCAGTGCTGTCCAAGCTTTCATGGACTTTTCCTCTCAACAAGCTCTACCCCCCTCTTCTTTCCAGAACTAGCATGGACCCTGGTACCAGCTCAGTGGAAACACACAGTGCTTACAATGATTGGAATGATTAAGGAAGAAAATGAACAGCTATCGTGAAGTCCTAGCCAGGTAACAATAACTAAACTCTAGAAGCTTTACTTCCTACTGGTCACAAGCACAGTTTCTTTCTCCAGGAGCCAAAGCATTTCCCGTGAGAGCCTCCACCATGTTCGTTCCTGGTTTCCTACGAGGTCTTTTACCTACAATGCCTTATTATCGATACCCGTCTTATTATGTGCCTCAAGCAGTTTATTAAAATTCTGTCTCTTCTTTAGATATTTCTTTCTTCTCTTCTGGCTCTAAGAAGGAAGACTCCTTCAGCTCTACCTTAAGAAATGCACTCTTCTTTACCGACCACATTGAAGTACTTTGAGTGACATATTTACATTGAATAATGTGTGTCTCTTACCTACCCAGAAGCCTCTGCTTTCCACCGCAGCTTTTCACCTTTAGAAGGCAGGACCATACCTTAAGTCAATTTTTAATCAATATAATTGGCAATAATGAGGAACCATGATGACGGGGACTTAAAGAATCTTAGAATGCCAAAGAACCACAGACCTAGTGCAATTCAAATCTTCTTCCAAAATGAGAATCCACTTTGCACCATCTTGGCCACTGTGTCCTTCTCTGTGTCCTGGGGAAGCCCATCCCATGGCTAGAGAGCTGAATTATAAGAAAATAATTGATAGTTATTAGAAATAACTAATAATTACTGGAAACAGAATCATTATTAGAAATAAAATTTCTATTCCTAGAAATAATCATGGGAGACCCCACAGGCCAGGCAGAGGTTTCGTTTAACCTTCCAAGTAACGGGCAAACCATTCATCATTCTGTCTCTCATCAAGTGCCCCAAAGCACCGGTGCCGAGACATTTTGACCCCATTAGGCGTCAGATCAGAGCTTCTCAGCAGATCAATGCTACAGTTTTTCGGGTGAATAATTCCAGGGCTGGAGAACTGCATCTTCTTCCTAGGCACCCTGCACGGGACCAGCCCCAGGACAGTTCTCTAACCCACACCCCATCAGTGCCTGTTTCCACGCTTGGCAGACCAGCTGCTGAGGTTCCCCCCGTGTTTCGGGCGCTCAGAAAAACCACAATTCCTGTGCACTGAGTCTTGACGAAAGCCTTGAAGTTGTGCTTGCCGTGATCAGCAATGATTTTCTTCAGCTACAGGAAGCCTGCAGTCATGGATGTGAATCATCACCTCCTCTCTGACTTTGAAACTGTTCCTAACACAAGGGTCAAGTCATGACGGATCCGAGGACGATGGACTTAATTTCTCCTTCCCAGAAATGCTTTCAGAGGATAGATGCTCATTCAGCCAAGAAGAAGGGCACGGGGAGTGATGTCAACCCTTGAGTCCTATCAGTCACAATTGCTTCAACGACACTCTCCTTTTTGCAAGGGGATGACACACTTCTGTAATCAACTTCAGCTCAGCTGCCCGAATCACGTGGGTGTGATTCACACAGCAACAGAGACAATGGACTCTGGGGAAATTATGTTTGACAGAATTGGGATTTAAATGCAGCCGCCCCGCTATGCTGCTTCCTCAGTATTTCCTGTCCCGCGTCAGACAGGTGAAATTATTAGCTGAAGCATAAACTGTGTCCTGAAAGCAAAGACCGTTCTTCGTAGGTAGAAAACGCGAAGCAGGACATTACGTTAAGAGTGCGACTTTAATGTTGTTTTATTTCCATATTCATCTTTCTGGCCAGATGCATGAACATTCTTAAAGGCAGTGAATTGATTTTTGCTCTGAGAGCAATTTGAAACATCTTTTAGGGAATGGTAATCTGGTAATCTATAGCGCTGTATTGTCTCAATAAACACTATCTAGTGAATGATAAAATTGTTTAGTACACAGAAGTAATATAAAATGTAACACCCCAGACTCAGATTGGTGTGTGTGTGTGTGTGTGTGTGTGTGTGTGTGTGTGTGTGGACAGGGGGCGGGGGTATGGGCGTGTCCACAATGTCTCATCCCATTGACTTGATTCACTACAAAGTCCTCAGACTTGAAACACAAATGCAAGCCAGCAAGCCAGGAGAAAATAACTTGGAACGTGTACCCTGTTTATCATATTGATTTAACTAAGGAAAACAACCCCCCAATCTAATTACTCTGTGCCTTCCCACACTCCTTCTGCAGTTTTTCATTTACTCATGAAAATTGGTATTTTGAGAATGATTCCTTAGGGTTATATCTTTCTTATACTAAGAAAGAAGAGATTTGTCACTAAAAATCCAAAAAAAAAAAAGTCTACTATGCATCTAAACAATAATCCCTTACTAAACATATGAAAGGACCATACCAAAGTATTAAAATGAATGTAAAATTAATAACTACTGTAGAAGTTAGTCAACTGTATCCATGGGAAAACTTGAATACATGATCCTTGTCAATTAAGAGATCGACATACACATGAAAGGATGCTGTACCAAATAGAAATGGAAGGACCGAAGGAAACCTTGGTCGGCGTAGGTGGTAACACCCACGGTTGGCTGTCCCAGGGGAATGGTGAGAAACCTAGAAAGCCTCACTTCTGTGTGGGAGAGTGCTGTGTTATCTCGCCTCAGGTAACCATATCAACAAGTGTTTCCAAATCCCTGCTGTTATTTGTGTCACCATCCACGTACTGTCTGTCACTGTCACTGCCACATAGGAGGAAAGGTAAGTGGAGGAAAAGAAAACTTTGCCAGAAGGGAAGGGTTTTGAAGAGGACACATGGCTGGGGAGTGGCCTTGCGAAGAAGACAGGATTTGTGCAGGGTTGTACCGACACGTGACAAGAGGGACAGTTTTAATCCCTATGGCAACCAGCAGCTATAGCTGCGAGAAACGAGGAGTAAGAGAAACCTACACGTGAAGTCCAAAACTGAGTTGTAGCCTCAGTGCTATGCTTGTAACTGATAATCTTGCTCAGATTATCAAACTAAATATTTCTGAACCTCAGTTTCCGTCTCTAAAATTAGAACACATCTCAAAGGAATATGACAAGGAGCACATCAAACACTGTTGGTTGAAAACCCTTAGAAAAGTGTAAAACTGAACACCAATATGAGGCACAAATTTTTTATGTCCCACATACCAAAGGGACATAAAATGATTTTTACTTAGCTCTATGTAAAATAGGAATTTATAGAAAGCCAGCTGTAGGAAAGCCAATACCTGAGACAACAGATCATTACAATTCAAACATGATAAGGTTTCAAATATATAAAGAGCTCTCACAAACCAGTAAGAGAAAATTCACTTACATTATGGAAAATAAGCAAAGGTATAGATAGTTAACAGATAATGATACGTAAATGTAGCTTGAACACATGGACGGATTCTCAGATTATCATGCTAAGTAAAATAAGTCAGACAGAGAGAGAGAAATATGATATCACTTGTATGGGGAATCTAAAAAAAAATGATACAAATGAACTTATTTACAAATAGAGACAGACTCACAGACATAGAAAACAAACATATGGTTACCAAAGGGGATAGCATGGGGCAGGGATAAACTAGGAGTTTGGGATTAGCAGATACAAACTACTCTATGTAAAACAGAAAACCAACAAGGGCCTACTGTGTAGCCCAGGGAACTATATTCAATATCCTGTAATAACCTATAAGGGGAAATAATCTGGAAAACCATATATATATATATATATATATACACACACACACACACACACACACACATACACACACACACAAATATTCTGAATCAGTTTGCTGTAACCTGAAACTAATACAACACTGTAAATCAACTATACTTCAATAAAAACTTGTTTGTTTTTAAAAAAATATTATTATTGTTCTATTGGATAGACCAGGGGTTGGTAACTATAGTCCACAACCCAAATACGGCTTGCCACCTGCTTTTGTAAATAAAGATATATTTGAACAGAGGCATATGTGTTCACTGACAAGTCATCTATGATGTTATCACACCATAATGGCAGGGTAGTTATGACGGGAACCATATAGCTCACATGTCTAAAATATTTACTATATGGCCTTTTACCTAAAGTATGCTGACCTGCTATGGACACAAATTACATGTTTTATAATGCTCCCTTGGCAAGAACTTGGTTGAGATGTATTTTCATAGACCATGGTTAGAAGCTACATTGGTTAAACCTCTTAAATTCAATATTCCAGTATCTGTATAAATTTTAAATAGATACGAAATCCAAATCCTGCTCAAAGATGCATGAATTCTGTTTCTATTGCACCATGATTTAGAGCACCAAGAGTTTGGAAAGAACCTAAAAGTCTAACCATGGCAGGCTGGTCTGTGAATTACGCTATGTCCATATACTGGACAGTCATGGAACATTTCTGAAAATGAGGTAGGTTCTTATGTGTCAAAATAGGCAAACTCAATTTTACGCTACTAAGCGGAAAAGGCAAAATGTAAAGGATGGTGTATTGCACTGGCATTTAAATGCTATTTATGCTGACTTATCTTGGGAAGGAGATCCTCCAGACAAAAAAACAGTGGTGTTTTCTCTGAGAGCTGCATGAAAGATGTGCTGGAGGGCTGGCAGATCCAGGCATATCTCATTTTATCGCTCTTCGCTTTATTGTGCTGTGCAGATACTGCATTTTTTTAAAAAACAAATTGAAGGTTTGGGGCGACCTCTCATCGAGAAAGTCTACTGGCACCATTTTTTCCAACAGCACTGGCTCACTTCCTGTCTTGGTGTCACATATTGGTAATTCTTGCAATATTTCAAATTTTGTCGTTATTTTTTTATAATGAAAAAACTTTATTTTATGTGATTACCTAACTCACCAGAAAGTGTTTTGTACACAGTGTTTATATATTTTGGGGTAAAATTACTTTCTAATTTTCTTGCTTATTCTATCCTTTATCACCTTTAAATGACACTAAATTTGAAGCTGGATATTAGATTTTAAAATTTTTATTGAGGTATAGTTGCTGTACAATATTATATAAGTTTCAGCTGTACAACACAGTGCTTTGGAATTTTTAAAGGTTATACTCCATTTACAGTTAGTAAAAAATACTGGCTATATTCCCCATGTTGTACAATATATCCTTGTAGCTCGTTTTATACCCAATAGTCTGTGCTTGCTACTGCCCTACTCCTGTCTTGCCCCTCCGCCCTTCCCTCTACTCACTGGTGGTTACCTTTAGTTACCATTAGTTTGTTCTCTGTATCTGTGAGTCTGCTTCTTTTGCTACATTCACTAGCTTGTTTTATTTTTTAGATTCCACATACAAGTAGAATATTCTTTCAATATTTAAAACGCTGTCATTATTACTATATTTGTTATGGTGTCTGTGATCAGTGATCTGTGATGTTACTGCTATGACTCTCTGAAGGCTCGGGTGATGGTTTACATTTCTTGGCAATGAAGTATTTTCAAATTAACGTACAAACATTATTTTTTTAGACATTATGCTACTGCACACTTAACAGACTGTAGTATAATGTAAACACTACTTTTATATGCACTAAGAAACCAAAAACTTCACGTGACACGCTTTACTGCAGTCTGAACTTGCCTTATCTCCTAGGTGTGCCTGTGTTTCCCTGTATGCCTTCTGTTATATTGGATTTTTAACCACAGGTACAATGAACTGTTCAGAAATAAAAACAAACACCTGGTGCACTTGGATGAAAAGTCGTTCAGCTTCGGATTTCTGAAGCGCATTTGTGGATGCAATGGAAGAAATAGTCCATAAAAAGAAAGACAATTGAGGGCTGCATCTAAAGTCCTGAAATGAATAACGGGAGGAGACATAAGAGCCAGTGAGGATTCAGGGAAAGCAGGAAAGGGGGAAAGAGGAAATTTAAAGAGAAAATGAACCCATGAGTTTCATTTCGTACTGACTGACTTAATGATAAATTAAAAATTCTTCTGCAGGATTATCAAGGATCAAGAATTAAAGCAGTAAAAAAAAAAAAAAAAAAAGAATTAAAGCAATTAAGTTGTGCAGGTACCAATTCAAATTCACCAAAGCAGAAAAGGTGTGTGTTTGGGGAGAACACCACCCTTCCAACTAAATCCCTTGAAATATAGCAAGGATATTGTACAAAGAAGACTTACTATAGTTTAATAAAACATGCAGGTGCAACTGTCATTCGACATGGCCATCTTGGGCAGAATTCATATTCCACAATTGTTCAGAGAGACTATCATATAACTTGCTTGACAAAAGAGTGTTGTATGTTAAAAGACAAAGCCTGCTAGTTTCTATTCCTTAGCTGGAGCTTTGTATTTTGTATCTCATTTTTTATTTTAGGACAAGGCTCTAAGGGAAGCAACAAGGGCCTCCCAGCCGCAGAATCCCTCCCTCTTTATTGACCCCATAACTGAAATGTTCCTTTTGGGAAGGTCTGTTGGCCAAGAAAGGAGGCATTGTCAATTGAAAACTTCGGTAAACAGAAAGCAACATCTATGGATTACCATGGGATTTCAAAGCAAAGGCATCTTCTTGTAGATATCCACCCTGAGTTAGTAATTACAATGTTTCCAAGAAACATACAGTCTACTTTTAGGATGCTACATTTGAAACTGCAAACACATGACTGTATCCCTTAGGTAGACACAAAGTGACTTTATGTTGCCTAATTACCAAAGGGCACCATATTGAGTCTGGAAGATCAAACCTGTAAAGGCAGAGGTAGGGACCTTCTAGCAAAATGAGAAAACACAAAAAAAATACAAAGGTTCTTCATGCTTCCCATCCTGTGAAAACATATGACAGAGAAAACACATGTGGTAATGGAACCTCTCATTACAAGTATGCTTCTCTCCTGCTCTGAAATTACTCATTTTGGGAGAAGAGGTAATATACACTGATGATTTTTACCCTTTGGTTAATGTGTTTTGTTTTTTTTTTGGCTGAGTTGGGTTTTCATTGCTGCATGCGGGCTTTCTCTACTTGCAGTGTGTGGGCTTCTCATTGCGGTGGCTTCTCTTGTTGCAGAGCACAGGCTCTAGGCACGTGGCCTTCAGTAGTTGTGGCTCGCAGGCTTCAGTAGTTGTAGCTCACGGGCTCTAGAGCGCAGGCTCAGTAGTTGTGGCGCATGGGCTTAGTTGTTCCACGGCATGTGGGATCTTCCCGGACCAGGGCTTGAGCCTGTGTCCCCTGCATTGGCAGGCATATTCTTAACCACTGTGCCACCGGGGAAGCCCCGGGTTAATGTGTTTTTCTGCTCTCTTGCTGCTCAGAAAAGAAACAATCCCCTTTCACGGCTCAGCTGCTTATATCATTGCATTTGAAAGTGAACAGAGCACTTCCAATCCCAACATTCTTTACTTTGGACCTCACAAATGATTTTGCTTCTGAAAATCTCTGCATTAGTAGGTTGAAAGTACTTCATTCTAAGTCTCCATCGCCTTTTCAGAAAGATAAAGAGTACAATCTGTCTATGCCTCTTGGTTCTCAGCTTTATCTATAGAAACATGCCCTATGATAGCAGGTTCTGATCATGTGTTTTTCTCAGGATGATAAAAGAAAGATGAACAATTTCATAGAATTATTGAAATTTTCCCATCTGCCTGTGGCATTCAAATGTTTTTTTTTTGATGTGTCCAAGAGCATTGCCTCACATCTTTCTTGTGAATATGAATGTTAGTAAACACATTTTAAGGCAGATCCACATTTCTTTTCTCAAAATTAGTCTCATGTAGGGGAACATTAAATTCACATGAATGTACGAACTAAAGAGAAAGGCCCAACGCTTTTCCATAGATCCATTTCTGTTCCAATATGCAACATAAGTAGGGAAGCAAAATTGCCTTTTATAAGGTAAATAATTACATAATTTAATTTATTCTCTGTTTAATTACATAGACTATACAGAAAAGAATGAGATGAAAATAAAATTGTCTCACTATTGATTAATTTCTAGATATGCCAGACTTCATGGTGAGAGTGATGATGAGGGAGAAATAAAGAAATATTGGCCAATTTTATACCTCAATAAAGCTGAAGAAAAAAAGAAAAACTGGCAGAGACAGAAAAATGTATCCACTACATATTAGGTAGGATTTTTTTTTTTTGCGGTACGGGGGCGTCTCACTGTTGTGGCCTCTCCCGTTGCAGAGCACAGGCTCCGGATGCACAGGCTCAGTGGCCATGGCTCACGGGCCCAGCTGCTCCGCGGCATGTGGGATCCTCCCGGACCGGGGCACAAACCCGTGTCCCCTGCATTGGCAGGCGGACTCTCAACCACTGCGCCACCAGGGAAGCCCTAGGTAGGATTTTTAACTGAAAAATTTAACAAATATTCCTAGATAAATAAATAATTTCAAAATAATCTAGATGCTCCTGAATTAAGAAACATTTTGTAAGAGATTCCTGAAAATCACCTGCTTTGTGCCATATTTCTATCCTTCAAAGATTTTAAACTGTTAAACTTCTGAATCTATTTCACTTAAACCATTCTCAGTAAATACTTGCAACTGGACTTTTCAAAAGAAATTCAATTTAAAAAAATCATATGATCAAGTATACTAGCAACATTATGCTATATTTGAAGTTTTTGCATGATTTAAAGATGGTACTAAAGTAGAAAATTTAAAGCTAAAAATTAACTGCATTATTCAGATTTAGTATTTAAAATGTTTATCTACATTTTAGTAGATTCTCTTTATGTTATTTTAATAGTTCACATTATACAGTTTTAGGCTAGAAATAACCATTCAATTCAACTCGTTCATTCAGTTTTCAATGCACTGACCTTGCACATATTTTGTCAGATTTATCGCTATATAGTTTGCATATTCATATATCAAATTACCTTTCTGTGATGGATTGGAAATAAAAAAACAACCAAAATCGAAACAAAAAACTACTTATCCATCACAGATAGTTGAAAACTGTTATGCTATGAAATTTTCTTGAGAAATAGTAACATTTTGAAATGTCTCCATTTCTACAGTATTTGTTAACATTCTGATAACATCTTATGTCGCTCTTGTTTCTGCTTTTCATTGAAAACCTGATAAAAGTTCAACACTTGCTCCCCTGAGCTAGTTTACAAGTTTCATGTTTCACATGTTGGTGTGTGTTCATTTGCTGTGTGTGTTTCACTAATTTGAATTGAAATTCACTGCTATTAAAACATACTCCATCAACAGATCAATGGATAAAGAAGATGTGGTACATGTATACAATGGAATACTACTCAGCCATAAAAAAGAATGAAATAATGCCATTTGCAGCAACGTGGATGGATCTAGAGATTATCATATTAAGTGAACAGAGACACATACCCTATGCTGTCACTTATATGTGGAATCTAAAAATAATACAAATGAATTTACTTACAAAACAGAAACAGACTCACAGACATAGAAAACAAACTTATGGTTACCAAAGGGGAAAAGACAGGGGGAGGGATAAATTAGGAGTTTGAGATCAACAGATACTCTAAGGTAACAGATACCTTAACTACTATATATAAAATGATAAACAACAAGGGCTTACTCTATAGCACAGGGAACTATATTCAAATCCCTTAATAAACCATAATGGAAAAGAATCTGAAAAAGGATGGATATATGTATAACTGAATCACTCTGATGTACACCTGAAACGGACACAATATTGTAAATCAACTATACTTCAATTTAAAAAAATTTTTTTAAACCCTCAAAACTGAAAAATTTGGAAGTTGCTCTGCATTCCAAATAAGGCAACTAAATTGTGAAAGGATTCCCAGCAGAGTCAAATATTGAAAATCATCAAGATAAAAGCCTAATGTGCATTCCTCGAAAAATATATTATTGTTAATATCCCGATAAATTTTAATTTTTGGCATAAAATACACCCTTATTCTTTTATACTGTGCCTGGATTTCAAACATAAATTCACTGCTATGGGACTGGTCAGTAGATCTACCATCACAAAACCATTATTTGTTGATTATTTAATATATACAAGGAAGCTTGCTAGGTCCTGGGATATACATTGTCTCACGATTTCTCATACTAACTCTGCAACTTAGCTCTTGTTATTGCCACATGACGGATTTAATTCACACACACTCACCAACAGCTGGGAATTACTCTACCATTAATCTTTACGGTCAATGATCTTACATAAAATTATGCAAATATGAATGAGAGCGTTTTGATGGGAAAAATTTAAATACCTGAATTTTAAATGAAACACTGGCTTCAGTCATTTCTATTTAAAACACCCATGACTTTATATCTAAAATGGCTCTTCATCACGCATTTTAAAAGATCAAACACTCTCAAATAAACCCACGGAGTCAAACTCTTAGTTCCCAGGAAACGCTCAAATATTGACTGAAAAGTAGAAAGAAACTTGTGAAAAACTCAGAGTATGACTCAGTGTTTCACGGAGAGACGTTAATGAAAATATCCTCTCATCCATAACTCTAGCAGTAACATAAATCCTAATTAAAATCCAACTTGCATGCGCTGTCTTGTTAAATGATGATGAACTGTCTGAAATTTCTTCGAAGTTTGAGTTGTTAGGAATGAGACTGGCTATTCAATGCCTGTAAAATAAAGTAGTCATACTCTGAATTCTGAACTACTCAAGAGAATATAGCTCTAATACAGTGTTTTGCATTGTCTCTATAAATTGGTATCTCCTACCTTCTCATTTATGTTAAAATTAGAATAAATCAGACATCTACATTAAGTAGCAACAGACTTGGGAATTCAAACAACCCCCCTTTTGAGAGCAAATTAAAATGTGCATGATCAAAAAAATATTTTGAAAAGTTTCAATGCTAAAATCGTACTTGGAGATTACAGCACCAACACTGATGAGAAAGTGACGATCCAGGTAGGTAGACCAGTAGGACAGCCCCCACACAAAGCAGCTTTGCCCTAAAGAATTCTCCATTCTGGAAGAAAACATTGTGTAAGGGGGCAAGGGTCAAAGCCCAGTCTCTGTAGAAAGTGTGCAATCTGATAAACTCCTCCCTGATATCTTCCTCCCTCCATGGGTTTCACCCTCAGGGCAAGTATGAGACAAATGCAAACTCAGACTTGAAGGGGCTTGCAACCCACCTCCACAACATCTAGAAAATGGAGAGAACAGCAGGTCTTCATGGATGAAATATCCTAGAATTTTAATGTCCACAGGTCATCTGCCCTGGAGGAAGAAACCACTAGCCTATATCAATTTATCACTATTAACATTTTCTTTTCAAATACCGTGTCAAGTTCACAAAGATGACCAAGCACATAAAGAAAGAAAGAAGCAGAAGTAACAGTCACTAAAATGACGACTCTCTGCAAATAATTAAAATAGTGTAATTATCAGGCCTATATGATAACTCAGTTTTTAAAAACAATGTTCACAGAACGACAAAACTCTGCAGGGAGTGAGAAATGATTCAAAAGTTGGGTAAAAGATATCTTAAAAGACCAAGTGGACTTCGCTGGTGGCACAGTGGTTAAGAATCCACCTGCGAATGCAGGGGACACGGGTTCAATCCCTGATCCGGGAAGATGCCACATGCCGCGGAGCAACTAACCCCATGAGCCACAACTACTGAGCCTGTGCTCTAGAGCCTGCAAGCCACAAATACTGAGCCTGTGTGCCACAATTACTGAAGCCCACGCACCACAATTACTGAAGCCCACGCACCTAGAGCCCACGCTCCGCAACCAGAGAAGCCACCACAATGAGAGGCCCATGCACCATAATGAAGAGTAGCCCCTGTTCGCTGCAACTTTAGAGAAAGCCTGGGTGCAGCAACGAAGACCCAATGCAGCCAAAAATAAATAAATTTAAAAAATAATAAGACCAAGTGGAAATTCTAGATCAGAGTATCAGAAGAATGAAAAAAAAATTTAAGAACTAATGGATCAGCTTAAGAGAAGATCAGCTAAAGTTGAAGAGAAAATGAGTGAACTTGAGGAAAGGTGAGAAGAAATTATCCAGAATGTGTCACAGAAAGATTTTCAAAAGATACAGAATATAGAAAAGACAGTTAGAAATAGGGAAAGCAAAATGAGAATTTCTAAGATACTCAAAATCACAATAATTCGCACATGAAGGTATCAGACATTGAGATCCACAGCCAAGAAAGAGAAACAGACCCAGGAGCAATTGAGATAAAGGAAATATGACATGCCGAATTTAAGATAACTAGGAAAATACACTCAAGAAAATATAAAATTGAGAACTTCAAAAATGTGGAAATTAGAAGGAGGAATCAAATTCTAGAAGGGAAAAAATATGTAACAAAATTATAAATGTGGTGCACTGGTTGGATGACACGTTAGATACAGAATGAAAGACAATTAGTGAAATAAAGGTCTGGAGAAAAAATAATGCAGAATGAAGCTTGAAAATAAAATCAGATGACAAACAAACGAAGGATAAAAATGGAGTCACAGAGATAGAAAGTCTAAGAGATGTGCAATTAGATTACCAATAGGAGAAAAGAAAAAAAAAAACATAGCAGCAATATTTGAAGAGGTAATGACTAAGAATTCTCAGAACTTGAGTAAAACACCACTCCAAAAGCTGAGATGATTAACGAATTCTAATTGGATAAATTAAAAGAATACCATACCTAGTTGCATCATAGTAAACCTGCAGAAACTCGAAGGCAGACATTCCTGAGATTTACACTAGAGAATGTATCATTTTTAAAGGGGTAACTTTTAAACTAACAGCTAAATTCTCTATAGCAACAATGGAACCCAGAGACTAGCAGAATGATTTTTCTGATGGCCGAAAGGACATAATTGCAAATTAAAACTCAGCAAGGATATTCTTCAAGAAGAGGGTATGAAAAAGATATTTTTAAGCAAGCTAACTGAGGTTTTCAACAGCTCCCATGCCCTGAAAACCTATTTTACATCATCATTATATTTTTTTTAAAGAGAATGCTCAAAGATCAAGTTAGCGGCACAAGAGGTAATAAAGAACAAAGTGATATAGCTGGGGAAATCAAAATTAATGTTGACTAAATTAAACACATTTCCTATAAGATTCCTAAAAAACTCACAAAATCAAATGGGAGTTATAACAGGTAAATTAGATGGATGAATATGGCATTAAAATATATTAATTGTGTAGTATTTTCAGAGCGGTAACAATTGTATTAATTCAAGTTAGTGATTATATTAAGGATCCATGCTGTAATTTCTAACATTCTCCACTAAGAGAAAACAGGAAAAGTATATTTTATCTCCCCACAGAGTGGGGAAGGCAGGGAGCAAGAAAATGGAATAATTAAAAAGAAATAAAAACTAAGTAATTTACAAGAAAGCAAGAGAGGAGAAAAAAAAAGTGTCCTAGTAAAAGCAGAAATTTGGGACAGAAGATTTAAATACAAATATATCTAAAGTTAAATGTGAATATAAGTGGATCTACAGTTAGGCACAAAATAAAAGTCTGTAAAATAGATTAGAAAATCCATATCATCCTGGGAAAACTTGATGAGCTTATTCTAGTAACTGATGGAACACACAAATTATCAATAAAATTACAGTATATGTTGACAAAATAAACAACTTGAGTCATTATGTATGTAGACTATTGCAAATCACTACTGCAAAATAAACACTTTCCTCAAGGATGCAAAACACATTCACAAGAAATAAAATCTCAAAATGTACCTTGAGAAAAATACATATATTTGGAAATTAAAGAATTCTCTCAGAAAAAAATTCCTAAGTCAAAGGAAAATCAATGAGAGAAATTACAAAATATTTTATGTGAACGAAAAAATATCACTTACTTAATTTGTAAGTGTAAGAAATGCTAAACGGCTAGTGCATTTCTTGAGCCAAGTTTAAGGTACATATGAACAGATTAGAAATTGAGGATATTTGAAAATTAATAAAATAGGCTCCTATTTCAAGAAGATAATAAAACAGTATGATTAATGAGATGGAAATAATAAAGAACAGTAATTAATGAATTAAATCAACATACAGTAGACTGAAGAAGAAACAAAAGTTGGTTCATTGGAGAGTGTAATGAAAGAGCTAAACTGATGAGTTATACCAATAAAGTGAGAAGGCATGCATATTTGGGGAATAAAAAAAGAATACAACACCACTATATGGTTGCAGACACAAAAAGATAAAATTATTAACATGTATTTTGATAACTTCCATTTCTTTTAAATGGAAAAACTTCTAGAAAACATATTACACAGAGTAATCTACAGATTTAATGTGATACCTATCAAATTACCCATGACATTTTTCACAGAACTAGAATAATCCTAAAATTTATATGGGACCATAAAAGACCCAGAATTACCAAAGGAATCCTGAGGAAAAAGAACAAAGTTGGAGGCATAACCCTCCGAGACTTCAGACTATACTACAAAGCTACAGTAAACAAAACAGCATGGAATTGGCACAAAAGCAGACACATAGATCAATGGGACAGAACAGAAAGCCCAGAAATAAACCCACACACTTATGGTCAATTAATCTACGACAAAGGAGGCAAGAATATACAATGGAGAAAAGACAGTCTCTTCAGTAAGTGGTGCTGGGAGAACCGGACGGCTACATGTAAAAGGATGAAATTAGAACATTCTTTAATACCACACACAAAAGTAAATTCAAAATGGATTAAAGACATAAATGTAACACCTGATACTCTAAAACTCCTAGAGGAAAACATAATCAGAACACTCTTTGACATAAATTACAGCAACAATTCTTTTGAATCCACCTCCTAGAGAAATGGAAATAAAACAAAAATAAACAAATGGGACCTAATTAAACTTAAAAGCTTTTACACAGCAAAGGGAACCATAAACAATGAAAAAACCTACTGACTGGGAGAAAATATTTGCAAATGATGCAACCGATAAGGGATTAATTTCCAAAATGTACAAACAACTCACACAGCTTAATATCAAAAAAAAAACCCACACCAACCCAATCAAAAAATAGGCAGAAGACCTAAACAGACATTTCTCCAAAGAAGACATCCAGAAGGCCAACAGGCACATGAAAAGATGCTCAACATCGCAAATTATTAGAGAAATTCAAATCAAAACTACAATGAGGTATCACCTCACACTAGTCAGAATGGCCATCATTAAAAAGTCTACAAATAATAAATGCTGGAGAAGGTGTGGAGGAAAGAGAACCCTCCTACACTGTTGGTGGGAATATAAGTTGTACAGCCACTATGGAGAACAGTATGGAAGTTCCTTAAAAAACTGAAAAATAGAGTTACCATATGATCCAGCAATCCCACTCCTGGACATCCATCCAGAAACTCTAATTTGAAAAGATTCATGCACCCCAAGGTTCACAGCAGCACTATTTACAACAGCCAAGACATGGAAGCAACTTAAGTGTCTATCAACAGATGAATGGACACAGAAGATGTGTACACACACACACACACACACACACACACACACAAAATGGAATACTACTCAGCCATAAAAAAGAATGAAATAATGCCATTTGTAGCAACATGAATGGACATAGAGATGATCACACTAAGTGAAGTAACTTAAAGACAAAATATCATATGGTATCACCCAAATGTGGAATCGAATTAAAATGACATAAACTTATTTACAAAATAGAAACAGACTCACAGTTTTCGAAAACAAACTTATGGTTACCAAAGGGGAAACGTGGAGGGGAGGGATAAATTTGGAGCTTGGGATTAAAATATACACACTACCATATATGAAATAGATAATTAACAAGGACCTACTGTATAGCACAGGGAACTCTACTCAATATTCTGTAATAACCTATAATGGGAAAATAATCCGAAAAAGAATGAATATATGTGTATGTATAACTAAATCGCTTTGCTGTACAGCAGAAACTAACACAACACTGTAATTCTACTATACTTCAATAAAAATTTAAAAAGAAAATCGATAAGAAAAAGATTGATAACCCAACAGAAAAACTGAAAAAAGGACACTTCACCAAACAGGAAATAAAATGGCAGGTCAATATATGGAAATGCCTCAACCTCAGGAAACCATAAATAAAAACACAGTGAGTTTCCATGTACACTCACTAGATTTGAAAAAGAAAATAAAATTCTGAGAGTGACAAATGTTGGTGCAGATTTCACATTGCTGGTGAAAACATTTATTCCCATGTGGAAAACAGCTCATTCTTATCTAATCTCGAAGTGAAGATTTAAATTAGCAATTCCGTAATGGGTAAGTACCTCAGAAGACCCACTCACATAAGAACTGAGAATGTATTTCAAAGAACTGTTAAAACAGTAACGACTGTAATAGCCAAGTCTGGAAATAATACACTCATCTATTAACAATAAAATGGACAAATGCCTTCTGATATAGTCACGCGATGGAATACTACAGAGGAATTAAAATGAAGGAGGTAGACCTACATAAAACAATACACAGGGACTTTAAAAACACAATCGGGCGTGAAGACAACACATCAGAAAAGAACAGAAAGTTCCATATATTTAAAGTCCCCAAACATGTCAAGTTTAATTTATGTGATTTGGGGATACCTATATTGGTGGGAAAAATATGAAGGATGCAAGAAAGTGATTTGCATGAAAGTCAGAATAATGGTTCCCACCTGGGTGGGGAAGGCATGAAGACCGGAAGAGAGCAGATGCCACTTTCTGTTGCTTGGCAGGGTTAATGGTCATGGGGATATTTGCTTTAAGTTTTTACACCGCACAGAATATTGATGCTTATGACCTTTCCTGTGTGTTCTGCTTCAGAGTTGTTTTCTTTTTAAGGGAGCGTAAATTGAGCTGCAGCATAAACGTTGACCAATTTCCCTTCTATATCGGTGTGTTCCTCCATTATTGGTACCTTCTGATGGGTGCCTTTAAATGGCCCATCTTGCCATGGAAGAAGATACCGTTAGAAACATGGCCACATCACTTGAGAGCCACTCACGCTAACGGGGAACACCGAAAGTGGCAACTCTGTCCTCCTCTTCCAGTTACTCAGGAATGGTGTGTGGAAAGCTCCCACCCTGACTCCCCTCAGGCATCTCTAAGTTGGCACATTTTCCTACAAGACCAGCAGCTGGTTGAGAGCCCTGAGTCTATTCATTCCCAGATGTGTAACTCCAACATAAACTGAACTATCTATACATCCCATGTGTATACTGATATTGGTAACATGGCCTGAGGCTAATGGGAAAGTTATTTTTTCTGACTGCATGTCCGCATGTGTGATAATTTATTAGTAGTCTCAAAAAGTCTACAGCAATGACTACCGTATCTTTAGAAATGTATCTAGCCACATGAGATATGCAGAGTTATTTCTATGGAAATGATGTTATAAAATTTTTAATTATTCAAAGACTTAAAAAAAATTATTATTTTTGGCCATGCTGCGCAGCTTGCGGGATCCTAGCTCCCCAACCAGGGACTGAACCTGCGCCCTCAGCAGTGAAAGCGTACGGTCCTAACCACTGCAGCCCCAGGGAAGTCTCTCAAAGACATTTAAAAAAAAAAATGACCTAGTTCCATAGAAAACTCATTACCTAGGTTTTAACATGGACCAGGTACCATGATGGGTTATTGGCAACTGTGTAACTGGCCAAAATTAGGTTGAAGATACATGAAAAAGGAACCACTTCATTAAACAGACCTTTAAAGGTGAGGCTGCAAAATGAGCTTTCCAAAAATAAGCACGGTGCAAATCACAGCTCCAGATGAATGCCCTCACTCAGAATAATCAATTTGGAAAGGTGTATGGGTGGCACTTAGGTGGTTCAAAGCATTTTGATTTGCTCTTTTCAATGTGCCTTAAGAGCTAGTTGAATCAAGCTAACATTTATTTATAGCTATAGCTGTACCTTGTTTTTGAATTAAAATTGCATCATACAATTTTATTTCAATTGAAATAAAATTGATCGTACTCAACAGAACCTTGGCTGTTTCCAAATATAAATCCCTCCTTCAGGATTAAGAGCTGCCTCATAGCAAGATACCGAAAATAAATTACCACGGGCTTTCAAGCAATCTAAAGCAAGTAGAAACAAAATAGGTTCCAGCAATCTTATTTAACTGCAATTAGAGTGTTGCCTCTGAAGTGACTCATTTGTATATAATCATGCCCCTTTGGGGTACAGAGTTTCTGATATGCCTGCTAAATTATATCAGCCTAATTATGTAACAATCAACACTTATAAACCTTCAATATTTTACTATTACTTATTAAAATATTTATCAACTAACATTGTCTTCAGTAGGTGAATGGATTAATAAACTGTGGTCCATCCAGACAATGGAATATTATTCGTTGCTAAAAAGAAATGAGCTATCAAGCCAGAAAAAAGACATGAAGGAACCTTAAATGTATATTCCTAAGTGCAGGAAGCCGACCTGAAAAGGCTACATACTGCATGATTCTAACTATATGACATTCTACAAAGGGCAAAACTATGCAGACAGTAAACGGATCAGTGGTTGCCAAGGGTTAGGGGGTAGAGAGGCATGAACAGGTGAGCACAGAGGGTTTTTAGGGCAGTGAAACCACGCTGTATGATACTGTAATGATGGATACATTGTCCAAACTCAGAGAACGCACACCACCAAGAATGAGCCCCAAGGTAAACTATAAGCCTTCGGTGGTGATGATGTGTTGTTGTAAGTTCCTCCTCGGTCAAGAATGTGCTTCTCTGGCAGGGGATGTGGATGATGCGGGAAGCTGTGCATGTGAGGGGACAGGGGTTTTAGGGGCACTCTCTGTGCCTTCCTCTCAGCTTTGTTCTAAACCTAAAAATGCTCTTAACAAGTAAAGTCCTTAAAAACAGACAAATGAACAAACAACTGAACACCAGACTTTGGAGGAAATGGAGACTCAAGTAATCCCTGAAAAAAATATTGCACATCATGAGAATAAGAGAAAATGGTGCATCTATAAAACAAACTGTGAGGACACACACACACACAAAATCCCTAAAATGTTCTTAAAATATTTAAATGTAAGAAATAGCATTTTATTTTATTTAAAAATTATGATTTTTTAAGATTTATTTATTTTAATTTTTAAAATTTAAAAAATTTTCTTGGTTGGCTGTTGCATAGCATGTGGGATCTTAGCTCCCCGACCAGGGATCTAATCGGCACCCTTTGCATTGGAAGCATGGAGTCTTAACCAATGGAGCCTCCAAATGGTTTAAAAAATTAAAAACTCATGCCTAGCCATGCCACACTGAAATTTCTCGACACTAGAAGTTTAAGTCCAAGATCACACATGTTTCAAAAAAGAAAAACTAAACAAATTAAAATAATAATTTATGAACAAAGCAAGAGAAGCAGAATCAGAATTATATATAAAAGCAGGGCAAGACAAAGGGACATATTCATTCTGGCTTCCGTGCACTAGCTATTTCAACCATTTTTAAATTGAAGTATAGTTGCTATACAATATTATACAAGTCACAGGTGTGCAACATAGTGATTCACAATTTTAAAGGTTATACTCCATTTATAGTTATTATAAAATACTGGCTATATTCCCTGTACTGTACAATATAACTTTGCAGCTTGTTTATTTTTATACATAGTAGTTTGTACCTCTAAATCCCCTCCCCCTATCTTGTCCCTCACTCCTTCCCCTCTCCCCACTGGGAACCAATAGTTTGTTCTCTGTATCTGTGAGTCTGCTTCTTCTCTGTTATATTCACTAGTTTGTGGTATTTTTTAGATTCCACACATAAATATCATACAGTATTTGTCTTTCTCTGTCTGACTTCACTAAGTATAATGCCCTCCAAGTCCATCCATGTTACTGCAAATGGCAAAAAACGCTAATTCGAAAACACACGTGCACCCCTACGTTCATAGCAGCACTGTTTACAATAGCCAAGACATGGAAGCAACCTAAATGTCCATCAACAGATGAATGGATAAAGAAGATGTGGGGTGTGTGTGTTTATTTTTATATATATATATATATATATATATATATATATATATATAAAATGGAATATTACTCGGCCACAAAAAAATGATCAAATAATGCCATTTGCAGCAACATGGATGGACCTAGAGATGATCATACTAAGCGAAGTGAGTCAGACAGCGAAAGACAAATACCATTTGATATCACTTATACGTGGAATCTAAAAAAATGACACAAATGAACCTATATCTACAGAAAAGAAACAGACTCAAAGACACAGGAAACAAACTTACGGTTACCAAAGGGGACAGATGGGGGGAGGGATACATTAGGAGTTTGGGATTAACAGATACAGTATAAAAGAATTCCGCTGCTTACATAACCATAAAAGATGCAGATTCTAATTTGAAAAGATACATGCGCCCCTTTGCTCAAAGCAGCACCACTTAGAATAGCCAGGACATGGAAGCAACCCAAGCGCCCATCGACAGAGGAATGGATAAAGAAGATGTGGTGCATTCACACAGTGGAATACTACTCAGTCATAAAAAAGGATGAAATTCAACCATTTATTCTTTTGTTCAACAAACCTTTGCTGAGGTCCTGCAAGGTTCCAGGGATTGATTTAGATGCTAAGGATGAGGCTGAATCCAAACTGGTCAAGTCGTGGGTCACAGACGATAAGCATGTTAACACAGCAACATGCACCACGCTGAGTCTGCTAGGTGCAGGGTAAGGGAGGGGAGCCTTCAGCCAACGAGGCGCCCGTGGCTGGGTGAGTTACAATTAGGTACACCTCCAGCCAGGGAACGCAGCTCCACAGGTGCATGGCTTATAGAGCATTTCTAGGGCGGAATGTCAGGCTCTTTTGTTCCCCTGGCCTCCTGCCTTTGCACAGTGCACAAACGATACAACCAAAGATGCCCACAGGTGGCCTGTGTGCACACTTTTTAAAATTTTGGATTGCAACAAGAGTGACCTTCCTTGGGTTATAGCCTAGTTTGCCTACCACCGAAACAGCAAATCTGAGTGGGCTGGCACCAAAGAACACAAATGCATCGACCATCTTCTCCCTGTGAGGCTGTCACCTGTGAGACTGGCTGGCACCCAGATTCTATAGGAAAGTCAGAAGCAAGTGGAAATGGTCCTTTATGTGTTGGTTTATTTTGCCAGGGATTAGGAGACATTGTTCTTTGTAGGGACCGCCTCCTGTCTGCTTTCCTCACGGCTTCATCAACGCAGACATGCTGGAATCTTCCATCTCAGAGCCCAGAAAAGTGACGGGAGAGTGGAGAAGTTTCTCCCTACCTCGGATGTCCTCCTCGTTTCTAAAAGGAGAGGCAGACCTGCATCCCTAAGGTGCCGGCAGCTGAGAGCCATGCTGGGAGTTTCCACGGGCTAGCGTGTTCTCTGTGAACACGATGGAAACAGGTTAAGTCTAGAAACCTGCTAGAAAATAAGATCTCTTCCTTGGGATGCAGTATTCAGACCAAGACAAGAGATGCTATCCATCCATGCTAATAACAAGAAACAAGTGCACGATGCCAGCCATCAGTGAGACATCCTTACAAGACAGGGGAACATCGACAGCGGCTTGATAAGGCCAATGAGTTATAACTGAATTCGATGATGAAGACACTAGTCATTGCATGTCCAATGAGAAGACAGGCTCCTTGCCGCTTTTTTTCACCTTCGCTTTCAGGCTTGCCACCTGATACTGTTTAACGAACAGAGGAAGGTAAAGAGAAATTTAATAAATCTCGATGCGCCGGATTATCTGACAACAGATGGACTGCCTCCAGAGAGACAGAGGTTTGTGTGTAAGGGATCCTCATACAAGCCTTTTCCCACTACCTAGGTTTCAGTTGAAGTCCCAGAGCTGGAAACAGAGAGCTATTAATAGAATAACACTTCCAAAGTGGCCACTCCTGCTCAGGCACTCCTGTCAACTGCACTGACACCTATAATCTGCTTATCTTTAGTTCTGGACCTCATGAGGCTTAGAGAAACAAACAAAGGTTTTCAAGGCACAGAAAGACTAACTTGCGCAAGATCACAGATAGATAGAGCCACAAGTGCCCAAGCTGGGATTCCTTAGTCAGGGAGCGTGGCTTTAAAATCTGTGCTCTTGGTTCCTGAACCTTCAACGCCGTCCCCAAGTAGCAGCTTAATGGACACCCCCATACGCATGCTCATACTGTAAACCAAGCTATCTCAACACTAGTGACACTAGGGCAGGGATGACTCTTTACTCTTGGGGGCTGTTCTGCGAATCGAGGGATGTTTAGCAGCATCCTTGTTCCCTACCCTTTCTACATGCCATGACCGACACCTAGTTGTGACAACCACAAGTATCTCCAGACAAAGCCAATCGTCTCCTTGGAGGCAAACTTGTCCCCAGTGAGACCTAAAGGCTTAGAATAACTGTCTCTTAAATGAGTAAGACAATACTTTGGCTTGGAGGGTGTCGGCACCGCTGACATCTTGAAGCAGGTAAGTCTGTAGGTGGAGCTTCCGTGTACATTGCAGGAAACGGATCATTACGCCTCACCTCCACCATCCAGAGATGCCTGTACCACTCTCTGCTCTCATAGTGACAACGGGAAATGCTTTCTTTTGTTGTTCACCACTGCAGGGGTGGAGTGGGTGGGTACAACTGCCATGGTGGAGAACCACGGTCCTTAATCAACGAGACGGTCCAAAGATGCAATACCTGCTGAGAGACTTGAGTCTGGCTCTGCCGTCCTAAGCCATCAGCCTTGTTCCGGTCTTACCAGGCAGAGAAAACAATATGGTGGAGATTGAAGGTGCCAGAGGGTTTGCAGAGAGAGGGCCCCTGGGAGCTGTGATGGTGATGGACCTCCTAGGTAGAAGTGTTCTGTGGTCAAATAGAAAGAGGATTACTTCCAGAAACCAGGTAAGTGCAAGAGACTAGATCCACCATGGATGTGAGAGTTCAAGACAAGAGAGAGACACTGCCATAGACTGAACTGGATAATTACCATCTGTTGAGTGGCCACAACTGCTATGCCTCTTGCCAGGCATTTCAGACAAAAATGAGGAAGAAGTACACAGAGTGGATTGAAATGTAAGCTGTAGAAAGAATAAAATTGCTTCCCATTTCTGCTATACTGAATAGTGCTGGTCTGCACCATACTGGAACCCATTAGTGGAAATCTACCCACAGGAGGTTGGAGAGTTAATGAACTACTAACGGGATATTTAACCCAGATACCTACCAAGCTTTGAGGGCTGGAGTAAGACAATCCGTGGGGTCCCTTGAATATCTTGTTTTGTTTTGAACTGTCTTTTTAACATAACAGTGGTAAAGATTACATATCCGCCAACCATGACCAACCTGGTGGGTGCATTCTGTCGTTTGCCATGGAGAACCCTGCCAGCAGACCTACCCCTGAGACCCAGCAATATAAGGATGATGTCATGTATCCCGGGTCCCTTCTCTGAACGCATGGCAAACCCACGGGGAGGGACCACGAGAGCGTCGGCTCAGTGGGAAGAGCCTCTGACCTCCCGGCCATGCCCTGTAGAATGCAGTGGCCCCAACGGGACTTGCAGACCATTCTGACCTGTCTGCAACATGAAAACCACGACGCAGGAGCTGCAATGTCCTGATGTTGGCTCCACCCAATATTTGGATATTTTATAGTTCTTTTAATAATCCTTTTTGATACTGTTCCTTTGCCCCTGTTCCTCCAATGAATAGGTATATATTTTTAATAATCCCTCTCAATTTCATTGCATTTTTACAAGGTCTTCTCCACCTCACTTGGTAAACTGAAGTAAATCCCTTGGTGAAGTGCATGAATCCTATTTAACAGAAAAGAACATTCCATGAACGTACTGGTCTCTTCTCTGCTTGAGGAACCTTGTGTGCAAAACTGCTTCCGGGCTTCCCTGGTAGCGCAGTGGTTAAGAAACCGCCTGCTAATGCAGGGGACACGGGTTTGAGCCCTGGTCCGGGAAGATCCCACGTGCCGTGGAGCAACTAAGCCCGTGCACCACAACTACTGAGCCTGCGCTCTAAAGCCCGGGAGCCACAACTACTGAGCCCATGGGCCACAACTCGTGAAGCCCACGTGCTGCAACTACTGAAGCCCGCAAGCCACAACTACTGAGCTCGCATGCCACAACTATTGAAGCCCACGCACCTAGAGTTCGTGCTCCGCAACAAGAAGCCACCGCAATGAGGAGCCCGCGCACCGCAATGAAGAACAGCCACCACTCGCTGCAACTAGAGAAAGCCCACACGCAGCAATGATGACCCAACACAGCCAATAAATAAATTAATTAATTAAATAAATTATTTAAAAAAACTGTTTCTGGGTGTAGAAGGCAGTCTGATACTATAAAAGAAGAGTGGGGTGCAGGAACAAACAGATGAATCAGGGAGAAATCGGAGAGGTGGAAAGTTTGGGTAGCAACCTTCTGGAAGAGCCTCAATCAAAGCATGCTGATTATGTCTGACATTTTTCACCTTTGATGCAAAAAAAAAAAAATGTAGTGCAGTCGCTAATGCATTTTGCAGAGCGGAAATGGAGGCCCTTTGTGAGGAGCTGGAGAGATCTGACCTCATCCTGGCAAGACGCTGACCGACCGCAAGACTTGGCCAGAGTTTAGGAACTACGGGTGGACTGGGCTTTGTTTCCTGGTTAGATGCTGGCTGGGGAACCAGTCGACAAATGAACTGATGCTGAAGACAAGGCAGGGACACAAAGTTTAGCGGCCGCGATGGCAGACTTCTGGGGACCTCCATGTAAAACACCAAAGAGGAGCGACTTCAAAGAAGCTACATTATTCATTGCTCCGTTGTCCCTGACCTGAATTCCTGAAAAGTTAGGTGTAATTACTTACCCTATGATTGAGGAAGCAGATGGAAGAGAAAAAAAAAAAAAAAGGAGGAGTCCATCCGGATATGAAAAGATGAGGAAAAAAAAAAAAAACCCGAATGAGATTCTATTGTCTATCGTGGAGCCCAAGGCTAATATGTTAGTGTCAGATTGAATTTTTAATGAAATCGCTTTTAAAAAATTCTCCCTACATCTACTGACTCAATTCCATCTGAACATAAAGCAGGACAGGGATAGAGGAAGTTCAGAGGGTCAGAGAATGAGATGATAAATGATTAATGGCAAGGTATCGTTGGAAGGCGGTAGAATAAAATGCTTTTGCTTTTCTCTTTCCTAATCCTGTCCCCACCCCACCTCCTCCTTCCCGATGTGATTTAAATAAAGCAAAGTTCTTAGGCAACTAATGTTAACTTCACGCATAGTGCAATGCTTATAGTGGGGCTCTGTTTAAAAAATAAAATAGGGCCTGTGGGAATTTAAAAAAAAGTGATTTATTGAGCATGGGCTAGCATCGGCTAAGGGCTGAGATATAGGGTGCGGCTAAAATGAAAATAAAACATTGCATTCTTTTGACAGCAAGAGCCCTGCTGGGTCCCCCAACACCTGTACCAACGTCCATCCTCATGGCTTCTTTTCTGAGACCTTGATCTCTAGCTCATAATCCCAGAAGAGGTCAGTGGGCACCAGCTGTATACACAAATCCAGGCAGGCAGCACCACCCACACGGCTATATTTCTGTGAAGGAACACTTTGTCTTGTATTTCAACTTTCTGTAAGCCTGGAACAGGTTTCTTTAGAACATGTCACACGGATAGACAGCTAAAGGTATCCTGTCACCAACAAAGAACGGTTCTGCCATCACAGCAATGCCACAGATGCTTCTGAAAGGATTCCCTCAAAAGGGGGACCCAGTTGACTCATTCAAGACAGCGCCTCTGTGGATATGAAGAAAAGATCAAAATGAAATCAATAAAGCTCATCTGATGTCTAAAGGTGTTCCGGAAGCTCAGTTCTTGAGCCTGAAGTCCAGGGAGGCCCCTTAAGGTAAGAGTGTGGTTTTGACAACTGTGATTATAGCCTCTCTTCCATCCTTGTCTCTGGGGTGTTTTTCTTTGCTGCTGAGTTTGATTTCGGCCCCTTTTCTGTCCACCTGGGTCACTGAAGTCCTGGAAGATTAACAGAGGGCAAAGGATCTAATCCCACAAAGCCCACGGCTGCAGGAAGCAATTCAGGAGATAATGAACAACCATTGCTTTGAAGCTGGGTCCGAGGTCATGAGGGATATTCTCAAGTTCACGGGCACTGTCCAAGGAACAGAATTGTGTGGACCTGCCCTTCAGAGATACCAATAAGAACCCGTGTCTCTTTTTTTTTATGCAAAGTGAGGCAGTGCATTGGAAGAACACAGATAAGTAAAATAATGTCCTCTTAAACACACAGTGTGTTTCTAGAAAAGCCCTAAAGGAAATACTGTGTAATATGATCATGCGGTCACCATTAGCCCAGTTTGTTGATCCTACAAAAGTCATGTGGGACTGGAAATTCCCTTTCTTTCAGTTTCCACTTTTTGGGGGGAGGGGGAGGGAGAGGGTTGTGTTAAAATAACAGAGCCAGACTCTCTGAAAATTATATATATATGTATAATATATAATATATAAAATACATATGCATGGCATATGTATTACATATACATATATTTAAATGTTATATAACATATTTATATGTTATATAAAATGTTATTTACATATAAACATTTATATATAAATGTTATTTATATGTTATATAAAATAACAGAGCCAGACTCTGTGAAAACAATATATATATGTATAATATATAATATATAAAATACATATGTGTGGCATATGTATTACATATACATATGTTTATGTTATATAAAATGTTATATAACATATTTATGCTATATAAAATGTTATATAACATATATTTATATGTTATATAAAATGTATGTGTATATATAGAGAGATACCAGTACATACATTGTATTTGTAACAAAATATTATATATATTTTATATACACATATATAAAAAGGCTTGGGGAATTTGATATATATTTATATATACACAACTTAGAAAAAATATATACATGCATTTATATGCTATGTATTTACATATATACATGTGTATATATATTTATGTATATTTAGCATGTATATATAGCATATCTACAGCATGTATGTATACACATTCATGTGTGCTTACGTGTGTATATGTGCGTGTGTGTGTGTGTGTGTGTGTATGTTTCCAAGTCTTCTGCCTGAGCAAGTGTTTTCTCCACAATCGCCTGAGACCCCCCAACATCTGCCGCCTATTCTTTATCTGTTAACCAAAAGGACATCCCCGCACAAAACTATTATTTTCTTTCCCTGCAGGCGGCTCTTGGAAGTTCTCCTATGCAACGGGGACATGAGAGGTTAGTCTGTGGGAACAGAAGAGCAACGAAGGGCTCTGAGCTGGGGACCAGGTGTGGCTGTCAGGGCATCACCCCACTGGCCCAGCGGAGGACACACACGAGAGGGATGCTTCTGGAGAACAGCAAGGACCCAGCTAGGGGGATGCTGGGAACGGACCACGTGTGGGAAGGTGGTCGAGGGAACCAGGGGAGAGAAGGGCAGGCAGGACGGGGAGCAGGTGAGGGGACCGGATGAACGCCCAGCCCAATGTCGGCACTTGGGAGTGTTCTCCCAAAGGGCACGTGTGGGGCTTGTTAAAGTATTGCATTTTTCTAATTACAGAGAATTTCAAAGAAGGATAAAAGCAAAATATTAACTCTCACCCAGAGATATCATCTGTGAATATATGGCTATAGAGCTTACAGTCTTGTTTTTACACATATATGTTATTTAAAACTATGAAATCCAGAGAGATAAAGGGGGATAAATAGAGAGGGGTAAATTAGGGTAAATTAGGAGTTTGGGATTAACATACACACACTACTATATGTAAAACACATAACCAACAAGGACCTACTGTATAGCACAGGGACCTCTACTCAATATTTTGTAATAACCTATAATGAAAAAGAACCTGAAAAAGAATATACACACACACATATGTATATATATGTATATCTGAATCACTGTGCTGTACACCTGAAACTAACACAACACTGTAAATCAACTGTACTTCAATAAAAAATATATATATTTAAATAAATAAATACTTAAAAAACTATGAAATCAAGATCATAAAATATACATTGCTCGTTATTTCGATTTTTTTTTTTTTAATTTGGAAGCCTATTTTGAAACTTTTCGGTTGCTTTTCTGGATTGGAAGTATTTCCCCAATTAAAGATTAATTGAAATGCCCTTTATCTTACAGGAAAATATAAATTAAATGGAATCAAGAAAAAGTAAAATAACCTGGAAAGGTTTGGGAGTCGGGGGAGAGAATGGGATTAAAAAAAAGTTATCAAGGAACTACCTAGAATAAAGTCTTTTAAATCTAGACCAGCTGGGACAAGTGACCTCTTTCAAAGTGTAAAACGAGAAATGGCTTCCATGCTGTATGATCTGCTCAGATCACTAAGAGGAAGGAGAGCTTCAGCCACACGTGAACTTCACTTCCATCTGACAGCTACTAACCAGGTATATGATTTGGGCACATGACGTATCTCAGCTGAACATCTGTAAAATATGGCTAATAATCACTAGCATTTATTTAGCCTTTCCATGCGGCAGGCGTTTTTACTAGCACCTACTGATTCACTCACAAAGAATCAGAGGAGGGACTTCCCTGGTGGTCCAGCGGTAAAGAATCTGCCTTCCAATGCAGGGGACGCGGGTTCGATCCTTGGTCAGGGAACTAAGATCCCACATGCCACGGGGCAACTTAGCCCGCGGGCCACAACTGCTGAGCTCGCGCCGCCTCAACGAGAGAGCCCGCGTGCCACAAACTACAGAGCCCACGCGCCCTGGAGCCTGCGCGCCACAACTAGAGAGAGAAAACCCTCACGCCACGACTAGAGAGAGAAAACCTGCACGCCACAACTAGAGAGAAGCCCCCGCGCCCCAACAAAGATCCCGTGTGCCACAACTAAGACCTGATGCGGCCAAAAATAAATAATAATAAAAAAATAATCAGAGGAGTTCTCTGATCATCTCCACTTTACAGAAGAGACAGTGAGGCCCAGAGAGGTTAAGTCAACTGCTCAGCATTACACAGATCATGGGGCCATAATATGGCGCTAATTTCACCACAGGTAAAGGCATAAAGCAGGGGAGATGCACTTTCCAGCTGCCTTAGTCTACCTTTGCTGAACACTACATCTTGAAGCTCTCTGCATCTCTTCTGATATTTCACAAACACTCAGCATACGAAACTTGCTTGTGCATCTTCTCACGTCCCCTAGAGTTATTTCAAGAACACTTTTATTCAGACACATTTCTCAGCACTGGCACCAGTTGTAAAGAACTCTTGGCTGACAGTATCCCAAGATACGAAAGTGATTTTGTGTCATGTTTGTATCATGTTTTGTATCATGTGTCAGCAACCTATGAAAATGCTTCTGTATCAAACATATGTTAAAACGTTTGGAGAAGATGCTGAAACATTTCCTCCAGAGTTTTTTCCCCAACGATTCAGGCATACAATGAAAGCATGTTGGATTTTTCTTCCAAGAGCTACAATGGCACATTTTAAATTGCCATGGTTCTATTTTAATAAAGTGCAAGCACCTATATCCCTGTGAGGTAGATCCTGTCGAAAAATCTGTTCAATTTGCCTACTCGGTGCTATAGAAATTACTGCACGTCTCTGCCCTCTATTCACAAACATTCTCCCTTTTATGGGCAAGGCTTCTCAGCAGCTTTTTCTAGCAGTGAGCTTTAAAGCAAACAAAAATCCAGCTAGGCCCCAGGATGCAGCGGACCCAGCCCTGAGTTCTCCCACTGATTTTCCTGGTTAATCAGGTGTGGTTGGTTCTGCAAGAGAAGAAATACATATATGTTTCTTTCTACTCGTTGCCCACTACTGCTATCTGCCTGCCAGCCCTGCTTGCAGGTTGAACACCCCTGTGCTTTTGTAAACTCTCCCAGCTGTGGTTTAAAGGCCAGAGGATTAATTATCAACCTAAAGAAACCTAAGTATAAAGTTCTGTACCCAAAAATCTTAAATCAGTCCACCAGCTTCTTTCCCAACCTGGTCCTCTTAAAATCTTTAAACAGAACTACCGTACAATCCGGCAATTCCGCTCCTGGATATACATCTGAAAAAAAAAATGCAAATGCTGATTGGAAAAGATACACACACCCCAATGTTCACAGCATCACTATTTACAATAGCCAAGATAAGGAAGCAACCTAAATGTCCACTGACAGACGGATGGATAAAGAAGATGTGGTACATATATACAGTGGAATATTACTCAGCCATAAAAAGGAATGAAATAAGGCCATTTACAGCAACATGGGTAGACCTAGAGATGATCCTACTAAGTGAAGTAAATCAGACAGATACTGTATGTTATCACTAATATGTGGAATCTAAAAAATAATACAAATGAATGTATATGTAAAACAGTCTGTATAGAGAACAGACTGGTGGTTACCAGTGGGGAGCGGTTGGGGAAGAGGTGGGAGGGGATGTATGGAATTGAGAGGTACTACCTATTAAGTATAAAATGCATGGGCTTCAGGGATATATTGTACAACACAGGGAAATGTGGCCATTATTTTGCGGTGAATTTAAACAGAGTACAACCTATAAAAATGTTGAGTGGTTATGTTGTACACCTGAAACTAATACAATGTTGTAAATCAAGTATACTTCGGTTTAAAAAGAAAAATAAACAAACAAACAAATAAATAGAAAGCTATTGTGTTTCTTGAAACCTTAGCAAAAATGAGCTGTATTCACTCATCAGAAACAAGAAAACATAGACTTCATTTGCTAGATAAACTAAAAGTTTCTTTGTACATACTTGCTGGATCTCAAAAACTGGAATCACATACATTAGAAAACTAATGTTGAACTTGTGACAATTCACGGCTTTACAACTGCAAATAAATTGCAGGCTATCTTTTGCCTGTATTTTCCTTTTGCATTTCATCTCATTCTTTAAACTCAAGAAGCAATGCAGGTGAACGAACGTTCTCCTTGGGCTTTCAGCTACACGATTTGTCTCTGCAGGTTGCATTCCTGTTGCCAGCTCTTGGTGAATTTCAGACCCTTCTCCCCAGTACGCCTCACAAGTTATATAGTTTCAATTGGAAGGAAACAAGAAATGGGGGTCACAGGTTGCTCTATGGAATTCAGCTACATAGCAGAGAAAGCTATTGTTCTGCAGTTAACCGGGTACCACTGACCTTGGAAGACTTGACCACGATTACTCAAATCAGACAAAAAAATTGTTCAGTGTGGATGGGTCTTAACCAGCCAAAGAAAATATAACAATTCAACTAAAATTCAGAGACATTGGTGTTGACCATCCCCACCCAAGCAAGGTCTATGGGAGAGGTTGTCTGGGCTCTACAAGGAATTCTGCCGTACTAGACATTCTCCCAACCCTAGAATAGACACAGCACCTGCGATCAGCCACAGAGGTGTCTCCCTGCACGTGAGCTACACGACTCTCTTTTGGTCAGCTTCCTGAAATTTTAAACAACAGTCTGATTAAGACTGCATTCCTCTAGAGAAGGTACTGACCATATAGGATGTCTCATTTCTGCAAATAACACGTTGGCACTCAGGTTCCTAAAGGAAATCTGCAGGTTAATAGCTGAGATGCTGCTGGACAGTCTTTGCTGAGACTTCGACACTGCTTCCTTAGTATTTGGTTTATTTTATTATTGGTTACCCGAGAAACAGCACAGCTGCCCCTGACACCTGGCCTCTCGCCAGATGTTACCACCTAAACCGGAGTACTGCTGAAAGCCAGCGTGGCGGGTACAGCCAGGCTGCGTTGCTCTCCTCGGGAACATCAGTCACGTCGTGGGACCGCTACATCATGCTAAACCACAGAGCGGCATTCATTGGTTCTTTGTAATGATAGCATCTGCCCCCATCTAACTTTTCCTCTTTTTAGATAACCTGTCATAGAATTACCCGTACTTTCTTCTTCTTTCTTTTTTTTTTTGCGGTACGCGGGCCTCTCGCTGCTGCGGCCTCTCCCGTTGCGGAGCACAGGCTCCGGACGCGCAGGCTCGGCGGCCATGGCTCACGGGCCCAGCCGCTCCGCGGCATGTGGGATCCTCCAGGACCGGGGCACGAACCTGCGTCCCCTGCACTGGCAGGCGGACTCTCAACCACTGCACCATCAGGGAAGCCCCATTTGTACCCTTTTTTAAGATTTCACATATAAGCGATATCCTATCATATTTGTCTTTCTGTCTGACTTAACTTCACTCAGTATGACCATCTCTAGGTCCATCCATGTTGCTGCAAATGGCATGATTTCATTCTTTTTTAACCTCATGGGATCTTTGTAAGAATGACGTATGATAATACATGCAAATGTTGGGGAAAGTTCTTGGAAGTTACAAAGTGAATGATGAGGGTGGTATTACCCTTATGAGAGCAGTAATAGAGCATCAGTGCTAATTACATGCACTAATTAGAGCATCTTTCACTGGAGAAACACGTTAGCCAGTTTTTGCATCCCCAAGTCCAGTCAACGCTGTGCCTGGGACAAGAAAACATTTATGTGTCTGCAGAGACACAGGGTTTTCATGAACAGCTGTCAACTCACCCCACATCGTGCACCTTGCTGAGGACATCTCACTCAGCTTTCTCTAACTGGTATTAAGCTTCCTCTCATATTTGGGCCCTTAACTGAATCAGAATGTGTGGCCTCCGTGGCCCAGAACTTCACCATCAACACTGCAGAGGATACTATGCTACTGTGAACATTAATACACACTGGGCACCTCTACATCCTCCAGGACCTCTGTGGCTTTAAGCCCAATGGTCTGACTAATTAGGAAAGCGATATAAAAACCCGGACATTTTAGAATTTTTTTGCCTAAAAAAGATCCAGATGGATATCAACCACTGAGGCAACAAATCTTAAGGGTTATCCACGTCGCTCTGGAACTGGATCCTGTAATAGGGAAGAACAAAACTGACCCCATATTAGACCTGTTCCTTTTCCTTTGGTGCTTTGTCGCCTGTGCTTAGTCACACTGGCTCCGCACCTTTTGTAAAAGAATGCTGCCTCTAGCCTGAAACATACAGGAGAGCCATTCTCAGGGCTCTGACCTTCTAAAGGTGTAACTTTAAAGGTGTAACTTTCCATTCATATACACATAAAAAGTTGCAGAGCAGAGACTACCATGTGTCTTGTTGGAGGTTTGCAGGACCATCTTGACCTGACCTGACCTATGTGGAGAGCTGCAAGAGCAAAGGATTCCAGCACCAAGAAGTCTGCAACAACTAACCATGCCCCTCCCTCACCTTGTCTTTAAAAATGCTTTGCTGAAACCCTTCGGGAAGTTTAGGGTTTGGGGGCACGAGCCACCGGTCTCCTTGCATGGCCATGCAATAAACCTTGCTCCACTCCAGACTCTGATGTTTCACTTTATTTGGTGTCACTGTGCATGAGGCACAGAAACTTGCGGTCAGTAACACTTCCAACCATATCTCCAAAGATTACTAGCCAGGTGGTCAGCAAGGATGCACTCAAGCCCTCTGAGCCTTGCTGTACTGTTTGGTAGAGGGAAGAAAGTAGCATCTTTTCTTTATTTTGGTCTTGCGTAATGAATGGGGCATGACAAGCAAAGATCTTTACAATAGGATTGAGGGAAAGAGTAGGAACCATCATTATAATGATTACTCTTAGTGTTATATGGTGACGAAATCCCCAAGGCAGTAGATTTTCCTATTTAGATTTAACTATGTATCATAACCTCTAAGAAGGTGGAAAACATCAAAAGAGATAAACCCTTTTTCCTACATCATTTAAGCATAACAGCAAGGAAGAGTCATCCTAAGGAGGTTGGTTTAATCTGGCGGTTACAGAATATAAATTCTAATGTTCTCATGTATTGATTTGGAATATACTTAAATATTGAAACTTGATATAAAAAGCTTTTATATCAAGAATTCTGTAATAGTTATTGATAAGTGGAAGTTTTTGGGTCTTTTGTTTTTGTTTTAACCTTTTTGCAATTCACTGGAATCTTTCTCTAAAAAATAGATACACAGTTTGGAAATTCTTTTTTATTACTGTGTTATTTTTAGTAAATCATGTTAGTAAGAGTAGGATTTCTTTCATTCTTATCTATGTAACCAAACACCTCTAATAACGAGGCAGGCTGGGACCTGGGACCCTTTATAGGAGGGCTTGCACCTGGACAGCTGTCTCCTCGAGCAATAGATAACAAAGAAACTAACTATAAGGGACTAAAAACAACTGCATGCCTGTGCAGTTGGGGCTAATTATGGACAACAAGATACAAAAAGACCAAAAACCCAACGGCCACTTTTGAGAAGCTGGGAACAAAACCAGGGTCCTGTGCACGATCCCTGCAAAGGGCACCACCAAGGGGGTGGGCAGTCCACCTAAGCCACCCTCGGATCCACCCTCCCTACCCTCACCCCATATAAGGAACCGACCAGCTCATTTCCCCCCCATCACTCGTTCTCTCCCTCATGCTGCAGCAGGAGCCCCAGTAAGCCTTCCCTGAATTCCTCGTCTGACCTCTTACCAATTTCTATTGATTAAGTAGACCAAGAACCCAGATCATTATCAATAAAATTTGTTTATGGCCAATAAACAGTACAGTCAGCAAAATTTCTTCGTTCTGTTTCTTCTCTTTAGGTCAGACAGACAATTTCTAAGACCAAAGATCAATTCTACTTTGGAGTAGAGTGTGGTAACTACACACATATATTCTTCACGCCCCTTCACAGGTATTCCACGAGTTTATGTGATGGATGGGACACATGGGTTGCGTCTGAAGAGCTAACCGTCACAACTTGGCAGGCATTACGCATTTATTACATATTGAGTGCTGACTCATATCATATGTAAGGACACCTCAGAGGAGGTCTGATCTAGGGAAATCGCCTGCCACAGCAAGCCAGGATCTTACCTATGAAATGACTTACACATGAATCCCCGTACTTCTGAGCCGAAAAATGTCCTAAACCTTGCTTTTTAACCCCAGCAAGATTTATGTTGCAAACATAAATCAGCAAGAGCCTTTAGCCATGCAGACGTTACCCAGTGAACTGTATAAACCAAATGAAATGGAGAGAAAAGAAAACAGAGCCTACAGTTAATATAGAACCAGCAGACATACGCGGGGCTCACTTAACATAGTTCACTTAAGAAATGGCATAATTTACCATTTGCAGCAACATGGATGGACCTAGAGATGATCATGAAATAAGTGACTTAAGTCAGACAGAGAAAGACAAATATCATATGATATCATCTATATGTGGAATCTAAAATATGACACAAATGAGCTTATTTACAAAACAGAAACAGACTCATAGGTATAGAAAACAAACTTACGGTTACCAAAGGAGAAAGGGGGAAAGGGATAAATTAGGAGTTTGGGATTAACAGATACACACTACTATATATAAAATAGGTAAACAGCAAGGACCTACTGTATAGCACAGGGAGTATATTCAATATTTTGTAATAAACCATAATGGAAAAGAATATGAAAAAGAATATATATACACACACACACACACACACATGTATAGTTATATATATGTATATACATATATATGTATGTATATATAACTGAAGCACTGCTGTACACCTGAAACTAACACAACATTGTAAATCAACTCTACTTCATTAAAACATAAATAAATTTTTAAAAAGGAAGGCATAATTTAAAACTGCTTTTTATTATGCTTAGAAAGAGGCAGGCCACATTCATGAAAAGAGAGTCCCAAATTTCTTACAGAAAATTGCTGATTCATGGATCACAATCATAGTTTTGAGAAGATTTTCACCTGCAGAATGGGAGCCCTGAGGAAAGGCAGAGCGGCTGGGTGCACATCTGAGAACACTGAAGGGAAAAGCATTGCATTTGAGGGTAAAAAACCCCACCCCAAACCATTCTCGGAACCAAGTAGAATGACCTGATCCTGGAAGCTGTCTGAGAGTCTTGGCTTTTAAATATTAAACCCACTACCTGTATGTTGAGGTAAACACCAAGTCCTGCCAGAGCCCTTGGGAAGGCAAACTGGTTACTAATTCAACTTAGGACGAGCCAAAACCCTATGAACGAAATTAAGGACAAATCTAAGATGCAATACATTAGGTTCTATTTTCTTAGAGTGGAAGCTGTTCGATTTTCTTTTTTGTTTTTTTAATCTTATTTTAAAGCAAAGGGAAATTTCACACCATGGACACTCACTTAAAGGATGTAGGACATACAAAATTAATTGGTTAAGGAACTTGTAAGGAACTACCAGGAGCTGTCTATTGGCTGCATTGAGCTGGAAGTGCCCTAAAATCAGGGAGCACCTGCCATCAGTTGCCTGTTTCTAACCAGCCTGGCACGTGCGTGGTATGAACTCAACAGGAATTTGTGTTAAATGCACGAATGGAGACTTAAAAAATTAAATATCCTTTTAAACCCGGACTATTGTCTTGCACACCGAAAGTATATACATAAAAACACCTTTATTGACAATGAATTGCTGTCTTTCTTTTGGATTCGTATTCACTCAAAATGCAAATATACTTACATTATAAAATTGATGGAGGGCTTCCCTGGTGGCGCAGTGGTTGAGAGTCCGCCTGCCGATGCAGGGGACACAGGTTCGTGCCCCGGTCCGGGAAGATCCCACATGCCGCGGAGCGGCTGGGCCTGTGAGCCATGGCCGCTGAGCCTGCGCGTCCGGAGCCTGGGCTCCGCAACGGGAGAGGCCACAACAGTGAGAGGCCCGCGTACCGCAAAAAAAAAAAAAAAAAAAAAAATTAACTCAAAAGGGATCTGGTCTAAAACAAGATCTAAAACTGTATAACTCTTAGAAAAAAATATAGGAATAAAGTGGTGAGCGCTTAGGTTAGGTGAAGACTTCGTAGAAGCAACGCAAAGAGCAAAGGCAGAAAGAGAAAAGAGATACATTGAACTTCATCGAAATGAAAAACATGTGTGTTTCAAAGGGCACCATCCCAAAAGTGGGAAGTAAACAAAATAAGAGGAAATATTTGCAAGTCCTGTATCTGCTAAGGAACACGTATCCAGAACACGCCATTTTAAAAAAACAAGCAAACAGACATAAAAACCCTCTTAACTCAACACTAAAAAGGTAAATACCCCACTCAAACACGGGGAAAGAATATGAGTACACATTTCTCCAGGGAAGATATACGAATGGCCAACACTCACACGAGAAGGTACTGAATGTCATTAGCCATCAGGGAAATGCACATCAAAAATGGCACCTTACACCCACTAGGATGGCTGTAGTCAAAAAGACAGATAAGAACCGGTGTTGGTAAGGGCGTGGAGAAATTAGAACCCTCATGCTGGTGGGAATGTAAAATAGTGCAGCCACTTTTCTGGAAAAGAATTTGGAAGTTACTTAGCTGATTAAACAGCTTTATCCTACGACCCAGCAATTTTACTCCTAGGTTTGTACCCAAGAGAAGCGAATACATATATCCCCACAAAAAACGTGTACGTGGATGTTCATGGCATTGTATTCATAATCTCCAAAAAGTGGATACAAACCAAATACGAATCAGAAGACAAATGGATAAAGAAAACATGCTATATCCAGGCAATGGAATAAATATTTGGCCATAAATAATAACCAAGTACTGATATATGCTACCACGTGGATGGATGTCGAAAACATCATGTTCAGTGAAAGATGTCAGACACAAAAGAGCACACAGCATATGACTCCCTTTGTATGAAATGCCCAGGAAAGGCAGATCTATAGGGAGAGAGTAGATTAATGGTTGCCTAAGTCTTTGGAGACTGAGAAGAATAAATATTGGGTTTCTCCTTGGAGTGATGAAAACATTCAAAAATTAGGGGGTGTTGATGGTGGTACAACTTTGTGAATATACTAAAGGCCATGGAACTGTACACGTTCAATGCACAACATGGTACATAAACCATTTTAAATAAAGGACACAGACAGTGAAAGGTGGGAGTGGAGACGAACCAGTGGGTCATTTACAAGAAGATGAAGAAAAATGAGGACGCAGCCAAGGCCACTGAAAGAATTCGGACTGTCCTAGAAAAGGCTAACGATGTATGAGTGGTCCTCAGGAGAACCGTGTGGGTGAACACTATGATTAAAGTCGAGGAAGTCAACTAACTAGAGAGAAAGTGGGGAGAAACAGATAAATACGACTCAAATAAATATAACTAAAAAAGTGGATACCGTAGGTAAAAAAAGAAATGTAGAAATGGATAAGGCCATTTGCACAAGATTCTTTTTTGGAAAGATGTGAACTCTTATGCCTGGTTTAACAAAGAAGTATTACAGGAAAAGATGTGTGATATTTCTACATGGTTATAAAGAAGGGACAAGAGGATATATATATGTATATCCACATATATCTCTCTCTATATATCATATATATACCTATCTCTCTACATATATCTCTCTCTATATATCATATATATACCTATCTGTATTTATCTCTATAATATATATACACCTATCTCTAAGTGTATCTTTACATAATATATACCTACCTCTCTCTATATATCTAAACATTTTATATATATATATATACACCTATCTCTCTATATCAATATCTATCTATCTATCTATCTGTCATATGCCTAAGAAAAAGCACAACTGAGTCATCTAAACCATTATTGGGATATATTAGTAAAGATGTAGCAGCCACTTTGAGAGACAGAAAACATTTCTCAATCCAAACTGGAAACAGTTCTTTATTCCAAAATTGTTTTCCCAGCTCCGGTCCAAATCTTAGGTGTCTTTGGTAGGATTGGTAGTGTTTCTCTGGGAGATGATCTCATACGTCTGTCTAGAGTGAAATGTGTAGCTTTATAATAATGCACGTATTCAAGCCACCTGTTGATGACTAGCCCCACTGCACAGGACACAGCCTTTTTCCCCATAATATCGGAGCCTAGAATAAAAGCCTCTGTGCTGAATGCAACAAAAAACAGTGCCTGCAGTCTCAAATAATTAAAGGGATCAAGAGTCTTGCAATTGATTTATTTGCATGAAGACCCCAGCTCATCCATGTCTAATGGCTGTTATGTCAGAGGAATGTTGCATTTACCATTCTAAAATAGTTCTGATTTTTTTATACTGAGAATTGCACACTTCTTTCCAAAGAGCTATTATTATTAGTTTTTTTAATCAAAGGAAAAGCTGCCCTACCCATTAGATGGGACTTACCCAATCCATACGTTACTAACTAATCTTATTTGAAAAATACATTTTACATTGTTAAATGCACGGTGTATCTGCCGTTTCTGCATTACGTTTTGATCCCTCAGACATTCACTTTGAGCCTTATGTCCCCAAGGATTTATTTTCATAAAGCCCATGACTGATCGATGTATGATTGGACAATACTAGGAGAGTTATATTAGAACAGAATATGCCCTTTTGCGGTATCACTGCCGTGGTGAGTGTGGACATGTGCATATTCATTCCACGCTTCCTGTAAAACGTGCAATCCATACTTTCACGCAAATGTGCGGGGAAAAAAAAGAAAAATGATCTGCAGGCCACGATTTGTACAGTCCTGGAGTGTCAGCCTCTGTGGTCTTTAAAAGTCCCACTCTGATTGCCTTTTAGAGATTTTTCAATGATCTGACTTGGAAGGATTAATTCCTTGAATACATCTAGGGAAGGAAGAAAAGGTACATAGGAAGAATGCAGGTATTTCTCTTTCAGGCATTGTTTTAAAACCATTTATCTGATGGAATGATTGCCAGAGACTTAATATCTAGCTCACCCCAATCAAGCTAATGTATCTTGGCACTTAAATTGAATACTCCTCCTTGGAACTTTCCAGTTTCTCCGCTGCCCGATACTCAAATGCCCATCACACCTTTCCTTTCATTCAGAGTGATGTTCATCTGTGTTCTTCCCCATTAAGACAGACACCACTTTATCCTAATCAACGAAAAATGATCAAGCCTTCTTTTGCTAGGTGAAAAGCAAAATGAGGAAAGCACACAGAGCAGAGAAAGTGGTTTCTTTCACGTAGAATGGATCATCTTAAGAGACTCTGTTTTGGATGTAAACATGTCCAGGAAAAGAGCATTTTAAAAAAATGTATACCCCGTGTGATTATTACTGACACGACACCCTGGAATCAATTAAGTGGAAAATATGTACTTATTAAATATAATAAGAGTATCCGAGCATCAAATGTATCGAGGCATTGTGATTTCCAAAAATGGCTATGCATGTACAAGTAACAGGCCAACTTCTTTTAAGAAATTCTGAATCGTTCACAAAGAGATCAAGGAAATTCTCCGTCATAAGGCACACGCTAGTCGATAATTTTGTGCATTTGAGATTGAAAAAAAATGTCTCTTCTGCCTCTTCATCACCCCCCCGCATCCTTTCACATTGTCTTTATTTGCTGCAGACTTTTACTTTCCTCTGTGGCCCTCTGTCACCTCACAGCGAGGGACCCTCTTTGTTCTGTGGCTCATATCAACCTCTGCATAAAAGGCATCTGTCTCATGTCAGGGTCTTTATTCCACCGCAGGGGCTTCCATATCTACCCCCCGCCCTGTGCCTGCAAAATCCCAGAGGCAGGAGAGATCATCCACAACCAAGCCAATTCCTTAATCGCAGAACAAATCAAATTAATGCAATGGGCATTTTTGGCCACCAGGAGGCAGAAGAGGAAAACCCAAGTAAATGATCATTGATACAAAACCGGGCTATGATGTTTTTTGTCCAGAGTTCTGGTTCTTAGCAACACACGAGCAACAACAGAGTCCAGATTACAGCATTTCCGAATGAGTATTAAATGCACAGAGAGCTATTGATGAAGATGATGAAAGACACTGGGGGGAGGGGCAGGGCAAGGGGGAAGCATCTTGTTTATTTTCTTTTTTGCATAACTTTAGGATCAGGGAAGCTACGCCAGCCCTCCCTTCCCCCATGAACTGTGTCCATCCTATGACTGTGTTATCTAGGGGGTATACCTCCCTCTAACCCTCAGTCCGTCTTGAGACACATCAGGGAGCTTTGCAGAAATGAGTCCGGGAGCCTGTTGCCAGGCTGGCCGATCACCTCCCCCGCCCACCACAGAGGTTTATTCTAAGGGCTTTCAATCTTTCCTTCCACCCTCTTTCCGTTCTGGGGTTGTGACTGGTCCCACATCAAGTGCCTGGCCTCTGCCCCCCATTTTCTCATACTCCTCCCAAACTTCCTGTACTTTTCCACTTTATCTTTTCCCTCAGTGCAATACTTCATCCTTCCTGTCTACCCATTTAGCTTCTTACAGCATTCTTCCATCCCTAAATAATGCGCGGTTTCTCTCTGAGGATGGATAAAGGAAGCTTTTCCTGGTCACAAATCTGATCAGGGGAAATCTGAGCAGAGAGGGAAGAGGATGGACTTAGGGGGTAGCATGGAGATCCTTGAAAGGAAAGATGGTATTTTTTTCTTTATAGATGAACTTTAATTTTTTTAACAGATGAACTTTTGACTTGATAAGGAAGATGTGTTCCATGAGTGATTTAAAAGAGAATCCAACCCAATCAAAAAATGGGCAGAAGACCTAAACAGACATTTCTCCAAAGAAGACACACAGATGGCCAAAAAGCACATGAAAAGATGCTCAACATCACTAATTATCAGAGAAATGCAAATCAAAACTACAATGGTAGCACCTCACACCGGTCAGAACGGCCATCACCAAAAAGTCTACAAACAACAAATGCTGGAGAGGGAGTGGAGAAAAGGGGACTCTCCTGCACTGTTGGTGGGAATGTAAACTGGTGCAGCCACTACGGAGAACTGTATGGAGGTTCCTCAGAAAACTAAAAATAGAGCTACCATACGATCCAGCAATCCCACTCGTCAGCATATATCTGGAGAAAACCATAATTCAAAAAGATACCTGCACCCCTATGCTCATAGCAGCACTATTGACAATGGCCAAGACGTGGAAACAACCTAAATGTCCATCGACAGATGAATGGATAAGAAGTTGTGGTGTGTACATACACACACACACACACACACACACACACACACACACACACACACAATGGGATAGTACTCAGCCATAAAAAAGAATGAAATAATACCATCTGCAGTGACATGGATGGACCGAGAGACTGTCATACTGAGTGAAGTGAGTCAGACACAGAAAGACATATCATATGACATCACTCATATGTGGAATCTAAAGACATGGTACAAATGAACTTATTGACAAAACAGAAATAAGAGTAACAAATGCAGAAAACAAACTTATGGTTACTGGGGGATTGGGGCGGAGGGATAAATTGGGACATTGGGATTGACATATACACACTACTATATATAAAATAGATAACAAATAAGGACCTCCTGAATAGCACAGGGAACTCTACTCAATACTCTGTAATGACCTATATGGGGATAAAATCTAAAAAAGAGTGGATCTATGTGTATGTATAACTGATTCACTTTGCTGTACAGCAGAAACTAACACAACACTGTAAATCAACTAGACTCCAATAAAAATTAATTTAAAAAGGAAAGAAAATCTGTAGTAAAAACAAAGAAAAAAAAAGAGAAAAAAAGGATTTTTAGGGGGAAAAAATGGTGAAAGTACCAAATAGTAAGCATCTTTAAATCCCAAGTGAAAGAAAAATATAAATCGGAAATTGACATTTTTCAGCAGCGGTACCTAAGGCATGTTAGAACCACTAAATACCCCTGATGTAAACTGCTTGCGCACACCTGGAATTCAGATCACAGGTCTTTGAAGGCAGGTATCAAGCCCCTCCTCCAGTGATTCTGGACCCCCTTTATGAACGGAAACTGGTGTGGAACAGCAATGTATCAAACAGGTAAGGGTGAAACTGCTCTGGCTGACGTCAAAGGGCTTCCTCCCAATGCCAGCCCACCCACCTTCCATTTCAGTGGAGACTAAGACCCCACAAAGGAGACCAGAATGCCACGTGGCCAAGCCATTACAGCACGCATAGAGCTCAAGTCATGTGCCTTTCATTCAAATGCTCTTCCTGCTGTGCGTTTATTTCAAAACCATTTCCATCTTACATTTAAAGTTATGACACCAATGAACGAAAGTAGTCTTACACAATTAATAACCTTAAAGAGAAAGGCAACTTCAGAAACACCATTACACAACCTTCCCTGAGATAAGAACTTTGAGGGTAGCTACACTTCTTGAAAAATGAGTAGGTCTTTCTGATGCTTTTTCAATCCTTGAAAAAGTCAGTTATATAAACCTATGGACAACATTTCAAAAGACTGTAAGATACCTGTCAGGTGAGAAGTCCACTGAAGTTGAAACAGCAGGGAAGGGGACAGGGCAGAACCTCTAAAAGAATGACATAGCCCTTGAGGATTTGACATAAACTGATTAGAATCAATTAGGTCCAAGACGGTGCAAGATTTGACTTCCAGTGGACCTTGAGCCTCATTGAATGCCCACTGTGATACATTAGCATCTAAATGACATACCTAAAGGCGCCAGGACAGTTCCAAGGCCAACGTAAAGGGCCAAAAAGTGGGTGGTGGCCCAATTCCTGGAAATCTCCACCCCCCCTCCCCAAAATACTTGGAATAATACTCCCACTCATTAGCCTATGAAACTACCCAGCCCATAAAAACTAACCACCCCATATTTCATGGCCTCTTGCCTTCTGAGATGGCCCGCACTCTGTCTGTGCAGTGTGTTTCTCCCAAGGCTGCTCTCGCCTTTTGAGACAGACCGCATTCCGTCTATGGAATGTGTATCTCTCTAAATAAATCCACTTCTATCTCTCTAAATAAATCCACTTCTTACCTATCACTTTGTCTCTCACTGAATTCTTTCTGCACTGAGACATAAAGAACCAGAGCTTCATTCAGTTCTGAGAGCAGGTGTGTGATCTCAATCAAAAGACAGTGGGTTCAAGTCCCAATGCGGGTTCTGGCTGAGTTTGAGTCCTGGTCCATAGGTTCAAGTCCCAAAGTGGGCTGTGCAGTTTCAAAGTCATTCTCTGGGTCAATTGCCTTAATTCCATTGATTGGCCACAGACAGCAACAAGGCAACAGAATGGGCGTAAGAGGTTAGACACCTGACTAGCTGATACAGCCTTAGATCTACTGTGTCTGAGAGCTTTGACTCTACAGATGCCATCGTTGGGGCCAATACCACATCACCATGCACCAGAGTAGACCATCAATGATGATTTGATGAAAATGCATCAGCGATGAAGGACCCACTTTGAGGAACATAAAAATACAGTGTAAGCATCGAATCGCAATTTTGTATCCAGATCAACCATAGGCACATCTGACGTTTTGTGCGATTAGAGAAGCTGGATCTGATATAAAGATTTGCACTGTTTCCTACGGCAGTTCACCTAATTAATACTGTTAGACCAGGGCTCCAATCCCCGCTCTAATCCCTACAACCTGTACCACTGTGGGTCCGTCCCATCACCTCTGAGCCTTTGTTTCCCCAAAAGTAAGATAAGGGAACCCTTCCAAGAGAGTGTATGAGGATTAAATGAAGGGGCAGCTACAATGTCCAGTGACGGCCACACTGCGGGCTCTCCATGAGTTTCGTGCTGAGGCATATAGATAAGATTGTTTCAAAACAAAATAGTTTAAAGCCTGCATGAGGCATCAAATCATAGGATAACCAAAAAAGTAATACGCTCTCAGAGAAACTAAAATCAGCATTTGAATGGAGGTCTAATTAACCAACTGAAGATGCAAATTAGAGACGATTAATGAAGGAAAGCAAAAGAGCCACCCATAAATAAATCCCAGGCATTTCCATCAACAAGCCTCAGCGAGGAGATTCCTCTTATATAGCAATGGTCTTTGAACAATCATCACGAAAAAAAATAGAGGGAGATGTGATAGAACTCAACTTTTAGCTATGTATGCTTTCCTAATGACAAAGGTATACAGCAGGACGAATAGGAAATATGCTTTAAAAAGAGATCTCCTTTGAAAATAAATGGACCACCGGTTTGTTCATTAGATCTTGTGTGGGTATGAATAATTACTTTATAGCTGTGATGGTACATCCCAATTTGCCTGGAATAATCCCAGTTTATTAAGAGCATTATTAACAATTTTCAAAGTGTCCTGGATTAGATAATAAATTACATGCTCAATGGCTAGCAAGGTTGTGTGACGCAGTTCTGATTAAAGAAAATATTCACTGTTCAAAAAGCACGTGCGAAGATCCTGTCATCTGTGTCTTATTACGAGCGTCTTATCATCGCTTTTGTTTAATTAAGGTGGTTCCGTTTAGAAGTCAGTATTTGACAGACATTACCGTTTTGGCCAGTCGCAATTTTTTCCAGTGGATCAACAGTCTTGTTAATAAGATGTCCAAGGCTATTAATAACACTGGAAATGATCACCCGTCTGGGTTTACTGGTTCCTAGTGCTGGGCTATGAAACTTCACGTACATAAACCCATAGGATGTTTATATGGTATGTACAATAACCTTGCCAGAGAGAGAACGGGACCACCTTTTAGAGAGACTCCGAAAAAATCAGCTGACCTTCTCAATGTCACACCACAGACACCAAGTAGTTCATTCTTATCTCATTATAAAAATCTATGTTCTTTCCACGCCAGCCTCCTGCTTCCCTCTGACCATCATCCATCTTCCTAAACCTTTCTTTTGGGGAGGAAAACAGCCTTTGTTACTCTGTAAAAGAACGGTAAACATCTCAAACAGTGCTTTTCCATTCCTTGGGCAGAGAAACAGCATTTATGCATTTCTTACTTTTGAAAAAAAAAACTCCAACACTATTTCAACATTTTGGTAAAAACATCTATTCCTATCAGAGTGCTAGTGAGTGGTACTAGTGATGTCCTGCAAGCAAAAAGTAAACGGCCACCGCCCAGTTTTCCAGAGGACGGTAGCCCATGCAAGATCCCTGATAACAGTAAACCAAGTCCCATTTAAAAAATCTCTATCGCCCTGTAGAATCAGCAAAGTTGGCACACTGCGATCCATCAGATAAAAGGGGGTCTGTGGTGCAGAGCTTCACACTAACTCATTCGTGGAATGTAAATAGACTGGATTGGAGAGGCTAAACTGCTTCTTTTATGTCCAGGCCACAACTCTCACAGCCCTCTGTTATCTTACCAAGATTTTTTTCTTTTTAACTCTCAGCACAAAAGGTAAAATTAAAATTGTTCAATGAGAAAAGTTCTCAAAGCAAGCTATGTGTTTTCTTCTTTTCTTAAAAAAAAAAAGAATGAAGGTGTGTGTAATTCCCACAGTACTTTTCTAGATTCACAAATGGGCCAAAGAGATAAGAGGCCACTGTGTTAAGTTGCTTAATACCAGTTTGGCGTTAAACGGGGGAGAAAATCGATTTCTTTTGAAATCTAACCTTTTAAGTCACGTCACCACCATGTTGTGCAGGCAGGAGGACGCTTTGTTATTCCACTGAAGCAAGGACTCACCCAAAGCCCACTGCTTTGTTCAGAAAGCAACGCCCAGAGCTGGTGATGCTGCCGAGGGACGCCCACACTGCCCTCTCTGAAAGGGCTGCTAGCAGCAAGCCCTGGTCCGTGGCTTCCTTTGCCCACCTCTTTCTTAGAATGGACCTTTTGTAAGACATCAAGAAACAACATCACCGGTTTCAAACACCAGTAGCCAAATCAACTAGCCAGAGGCTTCTGAAAAACATTCAGAGAGGCATGCCACCCTTGCTGTGCGACACGAACGGAAATCATTCCACAAAGATCTGGCTCCTGGCACCGACGAGAAAAGAAAAGGAAATAAAAACCACAAAACAAGAGGGCTCTAGACTCTGAGGCTTTTTGTTGTGTTTCATCCTAAAAACCTGACATTTCCAGTACTTTACCGATGCTCCAAAATGCCCAACTTTGCAAACATCTGTGGGTGATGTGCATTTCGAAATTAGAAGGTCATCTACAACTCATCCCCTTACTCTGCAGTCTTCTATAGGTGAATGTTTTCAGCAGTGAATGAAGTACGATGCTCAAAACAAAAGTAAAACCTCAAGTTAGAAATAAAATATTCTTAGTGACACTCGCCTCTTTGGAGAAAACATTTCAGCCCTGTTTCTTATTTGAAACAGGTCCGTTGGTCCATTTTATTTGTCGTAGCTTTTACCATAACCATCCTGTGGCATACAGATCTCATTCTCATAGCCACGCTGCTGTGAGCAATTTTCTGCACCCTCTCAATGCAGTTTTGCCTTGAAAACGAACGTTGTTACACAGGCTAGGAATCTTATTCATGAACTGACCAAGAGCAGGCTAAACCACAGAAGAAGGTAAGCTTCGAAACATTAACTTCAAAATACGTTATTTATTTTTCCAACCCCCAGTTGGGGAAAAACGAAGTTAACACTGCAACAACGGAGAGCTGCTCTTGAATTCCTATGCACTTGGCCAATGTCCTTTCATCATAAATCATAAAATTTACATAAGATGAAAAGCCATCAAATTACAAAATTCAAATAGGAGTATTCCATCTCACGTAAATGCAACAGCCATGCAACTCTTCAAGATACAACAGACACAGACAACGCATTAAGGAATTAAGTAAAAGATTTTCCGACACACAAGTAACCGGTTAACACACCTACAAAACCACAAAAGAAAGCTAATGTCTGTGGCCATTATCTACCATTACCAAGTTATCACCTATTACCAAATGCGTTATGAGACACGTCTCCAAGCTGTGTTCCTTCCACAGGGTTATGCTAAGCCCACAGAAAGAAAAGTGCTTTCAATAAAGCATCATGTTCATCCAATCACCTTGGAGGCTGCATGTGTTTGAGGGGGATCCTAGGAAATGAAATTCCTGGATTAAAAAGTGCAAACTTTGAACAACAACAACAACAAAAAACAGACGGCGCTGCGTGAACGTTAAGGGACAAATATATCTTGCAGCATGAAGTGAGCTCTGTGTAGTAGAGATTTCTAGGAATTAGAGTAACACAGTTGGAATCAACGAGCCCCAAACCAAAAGCAGAACTTCCTCATGGCCTCCTGTGCGGTGATCAGCAAGAGGGAATCACTCACCTAGAATCCCCAGGCGGTAGTTAACTGTGATCACGATGACATTGCCGTAGCTCGCTAGAATACTGCCGTCAATCATGTTGCCTGTGCCCTCCATGTAAGACCCGCCATGGATGTACACCATTACTGGCTTCTTACTGTTCTGATCATGGATGTCTGGAAAAAAAAGCCAAGTAAGGAAACACAATAAAACATCATGCTGATTAACCAATGCTAAGTCAAGGGCAAAGGACGTGGGTGACTTTTCCTAGTTTAGATTGGAATCAATCGCATGGCCCCTTTTTAAATTAGGTATGCTCTTGGTAAGATGGCTTAAGGAAAATGGTCAATGTTGTTATATTTTGTATTCATAGAAATGATGCAGGCATTGGAAGGAACGTGTATGCAGGTGTAGGTTTCTGTATGTATCTACAACACTAAATATGCAAGGATGGAGATGAAATGCATCTTCCCTAAAGAGTGCTCAAACCCTAGAAGGGCATCTACTACAAAATATATTTTTATCATCTAAGTAAGTGTGAAATCAACGTCAAAATGATAATTTATTTTTACTGTAACTTCTATCTTCAGTCAAAGAGGAGCTTATAGATTCATTTCAACTTAACAACGAGAACATAAAACTAGTCATGAAACTGTAAGCTGTCAATACAGGGCCCATGATGACAAAAAAACAAATACATGGTTAAAAATGATCAACAGGACAGAAATGTGTAAAAACAAAACAAAATGTCCAAGCAAGTGTCTTTTCTCTAATTTACCGATTGCAGTAATATCCCAACTTAAGTGACAAAAAAAGAGAGAGAGAGAGAGAGAGAGAGAGAGAGAGAGAGAGAGAGAGAGAGAGAGAGAGGAGAGCTGGGATAAAAATGGCACAAGATTCCAACCTCAAGATGAAAGTTTGGCAACGCTACATATTTTTACAGGGAATATAAACTCCCATCGTGCTTTGCAACCAGAGTACCCAGAGTCATCATTATTTTATTTAACAATGATGTGAAAATCCTATTTTGCAATGTTCTGTGACAACAGAAGTTTGGAGACCATATGTCTATTTGTAGAGCCTACTTTCTGAAAAGTTGTGATGAAATAACTTGTTTGGTGGAAATCATTCCTTGGGCTTTTTTACCTTGAATGCTGAAGAATCCCGACCTTGATTCTAATGATTTCTGGATATTTATGTATTGTGTATACATATATATGTGTGTGTCATTTAAATATCTGTGTATCAGAAGAAAACCAAATGTATCCATGTACATTTATTTTCATTTTTTCTTAAATAAAAACTTTTTTTCCCTAATTCATGGAGACGCTTTTGAACTATCAGAAAGGAATTTTAAGGCAACAAACCACCCTTTGGATGGTGGCTGCGTATAAAATGAATTACGATCGTGGTCTCAGAACAGGCTCCTGGGCGCCACCATAGAGCATCCCGAAGGCAAAAGAAACCCAGTGGTCACAGTCAAGTGCAGAAAAAAGTGTCAAGCTGCCCCTGTGTCTGCAAATATTTAATCTGTCGCAGAACACTATTTTCTCCTGTAAAACTTAAATACGGGGCTTCCCTGGTGGCGCAGTGGTTAGAGTCCGCCTGCCAATGCAGGGGACGCGGGTTCGTGCCCAGGTCCGGGAAGATCCCACATGCCGCGGAGCGGCTGCGCCCGTGAGCCATGGCCGCTGAGCCTGCGCGTCCGGAGCCTGTGCTCCGCAACGGGACAGGCCGCGGCAATGAGAGGCCCGCGTACCGCAAAAAAAAAAAAAACTTAAATACGAAGTAAAAATCATTTTTTAATCCTTCACTCATCATATATGCTACATGGAATTTTTAAATAAATCACCGTCCCTACAGGGGTCTGGCGTTTTACACTATCCACCCCTCTCTCTGGACTCTGATTTGCTGTGCTAGCCCTTATTTATGTTACCATTCTGCAGTAGGCGGCACGCTACTCCACTGTGGCAAAGGAAGGAGTTGAGAGTTTGAGGGCTGCTTTACGGGGTTCCCTCACAGAAAACGTTAGGTTAGCGGCTCTTACCTCCGAGACACAAAGAACAAGGTTCTCATGAGGTTGAGGAAGAAATAACCAGATGCCAGATTCGTGCAAAGTTAAGAAAATGATCATAGTTGCTTGGTATTAAAGGAAAACTAGACGGAAAAAACTAGAAGGAAAATTACTGTTAACAGTAATAAAGGTGACTGGTGAGCACTGGGAAAACAGATCCTAACGGTCAAAAGGGAATAATACACTGAAAAGCCAGAAAAAAGCAAGATGCAAACTAACACCCATAGTTGGCTATACAGGGATACGGGTAAAACTACAGGTGTCCTGAGGCCTCATAAAGGAGAGGCTAGGTGCTGATTCAGGTGCAGGTATGATACTCCAAGGCCATCAGAAGAACTTTCTTAGAGGGTTATTAGAAGCAGGGAGAACCCTATGAACGCAGGTAAAAAAAAAAAAAAATTAACTAACAGTAGTGTTGAGAGAACAGCAGGCACGAGAAAGCAACAAAGGCAAAACTTCTTTTCTCGTAGAGCCACTGATTCATGAAAAAACTCAAAAAGGGCAGGAAAACCAAGCAAGTGACGAAAAGGGACTTTGAGGGCAGTTTTGCTTCCCAGCAAGGATAGCTCCCCACTGCACTTTAAACTGCCTTTCAGCCAGAGAACCATAGGTCCATCGAGGGCCTTCAACGTTTTAAGGTAAATAAACGGAGATCCATGCCTTTTGCTACTCAGATGGGAAAAACATGTTTTCACCCAGCCTACACAGCCTTAGAGCCAGCAAAGGCTGACATGAAACATTTGTTTTTTCTTTTCTTCTAAACCATTTATTCTGCTGAAGGAAGAGGATACAACGTGCTAATGATGGTTTAGATGTCATGTTAGCTTCCATCTTTAAAAAAAAAATCACTTTACTTCTAGTGTATAATCTGTCAAACAATTTGAGATCCTTCAAGAAGAAACTCTCCACAGCAGCTAAACATTTTTTGGGGAAAAATGTTCTTAAAGCAGCTGTGGTGTGAAGACAAAGATGCATAGAGCTAACTTTTTGAAAAATTTCAGTTCCATCCCCCCTTTTTTTTTCCTTAAAGCTGATAAAAGGCAGTTCTGAAAGAAACAAACTTCTCTTTAAGACACTTTTTCATGTATTTTACTGTGAGCCAGAGAAGATTCTTTGAAAATCCCATTTTGGAATCAGTATGTTTGAAAAAAAAAAAACAACACTAAAAACAAACAAAAACAGAAATGCCAGCCCCCTGAAAAGTTCTACTGAGGTGTCTCACCGTCCACAGAAGAAATTAAGAAGACCAAAGCTCCAAAATACAAAATTATAAGATAACATTTGGAAGAAAGAAAAGAAAGCATACATGCATGTTTTAAAATTTCATTTTCTCTTCCTGTGACCAAGCCAAAAAAAAAAAAAAAAAAAAGAAAAAGAGTTTCCTTGTAAATTGCATTTTGTTACTCACTTCATACTGAGAAACATTTATACATGTTCTCCCAGGTGATTTGCAGTCATCTACACGGTCATTGGGATTAAAAATGACAGTGGTTTCCAAACAAGAAGAAAATGAAGCACACAAAAGTGTACTCACTTCAGATAAGGGAGGAAAAACAGGTTGAAATGAAAAAAAGAAAAAAAAAAGAACGAAAGATATAAAATCATGCACCAAGGTCGAGCTTTGAAAAAAAACAAAAAATACCTTCATCTTCACCACGGTCATTACTGGTTATACCATCAGCGTTTTTCTTTGTGTTGGCTCCTGGTGTCATATTGAGAAGGAAAATAAAGGGAAAAAAGAGAATTCAAAAACAACAGGTTTGCAAAAAAGTCAGAAGAAAGAGAGCTACTACCCCAGTAAAAGAAAAAAAAATAATGTCATACAAAAAGTTGAAATCTGTTACATTTGGACTTCAAAAACATGAAATAGGGAGATGCAAAATGCATATAAACATAAATATGTCAAGAAGAACAAATTCAAAATGTTACTTGCAAAAAATATTAGATACTCTGTGAAAATGCAGTTTGAGGGTTAAAATGATACTACTGCAAAAAAAAAAAAAACTAATGTGAGTTGAAAAAAAAAGAAAATTATTTTAAAAAGGGTTTCCCACATTTTATAAAGAAATGCATATGAAGCATTCAAATGTTCCTCTAGTTTTAACATGTTATAATCTAGATAAATTTTTGAAATGTCACTGATACAGTTTGCTTAGGAAATTCCATAATGTAAGAAGAAACACATTTAAACAATAAACATGAAAGAACTTTAATCAAAATATCTTAAAACCAACATTAGTTTCATGCATAAGAACTTAAAAGCACACTTATAATAAAAATCAGAAATGTCGCTACTTTATTTAAATCATGAAGACTCACCTATCCCCAGTAGCTAGAGGATACTGCACATTATTTATTCCTTTTGTCTACTGTAAACAAACTACCACTTTCAATAAGTATTTCTGAAGTCAAGATAAAACAGTATAAATAATTTTTTTCTGTGTTTGAAACACTTATTAAATATTGCTTGAATGTTATTTTTATTTGTATAAATAAATAAATAAATAAATAAATAAATGAATTCACCTACCTGGATGACCTGAAACATAAACCGCCTTGAAATTTCCATGTAGGCAAAATGAACAGAGGGTCCCTTAACCACGCCAAAAAAAAACGGAAAAAAGGTAAAAAACAAAACTCTCCTATGCTCTCCGTATGCAGTGTGCCATTTTGGTTTTTCTATTTTCCAGATACAAGAAGCTAAAACATTCAATACCACTTGAGGTGTTTAATTAGCTCAACTGCCTTCTTTTTATAGACAGGCACAGCCCACAGGTATGCCTATGGCACTTCTGGATAACTCGAATTGTGGCCATCAGTTAAAATGGTCTTTGCCTTCCTCCACGGATACATGGGTTAAGGGAGAGGAAATTTAGTCACTATCACCCACAACACTTGTGGCTGGAAAGCTTCCTTCAGTTCTACATAGCTCAGAGGGGCTTAAACATATTTTGAAACCAAGATCTGCCGTTGCTGGTTTTATAGCTCAGTACGGGTTGATTATGGTCAATTTCATGTGGATAAACAAACAGAACTGGGATGGTAGGTGGAAACCGGATCCCTTGTGTTTGTTGATTTTTGAGATTTAAATTTCCCACTGTAGACAATTTCAAGTTACCAATCTAATCTAAAGTCATTGACAAGAGCTTGGAAAAGAAAAGCCCAAGACCCTTTGAAACTCAAGCCTACTACCAGTTTCACGCCATCTACTTGAAAGTAGAATGGAGTCTTCTAGGGGACCACCTGTTTTCCTTACAGCACGTTCAAGTCCCATCTTTTAGAAGGTACCATGACACAAACGTGTCTGCCTATTATAGTCATCAGCTTAACATGGAAATCAATTCACGTCCAAGAATTCCACTGTGCTGAAAGAACTTAAAACAAACTAAAAAAGAAAAAAAAAAATCTCATCAATTTAGCTCCATTGTCTTTTGGGCTGTTTTGGTCAGAGTTTATCAATATAAAACTGATTTCAAAGCTATCTCATGGGCTGAATTTATGGCAAAATCATGTTAAGAAGCGTATAAGAAATGCCCTTCTCAGAGAAACAGGCTACACGGATGACAGAACTAAAATCCTTCTCATTTCTGAAAAACATTTCAATTTTTTGAAGATTTTCTATGTTTGTAGAGAAACAGGTCACCTCTTTCATTAAAAAAGAGAAGACACTAGAAAAATAAAGGTGTAGTCAAAACACATGCAGTGGATTAGGGGAGAGAAAATGTTGTCTGATGAAGCTGATTCCCTCCTAGAAAATGTGCCCCTTTAAAAAGTTTGACCGGGGGCTTCCCTGGTGGCGCAGTGGTTGAGAGTCCGCCTGCCGATGCAGGGAACACGGGTTCGTGCCCCGGTCCGGGAAGATCCCACATGCCGCGGAGCGGCTGGGCCCGTGAGCCATGGCCACTAAGCCTGCGCGTCCGGAGCCTGTGCTCCGCAACGGGAGAGGCCCCAACAGTGAGAGGCCCGCGTACCGCAAAAAAAAAATAAAAAAGTTTGACCAGCTCTTCTGAGCACCAGCCTTCCCACAGCAGTCGGCATTAAGAAAGGTCTTTAATTAGGACTCCATACCTGGACTTTGCCTTTCCCACGAGCCTGTCCTAATATCCCTGCCTTCTTCTGGATTTTCTTCTTATAAAACTCTTCTGTCTTCCCGGCTGCAGCTGGAAACTCAGGCGCATGATCGCTGGACTGGCTCAAACCCAAACAAAGGCCTTTCTACAAGGTCTGGGGTGAGTTAAATGCCAGAGCTCTTTCCCAAGACCCAATTCTCAATGTCTTCAGGCTCACCCTCAGTGCGTGAAGTTTGAGTAATCTGAAATTCTCCCCGGGGGCAGGAGGAGAGGCAGTATTCAAGGAGACTTCCCTCCAAAGATGGAGGAAGACGTTCTAAAGATTGACGGTGCTTTGAAAATTGGTATAACCTAGATACATCACTGATTAAATGGTAATCCAGGGTAGTCTCTTTGACTCTTTACCAAACTCCTTTGTTCAACCAAGTGTGATTTTTAAAGGCTCTCCTGAGGTATAATTTTAAATCATAAAATCAACTCATCAAGGTGTCAAGTTCAAGGATTGTTTTCTTAGTCAATGTATGGAGTTGTGCAACTAGCAACATAATCCGATTTTAGAATATCTCCTTCACCCCAAAATGACTGCTGGTGCGCAACTGCCGGCATTTCATGTGCGTAACCTCGGTCTCACTTAGTCAACTGGTGACTTGGTCTAGATTTGCCATTTCTGTGCATTTCCCATAAATAAATTCACATAGTATGTAGCCTTTCGTGTTTTGCTTCGTTCACTCAGCATAATGTTCTCAAAGTCCATCCGTGTTGTAGCCTGCATCAGTATTTCCTTCCTATTACTCATACAGATGAATAAGTCTACTGTATGGCTACACCGCATTTTGTTTATCCACTCATCTGCTGACTGACACGCCATCTGTCTTATTTCCACTTGGTGGCCAGTATGAATAACGCTGCTATGAACATTTATATGCAATATTTTTTAAGGATGTATATTTTCTTGGGCGTACATCAAGGAGTGGAATTGCTATGTCACATGGCGCATTTATGTTTAGTACTTTAAGAAACTGACAGACTGTTTTCCAAATCAGCTGTATCACCGTATATCCCCGTCAGCAGTATATGCAGGTTCCACTCTCTCCACCTCCTACCCAAGACGTGTTATTATCTGTTTGATTATATGCATCCTAAGAGGTGTCAGACGGTGCCTCGCTGTGGTTTTAATTTGCATTTCGCGAATGACTTAATCACACCAAGGATCTTCTCCTGTACTATCTTCTTTGGCGGGATGGCTATTCAAATATTTTCCCCGTTTTTTAAATTGGGTTCTTTGTTCCTTACTCTTGAACTGTAATTATATTTTTTAGAGACAGGTCTTTTGCCAGAAAGATGATGTGCAAATCTTTTCTCCCGGTCTGTGTCTTCTCTTTTGATTTTCTCAATGGTGTTTTCTGAAGTGCAAAATTTTTTAATTCTGACCAAGTCTAACTTACCGACTGGTTTTTTTTTTAAAGCTTGTGTTTTTGATATCACATCTAGGAAATTCCACCTAGTGAAAGGCCCTGAAGATTTCATGTTTTTTCCTAGATGTTTAAAAGTTTTACTTCTTATACCTTTCATTTATTTTGAGTCAATGTTGGCATATGATATGAGGGAAGGTTTGAAATGCATCCTTTATTCAATTGTCTCAGCACCACGTATTGAAGACACTCTTTCCTCAGTGAATTGCTGTGACACTACTCTTGCGAGTCAATTGCATATAAACGTGAGGGTTTATTTCTGAACTCTTTAATTATATCCCCTTCTATATTTCTACTTTTTAATATTTATTTTATTTATTTAATTTATTTATCTGGTTGCACCTGGTCTTAGTTGCAGCTGGCAGGCTCCTTAGTTGTGGCATGTGAACTGTTAGTTTTGGCACGTGGGATCTAGTTCCCTGACCAGGGATGGAACCCGGGCCCTCTGCATTGGGAGCTTGGAGTCTTAACCACTGTGCCACCAAGGGAAGTCCCTCCTTCGATATTTCTATCCACATGAGTACCCTACTGTCCGAGCTTTAGAGTACGTTTTGAAACAGGGAAAGGCAAGTCCTCCAACTTTCTTCTGCTTTTTCAAGATAGTTTGGTTTTTCTAGGTGCTCCGCCACTCCAGGCAAACGTTCCAATGAGCTTGTCGACGGAAGCAAAAAACACCTGCTGAGATTTTGCTGGACATTATTTGCCAAACTACAATTTTAAATTAATTTTATAGAGCAGAGTCTAACCCAGAAACATAATTAGATATCGCCTTTAATGTTCTTGGTATATTGAATTTCCCACCCTTTTGTTCTTTTTTCCATAAGCTGCTGCAATATTTGTTCCCTCAATTATAGCTAATTAAATGGCCTAAAAACCAACTGAGTTCTCTTGAGTATCTCATTTAGTTACAATCATGAACTATGTAAACACAGGTGTTGGAGGACACAGGGAAAAAGATTCTGCTGTAATTTATTCCAGAGTAAACCCATCCCGCAGCTGCTGAAAAGGCATTTCAAAGTCCAGACAGGCCATGAGTTTTCTCCTGGTCCCCAAAAGAGCAGAACAATATTCCTTTACATCTAATAATTAGCATCTCCAGCAAACCTCAGTGGGGAAATGGCTCTAAATATTAAAGGGAATACTGAAATAACTTCAAACAAATATATTCCATTATTAAAATTTAAATATGATTTTATAAATAAAAGATCTCAATGTCCCAAGTCCTGAAGGATGTCCATGGTTTTTTATACCTGTTCTTCTGATGTTCCCTTTTAGTGCTTTATCTACATCATTTTCAAAAGTCAAACTATTTAAAATAGTACTTTGTATCATAAATGTAACAGGAACCCTTTGCAGACAATTCGGAAAACGTAGACCAACCAGAGTCAATGAGAAAATAAAAGTCTATGGAAAACTTCTAGATGCTGCAGTTAACATTTTGAGGCAGGAAACTACTTTTATAAATGTTCTTTTTAACATACATTAAGTTATGGCGCCATCAAAGTATGCAAATCATGAAATAAAGTCACCAATGGTGTTATGTGATCACGTTATCTACACAATATAAAGAAATGACAGAACCCCAAAAAAACCTTTCCAATTATTGCTCTTAATGCAAGATATCCTATTAAAATGTATTTATCAGCTCATACTTATTTTTTTTTTTTTCCGGTCCCTTCCAAGGGCAAATTCCAAGTCCTTCTTAATCTTGTTATCTCAAGGAAACATCTTAAAAAGAGCCTGTCTGGCTAAATGCATTGTTTTCCATACAGAGGAAGTTGTATACTGGGGTATGGGAGAGAGAAATGCTTTCTTGGCCATCACAGATGTGATTGATTAGTTAGCCACTGGGCCACAGAGGAATACTTCTTTAATGTAATCAATCCTGGTAGGAGACCAGCAAGCAATTAAGATACCCTGGGGCTCACTCCAGCAATGAACTGACTGGGACCTGCCCCACCTCAAGCTGTCCTCATTAGTTTATTCACTGGTACACCCATTCCTCCTGCAAACGTGTACTGACACTTCAAGTACGCTGGCCCCGGCCAGGCGAGGAGAGGCAGCTAAGGCAGACACACCCACCCTGAAGGAGGTCACTCCTATCTGAGATCGACTTGCACAGGATGACTCCGATGGGGCTGATGAATGTCTTCATTCATTTACTCTCTTGGTTGGGAGTTGTCTATGATGGGAAGGTGCTTGCTTGCTGAGGACGTGGTGGGCACCAATAAGTAAGCATGCATGGGTGAGCTAGGGTGAGGGCTCACTTTCTATAAGCAAAGGAGGTGGGCTGCTCTGAGTGGGAGGGGAAGGGGAACAGGGGCAATCAAGACCCCAGGAGAGGGAAGCAGGGCAGGAACCCCACTGGGATACCTCTTCCGTCACCCCTACACCTTGATGATGGGCTGTAACAGAGATAAACACTTGTGGATGAAGAATGTCGCCTACCATATCAGTAAACAAAGGATGCTGCAGCCATCAAGCCCTCAGCCACTGGCATCCAGATGGGATTCAGGATGGAGACAAGTTGGAAACTCGCCCAAGACAGTTAATGGGATATCAAAGGAATGACTTCAGTCAGCCCAGACTCTTGCATCTTCCCATACATAGAAAAATGCTAAATCCATTAACTTGAGATGTCTGGTTTTCATTAATTAACAGTCATCTTTTGATGCTCTGACTACCTGGTCTTTGTTGCAAAAACTCCTATACATCCAGGCTCCTCCCCTACCTCTTTGGGGCAGCCCCTCAGAGCTATCTGAGTTGCTGTGTCCCACACTTAAGCTCTCAGAAAGTCTGCCAAAGAAAACGTAATTCTCAACTTTTAGGTTGTGCATTTTTCAGTCCACACTCTCCACACACGAATCATAACATATGCTCTAACCTCCACGTTCACATTAATTAGCACAGTGAATCTCAAAGGCAACATGAAACATTTTATCTGTGGGTCCATCCAATGTATGTGCCGCTTGAAAACTTGGCACCTACAGAAAAGTTCAACTTCTGCACTTGAAGAAATCAGCATAGCTGACCTACTCCTTCATGTTTGCTTCTCCCTGAAATCAGAATATCTAAACAAGACCAAGTTACATGACTAACAAAAATATGTGTACATCTGGGAAGCTTGTCTAATGGAACCTTCAATAAAGTGATTCCCTGAAACCAGCATTTGGAATGATTTATCTCTTTTTTTTTTATACATGCCATGGCAATGCAGGAAGATCACGTTTGTGATTAGCCCTGAAGGCCACTCTTTCATAACGTGGGAGAAGGGTTTTGGTGACCAGAAAGCCTTAGAAAAAACAACACCTACAAGGGGGGTGTATGGAAATTTATGGCCCTAAAGTCATCAGCAGAGTTATACTTTGAAAAAAAAAGTTCAGAAAGCTATCTCTGAATTTGAAGATCTCTGCCCCAGAATATATAAAGAGATATAGAATCACGGAGTTACAGGATGTAGTTGATTGGCAAAAGTTCCCCAATTTTACAATCCTCCCTGTGATTTTGTGAGTTTGTGTTCCCACCATTTGGATCTTGAAAGGTTTTATGATTTGTTTTTCCAACAGAAAAAAAATGATGATGGACCAGTTCCAAGCCTGGGACCCCAAGGTCCTCATACCTGTGGAGTTCATAATCCACGTGTGTCGGTCAAGCACAGATGAGCATCCTTGTTGAGAAAGACCTTGCCCAGTGGGCACCTGTGACCTGCAAGCTGATCCCAGACACAAGAACCTCCCAGCTGAGGACACTCAAGATTTCCAACCCAAAGCACCATGCACTAAATAAAGGATGATTTAAAAAGCTGAGATTTGGTATACAAACAGCTCATACAACTCAATAACAAAAAACCAAAAAACCCAATGGAAAAATGGGCAGAAGACCTAAATACACTTTTCTCCGAAGAAGACATACAGATGGCCAACAGATGCTCTGAAAAAGAAACAAGGGCTTTTTCTACTCAGGAAAATCTGCATCAGGCAACACAAAGCAAATATTTATTTAAGAAGAATCTTTCTAGAAATACAAATAGACAAAAGGCACATGAAAAGATGCTCAACATCACTAATTATTAGAAAAACACAAATCAGAACTACAGTGAGGTATCACCACACACCAATCGGAATGGCCATGACCAAAATGTCTACAAACAATAAATGCTGGAGAGGGTGTGGAGAAAAGGGAACCCTCCTACACTGTTGGTGGGAATGTAAATTGGTGCAGACACTATGGAAAACTGTCTGGAAGTTCCTCAACAAACTAACGGTAGAGCTACCATATGATCCAGCAATCGCACTCCTGGGCAAATATCTGTAGAAAACTCGAATTCGAAAAGATACATGCCCCCCAGTGTTCAAGGCAGCACTATTTACAATAGCCAGGACATGGAAGCAACCTAATTGTCCATCAACAGAGGAATGGATAAAGAAAATGTAGTACATGTATACAATGGAATATTACTCAGCCATAAAAAAGAAGAAAATAATGCCATTTCCAGCAACATGGATAGACCAAGAGACTGCCATACTAAGTGAAGTCAGAGAAAGACAAATATTATATAATATCATTTATATGTGGAATCTAAAAAATACTACAAGTGAATCTGTATGTCAAACAGAAACAGACTCACAGACGCAGAAAACAAACTTATGGTAACCAAAGGGAGAAGCGGGTAGGGATAAACTAGGAGTACGGGACCAACAGATACAAACTGCTATACATAAAATAGAAAAGCAACAAGGATTTACTTTATAACACAGGGAACTATACTCAATATCTTGTAATAACCTATAATAGAAAATCATCTAAAAAATATAGATGTTTATATATATATACTATATCTGAATCACTTTTCTGTACACCTGAAACTAACACAATATTGTAAATCAACTATACTTTAAAAAAAGAAAAGGAAAAAAAGAATTCTGCCGCTTAATTTACCTTGGATTGTCATTTCAGGAAAATTAAAGGCATATTTTTGCGATTACAGTAAAAATAGGTCTAATTCTTTCTAACATTCTGGCACTTCAAAATGCCTCACTGCAATAATGGGAATAGTAAGCGCAGTGGGTTCTTTTTGTGGGTGGGGTATGTTTACTTTCTCTCTGACTGGCTTTGGAAGCAGATGGAGAAAAATATGAGTAATAATTTTCCTTTCTTGTTTAGCTGGAATTAGGAAGCACTGATTTCACACTTTGCCTGGTAGGAATCAAAATAAATCTAAAACTTTATAGGTGTCTGATATATGTCTATGCTTCTTATTAAAATCTCAGGGCACTGCACAGACTTCCATAAGCATTTTTTTTTTTTTTGGCTGCACTGGGTCTTCGTTGTGGTGCACGGGCTTCTCATTGTGGTGGCTTCTCTTGCTGCAGAGCACGGGCTGTAGGAGCGTAGGCTTCAGTAGTTGTGGCTTGTGGGCTCAGTACTTGTGGCACACGGGCTGAGTTGCTCCGCGGCGTGTGGGATCTTCCCGGACCAGGGCTCGAACCTGTGTGCCCTGAGTTGGCAGGCTGATTCCCAACCACTGCGCCACCAGGGAAGCCCCCATAAGCAGTTTTTGTTATGAACTGTGCTACTGAAATATTTCTGCTCACAGGAATGATAGACAGATCCAATTAGATTTACATCAATCTCCCCCAATTTTATTAGCACTTTTACCTGATAGAATGTATTCCCCCTAACAGTCTCTGTGAGTTTGAGATTAAATGACAATGTATTTAAAACTGGAACTAATTTAGTATTGAATTATGCTTGACGTTTTTTATGCATCTTTATTCAGAAAAAGCGTGTTGAAAATGAAATTGGCTTTGGTTTGCCCTGAGACACCTCTTGAAATATAGTTGTACTAAAAAAAAATAAACAATAAACCTGTGTGTGTGTGTGTGTGTGTGTGGGAGAGAGAGAGAGAGAGAGAGAGAGAGAGAGAGAGAGAGAGAGAGAGAGAGAGAGAGAGGGAGAGAGAGAGAGAATACACACACACATTCTTGCCAAGAGAGTCTGGAAGATTTTCCGTGGTTTTCCTAGTGTTAACTGTGATCAAAAGCTTCTTTATGTAGCCAGAACACACACCACTGATAATGGGTGAAATCTCTATGTGAGTTTTTGGTGTGGAGGGCAAGAATTACGAGGAACTGGAAGCTTCAGCTTATTCTCCTTTTTCTGTCTAGGTAAAAGAATAAACTGAAAACGATAGATACATAAGTATGTATAACTGAATCACTTCGCTCTATGCGTGAAACTGACATAACGTTGTAAATCAACTGTACTTCAATAAAATAAATATTTATTTTTTAAATTTTAATAAATTTTAATTTATTAAATTAATAAATTTTAATTTATTAAAATTAAAAATTTTAATAAAATTTTTAATTTTATTCTTTTACTAGAATAAACTGTCTGCCTCAAAAGTGGCTTGTCTATCTTTACCAGGCAAATCACTCAAGCTGTCTTTGGCTTTCCTTGACTCTGCGTCTAACATGGGGACCTAGCAGGCAATCACGTCCTCAGAATCAAATGAAGTCTAGATTTGTACAAAATCATCCCACTCTTCAATGCCTGACCCTGTGGAGCCAGAAGATGCAAATGATATGACCCCAGTTAAAGGCCCCAAGAAATAGATATTTTTTTAAGAATCACAAAGTCACCGAGGAGTCTTTGGAATGTATGATCGTCATTACTTCAGATAAGGACTACGGCCACTTCATCCACTTTTGAACTTAGTGACTGGCCACCATAGAGCTGTCCCTTGTTCTGCTCAGTTAGAAACTAAAGGATGTACTGATATAAACAACAGAGATGTCAACCAGAAAACAAACTTAAGGGAAATGACTCTCAACCCTTTTTTCTTTTTTTGTTTGGCTGTGTTGGGTCTTCACAGCTGCACGCGGGCTTTCTCTAGTTGCGGCGAGCGGGGGCTACTCTTTGTTGTGGTGCGCGGGTTTCTCATTGCGGTGGCTTCTCCTGTGGAGCACGGGCTCTAGGTGCACGGGCTTCAGTAGATGTGGCACGTGGGCTCAGTAGTTGTGGCACGTGGGCTTAGTTGCTCTGCAGCATGTGGGACCTTCCCGGACCAGGGCTCGAACCCATGTCCCCTGCGATGGCAGGAGGATTCTTTGCCACTGCACCACCAGAGCACTCATTCACATTCACACAGACACACACAGACACACACACACACACACTCAGCCATGTGTACACGCAGACTGGCACACAGCCTCCTAACACCCCAACATACACCTCCATCAAAGAGGTCGTTTTAGATCAGAAATGTGTCTGGTTCCCCAGCATGCTTGATATTTGTAAACCAAAGCCAATGTGACGGTTTTCCCTTAAAAGTACATGCCTCCTTTTCCTATTAACACCCTAATTTTGTTTCTGTGTTATAGAAAATTAACATTCCTGTACTTGCTACTAACTACCGTGTGACTAGAGTGGAATAAAAAAAATGGGAACATCAACACAGAATATGAAGTACCCAAATATTTATAGTGACTAAGCAAAACGCTATCAGGATTACACCCTAAAATAATGAAGACTAGGAAAGCATTATACTCTTTCCTTTAATCCAATCGTCAGGAACTTTCTGAAGGGGGAGCTTAAAAGAATCACTTAACCAGAAATACCTTGCCTAAGAATCTACTGGTTCCCTAGTAAGATGTGAACGCTGCCTTGCGCACAGCCAGTGATTCGTAAGCGCTGGCTCATATGAGTGCCAGGTGGTGTTGTTTTAATGGCTCCCCAAGTATTTACTGCATGTTTCTGCCTCCCAGGTTCTCTTACTAGATTCTGAGGCTGTGATCCATCTAAATCTCCCTCCTGGGACTCACTGTCTAACTTTGGAAACCTCAGAACGCCCAGTGCAAGTACCAGCAGCTGTATGGCATGCACCCCAGGGTCTACTCCACAGGAGGAAACCACCCCTCGATTCATGTGTTCCAGCAATGTTTCGTGGGTGTCCCTGAGGACACTATGCCTTGCATGACAATTACATGGGCGTGTCACTTATATGCCCCACAGTCCCCAAGGATGGCAGGTGTATGTAGACTCTTTCCTGGGCAACCAAATCCACTCAGCAGAGGAAGACCCTGATCAGGGAGGTGCCAGCAGAGTGCTGTGTTAGCATTAAGCGAATCATAATCACTTGTTTTCTACAGGACTCAAGGCTGATGACGTGGAAGGCACGATGTTTTTTTAAGCAAAATCCCATTTGGATTTGAAATGCGAGATATTTTCAAAGTATTTTCATGGATATCGTACATTGGGATGCTCGAAGCATCCTTGGGAATTACAGACGAAGGTTTGTGATGTGCACTTTTTGCTTTCTTTTTTTTTTTTCTCATAAACTTAGATTTTAGGGGAGTTTCACATGTCAAGAAAGATTGTAAAGACAGTAGAGAGAGCTGCCATATACCTCATACCTCTCTTATTAACATCTGGTCCGTGTGTTATAATGAGTGAGCCAATACTGAAATATTATAATTAACTGAAGTCCATACTTTATTGAGGTTTCCTTCATTTTTACCAAATATCCTTTATTATTTTTTTTCTGTCACAGGATCCTACATTCTATTTTAGTCATTATGTCTCCTTAGATTCTTCTTGGCTATGACAGCTTCAGACTTTTCTTGTTTCTTCTGACCTTGACACTTTTGAAGAGCTCTCACCAGGTGTTTTGTAGAGTATCTCACAATTGGTTTTTGCTTTTTTTTTTTTTCTTGACGTTTTTCATGACAAGACTGGGGTTGTGAATTTGGGGAAGGAAGCCTGGACGTCAAGTGTCCTCATCGCATCATATCAAGGGTGCATGTTCTCAGTACGACTTACCCCTGTGAATGTTGACCTTGATCACCTGGCCAAAGTCACATCTGTCAGGTTTCTCCATCATAAAGTGACTCGTTTTTTGCTATTGAGCTGCATGAGCTGCTTGTATATTTTGGAGATTAATCCTTTGTCAGTGGCTTCGTTTGCAAATATTTTCTCCCATTCTGAGGGCTGTCTTCTCCTCTTGTTTATGGTTTCCTTTGCTGTGCAAAAGCTTTGAAGTTTCATTAGGTCCCATTTGTTTATTTTTGTTTCTATTTCCATTTCTCTAGGAGGTGAGTCAAAAAGGACCTTGCCTGTGATTTAGTGTCCATGGACAGATGAATGGATAAAGAAGATGTGGCACATATATACAATGGAATATTACTCAGCCATAAAAAGAAACGAAACTGAGCCATTTGTAGCGAGGTAGATGGACCTAGAGTCTGTCATACAGAGTGAAGTAAGTCAGAAAGAGAAAAACAAATACCGTATGCTAACACATATATATGGAATCTAAAAAAAAATGGTCATGAAGAATCTAGGGGCAGGACAGGAATAAAGACGCAGACTTAGAGAATGGACTTGAGGACACGGGGATGGGGAAGGGTAAGCTGGGACGAAGTGAGAGAGTGGCATGGACATATACACACTACCAAATGTTAAAACAGATAGCTATGTGGGAAGCAGCCGCATAACACAGGGAGATCAGCTCAGTGGTGCTTTGTGACCACCTAGAGGGGTGGGAGAGGGAGAGTGGGAGGGAGATGCAAGAGGGAGGGGATATGGGGATATGTCTATACGTAAAGCTGATTCATTTTGTTACACAGCAGCAAGGAACACACCATTGTAAAGCAATTATACCCCAATAAAGATGTTTTAAATAAATAAAGAAAGTGACTCTTTTCTCCTCCTTGAATTTTAGAATCTCTGAAAGGCAGTCAGCATGCACAGCCAAACCCAAGGAGCAGAGATTCATGCTCCAATGCCTTGAGGGAGAGGATCTCCATAAATCATTTGGAATGCTTCTGCATGGGAGGTGTGTCTTCTCTCCCCAGTGGTAGGGAGAGTCATGCCACCCTTTCCTCAAGAGGTCCACTCCCTAACCCCCAGAGCCTGATAATATGATATGATGCACAGCAACAGGGAATTCAATTCGCAGATGCCCTTAAGGATGACAGTCACCTGACCTTAAAATAAGGACATTTCCTGGATTATCCCAATGGAATCCCAAGAGCCCTTTAGAGTGCAAGGTGAAGGCAGAAGACAATCAGAGTTAGAGAGAGACTGGAAAATGCTAAACTGTTTGGTGGGTTTTATTGTTGTTGTTTGTTTTGTTTTGCTTTTTGCAGATTAAGGAGGGCGCCTTGAGCCAAGGAGTGCAGGTGGCCTCCATAAAAAAAAAAAAAAAATTATCAAAAGATGAGTTTTCCCCTAGATCCTCTAAAGGAACTCAATCCCGCCTACACCTTGATCTTAGCCCAGCGAGACCCATTTGGACTTTTTTTTTTTTTTTTTTTTGCGGTACAGGGGCCTCTCACTGTTGTGGCCTCTCCCGTTGCGGAGCACAGGCTCAGGACGCGCAGGCTCTGCGGCCATGGCTCACGGGCCCAGCCGCTCTGCAGCATGTGGGATCTTCCCGGACCGGGGCACAAACCCGTGTCCCCTGCATCGGCAGGCGGACTCTCAACCACTGCGCCACCAGGGAAGCCCGGAGGTTTTTTTTTTAATACATTTATTTATTTATATATTTATTTTATTTTTGGCTGCTTTGGGTCTTCATTGCTGTGCGTGGGCTTTCTCTATTGCAGCAAGCGGGGGCTACTCTTCTTTGCAGTGCGCGGGCTTCTTATTGCCGTGGCTTCTCTTGTTGCAGAGCACAGGCTCTAGGCGCACGGGCTTCGGTAGTTGCGGCACGCGGGCTCAGTAGCTGTGGCTTGCGGGCTCTAGAGCGCAGGCTCAGTAGTTGTCGCACACGGGCTTAGTTGCTCCGTGGCGTGTGGGATCTTCCCGGACCAGGGCTCAAACCCGTGTCCCTTGCATTGGCAGGCGGATTCTTAACCACTGCGCCACCAGGGGAGTCCCCCGTTTGGCCTTTTGACCTTGAAAACTCCAAGATAAATTTGTGTCATTATAAGCCAGTAACAATGTGGTCATTTGTTACAGCAGCGATGGGAAACTCACATTTCCTGTTTATTTTTTCAGTGATTTAGGACCATATGGGATTGTAGGTATGTATGTATGGGATTGTATGTCTTTTACTACAACAGTACTTAATTTTGTTCCTCAAATTGTTCTAGCTTTGGCCAGTCAGAATGCTTTCACCTGGTTTCTGTGCTCCTTCAATATACCCCCATCGTTGTGGGTGTTTTCTTTGTTTTTTAAGCACTGCCTTGCTTCCGGGCACGGTAAGATGCTTCAGGATCATCTTGTACCTTTTCTGCCCCATTTCTAGAATCAGACATTTCTCCAAGGAGTTCCAGATCCTTCTATGTGACATCTTTACTTTGTAGGTCAAGAAGCTGAAGGAGATCAAATGAGGATGACTTGCCTAAAAGATGCTACGACTACTTGGTGACACAACTAGTATTTACATAACAGGCTTTACATATATAGCTGGGTCTATGATACATGCTAGTCAGTTACAGAGTGAAAATTACCGCATGGCGCTCCTTACCCACACCGTACTGGTCCTCCTATTACTACAACGGTTATTTCAGTAGGACGCTATGGTTAACTAAATTGCCATGTTGGCTTAATACATGCAGGGCACTGGTCCATATACTTTGTAACCGTATGCAAACTTGTCAGCAACTATTTTTGCCCCAACCATAGGGAAGAGACAACTGTACCCCAAAACAGATACCTAAGTTGGTCCAGGAAATCAACTCGCCACAGTCTGGGGATTCAAACCCAGAACTCAAACGCATCCTGGCAAGGCAACGTCACCATTTAGCAAAGAGTAAAAAGCATTGTACGCAAAGTGGTAGGTTAGTCCCTGACAAAGTGATTTCTGTTTTGCTCCCCCAAATACTGGGTTGGCCAAAGCCCTAACGAACTTTTTTGGCCAACCCAGTAAATTATGACCCCCAGATGAAAAAGCCAATGATGACATCCACTGGTCTAGTAAAGAAAATGAAAATTATATCTAAATAACTATGTAGATGAAGGACAACTCTTGTTCTGGGAAAGGCAGAAATTTGAGTTTCAAAGGAGGGATGGGGAGGAAAGAGTACAAAAGGGAGCAAAGAGACCCTTTTGACTAGAGGTAGAACTCTTAATTATCAGAATATCCTTTATCAAGGAAAGCCCATTCTTTAGGCGAGATTGTGGCACTGAACTTGAAAAAAAAACGCTTGTGTTCTGAATACAGTCCTAGTTGTTACCGATAAAGAGATTCTTAAGCTTTTCAAGCCACCGCCCCCAAGGACTCAGAATCTACATAAACAGTAGATCACAAAATATGACCCAGCTTTATTAAACACATTCCGATAATCTCTGATTTACTTCCGTTTTAATATTCTTATATATTTACATTCGCACGATAATTAGCATGATATTGCTTCAGAAAATAGTACGGGGTGGTGATTGCAGGATGGGATTTTCTTTAATACAAATGAATCCCATAGGCTTAATGACTCTAAACCCATCAATCCCTTCTATTGTAAATCCATAAAACATTTGCTTCAGGCCAAGACGTAAGCTTACTAACTCCCTAGGTATTTACAGATTTACGCTAAATGAGTTTCATTTTTGAAAGCATGCTATTTTGAGAGCCACAGACAAAGTCACTGCGAGCCTGACGATTTCATTTCTTTGGTAATTATATGCAATTTCAGGTATCTATGAAAATCTCTCCAGGTTATGGATTTTGGTTATTACTATTCTTACTTTCAATTGAAGAAATAGGGAATGAGTAAGTCCAGCTCAGAATATTTAACAGCATGACGTGAGTCAATAAGAAGATGGTAAATAGTGTTAAAATATATTCAGTTGCCATCCTTCCCCGAGAAAAGCCATTCTCGCTCCCATGATTCCATCTGCTTGCTGGTCAATATCCCAACCAGCTTTCACGATTTGGATGAAACTTCTCTGCAGGAATCTCTCTAAAGAAGTGACTTCCTAGGGACTTCCCTGGTGGTACAGCGGTTAAGACTCTATGCTTTCACTGCAGGGGGCACGGGTTCGATCCCTGGTCTGGGAACTAAGATCCCACATGCCATGCAGAGCACGGTCCAAAAAAAAAAAAAAGAAGTGACTTCCTGATACGGTGTCCAGGTAGCACCCTCAGATGCAAATTCCCCAACTTAAACGCTCATGAAAACAAACAAGAAGATCTGAACATCACAGCAAATCCACAACGGCAGAAAATCCAAGGCTGCTTCTGGTGGGTTTTCTATGAACCCATTAACGACACTGCAGAGAATTCAGTCTACTGCTCAGGAATCTTCTGATGGCATTAGGACACTGGGAATCATTCTATAAACCTTGTAGGAAATCAATCAGTGAATCACTGAAATCTCTCCCGCTGAATTCAGCCACCTATCACAAAGAATAGTGTGTGTACAAACCGCAAAACTGGGGAGATGTGCTCCTACCTCAGGGGGTTGACTGGTCATTATTTCAGGAAACCTCACTCCAACATCTGTATATATATACCTTCAAATTAAACAAATTTTACATCAACCAAAACAAACAGCAAAGAGGTAGGGCTGGTGCATGGAAACGGCCAGTTGCTCACTGCTGCAGTGTTGGACAACTCAGGAAAAGTCTTAGACGTCCAGTGAAGTTTTTCACACACTCAGCAAGTACAGAGTAGTTGAATGTTAACACGTACTGAGACTGTCTTAGTAAGGGACCATACTGCCTGGAGATGAATATCACATTAGAAATTTGAGAAGGAGTCAGACAGATCAACAATTGCAAAGGGTCTGCATTTCTAAGGAACCCCCAGGTATGTGTGCAGGTGCTCTGGGACCACCCCCACTGAATGACGAGGACAGCTGGACCCTTGGCAAAGGAAAGGACCGTTCACATCTATATTCCTTCTGTTGGCAGACACCTTATCTGGGTAAATCCTGACTTACTCCAAGATAAGGAAAGGAAAAAAATGAAAGACAGTACATGTTTTGTGTGGAAATAAAAGCAGTGCGGAACAAAAGATAACCACAGCCTTTGGAAGATTCCATGGGAACATTTAGATAACCGCTTGCAGTTTTTCACGGAGCAAAATAAGATGCAGTTTCCTTGGTTCAGAGGCATGTAAAGGGACCAGTCTGAGATAGAAAGAAAAGGGTGAGGTGATAAAGGCTGATGGGAAGGAGTAGCAAGTGGAGTGAAGGAATTAAAATCCAGACTCTGTGGGAGGAAAAAGGTGCACATATGTGCCTTAGATCTGAATACAGGGAAATGGACACCAATATACAATATACAGGAACCACATCGGCGTTCCCTCAGGTGTAAAGTCCTTCAGAGTCTCCAAACACAGAAGATCCCATTGGATTTTTCCTTCTCTACCCAAAACGTTAACACAAATGGCAACAAAGAACTAGAAAGTGACCTCACACGTGGTGATGTCCTCTGGCGACCAGTTTGATAAACAACACAAAATGTTAAACTGAACAACAAAGAAAGAAAAGTATGTTGTAATCCAATAAGGAATCAGGGTTACTCTACAGATGTTGAAGACCAGATCCACAGGAAGAAATGTAATACTTCGCTTGCTGTCAACAGTGGAAGGAGAAAAGTCAAACGCTAAGCAATGGAGTACGGTCAAAGGAGAAAAAAGTATTTGCAGGACGGCAAATAGCATTTGATACAATTAAAATATTTAATGAAAGGATCAGCGGGTCGGCAATATCTATTTTGACAGGGAATTCCTTTTTTAATCCAGTTAGTAAGGAGCTGATGTAACATTGCAGGGAACAGGCTTTGGGAAAGGCTGAATTTTCTGAAAATATTAAAGAGGAAGAGTGATTCCTGCCTAAGATTATCTAACCAGAGAAAAACAATTTAGATCATCAACTAAGTAAGTTAGAATGGATGACTTCTTAGTTCTAACTGGATGAATACAATACACAAAATCAACTTCTATACATATGAATATTAACATGTTTAGAAAGAAATACTTTTCATAGTAATAATAAACCATCTAGTAATAACCTTAAGATGTATATAACTTAACACACTGCATAAAATATACAAAATTATGAGAGATATAGAAGAAGACTTGTACACATGTCGAAGCATTCAGTGGCGGAAACTGAGTAACAACATTAATATATTTTCAAAGTAACTTATTAGTGACAAAATTTGGGGGTAACTGAACAAAATTATTCTAACGTTGATTCTAACAAGACTTGCAAGTGTGAGTAATTTTGGCTCAAATGAGGTTTTGCTGCTCTCATTATATTATTTATTGTACTACTACTAACGTTACAATGAGTATGATAAAGTCCTTCTTTTCAAAAAGTACCATTAACTAAATATTTGAAAAGAGAGAGATATAAAAACTTCATCGTAATATAAAATTAATTCTGGATTAATTAAATATTTATCACGTAAAAAGACAATGAGCATGTTTGTGAGACGATAACGTTGAGGTTCGTATTCTGAGCTGAAATACATTTACTAATAAAGAGAGGCAGCACTTGGTAACAATGATGTTTGTGTTATATATATGCACAAAAATGATTACGTAGCTTTTACAGTGACATTCTTTGAAAGCGGCCATGACTGAACACACACGCACACACACTTATAGAATGTATATACACATACATATGTAGGCGTATACTTTTATCATTTACTAAAAATTATACAGGAATACCTTGTTTTACTGCACTTCACTTTTTTGTGCTTTGCAGATACAGCATTTTTCACAACTTGAAGGTTTCGGGCAAGCCTGCATCAAGCAAGTCTGTTGTGCCCGTTTTCCAACAGCATTTGGTCACTTTGTGTCTCTGTCACACTTTGGTAGTTTGTTATGGGGATCTGTGATCAGTGATCTTTGATGTAGCTATTGTAATTGGGCATTTTTTAGCAATAAGTTATTTGTAAGGTCTGTACATGTTTTTAGACATAAAACTATTGCACACCTAATAGACCACACTATAGTGTAAACAGCACTTTTATACGCACTGAAAAGCCAAAAAACTTGTGTGACTTGCTTTATTGCATCATTCATTTTGTTGTGGTGGTCTGGAACCAAACCCACAATATCCCCGAGGTCCGCCTGCATATTTATAGGTATACAAACCTATATGTATGTGTATATATATAAATATATATTATTTAAACATAAATGATAGGGACTTCCCTGGAAGTGCAGTCTTGAAGAATCTGCCTGCCAAAGCAGGGTTCACGGGTTCGAGCCCTAGTCCGGGAAGATCCCACATGCCGCGGAGCAACTAAGCCCGTGCGCCACAACTACTGAGTCTGCACTCTACAGCTCACAAGCCAAAACTGCTGAGCCCGTGCGCCACAACTACTGAAGCCCGCGCGCCTAGAGCCCATGCTCCGCAACAAGAGCAGCCACCACAATGGGAAGCCCGCACACCGCAACAAAGAGTAGCCCCCGCTCGCCATAACTAGAGAAAAGCCCGTGCAGTAACTAAGTCCCAACGCAGCAAAAAATCAATTAACTAATTAAAAAAAATAAAATAAATAAAAATAAATGATAAAAGCAAATGTTTATAAAATGTATATACATTTAAATAAATAATTGAATCACTCGGGAAGTATGTATATAACCATATATATTTGTGCACACACATACATATGTATACATATATATTTAAATAAAGATTAGCATCACTTAGGGAATATACATATTTATATATATTTAAATTTTTAAAGTATACATATGGTCAGAAAAGGAAGGGACTCAAAGAAGAAATGATATTGGGTATTAGTAAGTCAGGGAGACAGCAAAAGGAATCAACCCGTAAAGAACATAAAACATAAGAGGGAGGATGCAGAAGGAAGACCCAGATCTGTGTGGAATTAAGATAAAGATTAAAGACCATATTTCTGAGATTAACAGCCCCGTCATTTCCAGAATAATACATGAAAAGAGGTAGATGCGGAGACCTAGCCTGGTAACTTTCTTCAAAATTAGTGACGCAAAGAAAACCAAACAGAATGACAAGGATCCCAGAGAAGAGCACGAATAGCTTCTGTGCAACGGCAGACATCTTTGGAGGCATCCGTCTCGACTGCACGTCCCCGCATCCCAGTGGAGGCGGGCCACGTCAAAGGCTATGCTGGCCCTCCCTGCCCCACTCCCAACCCCGCACTTCTGGCTGTGATGTGAGGGTCAGGCGTGCAGACACCCTGGGATACTCATTTTCCCAAAGGAGCCGGCCAGTCAGAAACACGCAAAGAGTCATGAGGGTACAGGTGCCATGAGGAAGCATCAGACTCAGGACGGGCAGAGAGCATTCTAGGCGGTGTTGGCCCACCCATCCCTGGTTCTTGGTCCTGTGACACTCCCCATGGACCCCCATCCTGCGCTCCAATGCACTTCTATGTTCTTCATACAATCTGGCGTCTCTCTGTCTGCTTGTGATAGGCTCCCCAAAATGTCTTTAGGACCATGACAAACATGAAAAGAAAAATCTCTCTCACCTTAGAATTCTCTGGAATAGTTAATGGAGTCAGATCTATCATATTTTGGCAGAAAAACCCTTGCCAAGCTGTCCTGTGAGAAAGTATTTTCTGAGATGCAAGTGTGAAGAAACTATATCCTTCCTGAGGGCATCTTGTAAAATTCATATGAAGAAATGTTCCAATAATGGAACACACTGAGGAGAATGAAACTCCATCGAGCTCAAGAATTCAAGGAGAGTCAAGTCAGAATTAAGGTTAAGGATGGGGAAATCATGACAGAGAAGTACTGAAAATTATGCACAGAAGAATCATCGTTCTAGATTTCTTATGAAACAAAGTAAGAATGTCAAATAAACATTATTTGCAAAAAAGAATATTTTAGCTAATAATGTAATAAGAAACCATGTATAAAAATCACGTGTAGGGCTTCCCTGGTGGCGCAGTGGTTGAGAGTCCGCCTGCCGATGCAGGGGACACGGGTTCGTGCCCCGGTCCGGAAAGATCCCACATGCCGTGGAGCGGCTGGGCCCGTGAGCCGTGGTCACTGAGCCTGCGCGTCCGGAGCCTGTGCTCCGCAACGGGAGGGGCCACAACAGTGAGAGGCCCGTGTACCGCAAAAAAAAAAAAAAAAAAGGAAGACCAAAAGAAAAGTGGAAAAAAAAAAAAAGGTTTCAGAAAAGGGGCAGGAGAGTCTGATGCAAGATGAGAGAAGAGGGTTTGGGTAGCATCAGACCATGGGCAATGCTTGGAAACTGCAGTGAGCTCCAAAGCATCCCCCAAACTCATATCCACCTAGACTCAGAGTGTGACCTCCTTGTTAGGTATGGTCTTTGCAGATGGAATTAGCTAAGGATCTGGAAGTGAGGTCACCCCAGATTCAGAGTGGCCCTAAATCCAGTGATGGGGTCCTTCTAAGGAGAGGCGAGGCCAGTGGGAGACACACAGAGAGGAAGATGGAGAGAAGATGAAGGTAGATCAGGATGTGCAGCATCTACAAGCCCAGGACCACCAAGAATTACTGGCAGCTGGGAGAGAGGCTGAACCAGAAGGAACCAACCCTACAGACACCTCGATATTGGACTCGCGGGCTCCTCAGCTGTGACAGAATACATTTCCGTCACATTAAGTCACCAAGTTTGTGCTCATTTGCTGTAGAAGTCCCAGGAAACGAACACGCCAGGCATTTAACAACAGTGAGGTGAACATCCCTTAAGGCATCCCCTAAGGAGTCCTGCCCTCCTGCAGTCCCAGCTGCGTGGATACGAGCTGGGTCTGCAAAGATAGTGCAAGAGCCATCCCTGGAGTAGGGACATTATCTGGGAAATGGGACGGGGTGCCATGTGCTCGATGAGGGCATGCTGGATCGGATCCTTTCCTAACCAACTGGAGCAGAAGAGTCTCCTGCTGGCCTTGAAGAAGCAAGCAGTGGTGTAGGAAAGGGGCTTCGAGCAGCCCTCCGTGACAGCCCACAAGAAAGGGGGCCCTTCATCCCACAACTACAAGGAACTGGATCCTTCCAACACGTGAGCGAGCTTGGGAGAGCAGCACGGGCTCCAGAAAGGAGGGGAGCCCAGCTGACACCTTGATGGCATCTCTGTGTCACCCTGAGCAGAGGACCCAGCAAAGAGGTGCCCAGATTCCTGGGCCACAGGAACCATGAGAGAATTTGTGGACGTTGTTCTAAGCTACCGCGTTGGTGGCCTTCGTTTAAGTGGATGGCGTCTTTTTTTCATCTGTTCTCTCTGACTGCACGTCTCAAATTGTAGGAGGACTCTGTTGAGCCAACCCCATGCATTCCCTCAATTTCCAGGTAATGGGAGTTCTCTTACAGACCCAAGGACGGCACGACTTGAAGGAGTGCCAGGGGGCACCAGCCAGCCATCTGGAGCCCAGCCGTGTGCTGGGGCATTTGGCCTGCCTGTCAGCTGCCCTCCTGCAGCCTGGAAGCGGCCCCAGAGCAAGCATCCCCGTCTGTTCAAAGCACACCTCATGGGGCACCTCCAATGTCCATGGGCCAAAGAGTGATGTGCGTGTTTCTTGATTGGAACTAAAGAACACTGCATACTCCACGATCCAGCCACTGCTTCTAAATGCATAACAGATCAGGGGCATAGCCACTGTGCAGTGATTTCTGAGCAAAGGCATAAATCCCATATGAGCCACTGACATATTAAATTATAACACGGCTGAAACATGGAAGGCATCACTGGATCCCGTCTGAGTTTATCAGCATTCAAGAACCTGCCCCCCCCCCCCGCCCAAGGCACTATCCTCACCCAGACACCCACTCACCCCAAAGTCCACGTGAGATTAACTGTCAAGGCTGGAAAGCCTGAGACTGAGGTTGAGAAAGGAAAGAAAGGTCCCAGGAGCCTGCATGTCCCCTCATGTGCCAAGCCCCCTGTGCCCTTTTGGTCTATAGACACAGAAATCTGGCCTAACATGGGAGGCTTAAGTAAGGATGCCTCCGAAGGTACATAGAGCAATCACTCGGTGAGAAGCGAGCATTCTCGCTTACAGCATGAATTCAAAGGGAACACAAATCATTCACTTAGCAGCTTGTGAGCAATTTGGGAAGACGGTGTGTCTCCACTTGCTGTTCATGCAGCAGACTGGAACTCCAGAAGCCTGCTGGCTCGGGGCACTGCAGAGCTGCTGCAAGCATCCCCGGCCAAACACAAGGGGAGCCAGGCCAGTGGGTTCCCTGCCGCTCAGATGGCACAGAATCATCATGTCAGTGAAGGGGAAAAGAGGTTTCTTATTTTTAAAGGTCTAATCCCTGTATTTACAGGTGTACGACCCTACGCTTCCATCGGGAGAGATGGCAACTTCTCAGATGTACAGCATAATCCCACTGCCCTGAAGATCATTTAGAAAACACCACCAAATTTTCCAACGGCATCTCGTAAACATAATCCAAACGAACTCTGGCCTCTGACCAAAGAATCTGTCCGTGCCTGGCACCAGGCTTTACTGAAGAAGCTTTCCCCCCAAATGGCGAAGCTAAATAAGCCATTTAAAGCAGAAATATTTCATTTCGGTTGGATGCTTTCACTGCAATTAAAACGGAGCATCAGGATATAATGGCTCCAGGCACCAGGCAGTACCATGCATGTTTTACGTTTCACCTGGAACGCTGCCATTTCTTTTATCATTAGTCTAGGTGGACCACCTTTGTATTAAGATGCAATCTGCAAAGGGAAAAATGATCTATATTAAGGGACGCGCAGAAGTTACTAAAAATCAATAGGTCCCGTTGGCACCGTTGGCATTGGTTAGGAAGTAACTAACGATTATTTTCAAATAAAATAATTTTAGCTGCCATTTGTTCAAAAGGGGGTTAATACAGCAATTTTAATGTTTGTCCCCCAATTAGAACATCACATATTTTTGGGGGGAATAACAAGGTAAGCTGCATTCTGAATTTCATCACGTTGAACCATAGATCAAAAACCATTCTTCCAGGGCTTCCCTGGTGGCGCAGTGGTTTGAGAGTCCGCCTGCCGATGCAGGGGACGCGGGTTCCTGCGCCGGTTCGGGAGGATCCCACGTGCCGCGGAGCGGCTGGGCCCGTGAGCCATGGCTGCTGAGCCTGCGCGTCCGGAGCCTGTGCTCCGCAACGGGAGAGGCCACAGCAGTGAGGGAGAGGCCCGCGTACCGCAAAAAAAAAAAGAAACAAAAAAAACCATTCTTCCAGCCACCCTTTTAGAATTCCTGGATGGGGGCAAAGGTACACATTTGGAAACAGCAGTGAAAGAGGCGTTGCATTTTGAGTGTGGATCTCCATGTTGATTCCACGCCTGATAAAACTGCAAGGCTTGCCTTCCTCTGCAGGCTTCTGTGGTTCTCCCGTGACATCAACCGAACATTTTCCGTTTGCCAAGAGGCATCGGCCCACATCACTCAGGTGTGGGAAGGGTCAGCCGTTCTGCTGTTAAGGCAGACACACGCTACGACGACAGAGGGCTGGTGGCCGGTAGCTATCCTCGCTGAGCAGGAAGAAACTCTTTACTGCCTACAGCTCTTGAGCACATGGCATTTGGCCTTTTTTGCCCTGCCATCGTGGGTCCAAATCCAGCCAAATGGAACTATTCCTTCGCCCACCTGACTGGTCCAGTCCTGTTTGAAAGGATGATCGTGCCGACGCAAACACCCTGATGCCAACATTCTGCTTCTCACGTGCCAACAAGATCATGAATGAAGGATGCAGTCATTTTGTTATTCATCACCTATCCCTAGTTTACTAAACCCAAACGAAGCGTTTTTATTCCATCAGTAAAGAGCTACAGTTTTAAGTGGGCAAACTTGTGCTGTGGAAAGATGGGTAAGTGAGACATGGGATGAAGCTTAGCCTAAGAGATTTAAAATGAAGCAAACTTCAATGTCATGCAAGTGTCTTCTTAAATTTTTATTGAAATATAGCTGATTTACAATGTTGTGTTCGTTTCTGGTGTACTTTCAGCAAAGGGAACTCAATATCATGTCAAAACCTATAATGGAAAAGAATATAAAAGGGAATACACACACACACATATATATATATAACATATGTATAAAATATACATATATATATGTGTATATATAACTGAATCACTTTGCTGTACATCATGTAAGTTTTTTGATTTGTTCTCTGTGGGCTGAAGGATGAAGAGTCAACCTCCCTGTCAGAATGGTGGAGCAATATGTATTAACTGGACAGAGAAACGATTATGTGTGATGTGCACTATTGCTTTGAAACCAAACAATTAGGGAGAGATGACTGGCCATGAGCCAACAATGCATGAGCATCTTTTCAGCGACATATTATGAGCTGACAGGCTGAGCAAAACAGAGCAGATTGGGACCAGTCCACTGTGAAGATAAATTCTATTAATGAGTCTAACATGCACTGCTTTGGATACAAAGTCACAAAATATTTCATACGTCTCCAAGGAAAGGAGGCTACTGACAAAAATCAGCAGAAAGAGACACACACCCTCTAAATCCAAGCAAATGTCAACGGTAATTGGATCGGCCCAGAAAGCAACACATTCCTTAGCTACTCGGGAGTGGCTTCAGGGATGCTGTGAATATTTTTAAGGATACGGATTTAATGAAGTGAAGCAGCAAAGGAAAACAGAAACAACAGGACAAGACACTTAGCATTATCAATGGTGCTGGCTTAAAACTTTCAGGTCATGTGAATAAATGGAAGATGTCTTCACAGGGTCATAGTGGAAAACACGAAATACGCCAGAAAGCAGGTGCATAATGTTGATTAAGTAAGGTGCATGTGTAGTGGGTTTTTGCCTAGACCAAGCAGCGGTGCTTTGCCAGCTTTGGAAAAAGGGCTCCAGGAACCCAGTCAAAGGAAAATGGGTTCGGTTGGCTGTCGAGAGAGAGTTTGATTCTGCAGAATCAGGTTCAAGGAGTGAGGGCTGCATGGGGTCACGGGATAACCAATGATTCTCAAGCATACCAAGGTCAACGTGCCTAGACAGACACCCAGAAGAAAGACAGAGTTGAGATGAAAACCACTAAGAGATTCCAAATTATTTAGAATAAGAATTAGTAAATGCCATGTTAATTGTTCATCAAGCAGATTAAATTACAAAGTGCCTAGATGGATAGATGGATGGATGGATAGATTAGATAGATAGATAAATGGATAGATAGATAGGTAGATAGAAGAATGGATGGGTGGGTGGATGGGTGGGTGGATGGATGGACGGACAGACAGATGATAGAGAGAGAGAAATAGAGATATCTTTTTCATATTTAAAGTTCAATAAAATGCACAGGTATATATATAAGAATCACAGACTTTATGACCATGGGATCACTGCTGCCGACCATCAGGCTAATTTAACTTCATGCATCTCCATGTACGCTCAACGTTCTAATTGTAAAATAATCTACTTAACTTTTTCTGTAATTAATTACACGATGTTACCTAACAGAAGATGTTACATAAATTGACAGAACTATTAACAACCACCACCAAAGAAGACTTTACTTGCAAATAAAAGAATGAAGAGTGACAGGCAAAAAAGAAAAAAAACAAAAACAAAAAAGCCTCCAGAGGAGTCAAAAGCAACTCACCGACACCACACTGTAAGATTTTAGTCAGACAAGTTCAAGTTCTTACCTAAAAAGCTCCCAATGTAATCTGTCTGATCAACTTACCATCACAAGATAAAACTTGCATATATGGGGTAATGAACATTTCAAATTTTGAAATACCACGAAAACATGTTATAGACACATGGAAACTGTCCAGTGGAACACAGAATCCTAGGGTATGGGGCAGAATTTCAAGTGTTACAGTCGCAAGGAAGAGAAAAAGAGGCCTTTCATTTACTAAAAGTGAACTATTACGTTAAAAGTATGTGTATGTGTATATACATCCATACGTGTAATAATTGGAGCACTGACAGCTTGGGTATGGGATAAGTTACAGTTTTCACCTCTAAAAACAAATTTTTAACAGTTGCCATTTGCTGTAGACAATTTTGATATCCACATACACAAAATACAATGTAATGCGTTCAACGTATTCAACTGTATGACTGAAGAAAATATATGATACAAATGTATTTACTTAGAAACAGAAACAGACTCACAGACATAGAAAACAAACTTATGGTAAAAAGGGGAAAGGAGGGGAGGGATAAATTAGGAGTTTGGGATTAGCAGGTACACACTAGTATACATAAAATAGATAAACAACAAGGTCCTACTGTATAGCACAGGGAAGTATATTCAATATCTTGTAATAACTTATAATGGAAAAGAATTTGAAAAAGGATATATGTGTGTGCGTGTGTATAACTGAATCACTTTGCTGTACACCTGAAACTAACACAACACTGTACTTCAATTTAAAACTATACTTCAATTTAAAAAATAAAAAGAGGGTTTCCCTGGTGGCGCAGTGGTTGAGAGTCCGCCTGTGAATGCAGGGGACACGGGTTCGTGCCCAGTCTGGGAAGATCCCACATGGCGCGGGGCGGCTGGTCCCGTGAGCCATGGCCACTGAGCCTATGCTCCGCAACAGGAGAGGCCACAACAGTGAGGGGCCCATGTACCGCAAAAAAAAAATAAATAAATAAATAAAAAGAAAATTAAAAAAAGAAAATGCATATACTCCTAAATTTACTACAAACAGACCATTAAAAACTCCATGAAAATTATTTACCTGAGCAAAAAACAAAAGCAAAGGAATACGGAACAAAATAGTTACAGTATTTTGTTAAAATCCTGTTACTGAATTGCCTACTTGTGTTTTTTGCAGGTTTATAAAAATGACCCATTCATTATTAGAAATTTTTATTTTTAGTATATGAGACACGAAAGGAGTATTATGTTTTCTCTTTTAGGAAAAGGCCTATTAAATTAACAGTTATTTAAAAAATAAAAAACTGACACTGGGCAATTGATACAAGTGTTTACTTGTAATTAAAAATCACTGAACATGGGACTTCCGCGTTGGTGCAGCGGTTAAGAATCCACCTGCCAACGCAAGGGACATGGGTTCGAGCCCTGGTCCGGGAAGATCCCACATGCTGTGGAGCAACTAAGCCCGTGCGCCACAGCTACTGAGGCTGCAGTCTAGAGCCCATGAGCTACAACTACTGAGCCCTCGCGCCACAACTACTGAGCCTGCACTCTAGAGTCCGCGAGCTACAACTACTGAGCCCGTGAGCAACAACTACTGAAGCCCGTGTGCCTAGAGCCCGTGCTCTGCAACAAAAGAAGCCACCGCAGTGAGAGGCCCACGCACTGCAATGAAGAGTAGCCCCCGCTCACTGCAACTAGAGAAAGCCCGCGTGCAGCAACAAAGACCCAACACAGCCAAAAATAAACATAACTAAATAAATTTATTTTTAAAAATCACTGAACATGATTTTAAACACACAAGAAAAATTATGAGCACTGTACTTTTTATGTCAGCTATTTTGTCCATCTGAAGTCTGTGCCAACTGCATAACCTGCTTAAAAATAATAAAAGACACGTGAGAATATACAACCAAACATGCTATGGATTTAATATGAGGGATGTGTCTATCTCTAGCAAAGGATGAATCATTAAAGAGTTAGTATTAGTGTAATTCCCAAATCCCTGACCTTTGCTCTATTGAAATATTAATCATGGAAATATAGAGAAGAAAACACGGAATTCATATGAGATTACTGATCTAAGTGAATTACATTTTGGAATTGGCACGAAAATATGCACAGGACCACAGTACTTAAGTACTCAGGACTTAAAAACGTAGTTGGGCAATTTTCAGAAAAGCAGTGAATATGCTTTGGTTTTGTTGGTAGCTCTACTTCACCTACCAGAGAAATGGAAATTCATGACCCATGTGTTTATCTATGAATGAATCTCTCCATTTACGGCATGGAGCAATTCTCTGGTAAAGGGAGAGAAGCTAAGAAACAACTATTTATGGCAATCATGTGAAACTCAGTTAACACTGGTTAGAGGGTAACAATGCAAGAGAAACACAAAACACCCCCTGACAATTTCAGCCCACGTGAATATTTTCTTCAATTTTCCCTTATTGTCTAAAAACCACCATCAGCACCTTAAACTATCTGTGTCACCTTCTTCTCTAATTATGTACCCCACACATGCTTGCTGGTTAATTATACATTCTCTTATTCCCTTAATTGCAGCCTTGTTGGTTTTCCCGACGAGACTTTACGCTTCTCGTGAACCACGTGGAAATCTATGCCCCTTTTCTAAGCCACTGCCTCACCTGCCCAGCACGATATATTTTCAACAAACAGTTTGGGCTAAATAAAAATTCACTGTCACAACACTCAATGAGTTGTGACGAAGGCCAACTTCGGCTGAGACACCAAGATAACATCTGGACCGAAAATGATGAGAACTTAAGCCGGCCACTTCTTTACTGAGAACATACATTTTCTGCTCCTTTCTGTCTCCACAATGTATGGCACAAGGACTCTTTCCTGAGTCAAGGCATTTCAACCAATCACCTACTAGTTTAGCAGTCACCTAACTGATTATATAGCTGCCTTTATCACAGTACTCTGGGGCACAAATCGAACCCATGACAAATTTCTTCCGTTGGTGTGCAGAAACAGCTGTGGCCACTCTCTCTATTATGGAAAATACAAAAGTGTATCCTCATCCCTTTCTCTTATTTATTGCCTTCGTTCCAAGAATCTACATGGTTCACATTTTAGGGCAGACCCTGAAAGGCGTTCCAACTTACACATGGAGAATTATATGGGAAAAAGGCACCCTAGTAACTCTTTCCAAAGTCCTGTGCAAACTGGCAAATACATTTGTTTCATTCTTTTGTCATTTCCAAGATGGGAAGAGCGATATCTGATCATTCCTTCTTCCAGTTATAGAGGCATAAACTTGCATAAACACCAATTCCCACACATCACTCTCTCAAATCTTGATTTTTGTTTGGCAAAACACTAAACTTAGTGAAATCCAACTTTCCATCCAGTGCACACCTCCACCTTTGCTGGTGAGCAAAAATGAAGGAAAATGTAGACCCAGGATGGTTGGTCTCACTTTCAACTGCTGACCAAACATCTCCAGTAGGTTCAACCAGGAGATCATACTAAATTTCCCTAATAAATTTCCTTTCGTTCCCCTAAATCACTAACACCTGCTTCCTGCGTCCTCCAATCTCTGATGCCCCTGGTCCCATCTTCATGGTTGGTGTATGAGCTCCCTTCCAACTCTAATGAAAAAATTACAATAATTTGAAGAAAATATCCATACATCTCCATCCGCCCGTTTGCCCACATACCAGTAACTACCACAGCTGCAGTGCCTACCTCCTTTCACTATAGGGAAGAGTGGGGTCACCATCTAAGGCTAAGTGTCACACAACAAATCCCATCAACTCTTGCCAATCCAACAACAAAACACCTCTCTTGCTATATGACGGCTGTTTTCCTCTTGTGTTATTGTTATACTGTGTTATTTTTCAAAGTGCTTTCTAACTCTCTGGGTGGGAATATACACCCCCATCTGCTTGATGGCAGGGGTGGCCATGCCTTGCAGTGTCTCTCCCTGGGAAGAGTGTTTACTGCCTCACCTCAGTGACATCAGATATAGTTATTTGATTTGCTTTGGTCAACGAATAGAATTTAGGAGTGTTACTTCTAAGGAAAAACCTTCAGAACTCTGATGTGGTTCCACCATGTTTTCCTTCCCCTTTGCCATAAAGTCTGAAATGTGTCTGCTCCCTCGGCCTGTGTCCTAGAATAATGACACGGAGAAAAGCCACAACCAATCCCTAGAGAACATGTAACATGAGAGAGAAATAATACTTTGTGGTCACATGTCACTGACATTTTAGGGATATGTGTTAACGCAGCATGACTTATACCAAACAGATTGATAAAAGATGTTGTTAGATCATCCCGACAGCCTGTAGACATGCTGTGAGACCTTCCAAGTTGAAAGAAATACAATCATTTTCTCTTGGGTCTGTATATCCCTCCAAGGACTGCCTCGTTCTCTACTCCCTTAGAGAAAATCTCCTCAAAATTGCTGTCTTCACACCCTGACTCCAATTCCACTGCTTGGATTCTCTATTAAACCTGTTACAACCAGGCTTCTGTACCTAATAGCCTGTCAAATTTTCTACAGCTCCAGTAAAAGTTACCAGTAGCCTCTGGTTTGCTATGTTGGTGAACTGTTTTTTCATTCCTCTATGTCCAGAGCTCTCCTGGCGACCTCATTCAGTCTTGTGACTTTAAATACCATCTATGTTGGAACTTGGATGGCGGGCCAGTGGTTAGGGCTTGGTGCTCTCATTGCCGTGGCTCCGGACTGGGGAACTAAGATCCCACAAGCCACACAGTGCAGCCAAAAAGGGAAGAAATACCATCTATGTTGACTAGTCCAACATTCTTCTCTTTACACAGATCTCTCCCTTGAGCCGCAGACTCTGACATCCCCCTGCCTGTGGGATGTCTCTTCTCTGACGTCCCATATACGTTTTCAACTTGAACTTCCAAACCCTACCGAATCCCCAAGATTCTCTCCACCAGATCTTTCTCCAATTTCATTCGTGGGGATCTTGTGCTTGGATCAAAAACATTGGGAGTCCTTTCCTTCCCCCACATTCCACATGCAAATCATTTGCAAATCTTACTTTTTAAAAATCCAACAACTTTTCTTCCCCATCTCCACTGCTCCCATCATAAATGTGCAGTCATAATTTCTCATGTTGACTCTGGTGTTCACCTTCCAACCTATCTCCTGCATTCTGCTCTTGCCCCTCCAGGCTAGTCCCAGCAAGGCAGCTAAAGTGGTCCTTGAAACCACACCTCCCCTTATCATTCCTCTGCTCAGTCCCTCTAAGTGTTCTCCTTTGGTTCTCAGAATTAAAACCAAAGTTCTTCATGGCCTCATCCCACTTTGATCCCCGTCTTTCACCCTGGTGTTCCCCGATGCGACAGCAATGCTCCCACCCCAGGGCCTTTGCACTGGCTGTTCCTTCTGCGTGGAACACCCTTCATGTACATCATCCTGGCTTCCTTCCTCACCTCCTTCAATTTTTTACTCACAGTCTTCCTTCTCACCGAGGTGTATGTTGACTACCCTATTTAAAAATGCACTTTCCAGTGCATTCCTAATCTTTGTCCTCTTCTGTTCTTTTCACAGCACTCATCACGTCCCCCAAATAATACCTAACGTATTTAACCCTTACGTTTATTTTCCATCCTCCGCGTAGAACATAAACTTCACAAGGCAGGCAATTTTGTCTGTCGTGTACATTGATGCATCTGCAATGCTTAGAACAATACCTGACACACGATAAGCACTAAAATATTAGTTGAAAGAATCGACAGTAAAAATCAATTATTATAAGACAGTATACTGTGAATATTGTTTGGGGAACCATACACTGCTATACCAATGTGTAAAGCATAAAAATGAAGGTTTAAAAATTTCAGAGACCAATTTACTTGAAAAGTCAAATTTTCACATTAGTTGAGAGATAATCATTGAAGGACAATTCAAGAAAAGGTACAGATGTGCTTCACCAAATATAGAAATACTTGAGAGGTCCTTCCAAGGTTACTGAAGCATGACTCAGACGGCTGCTTCCAGGGCTGCAGGTGGCTTTGACGTAATATGCTCACGTGGCTTCTTGTTTTTGTCACAGGTGAACTTATATTTTCTTTTATTTCTTCCCTATTTCTGTCCTATTTTTAGATATCATCAGTGAATCTATTATATTCCTTCAGCGTAGACATCTAACAAGTTGCTGAACTGCATCCATTTTCTGGTTTTCTAACAGTTGCTCCTTTATTTCTGTCACCTCCACCCCATGCTGTGCCTACCTACCCCCAACTCCTCCCTCCAGAAATCTGAAGAGTCCTAAAAGGCTCTTGAAAAGCAAGATTCACATTTGCCAAGATTTGATCAACGTGTTCTCTGCTCTCCTGCACATCGGTAGTGAAGGCTTTCCTGGGAAAGGTGTTTCAATGATTATGAAGCCAACCTCTGACTTTCACAGGAGGACGAATGTCCACATGGCCCCTGAAACACAGGAACCTCTGCTATGCCTCACCGTTTCTGGGACAAACGTTCTAACTTTTTCCTGGGAGGCATTCCACTCCAGGAAACACATGTAGAGTCATCTCATCTTGACACCAGGTAGGGAGGGGCATGCTCCAAGCTTGATAGAGACCATGACTGGGGAGAGAGAGGTGGCATCTTTAGGTGAGGTGTGTGTGCATTTGTGTTTGTGGGGACATATGCGGAAACAGGGCCCAATGGTGTAACCAACAAGGGATGCTAGGGTGTGCAGACGAAGCAGGCGGAAATACCCAGGGCAATCAAAAGATGGATGAAAACTACCAAGGCACAAATGGATCAGCAAAGAGGAAAACATCTTAATTGCTTCCAGTTAAAAGCCACTATGTTTTAATTCAAAACTTTATGAAATACACAAAAGTAAAAAAGAAAGGACAACAGGGCACTGAATTGCACACAATGATCACTTTTTTCTTTGGCCACAGCACATGGCTTGCGGGATCTTAGTTCCCTGACCAGGGATTGAATGCAGGCCCTCAGCAGTGAAAGTGGCAAGTCCGAAATCCCTGAACTGCCAGGGAATTCCCAATGATCACTTGTATCATATTTTATCATCCAGGTCTTTTGGGGGGGAGGGTGGAAGATTTAGACACGGTTTCCTCTTTAAAGCTGATTTCCATATATAATCTCTGGAAATTCTGCTTTGGAGCCCGAAAAATAGAATCTGTTCTTTCTTTAAAAAAAAAAAAAAAAAACAACTCTCCATCCAAATCACATAAGACGGGTCAGAAAACGTGGCCTCAATGATTTGGTGCCTAAATATTTATCTTGCACTTCTTGACACACCAAGATTATTTTTCTGTTGTTGTCAAGGATGCTTTTCAAATAATTACATTTCTAACTTTAAAATGTCAACAACAACCGCAAAAAACAACAAAATAAAACATGCCAAATTTTTTCACCATCCAATTTGATTATATGTTCACCGAGGAAATAGAGTAGATGGTCTCAAATTATAATCATAATCTTAAAATGGATTATTAAGTAATTTATTTTTTAAATATTTATTAAGTAAATCTCATTTTTTAAATGACACTGTCTGTAACAGGTTTAATATTTAATGTCATGACAGATAAGAGGTTTTAGTAAAGTATCTGGGGTTTTAGTAAAGAGAAGAGGTTTTAGTAAAGTATCTGTGTTTTAATATGGCATAGAATTAGGTGTGATGTTCGCCATTCACACCCAGGGTTGCTCTAGTCAACAGTGCAACTTAATTCTTCTTCCTCGGTGATTACCTTTCCTTATGGACTTCCTCTACTTTTGAGATGCTCAGTGTTCTATCATTTTTGCCATTTGCAATTCTTTTCTTTTCTTCCTCTGTCGATCTTCTGGCCGTAACTTTAATGTCGCTCTCAGACCCTACCGATTTATCTCCACTTTCTCCTCCGCATCCCCTCTTCAGATCCTTGGTGGTCTTCCCACATGGGTCTACCCTGTTAACAGTCACTTTCCCTGTTTAAATACTAGTCAAGACCATAAACAAGCAAATGCATACAATTTTGCTCAAGTAGAAATCTCAGGGGACATGTAATTTGACAACCATCGCACACATCAGCCCGACAGTTCTCAGTGTTCATCCTTAAGCGGACATGGCCTTCTGGTGAGTTTCAACTTCCCTGGGCTCATGTCGACAGTATGCAATGACCCTGTGGTCCTCATACCCTTCAGAGATGCCCATTCTCTTCCCGTCTTCTCTTTTTTCTCATCTTTACATTCCTGCTTTGATTGTTCCTTCTCTTCCCTCTTACCTTTTCACCACTATTATTTTCATATTATGGTGTTCTCCTAGCACCCTGACCCCAGAGAGACCACACACATATACACACACACACGCACACGCACACACACGCTTATAATAAAGGGTCTGTCTTTGTAGATCCCTTCACTCCAATGTTACACGCAGATTGAGCTCACTGGAGTCAACTTCCATTGCAATGTCGTGTGTCCCTTCACAATCCAGTGACACTCCAGGTCCTGGCGTATCTCTGAGCACATGCCTGGGTAGACTAGCTCCCCACAATCCGGTGATACCGTATCAGAGACCTCTGCCCTCTCCTCTCACACGGGCAATAGATGGAGGACTTGAGATGACGTGCATTTCATGTTATTATTTTTTATCACTTTCATGAAGTCTAACTCATTCTGTTTGCAAAAAAAATTAACACAGATGGCACACACGTTCATGCTGGAATCGCTCATTTAAATGAACACTGCAGTGACAATCCTCTTCCATGTTCTGCTAGATTCTGTTCTTCTCCAAAGCTAAAGAGAGGAGGAATGATCTGTCTTCTGGCTCCATTTACTTTGCTTAAAAACTAAAACAAAAGCAATATCCTGTTTCAAATCCCCCATAATCCATCCACATATTCATGGCATTTTGCCCTCTCTCTGATCCGTATTTTGAAATCCAGTCTCTTTGTGTTTACCATACAGTTGATGTTAGCACATAAAATCTCATCTCTGAGGAAAGCTCACAGTCACAGTCAAGAAGTATTACACAGCATGTATCGGAAAGCCCAAAGGACTTTTATAAAAGAAAAAGGAGACATTTTTTTACCTGATGAGAAGGCCAGTGAGAGATGTTTATGGATCGGCTGGTCAACTATGCCTACAGGAGCCCAGGTCATCTCTCTCTTGCTTGTGACACTGCCATGTTTGGTGTTGAGTCTTACCCTGTCTTCATGCTTGCAGCTCCTGATGTAAGATGACCCTGCAGGTCACCTACATCCAGGTAAAGGGAAGGGAGGTAGTTGGTGCGAGATGTCTGTGTCCCTTTTATTAGAAGAAAGGAAGCTTCCTGAGAAATAGCTCCCAGAAGAGTCCACAGGTGTCTCCTCGGCCCCATGCATCTCTGATGCTCCCCCCCCCCGACAATGTACACAGGTCAAGAGAGTGTATTGGGCCAGCCGACCAAGGTGTGTCTAGTTCTAAGGACTGTTTTGCTCCAAATGGGAAATGCCACTGTAATGCCCAAATGTCACTGAACTAAATTTGGATCATTTTTCCGATTCATCACATCCTTCGTCTGAAAGCAACAATGTAAATGAATGCTCCATCGCGAAGAATAAAGTCAAATGGCACAGGTGTATCTAACATGCAGTAGGGAAGGGTATCCTGCTTAAGTGCTAAGTGAGCTGTAAAAGAATTAAACGGGGAGCTCTGGTGCTGAGCCTTGAAGGGACAAGACTTCCGAAAGCAAAAAGTTGAATAAAAATTAAATAACCACAAAGATCCAGACCAGTAAATAATATTATGAAAGTACTAACAACTGTGAAAAGAAATTGCTGTTACAAAGAAAGATGACCTATCACTAATTAATATCAGTACTATTTTCTTGTAGATTTCAAGCTTCCAAGATTAATGTTCCAGAAAGTAACACTGAAAATTTAAGTGAAGCACCAACAGTTTAAAAAACTCACCTGGGAATATATCAAATAATCCAGTAGCTCACTCAGAAAGAGAATGTATAAACCATCTTTAATCATTTTAGAGAAGATGACATCCGTTACATGGATGTGACTTGCGGTCGTAACAAGACATGCCCTTCGGTGAGGTGAGAAGCTTCATTGTGAAAATTTATAATAATTTTATCGTGTATCATACTGAAAGGCAAAATGGAGGGAAACTTCCTGGATGCCTAAGATAAGATAACTGAGGTAACTGACCAGAAGTGTCGTTTCCATTGACGGAAAATCATGATGCAGGAATGAAAGAGGCATGAATCTAATACAATAAAAAGCCACTATAATCATCAAGAAGCTCAAATTTAATATTCATTAAGTTTTTTCCCCCTAAGCGCCTGAGACCACACTGTTTGTTAAAATGAGACAATGCCCCCATTCTTGAGACGTTTCCAGATTAACAGGGCACGTAAATAGCAGAAACAACTATTTACAGTTTATATATTTATTATATATGCATATATACATGTATACACATGTCTGTATAACCGAATCACCGGGCTGCACAGCACAAATTAACACACATTGTAAATGCACCATGCTTGCATTCAAAAAATAAAAAAGCCAAGAGCTGTAGCCAAGTGTTGGTATTCGTGGTCTTTTTGGATCGCTGGTGGTGGAGGGAGGGGAAAATATGCCCCGTTAAGACTAGCTTAAGCTGAAAGTTAAAGCCTTTATAACAACAGTGAAATGTTCTAGAATAACATCTAAAAGCAGTGAAGCCAAAGTTGTCCAATAATGAGAACTGTCCTTACTGTGAGGAAGATGTGCACTGAAGACGCAGCCAAGTTACATGTTTGCAGTTTCGCTCTTCTCCCCGCTATGGCGATGGGACAGGAGGGAACCCCTCATCAGATGGATACCGCCCTAATTCTGGACACAGCCAGCCTCTCTGCACCTTCTTATACAGCATGACGTCACTTACATGCATTGTGCGCTTCACACGGCTGGCGAATTATCGGAATGTCTGTTGAAATCCTGCCCGAACTCTGTCACAAGCAAGATCTGAACTTGAACAGGGACAACAAGACTTCCTGCCCAACATCATCGATGAACATACTTGGAGAGTGCTTTTTAGCCTGGCTGCTTGAGAGCATAAAAGCAGCACCCAGGGAGCCTCTGGAGCAGCCCAAGGATTAGGCTTGTCAACGCAACATCTCCATTATAAATTCAGCACCACAGAGAGCCGATGACTACTCAACAGACTGCAAAAACAACCACAGCAAATGCATGTCCTTTTGTTCCCCCCTTTTCCCCATGAGCAGAGACAAGTACTAGGGTCCAACGGACGGTGTGGAGGGCTTACGTGTCCTCTCGTTCTCAGGGGCCGCGAGAGGAAGCTGGACATAGACTTCCCTGATGTGTGAGGGAGCTTTGGCTGCCTGCATAACCTAGATGTCAGGGATATCTATCTTCAGCTTGGCTTTGTCTTTTCCCTTTAAAACAAACGGAACTAATTAAGACCACAGGAGTGAGATTCTGAGCAGCAACTAGTAACCGTCCAACTGTTCCATTTCTAGGGGACTCCTCCACTTTTCTAGCCTTCGGTTAGCTTTACAATTTATGTCCAGTTATCTGCTAATTCGAGCCGCTCCTCCCGACATGAGTATGTGAGTTCGCTTCCCCTTAGCATCTGCCTTTGCCCCTCCCTCCCGCTTGCTGAGGTCACGTTGAGTCCACCTCTGGAATCATCCTTGTGCGTATTAGCTCTTCCCCGCAGAGCTTATACTCTAGCAGAGGAAGCAGAGAAAAGAGCTCCCTTTCACAGCTGCCTTTTTATCCTTTGTTACTCGTGCCTAATTCCTCACTGAACTTCTGCCCTAAGATCTTGAAGTGAGGTCTCCAACCCCCTCTCCTCCACCTTGGTCCGTGCTACTCAGTGTTGACAGAGCCACCGTTCCAGAAACTAGGGCCAGTCACACCTGCAGCCCAAATTAGCCCCAAACTCTTTACTCTCACATTCAGTGTACTCTGGATCATTCTATCTACTAGATAGTGTCTATCTAATCAAACCTAGCCCCAGGTTCACATTCTGCTCCATCCTGGAACATACTCCACGTTCGACAATGAAGACCCCTTGGTTCTTCCCAAATTCCGTCTCACGCTTTCTTCTTCTGCCACTGTCCCACAGTTCTGCTAGAAACCAGTTAAAACAGCACCTTTTTATCACTTCTTTCCTAGTGCTACAATCTAAACAGCGCTAAGCCTCCCCTGTATCCCCACAGCACGAGTCCAGATCATCCCCTTGCCCTATCCTAGAGGTGGTGACATCCGTATCTTAGCTCCTTGACAGCAGAAAGTGAGTTTTTTACTTTCTTCCTCACGGGCGCCCACTGCACTGCTTTGTACAGATTTGGAACTCAATAAATATTAGCTGTTGGAATGAATTAATGCCTCGTATAGAATGACAACAATAGCACCAAACTCATATATTTCAAAACTAGTACAAATTAGAATTAGACTTAAGACTGTTGGTGGACATTGTCCCCGATGGTGAAATTTTACCCAGAGGACCTATGCCATCTTTGCTAAATCTGTGTTACTGTGTACAAACAAAAACAGGATGGAGGCTCATGAAAGAAAATTTATTGTGCCATCACAGTATCTTATGCTTTGAAGAAGAAAGATGAGTAATACGTGCTCTCTACCCTCGTGATTACGGCAGAGGAGGAAAACACACAAGGATGAGATGAATCAGGGGCGGTTAGGAGACAGTATATAAGAAGCTGTGCCATCCATTAGGAAAGAGTAAAATGAAGAGACAGAGGAAAAAATTTTCAAAGTGTGGGGTGAAAGAAGACCAAGAAAGAATATTGCAAGAGGTCAAGGTTGAGCTGAGTTTAAAAAGTGATTACTGGGGAAGTACTAAACGGTTTCTCCAGAAGCGAACAGGCATCAGAGAGGAAACTAACTGTTAAGCCAGGATGCTGTGACAGGGACTCTGCTCGGTGTTCTTGAATGCCCATTGAGGATCTTCGTGGGTTCATCCAAGGCCATTGGGATGCCAGCCAACGTAGAAGGACACAGGAGAGGAAGCTGAGCTGGTCAGCAGAGCTGCAGCAGGCATCTGTGAGCTGTTCACTCACAGGTGACAACTCAGATGCAAAGAGCCAAGATCTCTACAAGGTCCGCATCCATGGGGCTTAGCTCCTCCCTAGCATAGAAACCCCAGATTTCACAGGAGCCAAGACTGCCTACAGGTACCCCATGAGCAGAGACTCCAGGACCCCATAGGGAACCTGACAGTTACAGAAGGCAATGCCCTCGGAGAAGTCTAAGGTTGTGGCATCCCCTGTGAATTCTTTCTGTTTTTTATGGTTCCTCCCGGTCCAGATGTAATTCATGGTATGGCAAGTGGCCAAGATCATTGTTGCCATGCCCTTAATCTGGTGGAAAGGAAAACAGAACTAGACAGTCTAATGAAGGCCGGATTCTCATGCAACAGAATGAAGGACGTGTTATCATTTTACCGCAGATACTCTGCATGTCTGAGCCCATTCGATCACCACAGCGATGGCAGACAGTAGGGACAAGTATCACAATTATACAGATGAAGAAACTGAGAATCAGAGAGAGGAAGGTATCAGCCCTTGGCCATGCAGGAAAAAGCAGTGAAATCAGGAATCGGGAATGAAACCCAGGTCTGTGCGATGACAGAGCTCTTAGTCATATTGGTTCACGAAGAACCAACAGTAAAGGTACAGAGGAAAGATGCTCAGGAAAAAGTGTGATAGCAAAGGGACTTCTAGTAGCTACAGAATCATTTCTGGAGAGCTTGCTGCATGCCAGGCACTGGACTGACACACCTAGCAGTCCATAGTTGTACACGCAAGATTGTCAAGGAAGCAAGTAATGCAACACAAATGCAACGCCTTTGGAAGTTACTGAGAAAGACGCACTTGAGTTGACACGGCTACCCTGACCAATGTGGAGACAGAGACCTTCACAGGGAAGGTTGCCTCTGTTAAGAATGTTGAAAAAAGGGATCCAAGGTCCAGTGGATGCTGCCCTGGTCCTCACAGACTTGCTCAGCAGGGATGTAGACAGAATTTGATGCTATAAAGAGCAGGGAAGCACTAAAGTGTTTCCAGTGGGAAAGAAAGGGACCACGCCTGCATCTTGTAAAGATAACTAGGTGAGTCACTGAAGATGGAGGTTGCAGAGAGGGAGACGTGGCAATCACATAGAAGGAAGGCGATGGGAACTTGAATGGGAGCAGCAGCAGAATACAGGGAGGAGAGAGAAGAACTGAGGTCACGGGCTTCCCTGGTGGCGCAGCGGTTGAGAGTCCACCTGCCGATGCAGGGGACGCGGGTTCGTGCCCCGGTCCGGAAGCATCCCACATGCCGCGGAGCGGCTGGGCCCGTGAGCCATGGCTGCTGAGCCTGCGCTCCGCAACGGGAGAGGCTACAGCAGTGAGAGGCCCGCATACCGCAAAAAAAAAAAAAAAAAGAACTGAGGTCATTCTAGGAGCAACCTGTAAGTCCAGTGGTTTTCATTCTCTCATGGAATGGTTCCTCAAGCCAGAAACATGAAATCTTCCTAGACGTAGTTCCTTCTTTCCCTCCCAATGCTCATGATTAAAATCAGTCTCCAAGACACACCAGCTCTACCTGCAAAAATCTCTGCATGAGTCTAATTCCAATAGGATACCACGATATCTACACTACAGACTGAAAGGTTGGTTTAGCATGCGTGTCTGGGGGAAGCAAGGACAGATCTTGCTTACCCTTTATAAACTATCACAAGGGGAATTAATGTTTAGCATCATAGGTCTCTTACAATGTAAACACAGTGCAACAAAAATGGCTTAATAAACAGCCCCATGAACTGGTGTTACATCAGTCCTATCAAACTCAGCCATGACTGTTGGGACTTCCCTGGTGGTCCAGTGGTTAGGACTCAGTGCTTTCGCTGTCCTGGGCCCGGGTTCAAACCCTGGTCGGGAACTAAGATCCCACAAGCCGCGAGGTGTAGCCAAAAAAAAAAAAAAGTCAGCCATGATTGCAACAACTCCGAACACATACATGATCCCAAAAGAGATTAAAAGGGCTTAACGCAGTATCACTTAGGAAGACAGAGCTTGTGAGTGCATGTGGCAATTTTTCTGGTGCTTCCGATGTACTGTTTTAGAGTTTCATGGAAGCAAATGTCTTACATATGTAGAATGGTCCAGCTCTGCTCATTTCTTAGCAGCTAAGCCTGGTCGATCGATGATGGAATAAACGCTCTGGGGCCAGAGCTGGGACCCTCTCTTCACCAACTCACAGATGAATTCCACGTGAAACTTTACCACGCAATACAGTCTGCCATGTGATTTGAAGAAAGTTGCAGGTGGAAATGCTGGGTGTATTCAACCACACTCATTATCACCACTGATATAAAATACCAATCAATTAGACTAACGCTATTGGTCTTTCTTATTTCCTCGACACAGGAAAACTGGGAGAAAGGAAGTCCCTTAGGCTAATGCTCTTTGCTTTTTTATGTTGCTGCTTCTCGGTGTTTAGCATTTATTCCGAATGGATGCCAAAAACAATTGAGGGACCATTTTTAGAATCACCTGTGATCAGAACCTGAAAGAACAAAGTCCTAAAAATATTTTCATACTACTAATATGTTCTTTCCTTAAAATTCTAAGTTTAACATTTTTTTTACCTTTCTCCTTTCACTTCCACCTACCTCTTAAATATAAAAAGTGATGTACCACCTGCCATGCCTGACATTTGCACCGATGTGTGTTTGAAAATGTTTATGTTCAAATGTTGGTAACTAACGCACAGAGAGAAATTTATACAATGTGGTTCAATATGTTTTTATATGATCTTATTTCATAATTCACTTTAGCATCAATATTATCACATTCTGAAATTTTACAGTTTCATACACCAATATCACCTCATTCCTCCTTAAAATGTTATCCAATCAACTTTTTTTCCTAGCATTAAACAGGAAGTGCCCTTTATTGTTTTTCTCATGCACCTTCTTATTTCAGAAAAACTGAGCTAATTATCCATCCAACCACCAACCCACTCAACCAAAATGGAAATTAATATCGAAGTCTGGCTGAAGAAAAGACAAGGAATTGTAGGAAGACACTTCTTCACTGCATTTTTCTTTGCTTTTGGCAAATTATAAGATACTCTTAGTCTTAGCCCATCACCAGCTTTGGAAACTGTAAATGGGACTTACAGCAATGCACCTTTTCTAATCCCAAGAGCCACAGAGAAAGTAGCGTTCTCCATAGAGTGACCCTGAACTCTTAACCGTCAAGTTTATTAAACTTCAGCAAACTTGCAAGGCTCTTTCACATGGTGAAAAGACAAATGTGTAGCCCAGAATCTCTGTCTGGGATATATTTTCCCTGCCCTTTGCATTGCTATATTTTTGTCCTTCACCCATCACCATAAATTCCCCATCTTCATAGAGACCTTCCCTGGTCAGGCAATCTTAAGTATCCCCATCACTCACGTAAGTTACTCTCTCAGTTCTCAGTTCCCTCATCACGGCTCTTATCACAAGCTGATATGTGTTTTTCTTCAAATTTTCATCTTTAATTTAAGTATAGTTGATTTACAATGTGTTAGTTTCAGGGGTACAGCAAAGTGATTCAGTTACATATATGTATGTGTGTGTGTGTGTGTGTGTGTATACACTTTTTCATATTCTTTTCCATTATCGTTTATTATAAGATAGTGACTATAGTTCCCTGTGCTATAGAGTAGAACCTTGTTATTTACCCATTCTACATGTAATAGTTTGCATCTGCTAACCCCCAACTCCTAATTTATCCCTCCTTCACCCCCTTTCCCCTTTGGGAACAATAAGTTTGTTTTCTACGTCTGGGAATCTGTTCTGCTTTGTATTGGGTTGGCCAAAAAGTTCGTTTGGGTTCTTCTGTAAGATGTTATGGAAAAACCCAAAGGATCTTTTTGGCCAACCCAATAAATAAGTTCATTTGTGTCATATTTTAGATTCCACATGTAAGTGATGCCATATGATATTTGTCTTTGCTGACTTACTTCACTCAGTATGACAATCTCTAGGTCCATCCATGTGGCTGCAAATGGCATTATTTCGTTCTTTTTTATGGCTGAGTAGTATTCCATTGCATATATGTACCGCATCTTCTTTATCCATTCCTCTGCTGATGGACATTTAGGTTGCTTCCATGTCACAGCTCCTGTGAATAGTGCTGCTATGAACATTGGGGTGTACGTATCTTTTCAAATTATAATTTTTTTCTGCGTATATGTCCAGGAGTGGGATTGTTGGATCATATGGTAACTCTATTTTTAGTTTTTTAAGGAACCTCCATACTGTTCTCCATAGTGGCTGTACCAATTTAAATTCCTACCAACAGTGTAGAAGGGTTCCCCTTTCTCCACACCCTCTCCAGCATTTGTTATCTGTAGACTTTTTGATGGTGGCCATCCTGACTGGTGTGAGGTGATACCTCATTGTAGTTTTGATTTGTATCTCTCTAATGATTAGTGATGTTGAGCATCTTTTCATGTGCCTTTTGGCCATCTGTGTCTTCTTTGGAGAAATGTCTATTTAGGTCTTCTGCCCATTTTTGGATTGGGTTGGTTGGTTGGTTCAATAAGTGGAGGGGCTCCAAAAGGTTCGTTTAACCTGCTCCCATGCATCTGTGTTCTGTTATAAGGTACTTTGCTCCTGGTCCTTCTCCACTAACTTCTGATCTCTTGTGACTTCTAGCATCTCACTACTGAGTATGTCCATCCTTGCCATGTTGGTTGTGACGGGGGATGAAGGAAAAGGCTTGTTTCCATGACTACAAAGCACTGCAACTCTAACTACATTCTCATAACCAAGTATCATCCCCAATGTTCGCTCTGTTATCCAATGATCCCAGCCACTGAGACGAGGTTCACCATTTCCTAATTAATAACAAACTACAAGTACAGTACGGAGAACTTTTAAATTACACTGAAACCATTCAGGAGTGTTTTTCTATTGCTCCCTTAGAAATGGTTTGGGGGCAGCTGAACGAGGTAATTAAATGGTGGACATGCCCTTGTAAAGAAAATTGAGGTGTGCTCTGTTCTTTTATCCTGGTTGCAGGTACGATGCTAACCGTATGTGCACAGTAGCCAGAGAGTCTAGCTGTTAAAGCTGTTAGTCCCAGCCCTACTCTGAAGACTGCTGAGTCATTTCCTTGCCCTAATTTTCCATTTCCATGTCTATAAAATGTAGTCAATAAATAATCTCATTTTCTGGCCCTACTATGAAAATTCTGATAAGGTTGCCTTTCATTGTCTACTCAAAAGCCAACTAGCAGAGACACACGTCCTAACTTCCTTATTTAATCTAGCTCCACCTTAAGCCCTGCCAACCCCCATCCTTCCTTAATAATCACAAGAGTCCCTTATGACCACCTGACCCACTTTATAGTCCTGAGTCTACCTTTTCAAGTTCATTTCCCCACGACAGAACATGCAAGTCAGGACAGCAGGGAGCCATTGGAGCTAAGGCCAGCTCTGTCCTCAGTGTTGGGCACATAGTTGCAATTAAATAAACCCTTGTTTCATATGAGAATAAACATCCTAACACACTTAATCGTATCTGGCACATAGTAAACAGTCAATGTGAGTTGCATTTATGTGTCTAAAATACCAAGGAGACCACTGGCATCATTCTCTATGTCATCTTTGTCACACAAAGGGAAAAAGGAACTTATACTTATTGTAAAATTCACAGCTTCAAGGAATGCTTACCACAATTCTATGATGTCTTATTATCCCAGTTTTCCGGGGAGTTGCATTAATTCACCCAGGATCGCACAGGGGAGATTTCAAACAAGATCCATCTGACTCAAATGTACTCTTTCCTCAGGGTGAACAGGCTCTCTGCTCTAGGCCATCTTCTCTACAATGAGTTGGGTGAAGCAGATATATCCCCACGTCATCTTGAGGAGCTATCTACTTATTTAGGAGGGGAGATGATGCAAATGTATGAAAAATAGAGTATGAGTCCTGTGAACGTGAAAATATTTGAGTTTTAGGTCCAAGCAAATGTCAGTTCCATACAGTTCAATCTCATGTGTACCAAGAAGGAAGTCTTATGTTTCAAGTGAGTGGTCCTGACATTCAGAATCCAAGTCAGAGATTCTTCATCTTTTCTGGGTCACAGACTTTTTTGAGGAGACATTCCTTTCAAGGGAAAATACATTCTCACTTACTGAAGTGCCATAAGTGTTATGGGGGGGGCTTCTTAGGCCCCCTGGGGATCCATGGGGCTTAGCTGACAACATCTAGTTCCAAGGATGCAAAATTATCTTCGGTGTGACTGAAAGGTGATATATAAAAGGTTCACGGTGTCAGACTTTTAGGACTAAGTGGAAATTTCAAACCTAAATGAACACATTAAGAGGTACAAACTACCAGATGTAAAACAAATAAGTCACGGGGATGTAACATACAGCACAGGGAATATGGTCAATAATATTCTAAGAACTTTGTATGGTGTGTAATCTATAAAAAATATCAAATTACTGTGTTGTACACCTGAAACTACCATCATATTGTAATTCAACTATACTTTAATAAAAATAAATAAATAAAAGTAGCACATCTTTCTTTTCTGATCTAAATGTCTTCTCAAGGGGTCGGCGTGTTTACTGATAGCCATTCAGGCCATAGAGAATAAAAGCAAACTCTCTATTATTTGGAAGGAATATATTTAGCCTGGAAATTCTCCCTAGGAAAATAACAACCATGGTGCCTTTCTTTAGAAAACAAATTGACCTAGTTGATACAAGATTATAGTATTTAATGTCATACTGAAGCCTTGATAAACAATTGTCCGAGCGTTTCAAATCTCACAGACAGAAAAAGTGACTGTGCAGTAGACGGACAGATGGGAAGATCTTGGGCAAGGATTTCAGACCAGAGGCTTGTCCATAATACTTCCCTCCCCGGCTACCAACTACTCGTTTGTCTATAGGTAGGATCCACATCTTTATGATAAGGTTTAGACTACAGGATCTTTAGAGATGATTGGAAATCACAGTCTACAGTCAGGGGTGCAGAGATTTGCATCACTTTTAAGATAATCAACTCATAAGAAGCCTGTTACACAGTTGGTGGGAATGTTAAGTTGGTGCAGCCACTGTGGAGAACAGTATGGAGGTTCCTTCCAAAACTAAGAATAGAACTACCACATGATCCAGCAATCCCACTCCTGGGCATGTATCTGGAGAAGACCATAATTTGAAAAGATACATGCACCCCTATCTTCACAGCAGCTCTACTTACAAGAGCCAAGATGTGGAAGCAACCAAAATGTCCATCGACAGATGAATGGATAAAGAAGATGTGGTACATATATACACTGGAATATTACTCAGCCATTAAAAAGAATGAAATAATGCCATTTGCAGCAACATGGATGGACCTAGAGATGACCATACTAAGTGAAGTAAGTCAGACAGAGAAAGACAAATACCATATGATATCAGTTGTATGTGGAATCTAAAATATGATACAAATAAGGTTATATACAACAGAGAAACAGACCCACAAAACATAGAAAACAAACATGGTTACCGAAGGGAAAGTGAGGGAAAGAGATAAATTAGGAGTTTGGGATTAACAGATCACACTACTATTTATAAAAGAGCTAAGCAACAAAGACCTTCTGTATAGCACAGGGAACTATACTCAATATTTTGTAATAACCTATAAGGGAAGAGAGTCTGAAAAAAATAGCTATTTATGTACGAATAACTGAATCACTCTGCTGTACACCTGAAACTAACACAACATTGTAAATCAATTATAGTTCAATTTAAAAAAAAGAAGGCAGATAAAAGGTGGTCAAAAAAAAAAAAAAAAAAGGATATATGTAAGAGTCACCACCAAAGCAAAAAGTCACCTGACATTACAGTATGAAATAACAGAAAGTTGTGAATGTAACAGTAATTCTCTTTACCCAATGCCTACATGCACACTTTCACAAGCAACATGTATGTTGTCTGCAATTATTTTCCTTTTTGCTAGGTTATATTTGTTCTGATGGCCTTTACTCAAATGCAATTAGGTGTCTGTTCAGTCCAATAAAAACATTTAGCTTGCTAAAAAAAAGTCATCTGATAAAGTAAAAAAAAAAAAACAGACTGCCACCAATTAATATGGTAAATATACTCTGCATTTAGACTGTTAGAATACAACTTTTTAATTTTTATTTTATGTATTGGGTTGGCCAAAACCCAAATGAACATTTTGGCCAACCCAATACCATTCTACTTAAACAGTGTGGTTATCAGGTTTTCTTTGCTAACAGAAACAAAATACAAGGTGGGCAGAGCAGCAAACAAGACAGCTGGTCTACCTCATGGTGGAGAGGTGGCTAATGCTACCTCCAAACTCCGTGGACCACTTGATACTGTTCCCTGTGGGGAAAGGTTCCAGAATCACTCCAGGTTGGTAAAGTCCAGGCATCAGGGTGAGAAGGTGTGTCTGGGCAAGACCTTCCTCCCAGTCAGCTGGTCTGCTGGACAGTGTGGTCCCGACAAGAGGAAAGGATTTGCTGCCCTGGGGAAGGAGGCTGAGAAACATGCCAGAGGCAAACCACTCAATGAAAAGCACAATGTCAAGGGCACAAAAGGACAGCGGGTCTGGAAGGCATGACGCCATCTCCTTAGAGCAAATAGTTTCCTTTCATTATTAACTCCACCTCCTGCCCATGTTCTAGAAACCAGAAACCCAAAACCTGGAACAAATCTCAAGAGAAATCAAATGCGATGTGATGCAAGAGAAACGAGGAAATGTTACTTTCCAACATTTGGACTGTGCTCCCAACAGGCATTATTCTTATTGAAGACTGAGAAGAAAAACCACGAGACCCCCTACGTTTCTTCACCTCTGCTATGATGCGTAAAGGCTTGCACGATTCATGTCTCATGCTCTTATTAAATTCTCAACACTTCACACAAATACATATTTTAATAATTCACTGAATAAGTTTCCAAACTAACTCCACACACACACACACACACACACACACCCTCTTTTTTGACCTGAACTCACCCGAGGGGATCCTATGGATCTAATACTCTGTAATTTGGCAAAAAAATGATCTCTCTCAGGCATTTGTCAATCCAGATATTACTTGCTAAGAAATATTTAAGATAAATGAGTTAAGCATCAGAAACACAAAGATACATCAAAACACACACACACACACACACACACACACACACACATATACACACACAAAACCCCTTTATCTGTCTCCAGAAGAAAAAAAATTCTCTCTCTCTCTCTCCTGCCTCTCTCTCCTTCCCTCTCCCTCCCTCCCTCTTCTCTCTCCAAAAAAAGAAAAAAAATGAACAGGAAAAAACCTTTTTACTGGATTTAATAAATGACTGGGAGCTTCCCAGATGGAGAGTGGGGTGAGGACATCTGAGTAAAGCTCATCCGAAGGAAGGCTGGGGGCGTACGGGAGAGCAGGGTGTGCTCAGGGGCCTGTGAGCTGTGTGCTCCAAAGCACAAGATCACAGGGTAGATGGGAGAAAGTGGAGGGAACCCAACTGGAAATGGGAGACACGGGCATATCTTAAAGCTCCTTCTGTCTTGTGCAGGGTTCTCCCAGGTGGTAAACAGGGAGCCACTGGAGAGATTCAGTCATGATTTGCCTCCAATTAAGAAATGAAGTCATCAGCTCTGAGAAGCTGGAAGATGCTCATGATGGGGGCATGGAGGATGGACTGGAGGGGCAGCGGTGACAAATTAAGAAGCCACCCAGCTGAGATAATGCAAACTAGAAGAACAGCAGTCCCCGTGGGCATTGAGCAGGGAGCACGTATTCAGGGATCTTTCCCAGGGTAGAAATGATGGGATAGCGAAGGCCATTTACATGAGAAGTAAAACACAACTGAGTTCATATCTTGGACATGTTGATAGATTGGGTACCAATGACCAACCTGAGGGTGCAGAGAGGAATAGGTTTTAGGAGAAAATAATCTGTCAACATATGGACATGTTGAGTTTGGAGGGTCTATGGAACCTTCCAAGAGAGGCTTCTAAGAGCATTGAAGGATGCAAACACTGGAAATGAAGTTGGTAGTCTGGGCTGCAAATAGAGACAAGAATCGTTCACACAGAGGTGGCAGCTGAAGCTATGTGGATGGAAGGAATCACTCAGAGATGAAAGATCAAGAGGAGAATGGAGACAAGAACAGAATCTGGGCGAGGCCAATATTTACGCATAAAATCAGAAGAAAGTGAAGGACCTCTCAAAATTGTGGAAGAGAAACAGAAGCAGACTGACAGGCATAGAGAACAGACTTGTGCTTACCAAGGGGGAGGAGGGGTTAGGAGGGAAGGATTGGGAGTTTGGGATTAGCAGATGCAAACTAGTATATATAGGATGGATAGACAAGGTCCTACCGTAGAGCACAGGGAACTATATTCAATATCCTGTGATAAACCTCAGTGGAAAAGAATATAAAAAAGAATATATACACGCATAACTGAGTCATTCTGCTGTAGAGCAGAAATTAACATAGCACTGTAAATCAACTATAATTCAATAAAATACGTTAAAAAAAAGAATTGCGGAATAGAACCAGAACATAGCGATACTATGAAAACCAAGGAGGGAAGACAGGGCAAAAGTGACAAGTGCCCATAAAAATGAGATTTTTAAGACCATGACTAAGGAGTTGTCACAGGGTTTGGCAGTGTAAACTTTCCTGGTCATGCTGCAATGAGATTATTTAGCATGAGATGGGGGAGGGGAGCCAGTTTGGAGGAACTGGAAGAATGAAGTGAAAATTGTGATTTCAAAGAATATGACTATTAATGGAAGGAGAAAGATATGTCATCATGTAAAATGGTGCAGCCACTATGGGAAACAGTATGGAAGTTCATCAAAAAACTGAAAAGAGAGCTACTATGTGATCCAGCAATTCCACTTCTGGCATTTGTCCAAAGAAAATGAAAACACTAATTCGGAAGGATATCTGCACCCCTATATTCACTGCAGCACTATTTACAATAGCCAGGACATGGAAGCAACCTAAATGTCCATCCACAGAGAAATGGATAAAGAAGATGTGGTATATATATGCAGTGGAATACTACTCACCCATAAAAAAGAATGAAATCATGCCATTTGCAGCAACATAGATGGACCTAGAGATGGCCATACTGAGTAAGTCAGAAAGAGAAAGACAAATACCATATGATATCACTCATATATGGAATCTAATTTGAAAAATGATACAAATGAACTTATTTACAAAAGTGAAACAGACTCACAGATCTCAAAATCAAATTTATGGTTACCAAAGGGGAAACATGTGGGGAAGTGATAAACTGAGAGATTGGGATTGACACACACACACACTACCATATATAAAACAGATAACCAATAAGAACCTACCGTAGAGCACAGGCAACTCTACTCGGTACTCTGTAACGACCTTTATGGGAAAAGAATCTAAAAAAGAGTGGATATACGTGTATGTATAACTGAGTCATTTGCTGTACACCTGAAACGAACACAACATTGCAAGTCAACGATACGCCAATAAAAATTTAAAAAAAAAAGAAGTCGGAGTAGAACTTGGACTTCAGAGATGATCTCCAGGGTGATGATAAAGAGAGCTCAATGTTGGGGAAGGGGTTAGGAACAGAAAGGGGAGAAGTCTGAGGAATGATAACGTCCTAATGAGGATGTGGGAGATGGCTGAAATCTTCCAAACAGAGATCAAGAAGCTTATATGTGTCCATCCTTTCTAGTTTCTTTGAGTCAATGTTGATTTCAGAGACAGAAAACCAATGTTTCAACATTCCTATTACGGACTTCCCTGGTGGTTCAGTGGTTAAGACTCCGCGCTCCCAACGCAGGAGGCCTGGGTTTGATCCCTGGTTAAGGGGACTAGATCCCGCCTGCCACAACTAAAGATGCTGCAGGCTGCAACTAAGACCTGGTGCAGCCAAATAAATAAATAAATATTTAAAAAAAAAAACCATCCCTGTTAAAGGACAGAGGGACCCTCATCCTTTAGTTGTATGATGAAAGCACCCTTGCTCCAACTATTTATGTTATAGGCGGAGTTTCGGGCATTTATTGTTATCTGAGGTTCCCCTAGCCAGAGTTCACACTGCATTATTCCAAGTCTGGACAGAGACTCTGTTAACACAGGCTCGGGGAGTGCTTCCCAACATTTTCAATACCGTCTCTGAAGATGCTCCTAGTTTGCTGGACCACTGAAGCACATGGCGCCTGGCACAGAGCAGGGCCTGAAACATGCTCTGGTTGATGATGTGGATCAAGGCAGAATTCAGAAAGCTAGCGATGCTGATTTACGGTGCCCTTTCTCAGGGGTGACGGACAGCTCAGGACCACTCTTTTTTAAAGGATCTGAGCCAGGCAAAGGGCAGGGTCAAGGAGCAGCCCACACACTGCAAGGTTAACCTGGAAGAGGGTGAGGGTAGCCTGGGGGGTTTTAGAAGACCCAAGCACTCGGCTTGGGCGTGCTCTGCCATTTCTTAGCTCCAGTGTCTTTATTTTTTTTAACTTTTTACTTTATAGTGGAGTAGAGTTGATTAACAATGTTGTGTTAGTTTCAGGTGTGCAGCAAAGTGATTCAGTTATACATAGACATGTATCTATCCTTTCCCTTTTAGTTGTCTGGGTTGTTACATGGGTTCCTGGATGTGACACACGGGCTATTTCACAGCAGCGCTGTAAAAAGCAAGCCAGGAAACTCACAAAAGGACTAAAAAATTTTAACTAGTATTGTTACCACCTCTATTACTATTACTTGCTGGAGGGTGGAGTACGTTTCCATAAAGCTCAGAGGGAATCTGTCCAACAGACTGGATGCTGCTGGAATTATGAGAAGCATGCAGATGTGCGTCAACTCCCTAGGTCTGGGAAAGACAAACTGATGTAGAAGTTAGAGTGGCTTGGGGAGGCCAGGGAAATAAGGTTTAGGGAAGAAAGAAAATGTTTTCATGTGTAATGGCTGCTTTCAGGATATGAAATATCATTTTTGAAAGCTAAGATGTTATAAATTATGTAGTACATTGCTCATTTCTCCAAGGACTGAGCCAAAAGAAGCAATGAATAATAGGAAACATTATAATAAAACAGAACTACGTGCAAGCCATAGGGTCCCCTGAGTTGATTCCCCTGAAACGACGAACCACAGGAAAACTTCTGGGAACTTCTGAGATCCCTTGCCCAAATCTCAAAATCAGAGTGATGGATACAATCCATCAATCTTTCTCCGTACTGTTAAGGGGTTGGTCTCCTTTATTGCAATGTATGGCTTCCCTCACGCACAGAAACTTTGACTAAATTGATCTGGGCAGGTATTATCCCATCAGCTGTGTCCAAATCCTAACCTGTGTTATTCTTCTCTGACCTATTAAAATACCTGCTCTGTCCATGGGTTCTCACACACACATAGATCTGCAGAGCTTTCAGTATGATCTTAAAAATATTCACATTTATTGTGAAGAATTCAAAAAGTGCATAGGCGTAGGAATAGTTACAGTTTTCACTTTCTCTGCCAATCTCTACCTCTCCCCAGTGCAGAATACCTTACTCCACTTCATAGAGGTAAAAACCGTTAAGGCGTTTCTGGGCTTTTTTCTAGGCAGTGACATGCACAAACATATTCATGCATGGAACATTTTAAATATGTATGTGTACCTACATGCACGTGCATGAATTTGTATATACGTACATACACAAGTAACTCTCTATGCACATACAGATTTCAGAGGTTTATATGAATATTATGTATCTTCATATTTTGCTTCATTTCTTCCCTTTCAAGTGAAAACTAGTTTATAAGTGTACACAGTAATTCATTTACTCATTCCCTGATTGAGAGAAATTTCAGTCTCAATAGACACTGAGGTCCATGCATGCTACAGACTGAATATTTGTGTCCCCTCAAAATTCGTATGTTGAAATCTAATCCCCAGGGTGATGGTATTTGGAGGTGAGGTTTTTGGAAGGTCATCAGGTCATGAGGGAGGAGCCCCCATGAATGGAATTAGTGCCCTTAAAAAAGAGATCCCAGAGAGCCCCCTCACCCCCTCCACCATGTGAGGACACAGTGAGAAAATGGTCTCTGTGAACCAGGAATCAGGTTCTGACCATATACCAGATCTGTTGGCACCTTGATCTTGGACTTCCAGCCTCCAGAACTGTGAGACATAAATGTCTGTTGTTTATAAACCCCCCAGTCTGTGGTATTTTTGTTACAGCAGCTCAAATGAATGAAGACAGTGAATCTTTGCACTTAATTATATAGGATAGATTCCTGGGAGAGAACTGCTGGAGAGAAAAGTAATCTCTTTTTAAATTTTAATATATAATACCCAATTTCCTTCAAAGTTCTCCATCAGTCCATCCACCCAACTACCAAAGTGTGAGAATGCTCATTTGACCACGCCCACAGATAAATGAATTTAGCTTTGCCATTAAGCTAGGCAAAAGTATACCAGCATAAAGTAAAATAAAACAAAATTGATTTGCCTTTTTCTTTAAATATGAATGGGTTCGGGCATTTCTACTGACGAGTTTTAAGACGTTTTACCTCTTCAACTATGAGCTTCCTAATAGCTCTGACAGAGTCACTCGCAAGCTATTCCTCTATGTATTTTTGGTGCTATTTAATTTCCTGCTTTTATTCTCAACTTGCTGTTCTTATCTACACACAACTTCCATACCTTCCCGGTAGCATTTCTCTGTCTACAATTCACAGTGGGGCAGGTATTTCGCACAAGCCAAAATTTGCAAATCCAGGAGGGGGAAAGGTGAAAGATGGCCAAAAATGCCAGCTAAAGCAGTTTCGTTTTCTATGTGACATTTGTCATTGCTCCACGCATGGAACGTTTTAAATTGCACATCCGACATTTTTAACAATGGCAGCAAATGCCAAGAGGAAATGTTACTGTCTTCACTTTGTATCCTGACGCCCCTGCAGATGCCATTTTTCACGGTCCACGGCTAGAGTTTACGATAAGACCATCAAGGTGCCTGAAACTAGCCATCAATATGTGAACAGTTTTCCATCAAGGGGAACGGGAGGCACACGTATGGCACCGTGTCGGGGAGCGTGCCTGCCTTCCCCTGCTTTTATTCAGGAACGGTGCTGCATGATACCACACAACTTGATCCGTGATAAAAAGGAAATCAGCTCCCAATATGGTGTTACGTAGTATAAGCCAAGCAAATCCCTCTATCACCATTTTAAGAACAGAACTATTTTATGCTATTAGGTGACTAAAGAGGGCTTGTGGAAGTCTTTCATCAATGACCCTTAGGGATTTAAAACTGCAAAGGAAAAAATAATCTTCCACTTTCTCCATCCAAGCACCAAAGCTACTATTTTATATGTAGCTTTTTAACCAAAGTAATGATAGATGCTGTTGAGTTTTGAAAATGTTTGATGATAATATAAAAATATATAGATATTGAATATAATGCCAGGTTCACATAGATAATGATTTTAAATTAACGAACACATCTCTTTACAAACAATGGGACAACAATTCACGTCATACAATGAAGAAAAGGAATACGTCTGGTCATTTACATTTGGGTACACTTAACAGGGAAAGAAAAATAATTTAACTGTAAAAATTGTTGTGATTTAAGAATTAATGACCTAAAATGAAGCGTTAAGAAGTGCCTCTCAATTACTTGAACTACATTGTTTTAAGGAGAATAGATTTCTAGTTATATGGACTTGGTATTAAAGTAATTTAACGATACTGTGTAATAATCTAAATGGGAAAAGAATTTGAAAAAGAATAGATACATGTATATGTATAACTGAATCACTTTGCTGTACACCTGAAACTAATACAACATTGTTAATCAACTATACTCCAATATAAAATAAAAATTAAAAAAAAAAGATAAAATAAAAAGCCCTATCTGAGTATAAAATAAATAATCTATTTTTTTGAAATATTGAAAAAAATCAACTAACATGGACATGCATTCTAAACTGTGAATTTTCATGTGAAATTAAGGAAAACACAACTATTTAAAAATTTTTAAGTTTTCTAGGAAAACACACCTTGACAATCATTTTTTTTCCAAAATGTTTATCCATTATTTCTTTCATGTATTTTAACTTTCAGTTCATGAAGCTAAAGCATCAGTGTAGGCACTGAGATTTTGTTTTGTTATAAACTGACCATGAAATGCAACCATTTTTTTTTTTTTTTTTTGCGGTACGCGGGCCTCTCACTGTTGTGGCCTCTCCCGTTGCGGAGCACAGGCTCCGGACGCGCAGGCGCAGCGGCCATGGCTCACGGGCCCAGCCGCTCCGCGGCACGTGGGATCTTCCCAGACCGGGGCACGAACCCGTGTCCCCTGCATCGGCAGGCGGACTCTCAACCACTGCGCCACCAGGGAAGCCCCTGAAATGCAACCATCTTGATGATGACAACAATTATGGCAACGTCAAGAATCCCAGGGATGGAAATTCTCAAAGATGATCATTATTCAGCATAAAGAAATAAGCCATTCTTTTGGTAACTGGCAGGACAGGACCCTAAGATCTGTTTTGATGCTTCTTAGTAGCCAATCAAGTTAAAGGTTTAAATTACTGCTTTCCAGAAGAAATAAACTAAAGAGATATCACCTTACAGAAGTAAACCATGTACAGCATGTATCAAGTAATGCCACAGATCCTTCAAATTAACAGGAGCATCTGTCATGACACCCGTAAAAGTCCAGGAAACATGAATTTTACATCTAAAATGTTTCACCTATCTTCATTTCCTCATGTATCAGAGGAAGAAGGTCAGCACCTTATATGACATGAAAGGGCAGCACCATCTTGCCCAAACCTACTTTCCCATTGGGGATCCACCATCCTCCCACTGCCCAGAACTATGTACCACCCTGGGTTTGCTCATGCCCAGCATGGGAACTTCACCCCGTTTATTTGTTTGCACTCTGTTCTTTCCACTGAACCCTTCTTTCACTGGCTCATCAAAACCTGATTCAGCCATCAAATCTTAGAAGATAACGTACGGAGCCTCCTGTCTGTCTCCACAACTCTTGTTACATGGATTCACACACGACGTATAATGCAACATCTCATTCACAAGACGATCTCAGCCTCAGAACTGTCTTGATCTGTCTTATGACCAAACTCTCTGCCCTACACCACGCCTGGTACCTAGAATGCGATGCATACACGTCTGTTGCCTTGGCTTTGTTTTATCACAGAAGTTAGATGTGAGATTAAAGGAAAATAAAACTACCAACAATCTTTCGGTTATGATCAAAATGCCTTGCTTATACAGGGAAGAAGTAAATAAACCATTTCCTCCAAAAGTATAATTGAGGGAACTTCTCCTTTTGAAATGTTCACCGGGTGACAATGATTATGTCACATGGCATCGGGGTTCATCCTATCTGAGACAGTGATGTAACCCATGGCAACGCCATGCACACATCACGGGGCATTAGTGATGGAGACGGACAGCTGTTTGGCTTTACCATCCAACCAGGCCAGGGGATCACTCCGCTCACCATGAAAAATGTGCTGTATCTCCTTTATCCTAGTTCCAATATCACATTTTCAAAGCTTGCATTGAGTTCTTTTGGTTGTATCCTCACAAATACAGTGGCAAACCAGTAAAATTTGTACAACCCAAAACATGCATGTTTCTGTACTATGTTTTATGATTTTCTATTAACTGTTACCCCCTTAGGTATCCTATTTTAAATTATTATTTATCATTTATATTATTATGTGACATTTATATATTATACAGTTATATTATTTGTTATACATACTATGCTTACTGTTGATATTATCCTACTTAAAATACTACTACTGAGTAATATTTTGCAATGAGAGGACGTCTGTCATGATGGAAAAGGTTTTCAACATCGTATGATCATCAAAGTTTGCCAAGGTCCCTAAATCATTAGCACTTCCCTGATTTTCCTTTCAAATACGTATCATTCCTATGAGCATTTATTACAGAAGATTTTCATAATATATATTTATTTCTTTATTTGTCATATATACATTAACTATTATTGATGTTACCATATTTAAATCATTATTCCTTCAGTAATATATTGCACCAAGCATGACTCTGAGAGGGCGCTTGCCCTAAGGCAATAGGTTCTGAAATCATAAAACATGAGGTTGCATGCAGTAGATAACAATGCTTTTTCTAAATTTATTTTTTTAAATTGAAGTACAGTTGATTTACAATGTTTTAATTTCTGGTGTACAGCAAATGATTCATAGATATATTTTTTTTCTTTTTCATATTCTTTTCCCTTGTGGTTTATCACAGGATATTGAATATAGTTCCCTGTGCTCTACAGTAGGGCCTTGCTGTTCATCTATTTTATATGTAGTAGTGTGCATTTGCTAATTCCAAATTCCTAGTTTATCCCTCCCTCACCCCTCTTCACCTTTGGTAACCATAAGTTTGTTTTCTATGCCTGTGAGTCTGTTTCCGTTTCAAAAATAAGTTCATTTGTGTCGTATTTTAGATTCCACATACAAGAGGTATCATATGGTATTTGTCTTTCTCTGTCTGACTTACTTCACTTAGTACTGATAATCTCTAGGTCCATCCATGTTGCTGCAAATGGCATTGTTTCATTCTTTTTTTTATGACTGAGTAGAATTCCACTGCATAAATGAACCACATCTTCTTTATCCATTCCTCTGTCGATGGACACTTAGGTTGCTTCCATGTCCTGGCTATTGTAAATAGTGCTGCTATGAACATAGGGGGTGCATGTATCTTTTCCAGTTATAGTTTTCTTCAGATATTTGCTCAGAAGTGGGATTGCTGGATCATTTGGTAGCTCTATCTTTAGTTTTTTGAGCAACTTTCATACTGTTCTCCACAGTGGCTGCACAAATTCACGTTCCCACCAACAGTGCAGGAAGGTTCCCTTTTCTCCACACCCTCTCCAGCACTTATTATTTGTAGACTTTTTGATGATGGCCGTTCTGACTGGTGTGAGGTGATGCCTCATGGTGGTTTTGATTTGCATTTCTCTGATAATTAGCGATGTTGAGCATCTTTTCGTGTGTCTGTTGGCCAGCTGTGTGTCTTCTTTGGAGAAATGTCTATTTAGGTCTTCTGGCTATTTTTTTGACTGAGTGGTTTGTTTTTTGATATTGAGCTGCATGAGCTCTTTGTATATTTTAGAAATTAATCCCTTGTTGGTCTCATCTCTCCCAGTCTGTAGCTTGTCTTTTCATTTTGTTGATGGTGTCCTTTGCAGTGCAAAAGCTTGTAAATTTGATTAGGTCCCATTTGTTTATTTTCGCTTTTATTTCTATTGCCTTGGGAGACTGACCTAAGAAAACATTGGTACGATTTAAGGACAATGCTCTTTAAATCTCAGTTCAGATAGGAATTTAGAAAAGGAACACTTTTGATGTGAACCTCTACTTGTGTCTGTTGTAATCGTCCAATGTTTTTTTCCATCTGAGTTTCCCGTGCTAGGAGGTGGTCTAGACAGAAACAAAGGGGAGGTTCAACCTAACTTTCCATTCCCTTTCCCAAAGTCTAAGTAAGTCATTAACACCTCTCAGATTTCCTTCCAAAAGGTCTCTTAAATGACTCCATCCGCTTCCCTTCTTGGCCGTTCTGGTCCAGGTGAGCAGCTCCTCTATGCACTAAGGTCATCTCTCCTGGAGACACGAAGCTGGAACATGTTCTAACCTAATTTTGGTTTATACTTTGTCAATATTTCTAATAATCTTAGGGTTGAGCTAAACTTTTAGTGTTCGGTCTTCCCATATTCCACTGTTACTATAAAAATCAATAGATAGGTAGGTAGATAGATAAATAGGCAGATAGATTCCACTATTAATATCGATTATATACTCCACCATTAATATATTTAGAGAAAAGCTAATTAAAATTATTTTCATCTTAAGAAGTCCAAGAAGCTACCAGAAATAATAGAGTATAAGGTCAGCATCACATACCTGAGATGGAAAAATCAGTGAACAATTATAATGCCATATCTTTACTGTCCTATTTACTTTTGCCCATGTTTTTTCTCTTATCACAGCCTCATTTTAAGAGATGTAAAAGTAGTTAATATAATTAGATTAAGGTGCATGCTCATTCCCATAAAACACCAAGTTTATGCTGCTATATGAGGGGATATAAAAATAGCAATACAATTTCCTCTTTTTTCCATCAGTGGTGGAAGTAAGATTTTAAGATTCAATCAAAGAGCATCTCTAGAAACTGTAAAAATACCAACATCTTATAGTCTTACAACTTTAAAGTGAGTGAAATATCTACAGCAGGATGTTTACAACATATGGTATATTTTAGAGCAGGGGCTATCAAACAGGGATGAGTTCGCCCCACGGGGGATATCTGACAATATGTGGAGACGTTATTGGTTTTCATAACTTAAGGTGGGGGTACTATGGGGATCTGGTGGTAGAAGGCAGGGACGGTGCTAAACATCTTACGATGCACAAGTAGCCCCTCCCCCCATACTAAAGAACTAGCCAGGGTAAAATGTCAGTAGTGCCAAGGCTGAGAAATCTAGTATTACAGGGAGGAGGTGGAGGGAGGGAGGGAGGGAAAGGAAGGAAGGAAGGAAGGAAGTGGGGAAGGAGGGAGGGAAAAAGGAGGGAAGGAAGGAAGGGAAGGAAGGAAGGAAGGAGGGAGGGAGGGAGGGAGGGAGGGAAGGAAGGAAGGAAGGAGGGAAGGGGGGAAGGAAGGAAGGAAGGAAAGAGGGAAGGAAGGAAGGAAGTGGGGAAGGAGGGAGGGAGGGAAGGAAGGAACAGATGGAGAGAGGATGGGGAAATGGAGGGAGAGAAGAAGAGGACAAACAACTTGGAATTATGATAGTCTAATATGTGTAAAAAACAGATCATTTATTCCTAAAAGTAACACTGAAAACCAGAAATTTTCATCTCCATTTTACTGTGAGGACATTAATACCTTGTGAGATCAATGACTTGCCCCAAGTGTTGCCGGTTCCAAGATTCTCCTACCTCAAGACATTCTATTTACATAAAGTCAAGAATGAGAGTCAGTGACTTGACATCCTCACTGCTGTAAGACTCGTTCTTATGTCTCTTGTCTGTATGTGCCAAAACACAGAACCCTCACAAAAACAATACACGTTTTCATATATGGGCACAAAAATCTGGTTTCTAAAAATGCCCCTTCTTTGCAGGGTATTAAAGGAGATGCTGCTGACGGTGGAATATCTGCTCCTAGAACTTAGGCATTATGCAAAATCAATACTGGGTGAGTTTTATCCATACACACAAAAATGGAATTACCCTTTTAATGCTATTTTTCTTCTCAACCTCCTATTTGAGATTAATATTCATCATTACAACATGGAGCTCTGTTCCTGCCAACTGCTTATTACCACAAAATCCCTTTTCATGAAACGTATCCTCTTATGGACCTGTATTACAGGGTAAGAGACAGTCCAATTCTGTTCGGAAAAAAATAAGTGGCTCATAGGGTAAGAGCTTATGAGAACTGGTTTTCACACCTGGCTAGGATAAACATCATCATTTCTCCCTCCCTCCCTTTCTTCCTTCCCTCCCTCTCTCCCTCTCTCTCTACGTCTTTCTCTTTCTTTCTTGATATGGTGAAACTTTCTGAAATGAAAAGCTTCCACTTACATCATCAGTGGATAAAGCAACCTTCCAAGAGAACCTCCCTCTGCAGAACAGCTGCACCTGGGTAAGACACGTTCTTAGTGAATTTCCAGGCTTTCTCACACAAGGGAAATATCCAAAGTTGATCTCCCTGGCATATGCTGCCCCAACAGCATGGGCTAAAGAATACGTGAGTGTCCTGAATAATGAGAAAACTGGAAAGGGGGATTTGCCATGAGAGAGCATGTCCATGGTTGCACTGACATCAGGGCATGGGAGCAGGCTCCTGAGGGTAGTCAAGTCAGTAAGACGGGAGGCGGGGGGTGCGTTCTAGCAAGGTGGAGAAGCTGGATCCCCAAACAGGCTCACATCTCACCCTCGAGCTCCCATCAGAAGGACTAGCAAACCTGTCTGGGGAAAGAATCACCAATGGAGTCCTGCAAGTTCCCATACATTAAGAGCAAACAAACATGAACTCACAGTCAGAGATCAGTGAGCACAAGAGCACTGAGACTTTTAAAGTACCGTATATAAACCATCAACAGCTATGCAGGAAATGTTTAAGGCAATAAAGGATGGAATGTAAGAAGATAAGCGAGATGTAGGAAATTACTGGGAAAGACAATGTTTGAAAAACGACTACGTGGAAATGAAACAAGGGGAAACTACAACTGTTGAAATAAACACCAATCCATGGACTAGTCAAAGAGAAGATCAGACACAGAAGAAAAGAGAATAAATGGAAGATAAATCTGAGAAAATTTTACAAAACACAGCAGAGATATGGAAATTAACAATGTGAAAGTGAAATTAGGGGACACGTGTGAAAGTGAGAATGTGTATGATATATGAGGTTCCAGAGTGAGAAAATAGAAAGAACGGAGAAGAGACATTATTTCAACATTCCTTCAACGCCTAGGTGAGTATTTAGAAAGTTCTGGCTTTATATATATGTGTGTATGTATATATATACACACGTATATACATATATATGTGTATTATTATTTTATATATATATATAAAATACACACCTGTGTGCATTTAATAACTTGAATAAGTTGAACTATGTTTCCCAAAGTAGATACTTCCTATTATTCATTTATACATACACATCCCAGCACTGAAAGGGGTGACCTTAGTGTGTTTTATAGTTCACAAATAACAGAAATACCCTATTGAGAAGATAAAGCCAATAATGAAAGAATAAAATACTTTTTTTATGACCATCCATTTTTTCACCCTAGTCGTAAATAAACATCAAACACGTTCCAATGTTCTTACTTGAAAGTTACCAAAGTTTACAATTCTAGTTCTAATCAATATTCTACTGACTGTGTGCCATACAAAGTGATTTAAGGCATGGTCTCAGTCACTGTCAGCATAACCCTCAGAGAAGGCAGGACTCTCTTCTCATTTTACAAATACCACAACTGAGACACCAACAGGTTAAACAGGTTTTTCTAGAGTCACATAACATGTAAGTTTTGCTACAGAATATTTTATTTTTATCATCGCTCTACCTCAAAGCGTTAGAAATGAAGTAGGGTATCTAAGGGAAGAGAGTTCAAAAGTCACTGCCGAATTTCGGACAGCTTTATCTCAAAGCTGTAGGGACCCATTGCTGCTTCCACCAGACCTAAAATTAGAATGACCCCATATACCCAAGTTTGTTTGGGATGGAGGCACTCCCCGCGTCACAGGGCTTTCAGTGTTAAAGATGGGAAAGTCTTACACAAACCATGATAAGTAAGTCATCCTCCTGGAGATTTCCATCGTAGGATGGAGGAGATGCTACAGGGTATGCGTTTCATCTCAAATATGCCTGATAATGGGTGAAGCAAATATCCTGTAGGACGTTTACAAAGAAGATCCCAGGGAATCGATCTCAGGATTAAATAGCTTAAGTCATTAAGTCATTTCTCTCTGTGGTCAGGGACTTGAAGACATAAATTTGGTAAGGGGTCAAAAGGCAGTCTCACAGTGGAAATGGAAATCAGTACAACCTCTGTGGATACAAATTTGGCAATATCTACACAGATTTAAAATGCCGTTCCAGGTCTAGGATTTTCCCACAAAAATACATAAATACTCCTGGGTTCACTGTCATGGTTTGTGATAACAAGAAAAGTTAGTGAGGAGTACACTGTCATGGTTTGCAAAATTAATTTTTTAAACGTATGAAAAAGTAAATGTCCAGTAGTAAGGTGAAGGAACCTTACCAGGGACTGTGGAAGAACCCTCAGCTGTGCGTGTCTGTGTTGAAGTGTGAGGGAAGGCGCGGCTAGGGAGCGTGAAGTTCCCAAGTCAGGGTGTGTGCTTCCAGGATGCAACCCGAGGCGGACCACGTGTAAAGGCGTAGAGTGTTCATGAAAAAAGTTGCATCCAATTAAACAGAAAGAACAGGCAATTGCTTCAGATTTTCAGTGGAGTGTTATTTCCTAGGATACGTTTGCCCTACTAGAACATCCAAAACAGTGCAGTGTTCCACGTTTATGAGGTTTAGTTGTTACATTCTATTAAAAAAGTAGCTAAGGCTTTAAGTGTGTGTGTGTGTGTGTGTGATTAAGGTAATGTTGACAAGTGCATAAACGTAGGCTCTGAACTCCAGGTCTGAGTACGCTGTACTCAGGCTTCACACTCTCCATTGCTAACGTTCTACTCTGGAGAACACATGTCACTCTCTACTCTTGAAGCAGGTTTTTAGATGAGTAGGAGGATAACAATGCCATTGAAAAGTAACAGGTTCAATATGCAATGTCTCAATGCAGTGCACAAATCCGTGCCTGTTAAACTCATCAATGGCACTTTACCTTTCAAGCAATGGCCACCTTAAGGAAGACGGAGCCTTTTCACAATCCTCATTGCTTCAAGACTAAAAGAGTCGTTTTTTGGTTTTTGTTTTTAATATGAAGTGTTATTGTCTGGTTTCTGTAAAGAAGAGATTTTTACCTTTTGAGATGACGTCATATAATTGCAATGACTATCAATAATTATTCAAAGAAATTCAGGATCATGTAGGGTTTTAGACCAGTTCTACCGACACGTGCTAAGGGATAATAACAGAATTCAATAGGTTATTGGTGCTCCATGTGTCAGAGGACAAAATACTGCCCTCTCAGCTGACAGGAGACACTTCTGGTTGTTACAGCTGGGGGGTAGAGTAGGTGTGGGCAGCCGAATCTAGCAGGTAGGGGTCATGGACGCTGCAAAGCAACCTGCAGCGCTCAGGACAGCCCCCTCCAAATGTCAACAGCACCCATGTTGATAAGCCCTGCATTTGGGGAAGAAATAGGTGGAAAAATCCCAATGGTCCCTGGCCTGGCTGCACACCTCCCCTGTGTGTAGCATCTGTATCTGGCCATGGAATCTCCAATGTCCAATGATTTGGAGTTTCAGATAGACATCTGGAAATATTCCTCACCATGAAGCTAATTATTCATTACACAAGTGAAAAAATAAAATACAACTGTCTTATATATACAACAATCATGTCTTCCAGCCCAGGAAGAAGCTAAGTTTCACAGACAAATCCAGATTGCAGGGGACATATCTAGTTGACTCCAAATGGGATGCTGCTTCTAAAAGTTCACCCTAGTGAGGGTTTGGAGAGCAGAGAGGTCAACCAGCTGTGAATCTAACACAGTCAAAGCCTGTCAAAGGGCAAGTCCTTCGATCTCCCTCACACTCTGGTTTTTTTTTTTTTGTAATATATACTTATTATTTTTTGGCTGCATCAGGTCTTACTTGTGGCACGCAGGATCTTTTGTTTTGGCAGGGAGGCTCTTCTTTGCGGTGCGTGGGCTTCTCTCTAGTTGTGGAACGTGGGCTTAGCTGACCCATGGCATGTGGGATCTTAGTTCCCTGACCAGGGATCGAACCGGCATCCCCTGCATTGCAAGACGGATTCTTAACCACTAGGCCACCAAGGAAGTCCCTCCCTCACACTCTTTTTTGTGTTGTCACGGTCCATTAACATGGGTACTTCCCTTCTCATCCAGCCACACTGCCTGCATATCAGAGCCAGCCTCTCCCAGGGATTAGCAGCCGAGCTGGAGTTGGAAAATGGAAACAATAATCGCATTATTTGAAATCACTGGCATCAAAAATCCACCCTGGAATGTCCCGAGTCAATGTCAACCTTTACTGTGTCATGCCCAGAATTCACCTAGAATACGCACCTCTTTCTTAAAAAAACATTAATGCCGGTAAGTTATCTCCCAGCACAAGGATTGAATGGACAATGCAATCGACATTCTGTTTTGAAAAGGAAAGCTCATGTGTCCCGAGACTCCCCAAATGCCTCTCGTAGAAGAATGGACAGTGTAAGTCATTATGGGAGGAATTTAAGGTCAAAGACGTTAATCTGCTGAGAACCTCTGTCTGTCTGACACCAAAATCTCCTGGACAGAAGCAAGAACATACCATACAACCACGAGAGTGTCATCTTACCAAAAAGGAAACGTTTCAGAAATGGGTGGCTAAAACCAACCAGTTCTGACCCAGAAAAAGGAGGTTTCCGAATCAAGTTATAAATAAAATTAATCCCTGAACTCATATGTTCTACTAGTTATGTAAATACACCTCAAGAATGCTTTCCTGATTCCCGAGCAGCTGGATTCCTATGAAGGACGGAAAGATTCTGTCTAATCACTGGGATCTGAGCTGTAAGTGCATTAACTAGACCTCGTGTGAGTCACTCACCTCACACACGGTTACCTCATCTATTAATGACGGATTCACGCCATCCACCTGCTATGAAGTGAGTTAATACCACTGAAACCGTTATGTGGCAGTTGGGATATTGAAAAGTTCTATAAAAATGTGACCAAAGGTGGTATAACTGAATGAATTTATAAAATGCTGATTTCAAAGACACTTGTCCTTTTAGTCTGTGGAGCTGTATAATACAGGGCTACAGAAGATATAGCACAGATTTTAAGATGTATTTACTTCAAGAAAGGATGACTGTGAAAAGACAGCCTATGGACTGGGAGAAAGTATCTGCAAACGATGCAACTGACAAACAGCTCACACAACTCAACATCAAAAACACAACCAAACAACTCAATCGAAAACTGGGCAGAAGACCTAAATAGACGTTTCTCTAAAGAAGACATACAGACGGACAAGGGGCACATGAAAAGATGCTCAACATCACTAATTATCAGAGAAATGCAAATCAGAACTACAATGAGATGTCACCTCACACCGGTCAGGATGGCCATCATCAAAAAATCTACAAACAACGAACGCTGGAGATGGTGTGGAGAAAAGGGAACCCTCCTGCAGTGTTGGTGGGAATGGAAATTGGTACAGCCACTATGGAGAACAGTATTGGATGTTCCTTAAAAAACTAAAAATAGAGTTACCATATGATCTAGCAATCCCACTCTTGGGCATACATCCGGAAAAGACAAAAACCCTGATTTAAAAAGATACATGCACCCCTATGTTCACAGCAGCACTATTCACAATAGCCAAGACATGGAAGCAACCTAAATGTCCACTGACAGATGAATGGATAAAGAAGATGTGGTACATATATACAATGGAATATTAGCCAGCCATAAAAAAGAATGAAATACTGCCATGTTCAGCAACATGGATGGACCTAGAGATTGTCGTACTAAGTAAGTCAGACAGAGAAAGACAAATACCATATGATATGACTTATATGTGGAATCTGAAAAATAATACAAATGAACTTATTTACAAAACAGACTCACAGACATAGAAAAAAACCTTACGGTTACCAAAGGGGAAAGGGAGTGGGGGATGGATACATTAGGGATTTGGGATTAACAGATACACATTACTATATATTTATAAAATAGATAAACAACAAGGTCCTACTATGTAGCACAGAGAACTATATTCAATATCTTATAATAATGTATGATGGAAAAGAATCTGAAAAAGATACATATATATATATACACACACATATATATAAATCACATACATACATATATAAACGAATCCCTTTGCTGTACACCTGAAACTAACACAACATTGCAAATTGACTCTACTTGAATGAAAAATGTTTCTTTTGAAATTATTGGTCTCAGTGTAGAAGGAAAGGCAAAAGACTCAAGATATCAGGGGTTAAGGATGAGCTAGGTGGAGAGACAAAGAACAATAGTCAACTAAAAGCCATGAAAAGAGTATTCTACATGGTAGAAATCTGGGGAAGTATAGAAATTATTCAATATTATAAAAAAATAAAATCTATACAAACGGGGGGGTACAGTGAATTTGGCCCTTTGCTATAAAAACCAAAATAAGATGTATAAGACTGGTTTCAATAAGGATTATTAAATTTTAAATACATGACTGTTACTTGGGGATTAATATTTCAGAAGAGACAAATTCAGTAATAATATTAGTATATTAGTTTATCCAATTTTACATCATTTTCAGATATAAAATTTAAGATGTATTATTAGTTTAATTTTAGTTTCAGCAGGAATATGATGACGGTTTATACATGTCTCAGAATTGCAGTCTTATTGTGTGGATACATTTTGATACAGGAATAAATTTAACAAAAGTGGGCAAGATTTCTACATTGAAAATGACAGATTTCCTCAAGATAATTAAGAAGATTCAAATAAATACAGCGCTAAAGCATGTTAATGAATTGGAAGGCTCAACAGTCTTAAAAGTTGTCAAATTATTTAGAGTCATCACCATTTTAATTAAAAATCCCCAAATCCCATTTCTTTGTTAAAAATAATATACATTCTTTAAACCTATATGGTCTTACACAATTTTTGCTTAACTTATTTCCAATATTTTATCCTTTCAGTTGCTATGATTAATAGTTTATTGTAAATTTCATTTTCCAATGGTTTTTTGTTGAATACAGAAATAAAAATGTGTGTGCATCTTTAATCCTGAGATCTTGCTAAAATCACTTAGTGTTTTAGCTGTTTGTAAATGCCTCAGGAGTCTCTATATAAACAAACATGTCGTCTGCATGTAAAGTTGACTGCACATATGTAATTCCCAACTGCGTATAGGTAATTCTTTTTTTTTTTTAACCTTACTGCCCTGGTGAAGACCTCTGACTCACTGTCAGATAGCAGTGGGGAGAGTGGACAATCCCTGCCCTGTTCCAGATCTTAAGAGGAAAACAATTAATAGCCTTTAATTATGTTTTTGTTGGTTATTCTCTTGAAAATGCTTAATGTTCCAAAACGTAAGCCATAGGACAAATCAAATCTAACAAGCAAGTCTTAACGGTATTGCTGTGATTGTTAACAACTGGGATCCTGGAGACTCCCCCACCCTAATCCCAACCAGCTAGCCTCTCTATGTTGACCCTAGAGCAAAAAATTACGGAACCCCCAAAATGACAGACGTGGTTTAACAAGATGGGGGAAGAGGTAGTGAAAAGCTAAAAATGAAGAGAAACACAGTCAACTCTGAGCTTTTGCCACAGATATGTCCCACGACCTTCACGTACTCTAAGAGGATGACTTTATCACGGATACTCTCAATTTGAAGAAAAATCCACGTCACGTGTCAGTTCAGAGAGGCACTCACACACGACAGCTTAGCAATCACACACAAGTCTAATCAGTTCAACCTCAGGCTTCAAAAACATGACAGAAGTCCTCAAATCAGAACTCTTAGCAAGATGCCACCTGAAGAATCAACATCTAGCATTTCAAACGCGTGACTGACAAGGTTTGATTGTTTGCCATCTGCCTTTGGAATGGGAAAAAAAGAAAAGAAAAAGGGAACACTTCCACAGTGAGAACTCAGTCACTCTGACCTAAACATGTGAAGAAAAGAAACCAATGGAAAGCTAGAAAAGCACCAGGTATGAGGATGAAATTACATGCATTTGAGATTCATGAATCCGGCCCAGCAAAGGTCTTCTGAGAATACCAACTCCCTGACACAGGCAGCATTTTCTAGCTGCCTCTACATCCCCAAGGCTTTTCATTGGGTTAGATGGTAGCAGACAACAAAAAATGTTGATCCAAGCATTGAATATTACAGAAAAGAGGACAGGAGTTCAAAGAATCATGTCTGTGCCCTACACTATTAATGGCAGGCAAAATTCAAACATCTGACCCCTCCCCGCTTTTCTACTTTCCCCTCTTTGCCCAGCTCCACCTCTGCCCTTCTACCACACCTGTACTCTCAGATCCTGGATTATGCCAGCCCCTCTCTGACCCCGGGGTCTTTGCACATGCCAGTCTGTCTGCCACCAAGACCTTCCTACCCTAATGACCCACCGCGATCCTTTGGCCTCCCTCTTTTTCTCGTTATCAACGCATGTCCTGTTGACCAGACCCCTGAAATGAGCCCCACCAGCACCAAATACTTACTAAAGTTTGTCATTATCCTTGTGGGTAATTAGTTGATTATTTTTCCTCCAAAACTAGAGTAGAGTTTCTTAGCCTCCCTTGGCGCTCTGGACCTTTGGAGTCAGACAGTCGTCACTTTTTAAAAATTTTTATTGAAGTACAGTTGATTTTCAATGTTGTGTTAATTTCTGCTGTAGAGCAGAGATTCCATTGTACATATATATATATTCTTGTTTCATATTCTTTTCCATGATGTTTTATCATAGGATATTGACTATAATTCCCAGGGCTCTACAGTAGGACCCCGTTTATCCATCCTGTACATACTAGTTTGCATCTGCTAACCCCAAACTCCCAATCCTTCCCTCCCCCACTGCCATCCCCCTTGGCAACCACCAGTCTGTTCTCTATGTCTGTGAGTCTGTTTCTGTTTTGTAGATAAGTTCATGTGTGTCATATTTTAGACTCCACATATAAGTGATATCCTACGGCATTTGTCTTTCTCTGTCTGACTTACTTCACTTAGTATGATCGTCTCTAGGTCCATCCCTGTTGCTGCAAATGGCATCATTCCATTCTTTTTTATGCCTGAGTAGTACTCCACTGTATATATGTACCACACCTTCTTTATGGGTTGGATCATTCTTTCTTGTGGGAACTGTCTGGTAGCTTGAAGGATGTGAAGTGGCATCTTTGGCTTCTACCCACTAGACGCCAGTAGTAAACTAGATGGCAATGCAAACTGTCTCAAGACATTGCCAAGTGTCGCCTGGGGGCAAAATCACCCCTGGTAATCTAAGGTACAAGCTACATTAAATTAGAAACTATGACTGTTTTGTTCAACGTTCTATTCTCAGAGTGTAGCTCCACAGGGAACACATAGGAGGCGCTCATGACATTTTGATGGGCAAAGGAATCCATCGGAAGTGACCGTGGGTTCATTTCAGATCTGGTTATAGCTGGTGGAATATTCTGGGACAGACAACTCACAGAAGCAAGTTTTATTTTATCAATTTCTACCAAGGTCTGCGCACTGAGTGGCTCTGAAGAATATACAAAAATGCACAAGAGCCTGGCTCGTCTCCTCCCATAACTTCTGTGGTTGCCACAAAGATTCTGTTCTTCCTTCCACTCTACCTGGTTCCTGATCACTCTCCCTGATGGCAGAACACATCTGCTCATTCCCTCGAGTACTCCATGCCACGAATCCATCACCAGGCATCCGCCTTTCAAAGGAGATGGGGATAAGAAGTCCCCCGCCCACTGTGACATCGTGCAGAACGACGGACATCATCATGTCTTGTGCAAAGCAAGTGCTCAGTCAGTATCTGGAGCCCTGGAGTGAACTGAATACATCAGCCGTACTTAGACTTCCACACGAAGGAAGTAAAGGATGCTGGAAAAATGATCAGGGGACCGTGGGATGCAGTCGATATGAAGGGAAGAGACTTGTCTCTGCTTACTTGTTGGGAAAAAATTCCTGCTCCATCAGACTCTCCGAGCTTTGTTTCCGACACCTTTTAAGTCAGGTGAAGGCCTTCCACACCTCGTTCACTGCGTGCTGGGCAAAATCTCTGTGAGCGGCTCGTGCTTTGGTTTTATGAAAACAAAGCCAGGATCTTCAAGTAATCAGGTATAATCATCTGGAAGGATGGAGTGTTAGAAAATACAGCATAATGTATAGATGCACGTAAACGTCAATGGGACTTCAGTGGAGGGAGACCTATCTCTACCCAGGAGCAGCTGGCAAAGGCATCTTACAGAGGAGTTATCTGCCGTCAGTCTTTTGTTGTTTTTTTTTTTAATTTGCGTTCTTTGTCTTTTTTGTATTGTTGAGTAGTAAGAGTGCTTTATTTATTTAAAATTTATTTATTTTTTGGCTGCGTTGGGTCTTTGTTCCTGGGTGTGGGCTTTCTCTAGTTGTGGCGAGTAGGGGTTACTCTCTGTTGCTATGCGTGAGTTTCTCATTGCGGTGGCTTCTCTTGTTGCAGAGCACGGGCTCCAGGTGCGCAGGCTTCAGCAGTTGTGGCACGTGGGCTCAGCAGTTGTGGCTCGCGGGCTCTACAGTGCAGCCTCAGTAGTTGTGGCGCACGGGCTTAGTTGCTCCGCGGCATGTGGGATCTTCCCGGACCAGGGCTCGAACCCGTGTCTCCTGCCTTGGCAGGCGGATTCTTAACCACTGCGCCACCAGGGAAGTCCTGCCATCAGTCTTAACGTGTGGGAACGAGATACTGGAAAGCAGGGAGGGGAATCAAGGTAGAGGAACATCAGCCAGACCACAGCGATGACAATATTCTGATTCATTTATCCATCCGTGCACTCCACACGTATTTATTAAGCAATTCATATGGACGAGGAACCACAAGTATGGTACTGAAGAAGAAAACAAAACCCTATCGCCTTGGAGTGTAGATTCTGGGGAGGACTGGCAGAGAGGACACACACATACAGTAAAGTGCTCGCTCTCAGGAAAGATGAACGCCTTCATCCTGGTCCTACTCTACATCATCCCCATGACTGACATGTTTACACCTGACACAGACTAGAGACTGAGTGTATTTCAGAAGACAAGGGACTTGTAGGAGCCCCAGGCAGCAGGCAAATTGTGTCATCCAGCGGGGGCATTTGAAAGGAAGAGGGGCATGCAGCTAAGTGAGAAGAAAAGAAGAAGAAAAGCAAAGATAAGCAGAGCTTTTTAAAAGGGAAGGCTGATGTGGCTGACACAGGGCCCTCACGTGACATCTGTCACGGTAATCTTACTTTCACATCAAATATTCAGGGATGGATAGATAGATATGATGGAGATGATGGATGGATAGATAGATAGATACGTAGATAGATGATAGATAGACAGATACATAGATAGATACCTAGATAGATAGATACAGAGATAGATGGATAGATAGATACAAAGATAGATAGATATGATGGATAGATGATAGATAGATAGATATGACAGAGATGATGGATGGATGGATAGATACACACAGACGTATGTATGCCTGTGTTTGTAGATGAGATCATATATATGCAAATATAGAATCCTGTATATACATATGTATTCATAGAGTATATATGTAAACTTACATACATATATACATACATATATGCATACACAGGATCATATATGTGTGTGTGTATATAGTGTTACTAGGTTACTTAACAAAGCCCTGTAACTCATGTGCTCATCTAAATTTACAGTACATGTATAGAGACTCATTCACGTGCAGAGAGGCTACTTATTAGACAGACAGGGCCAAGATATTCAACCAATTCTGTAAGTAAATACTCGATCATCAGCAAGTCCCTCAGCTGACATCACGTAAGGGTCTGACTTGCTGTCTGAGGAAGCTGCGGACTTTCTGTTTTGGGAAATTATTAAGGTTTGAAAAGACAAGAGAGCACTTCCCGGAAGTATGCAAGGCTCAGCTCCAGGGGGTACGAGTCGGGTGTCCCGAGGCCCCTTCCTTTGGAGGCTTTCTGATACTAAACCCAAAGGAGTAGATATTCATTGAGGCGAATGTTAAGGTTTACTTACTTTGGTTACACACATAAAATACTTATCGACACAAAACAAAGGAAAACAAAATGACATCGTGAAGCTCATGGGGTCGCCCGCTCTACGAGGTCGGGTGATTTGCCCGCTGTCTCCCTCTCTCCCTGGAGGACGCCCTGGACTCTAATGGATCCTTCCCTCCAGTTCCTAAGAGTTGGTACAGATTCCAACTTTCCCTCACCCTTCTTCGAGGCTGAAAATCCAGCTTAGGGTAACTGGTATCCAAGATAAACGCTTCCCCCAAAAGGGTCAGGACCCTGAGGCGAAAATAAAAGTGGTTACACGTCATTCCGGATGGTCTGAGACTCAGGAAGCAGGGAGAGTTCACGAGCCCAATGTCACTGCCTGCAACGTCTGCCCAGCTGTCTTACAGCGGACGGAACCACCCGTGCCAGGTCTAACACTGCACTGACGCAGAACGCGAGCACCGTCACCAGGACGGACAGGTGGTCCGCCATCGGGACATAGGGCTTTCCTGCAGGATACAGTTACAGGAGGCCACCTGCTAAGTGCTTCTTCTCGCTACAGCTCAACACCTGTGAAACTGGATTTCAAGACGTGAATGCTTCGGGGTCGGGGAGGGAAGGATTGGGAGTTTGAGGTTAGTAGGTGCAAACTAGTATATAGAGAGCAAATACACCACAAGGTCCTACTGTAGAGCACAGGGAACTGTATTCACTTTCCTGCGATAAACCGTATGGAAAAGAAGATGAACAAGAATGTATATATGTGCAACTGAGTCACCCTGCTGTACAGCAGAAACTAACACAACACTGTGAATCAACTAGACTCCAATAAAATAAAATTTTTTAAAAATGTGAACACTTAATACGTCATTATTTTATTTCAAAGTGCTATCGAATTTTAATTTTAAACATTAATACTTTCTAGTCCAGCACTGCAGGGAAATCCACACTATCTCTACAGTATGTGAACTGTCAGGGTGTTTCTACCCAAACTGTAAGGTTGGTATACTACACTTATTCCAGAATTGTGTGCCTATCAGAAAACAATAGTTATGGACTGTATCTGTGTAAGGGGTGTGTGTGTGTGTGTGTGTGTGTGTGTGTGTGTGTGTGTGTGTGTGAGGGATGCCTTTGTGTCTGAGTGGAATGGGTGTAGGAGCGCTCTGTGTGCATGCACGTGGGAATGCGTGTACGTGTTTGTGTGTTTGAGTGCTCTGTGTGTGTGTGTGTATATATACATTCCTACTCACTTTAAAATCTATTCAATGTTTTTCAGATACTACATAGATCTCCACTTTAGATTCCGAAACTTGTAGCGTTTATCCTAAAATTCACCTCCTCTGCAAACTATTATAATTGCACATTTATTTTCTATGTATTCATAACCAGCTTAAATGCATTCTTGGAATTGCAAGTACCTACACATTTCTAGAAATACAGCGAAGAAACCTTATGTTTCCAAATGAGTAAAGAGAACCTACTGCAGAGCTGTGAAAGCTGTTAGCTTTCTTTGTAATGTTCCGTAAAGGCTTCAGACAGTATTACATATGGAGAAATATATTGTTCGCTACTTTCACAGGTGGGTCATCTCTAACTACATGTGCCCCTGAGCTGGCCTGGGAGGGCTACATCTGAGCGTATTCATCACATGTCTGTTTCCTTCCTCCTCTTCTCTCTCACTTGCATCCTGCAGGTCTTTCTGAGAAAGATACCCACAGGAATGCCTTCAGGACCTGGTTTTCTCCTGGGGATGTTTACATGATGAGACTAGTGTTAGGACAAGAAGAGAGGAAGAATGCACAGTTAAAGGGAGAGCGATGATAGACCATCTGGAGACACCCAGAGGTCCCATCACCCCTGGTTCTCTACATATTTCCGGGGGACACGCACTGTCGCTGGTAGGTAGACAGTTCTGAGCCACCTGCATGGCGGGCAAGGTACAAAAAAACAACTTATATGGGGATGGAAGCGGGATCAATGACCCTCACGCACCGACCCAAACGGAACCAGATCTAGTGGGTGAATCGAAAAGGGTAGGCACGAAACACAACCGTTTTCACAGACATGTGTGCTGCCTGAGCTGGAGCAATAATGCACGTGAGCGGGAGCAGAAATTGGATTAACAAAACCAAATCACTTTAGAGCATTTAATCAACGCTAGTTTACAAATACCTGCGAGTGTCTACCTCCGTTTTATAGGAACTTAACTAATAGCCTCATACGTGTGAGTCTATCCACATACGGCTTAGAATATGGAATAAAATGTTGAAGCTGATGTGATCTAAGGAAGTCAAACCACAGCCAAAAACAGTGGCTTCAAAGAAGTCTTGCGTTAAGACTGTAGGTTAGCGTGTTTTAAATAGACTAATGGCCGAAAGATCCTCTGTGCTCCCCTTAGTTATGCCCCACCCCCCGCCGAAATCCCTGGCATCCACTGATCTTTTTACTCTCTTCATAGTTTTGCCTTTTCAGACTGGCTTCTTTTGCTCAGTGAAGCTCATTTCTTGTGAGCAAAGAATAATATCCCACTATGTGAATGTACCACAGTTTATTTATCCATTCACCTACTGAAGGACATCCTGGTTGCTTCCAAGTTTTGGCAATTACGAACCAGGCTGCTATAAGCATTGGTGGGTGGGTTTTTGTGTGGACCTAAGTTTTCAACTTATTTGGATAAAGGCGAGAGAGTGGCATGGACATATATACACTACCAAACGTAAATAGATAGCTAGTGGGAAGCAGCCGCATAGCACAGGGAGATCAGCTCGGTGCTTGGTGTCCACCTAGAGGGGTGGGATAGGGTGGGAGGGAGGGAGACGCAAGAGGGAAGAGGTATGGGAACATATGTATATGTATAGCTGATTCACTTTGTTATAAAGCAGAAACCAACACACCACTGTAACGCAATTATACTCCAATAAATAATTTAAAAAACAATGACTTTCGCATCCTCTTATTTTTAGCTTATCTGTGCCGTTTTGTTTCAGATGTGCCTTTTGTAAGCATCATATAACTTGGCATTTTTAAAAGCCAGTTTGTGGAGAGACAGATAATGAAGCAAATATAGCAAAATATTTATTGCAGAATCTAGGTAGTATGTATATGAGTGTATACTGTATAATTCTTTCCATTTCTCTGTATGTTTGAAAAACTTCATGAGAAATGTTGGGGGGAAAAAATGAAAAAACAAAAAAAATTGAAATAAATAAATATTGTATGTGAACAGATGTAAGTGGGTCCAACACTCCTTGGTGCTTCGGCAGTATCATCTCACCTGTCTTATTAAGTAAGTTATTACTTTCTTAATCAACGCAAATGGGGAAATTACCATCTTGCTCTAACTGCCGTGGAATCCCAGAACCATCCCTTGGATATCCTTCCCAACAATGAAGCGGGAGCTTAATTTACAACGTGAACTCCCGTGGAGGCTCATCCCACACCTTTCTCCACAAGGAAATGTCATTACGTTGATGGGTGCCATGTCTATTTTTCAGCTTGCAAAACGTTCTATAAACACCGCCCAGACATTAGTCCTCAGAACTCAGGGAGGGAGACACATTACTTGCCACCTTTTGGAAATCAGCAAATATGACTTCTTACTGCAGCTACTGCATGATTTCCAGGCTCTGTTGCCTCTTTCTGCACATCTTATGTGTCCACTTGACCACTGACCACCAAGACGCTGGACCTGGTACCTCAGGTCCACCACTGGTGATCTAAAACCCTTGAGGATGAAGATGCTTTGGGGGAAAAGGAGGGAATTTAGAAGTTTTCACTTTTTTCATGCAGAATTGCAACAGCCCTAGAGGAACCTGGAACCTCATCCCGTAATCAAATTCATTACTAATTCCACAGCAAACTATCTAAATGTCCACCACAAGTTGGAAAATAAAGACCGTTAATTGACATCTGTCAGGTCGATTTTGCCCTAAATGAGTTATAAGATCATTTTCACGTTTTGAACGGGTTTTGATCTCAAATTGTGCACAAGGGACTCAGGAGGTATATATCTCCTGATCTCCAGGGGCCAGTCCTAAGAAAGCAGGCAAAGTAAGCACCCAAGAACATCCCATTTAGAAAAAGGGCTTTAGGTTAGGATCATCGAAGTTGGTTTAACACCTTGACAGTGAAAAGCCGTGCACGCTGCATGGGATCTGTTATGATGGATATGAATAATTAATTAGGCCATATGAACTTTCTCCAATCATGCTGTAAACACACACAGAGGTGGGAAGCAGCAGTGGTCAGGGGCGCAGTTATCCCTGCCTCAACACTTCCTGCATCTGAGTCCCTGAACAGAACATAGGACCATTCTGAGCCTCAACTTCACCTCTGCAAAGGACAAGACACACGTAGCAGAGGACCCCAAACCACTGGTTAATCGTTCAAATAGACGGAAATGAGTGATCCCCAACTTCCCCGGGTTGTAAGTGTACTGAACACAGTAAGCCCTGGAGCAATGGTAGCTGATGTTGCTATTGTTGTTATAGTAATATTTTCATTATTCTCTGTGATTAAGTTTTAGCAGCATCCAGAAAACTAGACGTGGAATCAGAAGACCAGGGCTTATAATAAATGCTGGAATGGGTGTGAAGAAAAGGGACCCTTTGTACACTGTTGGTGGGAATGTAAATCGGTGCAGCCACTATGGAGAACAGTATGGAGGTTCCTTAAAAGTCTAAAAATAGAGCTGCCATATGATCCAGCAATCCCACTCCTTGGTATATACCCAGAAAAGGTGAAAACGCTAATTCGAAAAGATACATGCACCCCAATGTTCACAGCAGCACTCTTTACAATAGCCAAGACATGGAAGCAACCTAAGTGTCCACTGACAGAGGAATGGATAAAGAAGATGTGGCACATATATGCGATGGAATATTACTCAGCCATAAAAAAGGAATGAATTAATGCCATTTGCAGCAACATGGATGGACCTAGAGATTATCATACTGAGTGAAGTAAGTCCAAAAGAGAAAGACAAATACCATGTGATATCACTTATATGTGGAATGTATAAAAAGGATACAGATGGACTTATTTACAAAACAGGAGCAGACTCACAGACATGGAAAACAAACTTACGGTCAGCAAAGAGATAAATTAGGAGTACGGGATTAACAGATACACACCACTAACACAGATAAACAATAAGGATTTACTGTATACCACAGGGAACTATATCCAATGTCTTGTAATAATCTATAATGGAATAGAGCCTGAAAAAAATACAACATAACTGAATCACTATGCTATACACCTGAAACTAAAACAACATTGTAAATCAACTATACTTCAATTAAGAAAAAAAAAAAAAAGAAGACCAGAGTTTACATCCCATCACGTCTTGTTTCCATGCTGCCCACTGGGAAATTGATTTCCCTAAGACCATCTCCTCCTATGTCAGCACCAATGGACTCAAAAGAGCCTTGTTTACTTGCCCTGAAAGTCAGTTCATCGGGGCCCTGATTCCTTCGAGAGACGGTGACAAGCAACGGGAACAGAAAATGCGTTTCCTGGCGTTTCTGAGGACATGTGAAACATCCAGTCTTCAGGCAGAACTTTCACTTCTCTTTAAGACAAACTGGAAATTAGAACACCTTGAAAGGAAGGAGTTTATCTAAGGCTGGGCTTGCTTGGTTACTATTTTTGGTCATATACTCAAGTCACTCCTTCAAAGTGAGGCTGTCTCTCGTTTCTGTCAAGGGATCTGCTAAAATACTGGAAGATTTTTTGATTTTTTTTTCATTTTATTGGAGTACAGTGGATTAACAATGTTGCATTAGTTTCAGGTGGACAGCAAAGTGATTCAGTGATCCATAGACATGTATCCATTCTTTTTCTCATATAGGCTTTTTTGATCTTCTCACTGTCTAAAACATGAAGCTGCTTTGGGGACTTCCCAGGGCCAGAAGCACTGCTTCCCTAACCAGAAGGCTATGGTGACAGATCAAAGAATCGCCATTGAAAACACGTGCAGACACCTGGAAGAAACTGAAGAATTCTTGGAAGTCACTGTGGTTCGAACGACCTAAATTCTGAAGTGTGGATTTATCGTTTAGCCTCTCCTGACTCACACAGGGGCCCACGGGTCTAAGGACAAGTCAGTGATGAGCCCGAACTCAACACAAAGCATCTTTACGGTGAGCTTGAATTCGACACAAAGAATCTATTAGACTTTGATACATCTGAGCCTCACTCAACCACAGCAAGCAGTTCTGGCTTCACTGGAGAGGTGCACTGGTTACCTCCTGGCCACCCGGCTTTTTTCAGCCATTCTTGTGGTAACCGAGGCTGCCCAGGCTTCAGCCAGCTTTCTGGAGGTGCAAACTCATCTCGCACCTGCAAACCTGTCTCTCTCTTCACGCCCTGAGGTTTCTCTGATGACTCCCAGGGAACCCCTGCGGAAACCTACTTCCACTGCCCAACAGGCTTGGGGGAGATCACCCCCAGTGGACTCACGAGAGAGGAAAGTTGTTGAGGAAACGGTCACTCCATTTTTCCCCTGGGAAGGTCCTTCAGGCCGCTGGGTCCCTCATTGCTACGCTTGATATGTTATTCACAATGAACTCGTACAACATTTTCCCCTAGGCTTCTGCTTTTAGGGGAACCTGGGCTAAGAACCTACTCTTCAAGTCAGCATTTTCTGTATTGCCATGAAAATAAAAAATCAGGAAGGATTGGATTTCCGAAGTGACAGCCACGTAGCCACGTCAAACACCCAAGTCTCATTTTGAATTGAACTTCCAGGCAAATCCAGTTTTCACTAAAATGTAAGTGTACGTTCACTTCTTGTGGAACTTGCACTGGGAGTCATTGTTTCATAAAAAGATTGTTAGCGCATGCGTGCAAAATAGGATTCCACTCCTGGTTATATATCCAAAAAAACCAAAAACACTAACTCGAAAAGAAACATGCATCCCAATGTTCATAGCAGCAGTAGTTCCAATAGCCAAGACATGGAAACAACCTAAATGTCTGTTGACACATGAATGGATAAAGAAATGTGGTACAGGTAGACAATGGAATATTACTCAGCCATAAAAAAGAATGAAATAATGCCATTTGCAGCAACATGGATGGACCTAGAGATGATCATACTAAGTGAAGTAAGCCAGATGGAGAAAGACAAATACCATATGATATCGCTTATCTGTGGTATGTAAAAAATAGAATAAACTAGTGCATAAAACGAAAGAGAAGCAGACTCACAGAGATGGAGAAAAACGAGTAGTTACCCCTGGGGAGAGGAAAGGAGGGAGGGGCCAGATAGAGGCAGGGAGAAAAAAATAGTTATTATGGGATTATATGAAATCGTGTGTGAAACCTCTAAAAACTGTAAAGCACTCTAGAATTTAAAGAATCTTTAATTCAATTAAAAAGAAACAGAAAAAATAAATTAAAACAAAAGAGCAGAGGAAACATAATGCTTAGATGGAGAAGTCCCTTTTCCAGACCATCCAAGGTATTGACTGCAGAATTGTGTGTGTGTGTGTTTATTGCCTGGTACTCCCATCCCTTCTCATCTCTCAGCTTTTGGCCAAAATTGTTCTTCCTCTAGGAAGCCCTGCAGGCTGTCTCCAAGATCAGCTCAGATGTGGCTACTAGCTGCTCCCAAGCAGATCGTTGTTTTAAAAGCAGCATGAGACCAACCTCGTTTTAAACTAGTATTTATTTATTGTCTCTCTTCCCTTCTATCAAGAACTCTAACACCCGATGCAACACACTGACAATGTTATAGACCTTCCAAAATCAAGTTAACACCTGGCTGCATACTGTACGTGTGGCCCAAAGCGTTGACTCACATAAGAGATGGGCGTTATGTAAGGGTGAAGCCAATAGAAGGAAAGCAAGAAGTACATAGAGGATGGGGTTAGACAGGACATGACCCAACTTTCGTAATGATGGGAAATATCAACAGGTTTTCGTGTATTAGTTGTCTGGCTAATCCTACTGAACGAAAAGGAGGTAGGAATTGATTCATCGATTCATTCTTAAGTCTCCTGATCTCTAACTTTTGGGCCCATCAATTACAAACCCAGACTCTCGATAGTGGCAAACATCAGATGTGCGTTGATGACAAGGGCACTTTGGCTTTATTCTCTAAGCAGTCTGGGTGAAAAATGATGCCAAAGCCACCCCCCCGCAAGCAAAAAAGAAGTAGAATGTGCCAACACCGTAGCTAAATCTACTGTCTATTTCTCTTTTGAAAGGAATGTTGTATTTTGTGACTGCGAACCTTTTCCGGATCCGTTGGTAACAGGTCTCCTAAGGAGAGTAGTAACACCCCAAAGGGAAGGTTTCAGAACTAAGCCAGGTAAGATCCCAGCACCCCCTGATGGGCAGACGTGTCCTGGGTCTGGCCACTCAAGCAGCAAACACTTTTCTGAAGCAGAAAAGGAAAACTCCCAGGTTTCACTCCACCATATGCAGGGCTGTGGATGTGTATACTCTCTTCAGCCAAGCCACATGGAAAGGCAAACGTGCAGCCCCAACGAAGAGACCACGAGCCACTGGGGAATGACAGCAATATCTCTATTAGCAGACAGGTGTGTTGCTGAGATAGATGGCACTGCCAGAAGCTTCGCTTACAGGCGAAGAGCAAATCTCGGGTTAGAGGGAGCTGGAAGGATGCAGTGTAGACAACAGTTTCCAGAGTGCCCTGGCATGGAAAGGCATCCGCAGCGCTCTCCCTTGCCAGCCGAGGTCCCTCTGCCCTCACACCCCCCACACAAGAGAATCCTGCCCACCAACAGTGAAGGCTCACAAGGAAGGATGCTGGGGACCCTCGCATGTGTACAGCTGAGCTATCAGAGCCCTGGGTGTCTCTGAGTCCCCCATAACTGGGCTCCCACCTTACTAGCAGGTACCTCCGGCAGGTTGGTACTTCCTAATGTGCTGCTCTAGCCACAGGGAACCTTCATTCCTGAAATATATTTAACTGTAGAATCCTGAAGTAGCGAAGCAGCAGTGAAAAGCATCATCTTCAAAGCCCGGGTTCTACAGAGGTAAGAATTCTTGAGTCAGAAGTAGCAGTCTCACTACGAGAAGCACATCTGGGCAAAAATGCTGGCAAGAAAGAATGAAAGAAATGCTGATCTCGGTCTTGGAGGTGCTCCTAATGTCTAGCCAAGAGAAAGAGGTTGCGTGTGCCTTTGGGAGTCATGGTTCCCAAATCTTCGAGGGTCTCCTGTTGGGTGTAATTCTGAATAAAGACGTTGCAGGGACTGGGAACAGAAGTGAAAGGGAATGTGGGAGCGGAAATACAGGTTTCCTCCACTCTCCAAAAGTAGAGCTCGCCTATGGAAGCTTCCAGAACCCGAAATGGCATAAAGCCAAGAAGCAGGGTCCTCAGGACACACCTTGCTCAGGGATGCACGCGAAAAACCCAAGTAAAGCACAGACGTTCACAGACACAGTTCAAGGTTACGGCGGCGGCTGGATGCTGGGATACGGAGACGCTGAGTGTGGTCCCCGGGGAAAGTGCTCGGCGGCGCCCCCTGGCTGCTGGGGAGCACGCTGCCTCTTTGCTCACGCTGAAGGCCATTTGGCTTTTCGCCTTTTCTCTTCAGAACTGAAAATCCTCCTCGAATTTCTTTAGGTCACCGAAAACGGGTTCTGGTGTAGGTCTTCCGTAAAAACACGGTGGTGTAAAGTGGACTTTCAGAAGTGGGGAGGCGGGCTGGTCCCTGTGCTTATTCCACTTCACAAAGCCAAGCACCTCGTGATACCCACAAGAGGGGTAAAGCCCTGAAGAGGTCGCGACGCACATCCCGGGGCCATTCCCAACTGGTATTTTGTGATTTACAAAGCGCTGCTGATTTCCTCATGCGGCGGTGTTGCAGGGAAAGAAAAAATATCTGAAAGCGCACTCAAGTCCAAGACGCCCCTAACCTAACGTATGCCATGAGATCTTAAATTCATCGTAGATAAAATACCATATGCTGGGGATCTGTAGAACTCTAACCACATCTAGACTATGACACCAATGAACTTCATGGATGAAACAGACTCAGAGACAGGGGACAGACTTGTGGTTGACAAGGGGGAGGGGGGTGGAGGACGGATGCAGTGGGAGTTTGGGATGAGCAGATGCAAACTGTTACATATAGGATGGATAAGCAACGAGGTCCTACTGTAGAGCACAGGGTGCTATATTCAATATCCTATGATAAACCATAATGGACAAGAAAAACTATACATCTATAAAAAATTTTCGTTTCCAGATTATTTCCTAAAACCTGCTGTAGATAAATAACACAATACTGGATTATAACCCCAGTATAAAATAAATATCCATTGGGTCCACCTTTGCAGAAGTAAACGATTGAATAAATAAATGGGGGAAAACGGACACATCTCTCAGGCAGCAGAACTTCAAATGATTTAGCTCATGTGAAGATACTCTGTCCTCCAGGAGAGAGAGCATTAGGTCCCATTCCTGAAGTGTGGAGCGCACACTACCGCCTTCTTTCCAAAGAGGACAGCAGGCAAAGGGGGAAAAGTCCCTTCGTAGTAGAGAACCTGAGGAACATGACCTCAGCCAGGTGATCAAGGTCACACCATCAGTGATAAGTCGCGTTGAGGACAGTATACCCCTTTGACGCGATGTGACCAGAAGGGCAGTGCACCTCTGTGGGCTTCCTCTGCAGATCCACAGCCCCAGTCTAAGCAGGAGGAAAACATCACACAAACCCTGATGGAAGGATATGCTACAGGATACCCGATCGGTCCTCCTCGAAACTGTCAAGGTCACAAAAGACTAGCAAAGGAGAGACTGTCGCAGCCGAGAGCTGTCTAAGGAGCTATAAAGGCTAAATGTATTATGGGATCCTTGAACAGAACCACATAAACGATGAAAACTGAAGCAACCTGAAAAATGTGTGAACTTCAGTCAGTAACACTGTATAAACACAGATTCCTTAGTTGTATCAAATGTACCTTAGTACTAGAAGATGTTAATAGTAAGGGAGTCCAGGGTGGTATATGGAAACTCTGTGTCTCCGCAACAACTTTGTAAATCTAAAACTAGAATTGAAAGTTAAGTTTAAAAACAATTTTTGACAATATTTTCTCAGGAGTGTAATTCTTACATAGTTTGTTTTCTCAGGAAAGTAATTCACATACCTAAAAACTGAAAAGAAATATATTTCAACTTTATATTTCAATTTATATATAACATATTTCTTTAAATTTTAAACTTGAATATTTTAGTAAAAAAGAAGAATCTAAAAATAGAAAGTAGTGGAAAAAAGTATTTATAAAGGACATCGGTAGTTCAGGTTTTTAAACTTACTAAGTATTACAGGAAAAAAAAAAACCTAGAGGAATTTACAACTTTGCAATAAATCCCAAATTCTGAAAGAATAAAAAAGACCCACATTTATAGCACCTAGCATCATCAGGGTCCTTTTGAACACCCTGGCTCTGACCAGGTCACTAAGGGTTACTTAATTCAGGTTGGGACATGCTTGGTTCTCAAAAAATACCTATGATACGATTAACAGATAGACTTGAAGACTCCCCTCAGATCTGAGCTATTGCAGATTTTCACAGAATTAGAGCTGCTTCTCTTAAACCTATGAATCTTAAGGTGGTCACCATTTTCATATTCCCTCGCTTTCTTCTCCCCTGTTTCACAATCTAAAGCTTCAGAGACTTTAAACTGCTTTCGACAAGGAGCCTGTAGGAAAGAATAGTCTCAGCAGGATATGTGTCGCTTTTGCTTATTTATTGAATATACATTTACTGATGGAATTAATTATTGAGACAAATCCCAACGCTCAGCTCTTGTTTATAACGTGAGGCAAAAGCATCCTGTTGACCCATTCCCATCTGGGTCATTACCAGATGCTGCTGACTTAAGTTAAGCCACATCCTCCCATCTTCCCTGACATACGCCATCAGTGTTACAACCAAGTTAAACCTCTAACGTAATGGAAAGCTCTTAACAAGAGCTAGCCTCTGTAAAATCTCTTCCTATCCGATTTGGCAATCTCGCAATCTCTCTCTCTCACACACACACACACACACACACACTCCAAAATTTGATGACCTGAAATACTGAAGTTGAACTCTTCTGTTCATTATTGACTTTTCTGCTTTGTTACTGTAGCGTCAGGGAAACTAAACATCAAATCACAGAATCTTTTCCTTCGTACATACAATTACTAAAATGAAGATACTTGGTACGGTTGTCAGTGCTGACAGCAGATGGACAACGTTTTGGTGAATCTGTGAATTACTTTATCCTACAGGAAGTTCAGTAAACATCCTGCCCACGTTCTAAATGTCTGCCTTCTCAGAAAGCACCACCTTCATCTTGCAAACCACACAAACCCTGCTGATAAACTGCTACACGACATGTTCTCTCCTTCATTCCATCCAGAAAAACAATCCCTAACAGAAATACACACCAGTCACCATGTCTACAACTGCTGCCATCTGTAACCTAGTTTTGAAGATCAACCCATTTTCTAAAGTGGGTCTTCATCTCTAAGTGGCTTCCGGGAAGAAAAAAAAAATTGAGGGATAAGGACCCTGTGATGAAAGAATGTGCTCTTTTATGAGCGAGCGGCGGAGAGGACCGTTTAATAATTCAGCAACAGGTACGCCAGGACACACTCATTACTAGGAGTGGAGGTGGGGCTGGGAGCGAAGGGATGAATTTCACATGGTTGCAGCAGTACAAAGGAGAACAAAATCATCCCACGCCGGGTCTTGAAAATAGAGGCTGTGGAATGTGTCCTTTTCTTTTGATAAAAAGCTGGAAAGGGAATCTGTGTTCAGTGCGTGCATTTCTCTAACAGAGCTTATGGAACGCCTGTGCTATTTCAGGTGAAGCTGGGCGAAAACACGCCTGTGTTTTCAGGGGCTTTGAGTCTCCTTGGACAAAAAGACAAGTCAACCCAAGACCTAGCATCCCAGTGATCGAGTGGGAGCTGGAACAGTAAATACTAGAAAGAAGCATTCAAGAATAGGGACGTGCAGAGACCAAAAACAGCACAGAGATGGATGGTCCCCATAGCGAGAGAAATGCTTGGAGAAGTGGGGAGGCTAGGAGGCCAAGGAAGGCATTTTGGAATTCGTCAGAATGTTTCCAGGCAACACTCAGAATCGCCCCTGCATCAGGCACATCTGACCACGCAACCTCCCTGCCCCAAGGCATGCCACCTGGGTGAGATGTCCAGTGGCTTCCTGTAAGCTGTTAGGATGTAGGACAGGGTCTACAGTAGGGTGCTCCCACCACCCCGTACAGTTTTACCTTGTCTGTTTGCTCGTTGAGTTAGGGTTATTCTTACGCAAGTAATAAAGAAGTTGATAAACACTATGAAAGAACAGAAGTTGGATTCACACACGCACTCTCATTCAACAAATATTTATCAAGCCTTAGTAAAGGCCAAGTTATCCAGATGCTGGGGCTGTGAGTTCTACAATTAGCACACTTCATTGTTCTAGCTGTGTGTGTGTTTAAACATTATAACTGTGGTTTAATGGACTAAATGCTTTGGTTTCCTAGTACCTTTTGGTGTAATTGTGTGGCGTTGGCTTTTCCACATAACAACATCACGACTTTTCTCTGTTATTCTACGAGGACATTTCTACCCCAACAACTGCACTAACGTATCAGTTTAACAGCATCAGTCAGTGACTCTGAGAAGCTCACCTGCATTCCATACCTTCCAATCCTACCCCTTCCTGAAAGTGTGCCATTGGCCACAATGTGGATGGGCCTAGAGGGTATCAGGCTTAGTGAAATAAGTCAGACAGAGAAAGCAAATACTCTGTTATCATTTCTATGTGGAATCTAAAAAATAAAACAAACAAAGGTATGTGTCAAAACAGAAACAGACTCACAGAGAACAAATTAGTGGTTACCAGTAGGGAGTGGGAAGGGAACGGAGTAAGATAGGTGTAGGGGACTAAGAGATACAAACTACTCTGTACAAAATAGATACTAGAATGGATTATAGGGCTTCCCCGGTGGTGCAGTGGTTGAGAGTCCGCCTGCCGATGCAGGGGACGCGGGTTTGTGGCCCGGTCCGGCAAGATCCCACGTGCCGCGGAGCGGCTGGGCCCGTGAGCCATGGCCGCTGAGCCTGCGCGTCCGGAGCCTGTGCTCCGCAACGGGAGAGGCCACGGCAGTGAAAGGCCCGCATACCGCAAAAAAAAAAAAAAAAAAAAAAGAAGAATGGATTATACAACATAGGGAATCTAGTCAATATTTTCTAATAATTTAAATGGAAAGTAAACTACTAAAGTATTGAGTCATTAAGTTGTACACCTGGAACTAATGTAATATTGTAACTCAACTCTACGCCAATATAAATAATTAAATAAATACATAAGTAACCGATACGAAAAGAAGAATCCTAGCCTTTCCCCTCCCCTACCTGCCTCGAGTCTGCCCACATCTTGGTTAGGTTTCCTGATCCATCCTTCTGGACGGCTCTCAAAGCATCACCTGTTGCTGGTTCCACCCAGCTCCTGCCTCCCCGGCACCTGAGTAGGAAGGAGGGTGTGGCCGGAGAAAGACCTCATCTCAGGGCACGTTCCAGAGCCTGTCACAGTGCGCTCTATCAACCCATCTCCTAGAGGACTGTTCTACACCCTCTTCGCCAGCTCCTCTACAGCCTCAGTCTCCGCTGAAGCTCTGAGAAAGCAGAAGCAGTCAGAAGAACACTGCTCCAATCTCCTGCCAGCCCAGCCTCCTGCATCTCAGCCAAGCGTCCCCTCCCCTCCCAGGCATGCGCAGAAAGGTCCCTTCTTTCCGAGCGCCCCACTCCGTGGGAGCATGCAACCCATCGAACTCAGTGACGTCACCCTGCAGTGGTCTCTTTCCTCCTGTATCTTAACCTCCTCTCTTGACTCGATCACACAAACGCGCTCTAGCCTCTTCCACCTTTGAAAATCTCCCCTCCTCCAACCCACCTTCCCTACAGCTACTGACGGGCCCATCTCTCTGCTGCCATTTACGGCACAATCGCTTGAACGGGTTGCTTTCAGTTTCTGTTCTCTACTCTTTGCTCACCCCTTCAAAGACACTTTAGCCCTGACAAATCGATGACATAGCTCCTGCCAGGTCACCACGACCTTCAAGCAACAGGCTCAGTGGTCAGTCATTCCTGCCCCTCAAACCATTATACTCAGTAGCAGCATTCAGCACAGTCAATCCTTTTTTTTTTTTTTCCCTAAAACACCGCAGGCATCGCATCCTCGCATGCCTGCCGGAACCTCATCTGTTGTTCCCCTGTCGATCAACACCCACTGCCAGGCTCCTTGCAGAACCTCCCCAGAGGAGGGGCACGCGGTCTGAGCAACCTGACGTGCGTGGACACGGCACACCCCACACCGAAGCAGAAGCTTGAAAGATGCTTGCACGTTTCCCCTCTGCCACAGGTGCAGTTTCCTGGATTTGGGCGGTTCCCCCAGCTCGGATTCTGGAATGAAGACAAGGTGCAACGCGGGGAGGGCTGACACCAACCCATCGCCGGGGTGGCATCAACAGAAACGAAATAAACCACCCATACTGCAAATAATTGGGCTGTTGGTTTGGGGTTAGTGCAGTTGGACTCCATGTGTCTCTTTCTCTTTCCCTCTCTCCCCCTTCCTCTTCTTCCTTTCTTCTCTTCCTCTTTCTTTTTCTTTGGCCACACTTGCTTCTCTACACTCATTTCTCTTGAAAATATGATTTGGTCTCGTAACGTTAAATCCCACCTACTTTCTAGCCTATGCCTCTTGCTTCCCGTCCACACTCTTACAGCCAGGTACCAATCAGACACCTCTTGTGGTTGTCCTTAATTTGCACACAGTCAGTCCCCTTATTTCTACACTGCTCCTCCTACAATGTCCCTGCCCTCAGGAAATGCCAACTCCATCCTTTCAGATACTCTGGACAGAGGACCTAGCGTCAGCCTTGAGTTGTCTCTCATTTCACATCCACCATCAATCTCTTGGTTCTGCCTTGGAAACACTCCCAGAATCCGAACACTTCACCTGGCAGCTCCCTATACCTCCATCATCTCTTGACTGCATTAGGACAAGGTCCACCTAAGTGGTCTCCCTATGTGTGCCCACACCTCCTGAGAGCTCATTTTCCAACCAGAACTCACAGAGCTCCAAGAAAAATGGAAGTCATAGCTTGTCCCTCCTGTGCTCGGAGATCGGCCGAGGCTTCCCATCCGCATCACTGGAAAACTAAAGCCCTTTCAATGGCTTGCAAGGTCGTGCACGGTCTGACGGCAGGCATCTGTCTACAGTCATCTCCACTGCCCCACCTTCATCCTGCAGCTCCAGCCACATGGTCCACGTGATAGTCCTTGAACAACACATCATGGTCTGCACCTCTTCAGGGACTGTGCACATGCTGTTCCCTACTTCCAGAAAGCTCTTCCCTCACTTCCTTCAGACCTCTCGGGGTGGCTTCCACCAACCTCTGCGCTTAAAGCAACAACGCGTCAGCCCATTCGTGTTATGCCGCCTCCTTTAATCTGCATTATTTTCCTCCACAGCATGAATCGCTATTGAAAATACTAGATATTCTCTTCTTTATTCATTTAAATTCCCTAAAGGGGAAAGACACTGTCCACTGTAGTCTAATATTTTACTATCTAGGAAAGTGCCACGCTCATAGTAGGTGCTCAATAAATACTTGGTGAATGATTAACTGAATGTCTATGCTTACGAATAAAGTAGCTCACAGATGGAAGATATAGGAAGATAGGGATCTTAATCATACTGTCTACTTGGATAATTATATATTTATACACGTTAGGTCTCGATGAAAATATCAACAGAAATGTTGTACTCAGTGAAGCGAGCTGGTGGATACGAAAATTTTTGAGTCAATACTTGGTGTTGAATTACTGATTTTTTTTTTTTTAGTGCAAAACAGCCATATGAGAAAAACATAAATTCAGAGATATTTTCACAAGAAATACAAGAGTCAGGTAAGAATTAAGGAGAAAAATATCAGGCAACACACATTCAACCTGAGTGTTGGGAACACATTAGGGAGTGGTGGGGAGTGTGGCTATGTGGCAAAGGGAACGCTGCCTCTGAAGGAAACACTCCCTCCTCATCCCCAGTCAACCACTGGCCCAGAGTTGCCAAACCTTACATAGTTTCGACACATGTTGTAAATGTGGATTTTTTTTTTTTTTGGCCAAAATTTTCAGCATCTACATATGGCCAGAAATTTTAATTCTGTACACTGCTTTTTCAGGGCTTGCAAAGTTATGAAAATGTGGCCTCTGTAACATACGATCAGGGCACCGTTATAGAGATCTGCCTCAACTTATGATGGGGTTACATCCCAATCAACCCACCGTAGGCTGAAAACGTCAGAAGTCGAAAATGCGTTGAATACACCTAAGCTGCCCGACATCATAGCTTAGACCAGCCTACCTTAAATGCGTCCACAACACTCACATGAGCCTACATTTGGGAAAATCAACCAACACAGAGCCCACTTTACAAGGAAGTGTTCACTATCTCATGTAATTCATGGCATACTGTGCTGAAAGTGGAAAACAGGATGCTTGGATGGGTCTAGAAGGGTTGTCAGTGTATCTCTTGTTTACCCTCGTGACCACATGGCTGACAGCTCACCACCAATGCCCAGCAACACGAGAGAGCACCAGACCGCATAGTGATAGTCTGGGAAAACCCAACATGCAAACCGTGATTTCTACTGAATGCGGATCACTTTCACACTATCAGAAAGTCCAAATTTTTTTTGCAAACTATGGCTTCTACTGAATGAGGATCGCTTTCACACCACCAGAAACTCCAAAATTTTTTTGCATGTTCAACCATTGTCACATCGGGACCGTCTGTATTTATGTTACCGTTGGTAGTGCTGGCACATGTATTACGAGGAGAGCGACACTCCAGAAACAGCCCTAAGTGAAGAGGAGAGCAGTTAATTAATCCCCAGGAAAAAAAATATATGTATGCATTGTGTCCTGTTACTGATTTGCAAAGTTGCTACCTAAGCTTCACTATACAGAACAGAGGCAGGAATCAACATCTAGAGCACAAACGGGCATCGCTGAGCAGGACAGAGAAAGGCCAGTCCACAAAAAGATGGGCACATTGAATGCAAACACTGCTTTAGTTGCTGTCACTCACCCAGCCCCCAGCACAACGCCTGGCACTTACTTGGAGCACAAGAAAAAAATCTGCGAGTCAGCTGAGTGAAAGAACAGTGTGGGAGCAGGTGAGTTCCTTAGTGGCGCAGTCAAGTCATCGTTGCTAATAAAATTAGTAACTTCTGGCAGATGCAAACTAGTATATATACGATGGATAAACGACAAGAACCTACTGCATAGCACAGGGAAGTATATGCAATATCCTGTGATAAACCATAATGGACAAGAATATGAAAAAGAATGTATATATATAGGCATAACTGAGTCACTTGGCTGTACAGCAAAATTAACACAACACTGGAAATCAACTATATACTTCAATCAAATTTTTAAAAACCTTAGTAACTGCTGGCATTAATTAGAAACCTCCCATGAGTCAGGCGCTGTGCTACGAATTTGCACAAATTATCTCAGGAATCCTTACAAAAGCCCTGTGAGGTAGGCACAATTTTTAACTTCCTTCTCCCATCAGATAACTGAGGTTTTCAGAAGGCATCTCACCTGCTGAATGCCGGGCCTCAGGAGAGCAAGGGTATTCAAAATCGGACTCCCTCACCGCATTTCCCCTGCACATTTTTTGGTTTTTTTGGCTGCATCGGGTCTTAGTTGTGCGGTGCGTGGGCTTCTCTCTAGTTGTGGCGTGCGGGCTCCAGAGTGTGTAGGCTCCGTAGATTGCGGCACGCGGGCTTAGTTGCCCCGCAGCATGTGGAATCTTAGTTCCCCTGACCAGGGATCGAACCCACGTCCCCTGCGTTGGAAGGCGGATTCTTTACCACTGGACCACTAGGGAAGTCCCTCTTTATTCTATGTCAAGTGGGGCGCTGGTGAGCTTATTGATCAGATTTGGGGGCACAGATCACGTTGGGAAGGGCAGTGAGCACTTGTATGAAAGCAAAGAAGAAAGAAAACAAGTACAAGGCAGTCATGAGAATGACAAATCCGCAATTGTCTGACGCCATGTAACACACGCCCAAGGAACTTCAGGGAATACAGTTGGTCCTGCAGGCATCACTCACAGTAAATAGTATCTATGATGACAAACCTCAGTCAACAAGACTGGGTCTTCTGTCTTCTCACTTCTCGCTAAGGAAGCATGAATGTATCTTTCAATGAATTACAAAAAGCTTCATCCAAAGTCTTTACATTCCAGGGAAAATCCTGTTTAAAGGGCTAAGGCCTCTAAAAACATACCTAATTGAAATAAAAAGCGTATTACCCTAAGGGTTTCAGGTAGGAGAAATCTTACTGTAAAGCACCGCCTGGGTTTCAACGTATAATATTCTAGAATATTCAAAATGCTTTCTGTGGTGATTATCTTAAGACTAAAGCCCACTGCGTTGTTTGTCTCAATTCAGGTCTTTGAGATGGTCATCAGGTCATTAAGTGCAGGATATGCAGACACCAATAGTAGGGCAACGATAAAAACACAACCTGACATAAGACAGGCACGTCAGGTTCTAATGCAATGAAAACTGTTGGCAATACAAAAGCCCCAGACTTTTGTAGGTCTGTTGGCCCACAAGTTTTTTTTTTAAGACATCTGGAAAGTGCTTCTTTTTATTTACAGAAAGCGCAAAACCACTCTTCAAAACCCCTTCAGTCACAGAATTTTCCACTCCATCTTCTGAACAAGCCACCTCAATTCCTTTCTCTGTTTCTGTGACCCAACTCGTTACCTCTTCTGAGATCACTACCAAAATTGAGAAACGCTTGGAGAAATAAATAGCAGTTGCGTTCTGTGGTGAGACGAAGGTGGTGCCTAGGACCTGAGCCGCCCAAGATGGGCATGACGGGCGAGCTTCTGGATGGTGTGTTCATCCTTCCCTCTCGCTGGGTGTAGGGCTCGTGGCTTTTCCTCTCATCAGGACCCTGAATCAGGAAATTCATGGGGAAGACCTGGGAAGACCAAAGGTCCCAAGGTTCCCGGGCACTCGGCAGACATCTGGTTTCCCACTGGAGTCGTAACCGAGCAGGACGCTACAAGGCCTTCCCAGAATAGACCCCTGCCTGTGTCCTTCACCTGCCTTTTGTCTGCAGAAAAACTTTAGTCGAAGAATACATTTAATCCGAGAAGTGAGAAGATGCAGAAAGACAGGAAAACAGTCAAGGAAGACAAAAGAGTAATACTTGAGCCATTCAGCAAAGTCAAGGACCTTTAGTTCCTCCTCAGGGTTACAGATCATATTCCGAGCCATGTCCTTTGAGCTGTTTTGCATATACTGAAACCTCCGCCGGGCGGGAGAAGTTAACTGCGTGCTGCCCACCAGCACACAGACCCCAGACCAGTTGGAACCAGAAGGTTGATGAGGCTCACTCCCGATGACCTCACCACCAACCAATCAGAAGAGTGTCCACAAGCTGACCACGCCCCACTCCTTGAAGACTGTAAGACTTCTCAGGACACCCTCCAGGGCGGGACACACAGTCTGGAGGGCGTTAGTCCACTGTGGCCCCCTTTGCCTGGAAAGGCAATAAAACTATGTCTTTGTACTTCACCCAAAGCTCTGTCTCCGAGATGTAATCCGGCCCCGATGGCAATTAAAACAACAGACTAGTGAAACACCGGAGCATTCTCTCCCCACGCCCTCCATGCAGCAGGCTGCATATTTACGACTCAACTTTGCGGGTTTCTCAGAGAAGAACCTGCCTGTAGAGGGGAGATGGCAGAAAAGGGTACAAAGTCCTTGGTTCAGGAGCCAGAACAAGGATTCCAGAGGCCCTCCTAGGGGGACCCCTCTCCCTTCTCCAATATACCCAGAGGCATTAAATCGAGAGCAGGGCTTTTCAGTAGTCAGTGTATATAAATTACCCACCAAGGTACCTGCTAGCCCCAAGGAAATACATGATAAACTCACAGGAAATACTGTGGAGCCCGTCAGGAGCACAAACATGACAAAGAAATAGAATCATCTATTTATTAGAAAGATGAATGACTGGAATAAATATAAGGCATTCACTAAAAGTATATTAAATACCCCCCAGTGAATGGCAACAGAAACAGGAACAGTTATGAAGGGGGTCAAAAGAGACACCGGGCAAGAAAGGTAATATGGTTGAACTGAAAATTTCAAAGAACTGCCTGAAATGAAAGAATTCGGTGAAATCAGCCAGTGAATACATGTGTGAGCCAAAAGATAAAGTTATTTTCCCAGAAGACATCTGGGATGGAGAAACAGGAAAAAAATCACTTATATGCCAAGATATGGAAGACAAATATACACATCATCTAAGAGGACATTCATAAAAAGACAGCAACACAGGGCTTCCCTGGTGGCGCAGTGGTTGAGAGTCCGCCTGCCGATGCAGGGGACACGGGTTCGTGCCCCGGTCCGGGAAGATCCCACATGCCGCAGAGCGGCTGGGCCCGTGAGCCATGGCCGGAGCCTGTGCTCCACAACGGGAGAGGCCACAACAGTGAGAGGCCCGCGTACCGCAAAAAACAAAAAAAAAAGACAGCAACACAGATTAAAAGGCTGAGAGGAATTCTATTAGAAATAATGGCCAACACTCAACTGTACACTTTTTAAATGATTAAAGTGACTCATTTTATGTTTACATGAATTTTACCTCAATAAAGAAAAAGACATAAACAAAAAACAAAAAAAAAAAGAAAAGGAATAACAGGCTGAGACTTTCCAAGCAGTAAAGAAAAATGTGTAAGGCTTAGGATTGAAAACTCGCAAGTTAAAGACCGAGCTTATTTTTAAAATAAAACCGAAAAATCAACTTCTGGACCAATTACCACGATTTTTAGTAACATTAAGGACACACAAAATATGTTTCAAGCTTCCAGTGAGAAAAACAGCAAATAATGTGCAAATGAAGGGAAATCACAGTAATACGGGCTTTTTCACACCAACGCAGGATAGAAACAGCAGCACAGGATCTAAGTGGAGTATTACTTTCTACAAGTTAAAGGGAGAGGAAGGAAACCTAGGATTTTATATCCAGTGAAAGCATCTTTTAAATGAAAAGGAAAACAAAATTTGCAAAAGTCTTATACGATGTACTGCCTTAAGCCCTCTTGAAAATACTCTTGGAACGATTTATTTCTGCAAAGAGAGACATGGGTCCAGAACAAAGCGTTATAATAAAGGTAAACATAGAGCATTAGTAGCCTCAGAAAACAGTCACTGAGAGCCAAAATTCCCTTAGCATCCAGCATGGTTGGGGGTGCAGGGAGATTGAGGAGAGACATGCAAAGAACATAGTAAGTCTGTATCTTATTCTGGGGAAAATTATGAATACTGAAATGTTTGATAGGTAATACTAAGAATAGTTATAGGTCTTAGGTTAAAATCTAATTGTACACCACAACTTTCATGTAAGGAGAGGAAAACTTGATGAATCCACCCTCTAAGAAGACAGGAAAAAAACAGTATAACAATGAAGTTAGCAATAGAAACTCAGAGTTGTACAATGCAAGTTAGGAAAAGCAAAGAAAATAAATGAAAATCAGGCAAGCGTGGTAAACAGACTATACAAAAAAATGACATGAATTACAAGCTCTAGAAGAACTGTCACTGCAAAAAAATATAAGTGGGTTAAGATTACAAGCAGTTTTATCAACCTATTGTTGACAGTAGATATATTTAAAACCGAGGGCCACGTCAACGAGATAGAAGAGACTAAAAAGATAGAGTATAAGATAAATTCATTGAAAAAATATCTGGGATGCAAATTTAATATCAGATAAAACAATCATAAATGTCATGATGGGATGTTAAACGCTGGGGAAGGAGCAGATGAGAAAAAAGATATAAATGACATACTTATGTAAGTCCCTCATAATAAAGCCTGAAACTGTATAGAAAAGTAAATAATATATGTTATACATGTATATGAAGTATATTTAAGGTATATTATTAAATAACATATTTATATATTATTTAAATATATTTGTAATATTATAATTATACACAATTATGTATGTAATCTATAATCTATCTATATAGTATATAATACATAATTTAATTATATATTTATTTATAGATATTACATTTAATATTATATTATTATATATTACATATATTAGTATATATTATTATCATGTTATTGTATATTAATGTATAATATTATTATATAATACATAGCATTTAAGGTAAAAGAAATGTAAGAAAAATAAAATATTACAAGAAATTAAAATAGTACCTTCTTGGAACCGATCAAGTTAGGAGAGAAAACGTTATCTCATAGATATATATGGAAATCTACGCCCCTCAAAACACACACGCAGACACGTATTTGTAAATATGCATATGCATGTGTATAGCACGGTATATGTGAGTATGCGTGTATGTGTGTGGCTTTCAAGCACACACAGAATGTTTACAAAATGTTCCACTCATAAGTCATACTTTAAAGAAGCAGCATGATACACCAATATATTCTTTGACCATAATTCAACAGAATTAGAAACCAATAGTTTAAAACATCCCATAAAAGTGTTAGGACAGGGCTTCCCTGGTGGCGCAGTGATTAAGAGTCTGCCTGCCGATGCAGGGCACACGGGTTCGTGCCCCGGTCCGGGAAGATCCCACACACCGCAGAGCGGCTGGGCCCGTGAGCCATGGCCGCTGAGCCTGCGCGTCCGGAGCCTGTGCTCTGCAACGGGAGAGGCCACAACAGTGAGAGGCCCGCGTACCGCAAAAAAAAAAAAAAAAAAAGTGTTAGGACATTAAATATGTCTGTGTGTACACCTTTAAGGTAAAGTAAAGATACAAAATACTGTCATTCAATGATAATTTAGGCATCAACTATAAACATTTGACAGGTCTAAAGAAATGCTTACAGGGATAATTAAAACTTCAAATACATTTACAAGATAACAAGAAAGATTGGAAATAAATGAGCCATGGAGGCAAATAAAAAACTAGAATGACAGTAAAACAATAAACACCAAGTGAATAACAAAATCATGTCTGACAGAGATGAGTAGGAATCTGTGAAATAGGAAACAAGAAAACAGTTGAGTTAATTATGAAAATGAAACGTAATTTATTGAAAAGCTTCGTAATATAAGTGAACATCTGGTAACACTATTCGAGGAAAATCGAGAAATAATGAAAATAAATGAACGAAGGGGGAAATCAGTGTAAGTAATCCTAAATAAAGTAAAAATACAAACAAAGAAAACTTTAATAATATAAGCAATCCTGCTAGAAAACCTAAATTTAAATAGATGTTTGAGAACATACTAATAAAACTTACACACCAATAGATTTAAATAAACTAGCTAAGGACTATTAATAACATGAAGTAAATAAAAACAATCTCCCACATAAAACTCACCAGCCAAGATAAGTTCAGGCAATTTCTAGTATATGCCTTTCTATTGACATTTTGTTCAGAAAATATAAAATGAAAGGAAGCAGCCAATATTTTCGTAAGATTAGTTTAACTTAGGTATCGAAAGCAAACAAGGACTGTGCGAGATCAGAAAACCAAGTCTAGAAAGTGTAGATGAAAAACGTCGCCTGCCATAGCAGTAAACGCAGGGTACTGTAGTCATCAAGCCCTCAGCCACTACAGCACAGGCCCACTCCCCCCACGCCCCCCCACCCCACCCCCAGCCAACCAAGTTGAGCCCTGAGGGGACTCAGGATGGGAAAGAACATGGTGCTCGCCCCAGGTAGCTGAGGTGCAGATCAAAGGAATGCTTTCAATGAGCCCAGCCTCTTGCCTCGCCCCATACACAGAAAAGTGCTAAATTCATTAACTTGAGGTGTCTGGTTTTCTTTAATTAACAGTAATCTTTTGATGTTCCAACTACCTGGATTTTGTTGCAAAAACTCCTCTGCATCCAGGCTCCTCCCCTGCCTCTCTGGAGCAGTCCCTCAGAGCTGCCTGAGACACTGTCTAAGAGCTTGAAGTCCTCGGAAAGTCCACCGAATAAAACAAAACACAACTCTTAACTTTCAGGTTGGGCATTGTTTTTTCAGTCAACAAAATCAAATCAAATTCAAATAATATTATAAATCAAATTCACTTACGAAGGTACTGATGTAAACACCCTAAGTGAAATATTAACAAACCAAATTTAAGAGAGTACTGGCCATTTTTTTAAAGTTTGCATTATGGGGCTGTTTCCAAAATGCACTAATACAAAATAAATATATTAAGTCAGGTGAATAGAAAAAAAAGAAAAGAGAGAAATCTTGTAATCAACTGCAGATATGCCAAGATGTGTTTACAACATTCACTACCTATTTATACTTAAAAAAAAACCTTTCAACTTAGTAGAAAACTGGAAATCAAAGGTAATTTCTTTTATCAGATAACAGCCATTTGTAAAACATCTCTAGCCAAAATCACATTTATTTATCAAAGAGTGTTAGGCTCATTTCCTATAAAATCGTGAACAGGGATATAAGTTTGTGCTAATGTAGTTCAATACGACACTGGGTGTCCACGGTCAATGCAATGACACAAGGAATAAAGGCAACAAAAGTATAAATATTCAAAAGGAAGGGAGCAAATGGTCGTTATTTGTGGATAGTTTGAACACTGTTTTGGAAATCACGCACTTTAATAGCTAAGGCACTACAAATAGCAGACAATCCAAAAAGATTGCTCAATATACAATCAACGTACCAAAAGTCAAGACATTCTTTTACACCAGGAGCAGAATATGACATAGAAAATAAGGTAATATTTACCAAGAAAATAAATTGCCTAACATATAATTTTAATAAAGCTAAATTTAGAATTCAATCAGCAGTGAACTATGCCAGTTTATGGATGGGACTACATGAATTTGGAAAGGTATCTGTTCTTCTTAAACTAATCTTTCAATTCAATACAGCTCACAACAAAGACAGCAGAAGTTTGCAGAATTTGACACATTGATTTTCAATTGTATGTGAAAGAATAAACATCTTACAAAGAGGAAAGAGAACATTAAAGAAGAAAAAATAGATTATTCTATTTGATTCACATCTTGCTCTACTGCAGGAACTGACTGATGGATGGGACCAAATACAAAACCCATAGGTTGCCCTATGTATTTTTGGTGGACGTTAGTTTTTATTGGGTTATTTTTGGCAGGCTCTTTTTTTGAAATTTATTCTCTCTCAGCTTCACAGGGAATCACTCTTGCCTCTGGCCTCCCCTGGGTTCAGCCAAGGCAGATAACGAGCAAGCAATCTGGAGGGCAGAAGGAGAGAGTACCCTATATATGTAAGACCTCCTGGCAGGTATGCCCAGCACAACCTCAATGGGTATTTGTAACTTCACATAAAGGCTCCCTACTATAGCTAATTCAGGGTTACTGCATGACCCTGTGCTGGTTTCCCTATATCCTGCCCCTAATCTTTTAATATACTCCTTTGCATGTGGGTCATCTTTCCCTATCAGGACCCAGGCTGACATCACAAATCACTGGGAAGGGATACATTGTTTACCTTATATGTTGAAAACATTGGTTCACGATTTGGAGGAAAATAACCCTGGATCCCCACCTCACACCATACATACAAATAAATTCTGTTTAGATTAAAAATGCATGGATCGGGGGGAGGAATTGGGAGATTGGGAATGACACATATACACTATTGATACTATGTATAAAATAGATAACTAATGAGAACATACTGTATAACACAGGGAACTCTCTACTTAATGCTCTGAGGTGACCTAAATGGGGAGGAAATCCAAAAAAGAGGGGATATATGCATATGTATAGGTGATTCATTTTGCTGTACAGTAGAAACTAACACAACATTGTAAAGCAACTATATACTCCAATAAAAATTAATATAAAAAAAGGCTAGGACAAACCCTAACACTCCTAGAAAATTATGCAGGAAAACAATTTTGTGATCTTTGGGGAGATCAGGATTTCTTCAATACGTCCTGCTTCGAAAAAAGGTAAGGGAGAAAAAACATGTCAAGGGTTCGTCACTAAATCGAAACTATTCATCTTTGTTTCAACAAAGGGCATCAGAAATAGGGGTCATGATGGGAGGGAACTGGGGGAAGATATTTGTACTGGAGAAAATTATCGACGGCTGACCTTTTAAACCAGGCCATGCTCACCTGTGCGCCTGGCGCCCTGTATGTCTCAGCTGGAGAACCAAGACATGGGTTCATGAAGGCAGCTGTGGCCGGAAGGATACACAGCCGCCTGGCAGGCTCCTCCTATCCCTGGCAGCCTCTCCTGTTTACACCACTGTAAATATTCTCAATACATACTGTGCCACCCTGTCATTGCTTTCTACTCTTGTCATAATAAGAAATAAAACTGAGAAGCCCTGGAGTAGATCATACAGGGGAACTTAAAAAGACTGCAAGTGGAATAGAAAATAATACTATTAAGATGCTTTTACAGAACAATCCACTCTGAATATTACCCCATCACTAAATATTATCCTATAATGCAATTTTAATGGCTTGTATTCCATGCTTATATTGTATCTATAATTACATAACAAATTCTAGACTGGTAAAAACTGTTGCATCCATTTTATTTTTCTTTTTGCTATCCTAAGCGCTTGGCAATGAAAATCCCATATACCGGCGTGTTTCTGCACATGTCCAATGACCTCCTGAGAATAAAATTCCTTGTCGTGCAATGTATTCCTGGCACACATTCCTAGCATTTGCTACCTATTGCCATGCTTTCTCCCAGGAAGATTATGACAATGCGCAAACCCTCCGGCACTGCGTGTGTAGGCACTTCACCCTGTCTGCAGCTCATGGGGTTTTACGGGATGGAAGAGGAAATGATTCTGTGAAGTACAACAGCTGCAGACAAAACTGAAGTCCTCCTTCCAGACACAAAAAGAAAACACGGGTCTGATATTTACGCAGAAATTTATGTCCATTTAACAGATAATTAGCATCAGTTATACTTTGCATGCCTCGGTAATTAGCAACTTCAAAGACTTATAGGGATGAATACAACCCTTGCCTGTTGGTAGAGTACTACTTGTTGGTTTAGAAGGGAGGGAAGCAGGTCACCTAATGAAAACAGGAAAGGATGGAGAACAATTCAAAGGGCAGATAACCTCCCACACAGACAGGAGGTAGCTTTGAGGTCAGAGAGGCAGAGAAGGCATTTTGGAAAGAAGCTTAGTTGAATCCATTTATTGACGTGTGATGTTGCCTGTCTACATTTACAAGCTACACAGACAAACAGGCATCCCTAAGTATACTTGTGCCTCCAAAGCATTCCATTCACAGGTAGCAGACTGCTTTTTAGCAAGGTCTTTACCTTGTCCTTATTTTTTGCAACGTTTCTCTCTTTCCATTAAATGATAACAGATGGCAAGTGTAGGAGTTGCATCTCTGTGCCTGAAAGAGAACTCTGCTTGCTTTCTGGGTCTCCATCAAGGGTGGGTGAGAAACTGAAGAAATCTGTCTGTGCGGAGTACTTTGTGGCAAAAATGTATGCTAACATTTCAAGATCCAATGAAAGAGTTCCCTCCCCCCAAAAAAACCCCACAAAGCAAATACAAAACAAAATCATACACAAACACCCAAGACTGACAATTTTTCAATACTAAAATCTTTAAAAAATCCTATTTGGGGAAGGAACCCAAGTGCCCATCAACACTTGAATGGATGAAAAAGATGTGGCCTGTATACAATGGAATATTACTCAGCCATAAAAACCAGTGAAATAATGCCATTTGCAGCAACATAGGTAGACCTAGAGATAGTAAGTCAGACAAAGACAAATATTATATGATATCACTCATGTGAAATCTAAAAACATGATACAAATGAACTTATTTACAAAGCAGAAATATACTCATAGACATAGAAAACAGTACGGAGGTTCCTCAGAAAACTAAAAATAGAATTTATCGTATAATGCAGCAATCCCACTCCTGGGCATATATCCAGACAAAACTCTGCACCCCTAGGTTCACAGCAGCACTATTTACAATGGCCAAGATACAGAAGCAACCTATATGTCCATCGACAGAGGAATGGATAAAGAAGATGTGGTACATATATACAATGGAATACTACTCAGCCATAAAAAAGAATGAAATCATGCCACTTGCAGCAGCATGAATGGACCTAGAGATGATCATACTAAGAGAAGTAAGTCAGACAAAGACAAATATTATATCACTTCTATAAGGAATCAAAAATATAATACAAATGAGTCTATATACAAAACAGAAACAGACTCACAGACATAGAAAACAAATGTATGGTTATCAAAGGGGAGAGGGATAAATACGGAGTTTGGGATTAACAGATCACACCACTATATATAAAATAGATAAACAACAAGGACCTACTGTATAGCATGGAGAATTCTACTCAGTATCTTTCAATAGCCTATAATGGAGAAGAATGTGAAAAAAGTATACACACACACACACACACACAGCTTTATATATATATAAAGCTGAATCACTTTGCTGTACACCTGAAACTAACACAATATTGTAAATCAACTATACTTCAATTTAAAAAAAATCTATTTGGGGCTTCCCTGGTGGCGCAGTGGTTGGGAGTCCGCCTGCCGATGCAGGGGACACGGGTTCGTGACCCGGTCCGGGAGGATCCCACGTGCCGCGGAGCGGCTGGGCCCGTGAGCCATGGCCGCTGAGCCTGCGCGTCCGGAGCCTGTGCTCCGCGACGGGAGAGGCCACAACAGTGAGAGGCCCGCGTACCGCAAAAAAAAAAACAAAAAACAAAAAAACCAACCTATTTGACTATCAAATGTATGGTATTCAATCTCTATACCAATTGTGAAAAAAGCTTCCTAATCTTTACAATATTCCCCATGCCACACTTGTTTCTAGAAGGGTCCATCTTATAACTGGATTTTGCCTCAGTCCCTCATACAACAGTGTCATTATATTTTACCATATTGAAATTCCACAAGAAACCTTCTGAAATGGAAAAAAGTACTCAGTGTGAATTCACTGTTGCTGCTGTTGTTAAAGGCCAGACGCTTACCTAAAGCAGACGTGCTTTTGCAACCAAGCTTTCTTTTCATTTTTCAGATTCTGTGCCTCAGCTTTTTCCCACTAAACTCTGCTGCTGGTGGCATTAATTCTGTTTCACGCACTGCTAATAAATCACTGCGGCTCCACTCTCCTGGCTCTTCTGTAAATCTGGCAACAGTGATGTTAATTGTGCATGAAAAATATATTAAAACCGTAAATCATCGCTATTTTCAAGCAGGATGCGAGTAACAAATCTAAAGTAACAAATCAGTCCCTCTTCCCTTTGTCCGTATTTGGCCAGAGGCCATTATATTAAAAGCACAAAATCACAGGCTGTCTTTCATCAATTAGGCCTTATTGCTCGTTTCTGAATCTAATCAAGAACAATATAAAATGTACCACAAATCCCATGATAATGAGCACTGACTAATTTTGTTAATGCTGGTGGAAGATTCTCTTTGTATGGTGCATTCTTTGGAGTATTCTGATATGGGGACATTTTTGTACCAGTTGTATATAAAAGGGCCAAAGTATTTCTTTTTGATGTTTCCTGCTAGCTATAATCATGGCACAGAGGAAGGAGCTCTTGGGTAATTCTCTATCACTTCCTAATGGCAACAGCTGAATTCTACTTTACGTTCCAGGCAATAGTAAATAGATTATTTTTTCTACCAAGGATGAAAGATTGATCTTTTATTTTTAAATGTACCTATAGGTACACGCCTGCTATAGGTACTCCCTTCGAATCTTGCTACACTGCTCGATACAGACAGCAGCACAAAAAAAAATTTTTATAACCTAACTTGGGAAGCAGAAGCAACCATATATAATATCTACCAATAGACTTTTCTATGCCAAAATTAAAAATAAAAAGTAATTGAGACAACGGTCTCCTATTTTTCTTGTATGCACTCTCTCCTCCTCTAAATGCTCCATGTCTAGATAAAGAAGCTCGGCAAACTAATCAGATAAATTAACCCATCCGTCAACGTGCTGGATGGGTGATCTAAGCCATTCTCACTTCTCTGATGGTCCTTGGAAATGAGGTGCCACAATGGAAACAAGTAAGTCTTTCATGGTCAGAAACTCAGGCATGAAGCCAAGTCAACGATGGGACAGATCACCTCTGCAGAATACATCAAATGACACCATCTAGATGTCAGCTGAGGCCAAGATGAACGAGTGAACAAAGAACAGGCCGTCTGAGTAATTAATCTCCAAATGCAAATCAGAGTTTGTCATCTGACTGCTTAAAAACGTTCCTTCATGGGACTCTGGCTGTCAACAAGCCAATGCCCAAAGAGGACAAAGGAGATCATACGTGAAACACGCCTGCTGTAGTGCCCGGCACTTGTGCACGTGGTCAGGCAACGTTGGGCTCTCTCTCCCCTTTACTGCCCCGCTGGAAATCTACTGCAAGTTGGCTGCAATCTGCCTCTGCGGGAATTTATCTGACGGATCACACTGTTCTCTGTCTTCAGTGTTTCCCAAGCACTCCAGCAGGTGGGCATCAGGGAGACCCCTGAACGTGCACATTGCACAGGACAGCCGCTCACGACAGAGGATGTCAGTAGTCCTGAGGCTGAGAAGGGCCAATGGCAGGACAAACAGTGGCTGAACGCTAAGATCATAATCACTTTGCCACCACTAACGTTTCAGGAATGTATGCATTTATCCATGAGGAATATGCACTTGCTAAAAATACTAGACCTACGTATATATACTCTGCACACGTAGGTTTCTTTGATGCTGTTGTTCAGTGCTCTGCAACGAAGTTACATGAAGAGTTGTTGCAAAGATGACAAGAATGTGTTCCACCAAGAGCAGAGTGAGGTCTCGCTCCTATATTCCACACTGAGATGGTCTCACCTTACTGATGCGGCCCCCGTGCAGAGGGCTGCGGAAGAAATGGGAGACATATATTTATACAGTCACATCTCCCGTGCACCACACGTTCACCCGGGTACAGAGGATGCAGGGATCTCTAAAATGTGAAAGAACAGCGCCCGCTGAATATCCTCTTATCCTCATAGCAACCCCGTATCCAACACACCAGCCCTGGGTTCACTCCTAAAGCTTGCACGTCAAAGTCTGCCATCTATTATTTAATCATCTAATCATTTAGAACCTAAAGATGATATTACTGATGGAGCCATGGATTATGCATGTTAGAGGTCATGGGAAAATGACAGAATGGGTCTGTAATCTGTCCATGGTGTGTCTCAGGACATGCAGCTACCCACGCCTGAGGCAGGTTCTGAACACAGACCTCGGCTCCTTGTTCCTTCACGGTCAGTGAGTTCTAAGGAGACCCCTCTGTGTCAACTGTCAGCAGTGGGTGTGTCCCCAGCTACCACCTTCCATCTTCCATAGCTTCCGTCCGTCACCTGCTAAGTTCCGGATTTGCTGGTGCCAGGGCAGGCATGTGCTGGTTAGACTCCCTGGCTGGATGTGCTAGCCACAGAAGGGCCCCGATGGACTCCAAAAAGATCCATGCTATAGAGCCTGGATGCACAAGCTGTGGTCCAAAAGGAAGAAGAATTCAAGGCAGACTGGTTCTGCTCTCTGCCCTCGACTCTGGTTATAGCCAACTTGCTCCCGTACTTTATATATTATTCGTAAGCGTGTACTTACATGCAATAAATGAAAGCAGGCTACAGTACTTCATTCCATGAATATATCATAAATTACCTCTCACCTGTTTTATTTATCTTTTATTTCCCCTATAACAAATGTAAATTCTTACCCATAAATCTCTAGGCGCATTTAAAAAAATTATTTTGTTAAAATGGATTGCTTGAGGCAGAGCTACTGGTTCAAAAGTTATGGACATTTTTATTCTTTTCACACAACCTGCTATGTTGCTTTTCCAAAAAACATGCTTTTGCAGACACCAACTTAGAAAAATGCCTACCAAGAAAAGTCACGCATACACCATAAAACTCTTAAAAGAGAACACAGGCAAAACATTCTCTGACATAAATCACAGCAATGATTTCTTGTATCAGTCTCCCAAGACAAAAGTAACAAGAGCATAAATGAACAAATGAGACCTAATCAAACTTAAAAGCTTTTGCACAGCAAAGGAAATCATCAACAAAACAAAAAGACAACCTACGGAACGGGAGAAAATATTTGCAAACACTGCAACCAGCAAGGGGTTAATGTCCAAAATATACAAACAGCTCACACAACTCAATATCAAAAAAAAAAAAAAAAACAGTAAAAAAAAAAAAAAAAATGGGCAGAAGACCCAAGTAAACATTTTTCCAAAGGAGACATACAGATGGCCAACAAGCACATGAAAAGATGCTCAACGCTGCTAATTATTAGAGAAATGCAAATCAAAACTGCAATGAGGTACTACCTCACACTGGCCAGAATGGCCAAAAAGTCTACAAATAATAAATGCTGGAGAGGGTGTGGAGAAAAGGGAACCCTCCTACACTGTTGGTGAGAATGTAAATTGGTGCAGCCACTGTGGAAAACTAAAAAACTAAAAATAGAACTACCATATGATCCAGCAATCCCACTCCTGGGCTTATATACAGAAAAGAGGAAAACTCTAGTTCGAAAAGATATATGTACCCCAATGTCCATAGCAGCACTTTTTACAACAGCCAAGACATGGAAACAACCCAAGTGCCCATCAACAGACAATTGGTTTAAGAAGATGTGATATATACACACAAACACTGAAATATTACTCGGGCATCAAGAAGAATGAAATATTACCATTGGCAGCAACATAGATGGACCTAGAAATGATCATACTAAGTGTCGTAAGTCAGACAGAGAAAGACAAATATTATATGACATCAATTATATGTGGAATCTAAAAAAATTGTACAAATGAACTTACAAAACATAAACAGACTCAGACATGGAAAACGAACTTATGGTTACCAAAGGGGAAAGGTGAGAGGGACAAATTTGGAGTTTGGGATTAACAGATACAAACTACTATACATAAAATAGATAAACAACAAGGACCTATTGTATAGCACAGGGAACTATATTCAACATCTTGTAATAACCTATAATGGAAAAGAATCTGAAATATATAAAACGGAATCACTTTGCTGTATACCTGAAAGTAACACAATATCGTAAATCAACAAAAAAAGTCATGCATACACATTACTTTGGGCATATAATATTGTTTTATTACATCTTTGCTGATATTATAGGTGAAACTGTGTTTTCTTTTATTAAATCACATTTAATTACTCTTAAGAAAATTACATAGGCAAGAGTCAGACAGACTTAAAGCCAAATTCTGGTTTTTTCCTTTTACAAACTGGCCAATTTAGATAAAGTATGAACCACCCCCGGCTTCACTTTTCTCATTTGTGACATGGTATTTTGGAGTGCTATTAGGTGTCCTCACTGATAGAGGATGCCCAAGTGTTAATGCAAAGTGACTGCTATACAAGCTCACTCACTGAATGCCACCTACTATCACCTTCATTACCACCACCACCAACAACACCCTCCTCACCTCTCTCACTGTCATTATCACGTCCATCATCACAGTCGTCATCACCATGACCACCACCACAATTATCAACACAAAAGCATCGTCTTCATTGCCATCACCAACACCACCATCAGTAGCATGAAAATTATGGTCATCACCATCACCACCATCATCACCACCACCATGGGATCACCGTCTCCGTCACCCTCATCTTGTCATCATCACCGCCACCATCATCGTTATCATCACCATCATCTTTTTCATTGCTCTCGTCCTCAGCATCACCACCAGCATCACTACCACCAGAGTCGTCTATTATTATTACTCCTGCTACGATTATTATCTGTATTTATTCATCTATGGGTTAGTTGTTCACTTTGGTCACTGGGATGTTAGTCTTTTATTTAAACGCATTTGATTTTAAAGATCTACCCAAATCAACCCTTGTTGCATGTCCGTTAATTAAACTGCCTACAGATACAGTTTACAACTAGATCCCCTAGGAGGTCACTTCAAAAAGTTACCCTAGGGTAGGCTATTTGGACCATGGTTTCTTTAATTATTTCATCGTTTTTTCCTATTTTTTTCCTAATGGCAGAAAGGAGTATTTGTTTACACTTGGTTTAGAAATGTGTCAGGTCGAATTTTCTCAGGTCCTTTCTGTGCCTACTATTCATACAATTTCACGTATCACGAAACATATGATATTCAAGTAGTGATATAACAGGACTATTATTATTATACATAAACACATCTTGTTCATGACTATTATAGAAAAGATCTTTGTCAGCATCACCTTTGGGGTCATTACAATGCATATTCTTGGGGCCCATCTGTCACCATCGTCTTCAGGGTCATTAAAATGCAGATTCCTGGGGCCCACTCCGCCAAGTTAGTGAGCCAGTGGGGGCCTGGATGAAGCCCAGGAATCGGCGTGTGAGAAACTTCCTGCTTAGTTTGGGAACAACTGCTCTGTAGCATGAACCTCTGGACTCTGTCCTGCATGTCTGTGTGTTAACTAGGAGATTCCCAAATGACTTCATGAAGGTATTTCTTTACATCAAAGGTCAGCAAACTTTTTCTATAAAGGACAAGATAATACGGACTTCAGATTTCTAACCTATATGGCCTGCTTTGCAGCTATTCAACCCCGCCACTGTGGTGTGACAGCAGCCACAGAAAATGGGCCAATTATTGGGTGACGTTTTTTGCCAAGAGAGGCAGTAGCAGCCTCTGAGTTAGACTGTCCACTCCTGCTTCACGTTTTCTGCAAGGCAGTGAGGCCCTCTTTTAGCGCAATACTTGTCCTTGCTGGGCTTCTCAATTTTCGTAAGAGCACATCTGTCGATATTCTCGGTAGCCCAGTTGATGACAGAGCACGTTGCCGTGCAATTAACTGATCACAGGAGCTGCACTTCTCGTGCTTGAGCAAAGACTTCCAATTCACTCACTCGGTCTTTTAAACAATGCTCAGTTCAGAGAATCAATATGAACATCAGCCTCTGGGCTGCATCCTTGAACACGTGATTCATGCTCCGCACAGCCATTCGGTCAATCACGTGTCCTTCCAATTCCTCCTTAGCGTATTCTGACCCTGTGAGTCTGGAGCCCGTGTCCCTTTGGAGAGTTCCATATCTCCCCAACTTGCTACGTCATAGCGTCGATTATACCTAGTAGTGATTCCAGTTGGTTGTCCATCTTCTCCTGTGTGGTTGCAAGACAAGGGATGGGACCACATTCAGCAAAGTGGCCTGACAATTAGAAGCTGCCCAATAAGTAATTCACTGAACGCATGAATCTAAGGAAACACTGTGTATGTGTTAATGTCAGGGCCCGTAGAGTAGGAAATGTTAACAGACAAAGCCACAGAAAGTCAGTGACGTAAGGTTACTAGTGGTGCCTTCTTGGATTTACAGAGCTGCAGGAGAACAGAAGACCAGGTTTGACCACCATCCTGAGGAGCTGCCCACCTCAAACCCTCACAAGAAAAGCTCAATGGGCAGCAAGCAGCAGCGGGGTATGACCTCCTGTGCTTCTTGCAGAATCCCCTAATAGAGGACGGAGGAAATGAACTAACTTTTCAACCAATTTCCCAACAGCCGCCCACCACCCCCCACTGCAACTTTTCCGTTAAAGGCTTAGGCTGAAATTCGTTCAAATACAATTTCACTTTCCACCAGATCAACTCCCTAAATTGGCTGATCCTTTAGCAAATCCAACCCTTTAGCTAAAATTTTTTTTTTTTTGGCTGCACCAAGCGGCCTGCGGGATCTTAGTCTCCCGACCAAGGACTGGACCCGTGCCCCCACCAGTGAAAGTGCACAGTGCCAACCACTGGACCACGAGGGAAGCCCCTAGCTGGAACTCTTAAAATAAATGGTGGGCAGATCAGGTTCCACCCTGTCCTAACCCGTCTGCCCCATGTCAGGTCAAGTTTTCCATCTGGACTTACAGTGTATGTTACCTCTGATTTTGCCATCAGCGAACACATTCCAGACCCAGAAGTGTCTCTGGAGTGTGATGCCCAATGTGGATCATGTCTCAACTTCCTCCTCGGCTGGATGTTCCTGTCACTTTATATTTATGTCAACAAGAGGTCCAGATGCTTACAAAACAGCAGTAACGCCTCATAAGCGAGGTTTCTCATTTTCAAATCTCTAGGTCCTTCTTTTGGCTGAAAAGAAACCGGTCTAGGGAAGGCTTTGCCACCCATGCTCACTTCCTATTCCATTACGCCATACTACTCTTTCTTGTCTGGTTACTATCCCGAGTATGAGGAATAACAATGAACATCAATGAGTTCTGCTTGCTCAGCATTCGATTTCCCTTTGGAGAACCGTCTTTTCTGAATCTACCCTAAGCTAATTTCCTGCTGGACTCACCCATCCCTCTTCCCCATCCAGAAATGTCTACCTAACCCAGGCCATGCCAATCCAAGGGACTCTTGCCTCTCGATATGGAAATTGGTTCAAAGTTGGCCTGTGACCCAAGGGGGGTCAAAGAAAATCATCCCCAGGCCAATACGCTTCTCTGAGTTCAATGGTGACGTCACAGGGAAATGCCGGTGACCATTTTTTGCCACCGAATGAAGACAGCCCCCCTGAGAAGAAAGTCAACATAGAGAAAGAAAGATGGACCCAACCTTTCCGGTGACTAATGGCAACGATTCAGATCCGAGAGCACCATCTCTGAAGCTACAAGCGCTGCTGGAACTCTCAGGGCGCAGGCCCAGCGAATCCCTTTCCCCTTAACTGAACTGACCTTGAATTTACTTCACGTGCCATCTAAACATTTCTAAGTAATAACCAGTTTGATGAGCTCAAAATCCACATCCCTCCAACCAGTGGGACTTGAGTTATAATTCGGCCAAGTTTTGAAATCCATTTATTTCTCCTATCACGTTTGCATCCATTATTGAATGCGTCATATAAAATGAGCACACACCTAAATGGCTTACGGCAATCTTTTTTTTTTTATCACAGTTTCTGTGTATCAGGAGTCCAGGCACAGCTTCACTGGGTTCTCTGTTTGAGCATCTCTCATGAGGCTTCAAACGAAGGTGTTGGCCAGAGCTGGGGTCTCTTCTGAAATCTGAGTGACTGGGCAAGATCAGATTCCAAGCTCATGGTTGGATTCAGTTCTTTGCAGCCTGTTGAACTGCGGGCTTCAGTTCCTCGCTGGCTGTCGAGCAGACGCAGCCTTCCGTTTCCTTCCGTGGGGATCTTTCCAACATGGCAGTTTAGTCCAACAAAGCATGAAAACCAAAAAGGCAGCAGAAATGATCTGCTAGTAAGACATAAATTCCAAGCCAGTGCAATGTAATCACGGCAGTGACATCCTATCCCCTCCATCGTGTCCCATTGGTTACAGGGAAGTCCTATGTCCTGCCCACCCTCAAGTAGAGGGAACTCCACAAGGGCATGACTACCAGGACACCGGGGTAACGCGAGGCCTTGCTGAGTCAGTCCACCACACACGTCTACACCAAGTGGTGGTGATGCCTGGAACTTTCCAGGGAAAGATGACAACACTTAGGGCCTGACAGATATGGACTGAGATGCCTCAGAGGGAAGAGCTGGGCCTGCTGATGGCCTGAAGTTGATTCTCAAAGAAGAGAAGGAAGTATAGGATGCAGTAGTAGGATGAGTCTTTCCTCAGGAACGAGAGCTCAGTAGAAGGACGTCAAATTCATTTTCTGGATCATTAATGCATAGAATCTTCCATGTGGAAAACCACTGCCTTGGGGGATGGGAAGCCAAGATGTTCTTCCCTGGTGAGGAGAGGGGGAGAAGACATCCAGGAGACCACGAGGGTGTCAGAAGAGCTTCCCAAAGACAGAGACGGTTTTAGGAACCGTGAACGTGGACGACAGCTGTTCTAGCTTCTTCTGGCCGAGGCAGGAGGTAAGGACAGAAAACAAGAAGTCCACGTTGTATTAAGATTGCTAGCACTATTGGGACAAATGACTGCCAACTGGGTGGCTTAAATCAACAGAAATTTAAAGGTCACACTGTACTGCAGGACAGACATCCAATATTACGGAGTCAACAGGGTTGGTTCCCTCTGTAGGCTCTCGGGGAGACTCTGTTCCTTGCCTGTGTCTCAGCTCTGAGTTTCTGGTGTTTTTCATCAATCCTTGGTGGGTTTGGGCTTGGAGGTGCATCTCTCCAATCTCTGCGTCTCTGCCTCCATCTTCCCGTGGTCTCCTCCCTGGGAATCTCTGCTGTCTTCATTCTGTTCTCCTCTTCCCCCCTCTACTCCCTCTTCCTTCTCCTCCTCCTTTTTCTCCTCCTTCTTCCAATTTAAGCGCTCAATACCTATTTATTAAATTCACCATTTGGTCACAGTGCAGCTGTGAGAGACAAGAAGGGCAAAGTGTTCTTGGTGATGTGTTTGACTATCTTTCCTAGGAAGGAAAGATTTAGTTTCTTTCTGACACACTGAGGAAAACTCCACTTGGATTCCACGGGCGAAGCTTCACAGAGAAGGTATGGCTTCCTGGAAGTTTGTTTTTTCTTTTTATGGAGTCCTAGACATGAAAGAAGTGAGACTTACAGGGCTCTTTTTCTTCTTCTCCCACTCCCAACACCCACCTCTGGTAACCATCAATCTGTTCTCAGTAACTATGAGCTTGGCTTTTTTGGTTTTTGTGGGTTTTCTTTGGGGGGGGGGTTTAGATTTCACATATAAGTGAAAAATACAGTATTTGTCTTTGTCTGACTTACTTCACTTAGCATAATGCCATTGAGATCTGTCCACATTGTTGCAAATGGCAGGATTTCCTTCTTTTAATGGCTAAATAATATTCCACTGTATATATATCACATCTTCTTTATCCACTCATCCATCAATGCGAACACTAGACTGCTTCCATATCTTGGCTATTGTAAATAGTGCTGCAGTGAACATGGGAGTGCAGATATCTTTCCAAGTTAGTATTTTTGCTTTCTTTGGATAAATACCCAGAAGTGGGTTTGCTGGATCATATGGTAGTTCTATTTTAGTTTTTTGAGGAGCCTCCATACTGTTCTCCATAGCGGCTGCACCAATTTACATTCCCACCAACAGTGCAGGAGGGCTCCCTTGTCTCCACACCCTCGCCAACACTTTGTCTTTTCAATAGTAGCCATTCTAACAGGTGTGAAGCGATATCTCGTAGTTCTGATTTGCATTTCCTTGATAAGAAATGATGTTGAGCATCTTTTCAAGTACCTGTTGGTCATCTGTATGTCTTCTTCAGAAAAGGTCTATTCAGATCTTCTGCCCATTTTTAAATTGAACTTTTTGTTTTTTTTAACAAATATGGTGTCTTAAAAGGACACCAGTCATAAGGACACCAGTCTTAATAAGGACACCAGTCATAATAGATTTAGGGTCCTGGTTAATACAGTATGACCTCATCTTACCTTGATTACATTTGCAAAAGCCCTATTTTCAAATAAGGTGACATTCGTAAGTACTGGGGGGGGTGGTTAGAACTTCAACATATCTTTTGGCGGGGGACACAATTCTACCCATAACTCAGGTCAAGTCAGAACCTGTGACAAGAGAAAAGTCTGAAGACTACATACCCGTGGCATGGCCTGTAAAAGTCTTCAAAAGGTTCCAACTGATATTCTGCAGTCTTAGAATAACCATTTCATATCTCACAAACCCCCAAACTCCTCACAGCACCTTCTCATAGCTTATCTAATTTAAATCATGAGCACAGTAATAATAAAAACAACTACACAATCTTCATTTGAAGAAAATGCTAGCGGAAGTTCATTTTCCCCTAAGTCTAGAGAAAGGCATATGAGATGTTGAACTCTTTTCCAACCTGTGAACTTTAATTCATTGGAAATGATTCTACCTCCATTAAATCAAATTATAGATGATTGCGTTTTTTCTTAATTTATTAATTTATTTATTTTTGGCTGCGTTGGGTCTTTGTTGCTGCACGTGGGCTTTCTCTAGTTGCGGCGAGTGGGGGCTACTCTTCACTGTGGTGCACGGGCTTCTCATTGTGGTGACTTCTCTTGTTGCAGAGCATGGGCTCTAGGCACACGGGCTTCAGCAGTTGTGGCACGCAGGCTCTAGAGTACAGGCTCAGTAGTTGTGGTGCCCAGGCTTAGCTGCTCTGCAGCATGTGGGATCTTCCCGGACCAGGACTCGAACCCATGTCTCCTGCATTGGCAGGCAGACTCCTAACCACTGCACCATCTGGGAAGCCCAAGACGACTGCATTTAAAATCAGGCAACCTATGGCTTTCCCCAAACTAGGAACCCATTACTGTGTTGGCCCTTCCGTCACAATTTTCCACCTCCTTCCTTTGTAACACCTCCGGGACTTTGTATTTCAGGGAAACATGCAGTAAAGAGATTTTGGCTGGGCTGCAGCTGGTAATTCTTGTGCAGGCGACGTCCTGTGAGAAAATCCAAGCCTCAGCTGCAAATTTCTTCACCCTGGTGCATGCGATCCGTTTGCTGTAGGAAGCAGAGGGATCGTATTTTCTTTCATGTTCTAACTCGTACTGTAAAATATATTATTTTCTAAAAAAAATTATGAAAACATGCAGTTTCAGGTTCAATATACATGAGCCAAGAGCTGAAGGCATTTGCCAAAGAAAAAAACTAACATTAACTTCAGGTATATACAACACATATCATGATTTGAGAGCAAATGCATGCCTATGGGTTGACATCGGCAATAACTCTTGGTACCAAGACATCCACCTAAGAGTAAGACACTCAATTGATAGGCTCTCCACAGTTGGCTAGGGAGGAGGATGAGAGGGTCCTAAAGGCATCTGCAGGAGGAAGTGAAGCCTGCTCAGGATGCTTGCAAGAGACAAGGTGGAACACAGTATCTTGTCTTCAATGATTTCCAAAGCAAGAGGCTGGGAGAGGAAGGAATCCAGTTGGCTTTGCTTTAGCTCTGTTGGTAGAGATGGCACATGGACAGATCACCAGCCCTTTCCAACGGTGAAAGGAACTCCCTTACAAACCTGCAAACGTCTTAATCGGCCACCTCCAAAAAGGGCTGCATGTCCAGGAACTGTCCGTCGTCCATTTGATCCATACATTTAAGTAGATGGTTCATTAAGTTCACAAATGCTTTCAAAGGTTTACAGTCTCCTGGGGGTGTAGCCTTGTAAAATGATTGGAGTGAAGCTCTAGGAATACGGAGAAGGATGTTTCACCTCTGCTTACGGCTTCAGGGGGTTAATGACCAGAGGAATACTGCATTGGAAAGTCTGGGTGAAATGGGTCCCACAGCTCCTTCTATGTGGAAAATTTCACAATTCTGTGATTTATGTGCTAGTTGATGCCATCACTCACTCCCAGGTAATATGATGATTGGGTAGTAGGATATTCAATGTACCACAATCCCTTTCTTTGAAAAAAATGCATGAGATGCAAACATCCTTGTACAATGTGCTACAGTGGAATCTGATCTCATTATCTGATTTAAACTCAGAAGGAAATATCTAACCTAAGCTAATATGTTTTTACCAGTGTAATTTTCTTAGGGAAGATACAGTTTTCTAAGGTTTAATACTCTATTTTTAAATCTAAACTACTTTTTTAAAACACACAAAATATTATAGCAATATCACATTAGTTATCCGGAGGTACACATTATAAAATATAGAGTTATGAAAGTATTTCACTTAGGTAAAAATTTGGGGGGAGCAGTAAAGCTTTTAATGATTTTAAAAAAAAATTCCAGGAGATAAGTACATCTGAATTTGGTAAGAAAGGAACCTCGTGTTCTTTGATTTAACTTTATTGCACAGTCTGTTGCGAAGAAAAATATTCATTAGCATTCCTTTGGATGGAATTCCATTTATGAATCCTCCAATGTTGAAAATATAACAATGCAAAAAACACCCAAGTGAGTACTCTGCATGTTAAACTATACCATCAAAGCACCTTCCTGTAGTTCTGTCATGATTTTATCCCTCCCTCTTTCCCCATTTTATTCTTTTTATGTCTTGGTCTGTCTAGAGAAGCAACAAATAAGAAGCTTCATTTTGGGGGATTCAGAAAGCCCTTCTTCATTCCACAACACAGGAGTATATGCCTTGGATATTCATCTCAAGATTGGTGGAAACCTTTCCATCATGGCTCCTCAATGGAAAACATAACTTTCAAACTCTTGTTTCTTTTTTTTTTTTCGTGGAAACTTAAAGCATTCCCTGCTTGAATTCACTGCGCCAACTGATCCGTTTCTGAAACGTTAGTTTTTGTTCGGACTCATTTACCTTCCCATCAAAGGGCTTACATTTCTTTACATCACCTCTTGGACTTACCCAAAGCCCTGCATATGTTAAATGCAAATAGTGATTTATCAATATTTTTCAATGAATCACCTAAAAAAGGTTGTAAAGAGAATAAGGAATGGAGGAGAGAAGAAAACACACAAAGAATCAGAGTTGGGACCTGGAGATCCATAGACTATCTTGCTGGGGTTAGAACTACAGTGAACACATGGGATGTGTAGATAGGGTAGATGGGATGTCAGGTGAATATGCTCATTTTTTGATGGAATGATGGATTATGTCATGTCATAAAACAGAACAGAACATAGCTCAAAGCATACATTTTAAAGAAAACTGATAGGAGTGTTTCGGAACATGTAATTTTCAGATTGTGTCAAAACCAACTACGAAAGCTCCTTTGCTTGAGACAAATCAATACTTTCAGTGTTCCTCTCTTTCTGATGGGAACACACACTCTTCCCCAGGGCAAACTTGACTACTGTACACACAACCACATTCACAACGGACGAGAGAGCATCTTGATTAAGGGAAACTTCAGAGTGCCTGGAATTCAGAAAGGACGGCAGAGTCTCGTCATCTCCATGTGCTTTTTGGCTTTTTCCAGAAAATTGTAACACACTGGATCTTAAAGGAATCACGGATGTTTTTTCCTGTGGGCTTTCTTCCAACATCCTACACACAAACACAGCCACGCAGACACACACACACACACACACACATCACAAACTATATACCAATGCCAGTCATCACCACTCAAAATAATCAGACATGTGAAATCTAACCAGAAAAATTCTTTTCATTTTTTTTCTCTGTTTCCAATTGTGGAAACTCACTTTGCCAAGCCTAAATAGAATATTCGATTGAATTAATAAGACAGAGACTACCGTGTCTCTTGTCTTCATTTTGTCTTAACAAGTGGTTAGCACATGAATAGATCACTCTTTTTCAGACTCTCTCTCTGCCTCGGTTGCCTGTGAGTTCCTGGATGATTTGTAGGTCTGATTTATTTATGCAGGGCTGAAGACAGCCTGGTTTAGGAAAACCAAAAAACAGACTAGATAGACAGGAACCTACTCCCCATCTGGGCACTCAAGGAACTTCTGTGTTCGAATGACAGATACTGTAATGAGATGAACACTGAATTACCCAAAAATTAAAGTTATAAGAACATACTAATTTTTTTCTATTTTATAATCATTTCTTACACAGTAGCTTACTCCAAAATCACTATAACCCTAATATTCACAGGAAGTACAGTACTGTTATTATTCATAACTGAGGTCACTCAATGTTAAAAAGGTTGAAGGCTTTGCCAAGACAGTAAGCCAAAGAAACAACAGTGTCCAAACCAGCAGTGTCTTTGGCAACAAATGAAGCTATTACATGTCCTGGGGGCGAGACTGCACGAGTAAATAAGGAGACTTCTGGACACCGATACATACTCTAGCAGACTAACTGCACCTCAACTTTCTATCTTGAACAGTTTGTTTGCGATGTTTATAATACGCATGCATAGCAAAGGGGGTTTTTAATACATCCTAAGACATTTGGACTTGTTCTAATTGTGAAAAAAATTATAAATTGCTAATGGAATTGAGTTAAAACTCATGTTTTCGAAAATGACAAGTGTAAGGGGAAATTCTCTTCTTTAGAGAACAGTTTTTCTGAATTACTCTAACAAGTATAAGGCACACTGACCAAATAGCATTATTCATAATATATATAATTTCTAAACCCACCACAGGATTATTTTTCTGTTGGTGAATCTCTTAAGCTGGGAGAGAAACACATGTTGTCAGAAATCTACTCTAATTTAACCGTGTTCACAAAATACTAAATTCTTTTCAATTAATCCTTGTCAGGGAGATACTTATTAAATAATCTTTCCTAATTATCTTCACTTACAAGCCACGTCTACACAGCATCAAAAATCCCCCCTGACAGATGAATATGGGAATCATTTAATGATTTTCACATAGCTGCATGCTGATGTGGATTGGCTAAAACATCTTTCTCACTGTGTTAACTTGGTCAGCTTTTAGGTTTTGCCACTGAAACTAAACTTTGCCACTCTGCCTACAACTGAACTAGACTTTGCCACTCTGCATACAACCGAACTATTTGTGACGTGATGAACAGAGAAAGGCAATTAATTTTTCCGTTATCCCACAGAAAAAAATAGTGCTATTGTCGTTGGATGTTCTCAGATCCTCTTCCAAGAAATGAATTTTAATGCTTTCTTGATGATTAATTTCTGTACTTCAAACAGGATGCTAAAAAATCCATTTGACAACTCAGGCTAAAAAAGATAAAGCTTAGGAATAAAGCAGAACAAGATAATACTCTGCTCTTTAAAAAAAAATGCCATTCCTGAAATAATGCCACTTGCAGCGACATGGTTGGGGCGAGAGATTATCATACTAAGTGAAGTAAGTCAGACAGAGACAAATATGCTATCACTTATATGTGGAGTCTAAAATACTACACAAATGACCTTATCTACAAAACAGAAACAGACTCACAGACAGAGAGAACAGACTTGTGGTGGCCAAGGGGGAGCGGGATGGAGGAGGGATGGTCTGGGAGTTTGGGATTAGCAGATGGAAGCTATCATATATAGAATGGATAAACAACAAGGTCCTACTTTAGAGCACAGGGAACTATATTCAGTATCCTGTGATAAACCAAATGGAAATGAATATGAAAAAGAATATATATATATAACTGAGTCACTTTGCTGTAATGGCAGAAATTAACACAACATTGTAAATCAACTATACCTTCTATTTTAAAAATGTCACTCCTCAAAATTCCCTTTTGTTAAAGCTATACTGGGAACTGTCAGAAGTGATGGATGCTTGGTCCTGTTTCTTAAGCTGACCCCTCCAATACTATAGTAATTACTTATGTTATAGACAATACACATTTATTATGTACTGGACATTATATTAGACCAATATGCATATGCAAATTAGCTGAAAAGTTCTGGTTCTCTTTTCTACTATTAACTATGCTCCACTAACATCAGATTACAGAGTCATTACAGGTACAAGATACTAGACAAAGCACTTCATATGGATTAATACCTTAAATCTCCCAGCTCATCTTTATTTTACACACAAGGAGACTGAGGCATGTACTAGCCAAGGAACTTGTCCATAATCACTCAACTGGTAAGGGAACAGGCTGGCATTTGCCCCCTGGCAGGCAAGTTCCTGACCAATCCTCCAAGCTGAGCTGAAGGAGTGAACCGAATTGACATTAGAAAGGGTACAGAAAACGTGTCTGCACCCCTCATGTTCATAGGGGTTCATAGGTTGTTTCCAAGCAATGGACACAACCTAAGTGTCCATCTATGCATGGACAGGTAAAGAATTTGTGGTGTAGATACATAATGGAATATCATTGAGCCAATAAAAAAAAGGAAATTCCTGCTATTTCTGGCAACGTGGATGGACCCTGATGGCATCATGCTAAGTGAAATGAGGAAATGGCAAACACTGTATTCACTTCTATGTGGAATCTACACAGAAAACACATGATATCACTTATACGTAGAATCTTAAAAATATATTACAAATGAACTTATTTACAAAACAGAAACAGAGTCACAGAGGTAGAAAACAAACTCATGGTTACCAACAAGGGGGAAAGCGGGGGAGGGGTAAATTGGGAGATTGGGATTGACACATACACAACTATATATAAAACAGATAACTAATAAGGACCTGCTGTAGAGCACGGGGAACTCTACTCAATACTCTGTAATGGCCTCTATGGGAAAAGAATCTAAGAAAGAGTGGATCTATGTATATGGATAACTGATTCACTCTGCTGCACACCTGAAGCTAACACAACATTGTAAGTCAGCTATACTCCAATAAAAAATTGATTGAAAAAATAAACAAAAAACAAACAAAGCCACCCAACTCGTAGAAAAAGAGATCAGATTTGTTGCAGCCAAAGGTGGGGGTAGAGGAATGGGGGATTGAATGAAGGTGGTCGACAGGTACAGACATCCAGTTCCACGACAAGTAAGTACTAGGGGTATAATGTACAGTGCCGATGACTCTAGCCACCACTGCTGTATGAGACACAGCAAAGCTGCAAAGAAAGTAAATCCTAAGACTTCTCATCATGAGGAAAACAACTTTTCCTTTTTTTTCTTTTTCTCGTACCTGTATGAGAGGATGTATGTTAGCTGAAACTACTGTGATCGTTTCACAATATGCGGAAACCATGCCATCATGCTGTCCCCCTTAAACCTGTACAGCAATGGATGTCAACTATATCTCAATAAAACCGGGGGGCGGGTAAGAATTAACTGACATTCTGTCTAATAAATTCATCGATAAATTATTTTTTTAAAGGATAGAGAATCACTTTCCCCATAACAGATCAGATCTTGAGGTCTAGAGGGAAGGAATGGGGAGCCCAAAAGATTTTGCTAACACAGAAGAAGACATTTAGAGGTACAGCTGCCAACGTGAGGGACATTTTGCAGACACAGATGAGAAAAGACGACCATTTGGATGTTTTGCTCTATGCCATTCACTGACACCTACTCTGGGCATCTGTTTTAGATGCCTGGGAAATCTTAAATACTCCTTCATTATGTTCCTGTGTAAAATCAGTGAATCTTTTGAATATGACATTTAGTAAGAGCTGCCATAAATCTGTTCTAAAACGAGGAACCAAAAGTTGGGTGTCTACTTTCTACAGGTTAAACCTCAGATCTGCAAAATATCCACCCACCAACGGGAACCAACTTTGTCTCCTTGATATGTATAAGGGAAAGCAGCACATGTTAACGACCCACTGTTAAAATGAGTGTGTGGGTTGTTTGTTTTTTAACCAGTTATTCTGGAGGTCGAAAGGGTAACAAACGAATTAGCATCTCAGAATGGGTAGCAACTCAGAAAGCTCAGAACAACTCTTCAGTGCTGTGTATGTTGCTTTCAATTAGGGTATTTATATTAAAGGCTGGCAAAACTCTATGAGTTTCCACTGCCGCTGTGACAAATTGCCACCAATGTTGCGGCTTCAAGTGGCAGATGTTCAGGATCTTAGAGTTCTGAAGGTCAGAGTTCCACTGGGCTAAAACTCAGGGGTGGGCAGGGCTGTGCTTCTCTCTGGGGCTCAAGGAGAGAACCCATCTCTTGCCTTTTCCAGCTTCGACAGGCTTCAGGGTTCCTCAACTCTTGGTTCCGCCTTGTCCTCAAAGGCAGCAATGACCACTGTGCCTTTTTTCCATTGCTTCCCTCTGGCCCTCATCACCTTTTCTGCTTCCTTATTCACAACAAAGTGTCTTTGTTATTAAATATGGACCCACCCAGATAAACCAGAATATATTCCCTCCATCTTAAAGTCAATGGATAAGCAAATACCATAACAAAAGGGACAGAGTAAAGGGACAAAGTAGGTAATTAAATAGTTAATCCCACTAGGGGATTGTACATAAAGGAAAAAGTATGGGAGACCCTGTAAGTTAATGATCACTCAAGAAAGCAGGCGTGCTGAGCCACAAAGCCAAGCAGCCTTATTAGCAACAAAACCATGCAACAGAAGTACAAGACATGCCCCAAAACAATAAAAAAAAATGGTGGCATGAGACCCACATCCTGCCCAGTGAGCTCAGTAAGTTAATGATCCCTAGGACATGCTCTCTGCACACATAAAAAGCAATAATTTATGAAACGGTGACATTTCAAAGTGAAAGACCCTCACTGTACTGAGACCTGAAATAATTCTTCCATGTGCCATGACAGTCCCAGCTTGACCATGTGGGGGACAAGAAAACTCCCCTGCCTGATGTGGTGGACAAGCTAAGGACGGAAGCCTGACGTCTACTCAAGAATGAGGAAGAGGGTGGTCTTCTCCCCTTCCCCACTTTTCCTTTGATTATAAAACTGCAGCCCAGGGATTCCCTGGTGGCGCAGTGGTTGAGAGTCCACCTGCCGATGCAGGGGACACGGGTTCGTGCCCCGATCCCGGAAGATCCCACATGCCGCGGAGCGGCTGGGCCCGTGAGCCATGGCCGCTGAGCCTGCGCGTCCGGAGCCTGTGCTCCGCAACGAGAGAGGCCACAACAGTGAGAGGCCCGCGTACCACCAAAAAAAAAAAAAAACAAAAATGCAGCCCACTAAGTTTTCAGTGGCTCACGGCACCCTCTCGCCTACCTTCTTGTAAGCCTCACAAGTGTCCTATTCTAATAAATCACTTCTTATCTATCACTTTGCCTCTCACTGAATTCCTTTTTTTTCTTTTTAATATTTATTTATTTATTTGGCTGTTCTGGGTCTTAGTTGTAGAATGCAGGATCTAGTTCCCTGACCAGGGATTGAACCCGGGCTCCCTGCATTAGGAGCACGGACTCTTAACCACTAGACCACCAGGGAAGTCTCTCGCTGAATTCTTTCTACACTGAGACATATAGAACCGGAGCTCCTCAGAGCCCGCCCAAAAATGCCACCTAGCGGTTTCAATTCCATCAGCAACCTTCATCCCCTTGGCCCTGTAAGGTAACATATTCAAAGGTTCCAGGGATTAGGACGTGCCCTTCTTTGGAGAAGGCATTGTTCTGCCTACAACAAGTCTCTGTGTGTCTCTAGAAATTCAGCATGCTTGTCTCTGTTGCCATGCCAACATGTGAAGCTTGACTAGCACAGGATAGGAACTCAGAACTATCATTGGTAGGGAAGTCAGATGGCCACACCGTTGGATGAATGCATCACGACAAATCTAAAAAAAATAATGGAGTACCAGAGTGGAATATTGAATTCCAAATAGCCAATACGGCTGTGCACACATTTAATGAAATGCACTGTTATGAATTAAGATATGCCCTAAAGCAAGGTCTTTGGAGACATCAGCATGACGCCGTAATTTCCATGTGTTATTGTACAAGTGGGGTTTATTCATTTAGCAATAACCAATAATTAAATATCTAAACCTCCATGTTGATTCACAAATGGATGCAAATCATCTATTTTTAAACCTTCAAAACTCCTGACCCAATAGGCTGTGATTTTCTGTTTCTGCAAACACACGGGCATATAGCTTCCCTCACCAGCAAAATTCCATTATGTATCTATTGTAGGGAGATCAAATTTACCTATTCAGCCCCTATTAGATTTCTGATTCTCCCGCCAAGATGCTGTGAGATATCGTGTGCCAGAGTGCTCTAAAAAGCCCAGAGGAATCAACAGGTAGCAGTGCCTTTATTCTTAAATTTAGATTGCTTCTCTATTAGGCAGCTTTTTTCGCGTGTTTCTATTCCCAAATTCCTATTCAATCCTGAACCACAAAGAAACGGCCGAATCGTTTATGGGGTCAATCCACACAACTGCACATCTATGGGTCTGTCATCAAGGAAGCTACTGATTTGTCTTCCTGGGCGGTGTAACTGTACCCCGACCTCTCAGAAGCAGGCATTCTATGTGAAGTGTCCTTGTTTGGAAGGTGAACGCTATAAAGTCACCGGTTCAGAGACACCAGCATATCAAATTTATGATGAAAGCAATTTTATTTTATTTTTCTTTTAAAGGTTTTTTGTTTGATGTGGACCATCTTTTAACATCTTTATTGAATTTGTTAAAATATCGCTTCTGTTTTACGTTTGTTCGTTTGGTTTTCTTTTTTGGCCATGAGGCACATGGGATCATAGCTCCCCGACCAGGGATCAAACCGCACCCCCTGCATTGGAAGGCAAAGTCTTAACCACTGGCCCGCCAGGGAAGTCCCATGAAAGCAATTTTAATCCTTTACCCTGTTTTGTTTCCACCACCCTGTCTTTGCTTCTTTTTATTCCTTTCTTTGAATAGTTCATGATAAGAAAGACCATGACCCAGGTGGCTTTGAACTGAGAACTCTAATTGGTTTGGGTGGGGTTATCCATCCTCTTACATATGCACCAAGGAGCTACTGAGCACTACGGCAGCTCAGCACAGGGTATGGAAGTAAGGCGTCCAGTGTCGGTTTAACCCCTTGAACCCTATTCAAGACCTAGACTTTACAAGGTAATTGTGAGATCTGTCACCATCGTGACAATAGCCACATGCCAGACGCTACTAACATAAGGAAGCTCAACCCTTTCACTTTCTCTGGGCATTCCTTGTCATCTCCCTCACAGACTGCCCCCATCCCGGTTTCTCGAGAAAGGTACCCACGCCACCTCTTTGCATCTGCACGGAGAAAGAACGATATGGCAGATGCGATCCGACTTTGGGTATCACTGAATAATGTCATCATTTATGGCAGACTTTCAGCCAAAGCTCACTGACAAACATCTCCCAAGGATTAAAGGTAAAAAAAGGAAAAGAAATGTCTGCATGAAAGTTACCAAGGACAAGGACACACTTCAGTTTCTATAGTAGACAGTGGTGGCTATGATTCCTCTCAATTACTTTTTTTTAAGTTCCAGGAAGATTTCATTCTATGTTTTTCCTTCTCCTTGTATAAAAAAGAGCACATGCAAACAAGAAATGAGAAACGGACTTTCATTGTAGACTAACTTGAGTCTGGTTGGTCTTTAGCAAACATTTTAATTTAAGGTCCACTTGAACAAGGAGATATCCAAGTTTTACTAGTATTGGATTAAGTTAATATATGGAACATGATTGTTTTCACAGATTTTCACTGTTGTGTTATCCAAAAGAAAAGGGGCATTTTGTTCAAGCAAGAAAATCGTTTTTCTAACGTAGTTCGAATCATCTGACGACACACATTTGCCATTTGATTGCAGTGAATATTGGCAGGAAATAAAGTCCAAATTTATATAAACAACATGGATTCTAAACAATCAAGTCCAACTATTTTATCAAATATCCCTTGCTTGTGTATTTAAAACAATGAGTGGTTCCCTTTAAGACTCAAAAAGTGCTAATATCTTAAGGCATTAGAGCCAAAGGAACCACTCCTTGTATAATTTTCAGGTGCTCACTTCAGCATGCGAATGTTCTTAATTCTATTAGTTTCTCTAGATCCATTCCTTTACAGATGATTCAGGTATAACATAGAACACTATATGCTCAGACTGGTAATCACCTGCAAATAAAGGCTACAGCAATGCTAAAAAGGCAATATATGGAAAGAATTAAGTCATTAATTATGATACTCTCCATCGATTAGACACTGCATAAATTCAAGTCGAACAAGTGGTACGTTACCGAGATAACTGAATATGAAAAAAAAATGGTTATAGAAAATATCACGCACAGGACATTATACAACCCTCTTGGCAAATCTGAGGCTGAGCGAGCAGGTGTTTTCTATTTAGAATAAGTACTTACCGTCCTCCGTGGGCACATAGATATTCAAATAAAGGCAGTCTTCATTTTGATCTTGAACGTAGGTCATCAGAGTATCCAGATTGGCAGTAAACCAGATGGGCAGCATGTCATGCAAGAGAGACCGCTCATCCAGGTGCTGGGGGCACACGGCAGCAAACTGAGTGGCGTTCCGAACCCCAGTCCATGAGGAGGGGGGTTCCGGGGGCTGAAACCGCCTTTCCCCAGTAGGAGGCGAGGCATAAGGGACCCCCAAGTATTGCTCCACTGGACCCAAAATCTCATTGGGCAGCGGTGTTCTCAAGCCCCGGATTTTGCCGTAATTGGTGTTGACCACAGGATACTGCACCTGGCTGTCGATGAGCGTGAACTTGATGGCCAGGGCGGTGATCCACAGCAGGACGTTGGAGTTCACCATGACACAGACCGGGGTGAAGACCAGCGGAAGCCATAACAGTCCCTGGGGTCTCGACATGGTTCACCACCACATCCGCGGGCGTCCGTGCGATGCAACTCCAAGCAAAGCAAGCCGTGAAGGGAGCCTGCAGAGAGAGACGGCTTTCCAGGGACCAAGACCCTGGAGAGGGGAAGGGCTTGCCAGGAAGCCTCTTCGATGGGTCATAGACAGACCCCAAGGTTAACAACAAACCCGGCGGTTTTCTCGGCAGCCCATTACGGGACAGCAGCCCTCTCTTAATCCTGGTGCCGAATTCCAGCCCGTGCGAGGCTCCAAGGAAGCGGTGACCATCCAACACCTCCCCGGGGCAGCGATCACTTAGGAGACCTCCAAGGCAGAGCGGTCAGCCTAATGGGAGAAAAAAGCAGACAAGGCTAAGGAAGGCAAGACCACTGCCACCAATGGCGTTTGCTGTGTCTTCCATGCAACCCTCAACATCACGCAAGGAAATCCTCATTCACCGATGAATTTGTAGAGCGGCATCTGCGGGCAGCAGAATTTCGCCAGACAATCACTTGTCTTAATTTCTACAGTGAGTCCCATCAGCGAGAACGATGCCAATACTCCGGAAACATTCAAGTCTTTGTTGAATGAACAAACACACTGCCGAAAGTTACACACATTGCACAGATAACTGTACTGATGTCTCCAAATTGCACTGTTATTGATAATATTAGCCCAGCAATGGATAGGCACTCCCAAAACACTGTTTCTCAGATGTTTAAGAAAACTGTCACTTTATATATAAAATAAACAAGGACCTACTGTATAGCACAGGGAACTATACTCGGTATTTTGTAATAACCTATATGGGAAAAGAATGGCTATAGGTATATGTTTAATTGAATCACTGCGCTGTACACCTGAAACTCAACATTGTAAATCAACTATACTCCAATATAAAGTAAATACACTTTCTCCCATTCTGAGGGTTGTCTTTTCGTCTTGTTTATGGTTTCCTTTGCTGTGCAAATCCTTATAAGTTTAATTAGGTCCCATTTGTTTATTTTTGTTTTTATTTTCATTACCCTAGGAGGTGGGTCAAACAAGGTATCACTGTGATTTATGTCAAAGAGTGTTGCAAAGCAGAAACAGAGACACAGATTTAGAGAACAAACAAACAAACTTCCCCAAGGGGGGAAGGAGGGTGGGATGAATTGGGAGATTGGGATTGACATATATACACTACTATGTATAAAATAGCTAACTAATGAGAACCTACTGTATAGCACAGGGAACTCTACTCAATGCTCTGTGGCGACCTACACGGGAAGGAAATCCGAAAAAGAGGGGATATATGGATACGTAGAGCTGATTCACTTTGCTGTACAGTAGAAACTGTAATACAACACTGTGAAGCAACTGTACCGCAATAAAAATTTTAAATAAATTGATACATACATAAATACACTAATAAAGACATAAATAAATGTAAAAAAAAAACTGTCACTTTTTCCTAAGGTATTATGAGTGCAGTTCTACAAGTTTTCCAAGACGGGTAAAGGGAAGTGTGCATCCAGACCAGACTGGCTTCACGCCAGGTGGATATTTACCAGCGAACATAAAGGGAGCAACATGCAGTGGAAAGAGCATCGACACTGGACACTCATCCTCTTCGGGCTACGCAGGGGGACGTGTCTGTAGGCTCCAGACATCATCGCCCTGAATCTCAGCTTCCTTGTAAGAAATTGAGCAAGATGCTGTATCTCAAGTACATGCCGTAGTGCTTGTCACATCAAGACACCATCCACAATTAAGAGTGTTGATACAGCGATCCCGATTTTCATGTAAAGCACTGCATGCCTTCAAGGGTAAACCCTGCAGCCTATTAAAGAACCTTCTGGTACAACTGAGTCACCTTCCTACTGAGTCTGGGAGGAGTTAACTTTTAAAGAGTGACCTCCTTGGGAATTCCCTGGTGGTCCAGTGGTTAGGACTCCGGCACTCTCACTGCCAGGGCCGCGGGTTCAATCCCTGGTCGGGGAACTGAGACCTGCAAGCCACGTGGCGCCACCAAAATAAAATTAAAAAAAAGGACCACCTCAATTTGTCCCTACGGGGATCACATGACGACTCTCCCCAGATAAACCACTGCACGTAGGACATTCAAGAATGTCGCACGTGAGTACTATAAATGATGCATTAGAGACAGAAAACACTTCATGAGGTGTTGCAAGGACTCTACCTTTTTTTTAATCAACATTTTTTTTACTGAAGTATAGTTGATGTACAACGTTGTGTTAATTTCTGCTGTCCAGAAGAGTGATTCAGTTATACATACACATAGTTTTTTTATATATTCTTTTCCATGATGGTTTATCATAGGATACTGAATATAGCTCTCTGTGATACACAGTAGGACCTTGGTGTTTATCCATCCTATACATAAAAGCTCACATCTGCTAACCCCGAACTCCCCCTCCATCCCTCCCCCAACCCCTCCCCCTTGGCAACCACCAGTCTGTTCACTACAGGACTCTACCTTTAAATATAGCATTCTTCAGCTGAAAATAGACAGATGTGTTTCTAAGGACACAGATTATTCTGGGTTATTCAGAGTCTTTCTGGACTGGAATATAATTATGCATTTCATTTCAGGGAATGGTTGAGTAGAATATGTCAAACAGATAATTTATTTTCTAATGAAACATATCTGAGCCAGACCTATCACGGAGCTAGAATACGTCTGGGGGAAATTTTGTCATCCATGACATCCTGGGCCAAGTTAATCAGAGTTGGATGAAAATGCACTACAACACGGGATGGTAGCATTGAGAGTGAAAATTCGCATCACACCCAATGGCTGATTTATGTGTTTGCTTTTATCTTTGTACTGGAGACAACATTTGGATTTCTGCCACAGCATGATCCAATTGCTGAATAATTAAGAGACAGACAGAAAACGTGAAAGAGGTGCTGACTTGTCTGAAATCTTGTGTTCCTGAAAGCCCTTCCGGTTTAGAACCAGCATCGGTACTTCCTTCTCAAGCCTTCCTCATGGTCATAGGAGATGCCAGTAATTTCTGATTCTGATAGACATGGGTCCCCAAATGCTACCTCTCTGTGAGCTGGAGAAGTGAGTCAACCTCTCTGAGCTTTAAGTAGATGGCATGTCATGCCTCCTTTGTGGGGCTGGGCTGAGCCACAAGGGAGCAAAGGGGCAGGGCAGAGAAAAGGTCTCCTCAACACCCATGAAATGCTGGGATTTTGAACACAGACCTGCTCAAACACTCCCGGGTATGGAGACAAAATGCACTGAAGTCAGCCCAGGGTTCGCATGAAGCAGGTATAGAGCGAGTAGTTTAAATTCTTTGAGCCTCTCTTTACTTATATGTTTCTAACTCTCTGGGAATTAACTGAGCTGGTCCACACGAGGCATCACATAGTCCCGGGACCACAGAATTCCATAAAGGTAGAATTCAGTTGGCGGATTTGTCCCAGGACTTACAACGTGAATGCCTTGAGGAAGTCTGGTCCACTCCATCATTTCTCCAGCTCCATGTGGAAGACAGCACCTCTATGTCACATATTCGTTAAGACTGAGCAAGTGAGGGCACACGTACACTTCCTGCTTCACCTGTGTGATCAAGCCTACCTCCCCACAAGGTTCTAAGGGCCAGAGAGAGACCACGAACCAGCCGGACCTAAGAGGAGGGGAATGGGGGGGCGGGTATCTGGACACTCATGAAGCCCAGGCTAGGCATTCAAAACAATCATACGTTCCGAGCCATCTCATTTCCCGATGCTCTGGAATTTAGCAGTTTGCACAAATGGAATACCACCAATGCCGAGCACTGTTTCTCAGACTCTGCACTGCTGACATCTGGGACCACACTGCTCTTTGTGGTGAGGGCCATCCTGAGCCCTGTAGGGTGCGTAGTAGCACCGCTGGTCTCTACCCACCTGAGGCTGGTAGCACCCGCCTCTCATTTTTCACAATCAAAAATGTCTCCATTTGTAAATGATTTGTAAATCATCAAATATGGGATCATGGTGGCCACGTAAATGACTAAGCACCTGTGGGTACATTTGAAAATTATCATCAGTGGCACTAGATTTATGTTTGTGTGTGTATATATATGTATGTGTGTGTGTGTGTGTGTGTGTGTATATATGTATGTGTGTGTGTGTGTGTGCCACATTCAAATATCTGGCAACTGTAAAAGTGTTAGCAATGAAGGTTTAAAAAATAAACCTATTTTAAATATGCATCCTCATTTAAAAATCATTATAAATTTATTTTGGGGAGGACCAAAAAAAGACTTCTCAGGTAAACGTCACACTGAAAATAATTTTACAAGGAGTGAAATGCTGTTATAGCTACACATAATATATGTGTACAGTTAGGATACGTATAATACACATATTTATAAATATTTAAATCTATTTTTATAGTTATCTATTTTCTCTATAATAAGTTATCTATTTTCTCTATAATATGTATTTATATATTTTCAAATTTTTCCAAAATAAAAACAAGATACTACAGGGCTTCCCTGGTGGCACAGTGGTTGACAGTCCGCCTGCCGGTGCAGGGGACGCGGGTTCGTGCCCCGGTCCGGGAAGATCCCACATGCCGCGGAGCGGTTGGGCCTGTGAGCCGTGGCCGCTGAGCCTGTGCTCTGCAACGGGAGAGGCCACAGCAGTGAGAGGCCCACATGCCGCAAAAAAAAAAAAAAAAAAAAAACCCAAGATATTACAAAGGAAATTCTTGAAGAAAAAATTTTAATGAAAAAAATGAGAACAAAAACTGTAACTTCACCGCATACATACAACTGGGGAGTTAGGAAGGCATTGATAGCATGTTCTCCCTGCAAAAGTTGCACACAGACTAATTTCTCAGAGTGGCATTTCGACTTGATTTATAACTTGATTAGGTAGTTTAGAATGATCTCTACAGGACAGTCATTCTGTATGAGGCTGTAATTAAGACTTGGCTCCAACTACTCAGGCAAGCTAAACTATAAATGAGTCAAAATAAAAATGGCAATAAATTTCTTTCCAAAGTGCAGATCGCTCAAATTGAGATTGGTTTAGTTTTACAATATATATTTAATTTAGGTGAGCCCTGATCAAATTTATCTTGGTGTTTTGGCCTTCCAAGGAATAAAATCATGTCTCCTGGGTGTTCACGGCCTCACCTTTCTGTGGCTGCGAAATAGATTACAAGACAGAACTCTGTGGATGCATCTTCCAAGGAAAAAAAAAGAAAAGAAAAGAAAAGAAAGGAAAAAAACATGAGAGGATTAATGAGGTGGCACAGCCCTCCCCTGATGTGACTCTCAGCTCCATCGAAGGTCTGGGACGCGCGATCTGCTACCAATAGTCTGCTGACACCAAGAGGCACTTGGAAGATTCACTTTCATCTCACATCCCAAAGCATCAGGAAACCAAGAACAATAGATGCTGGTAAAATTAATGAGCTTGTACAACAATCCTGCCACACTGTTTCCTAGAAAGTCTGCAATAGCCATTCCCCAAACTACAACCTGTAGACCTCCCCGGTTTTATTTTTTCTTTTGTTTTTGGTGAGGACACCAACGTTTCATGGTACCCAAGTGGGGTATGGTTCATCTTTTATCCTACAACACAGATGTCTACCGTGAGGTGGCCCAGGGCACCTGTTATCTACGTGAACAACCTCGACATTCTGCACATGGGCTGACAACACACACACGTGCACACACACACACACACAATCCCTATTCAAGATTCCTTGATGCTGGCAATCAGCCAGTTATTACATTTTTGTGTATTTTTTAATATGCTGGCTTTGATTTTATCTCCCAGATGGGCACAGTCACAATCTCCTGTGTCTTTTGTCAAATCTAGCTCTCTGCACATCTATCCCTGTACTTCCTTTCAGTTCTAAAAACCAGATCCCATCAAAATCCACCCTTTTGAACCAAGAAGTTTAGATGTAAATAATTACAGAGTGAAGATGCCATATGTACTATCTTCAAGGTTGCTGTATGCCCAGTGGGGGCTTCAAAGCATCAACTCCATCACCTCCGTCACCATTTCTGTTCTCACACTGAAGTTTAATGGCTCAGGAAAACAACAGGGCCACAGTCGTAGGAACTGGAGTTTGCAACAAGAGCCAGAACCCAGACTAAACCCAGGAAAAAGAGTTAACGGCTTATATGTGGTCCAGTCAAGACACTGGACAGACTGGGCATATATCTGGACAAAATTATAATTCAAAAAGATAGATGCGCCCCTATGTTCACAACATCACTAGTTACAATAGCCAAGACATGGAAACAACCTAAATGTCCATCAACAGAGGAATGAATAAAGAAGATGTGGTACATATATACAATGGAGTATTACTCAGCCATAGAAAAGAACAAAATAACGCCACTTGCAGCAACATGGATGGACAGACTGTCATACTAAGTGAAGTCAGACAGAGAAAGACAAACACCATATGATATCACTTACATGTGGAATTTAAATATGACACAAACGAACTTACCTATGAAACAGAAACAGACTCACAGACATAGAGAACAGACTTGTGGTTGCCAAGGGGGAGGGGTTTGGGGGAGGGATGGATAGAGAATTTGGGGTTAGCAGATGCAAACTATTATATATAGGATGGATAAACAACAAGGGAACTATATTCAATATTCTGTGGTAAACCATAATGGAAAATATAAAAAAGAATGTATACGTATGTATAACTACAGCACTTTGCTGCATAGAAGAAATTAACATTGTAAATCAACTATACTTCAATTAAAAAAGGATTGATTGGCTAGAAAGATACACCATGGAGATGTAGGCCAGAGATATGATCAGGAATAAAGCATGGATGTTTTTTCTAGAGCAATGATGTGGACAACAGAATCTACAGTGGTCACCGAAATAAAACACCAACACTTAGTCATAGATCAGTAAGTATTTCATAAAGATCACTATTCTAAGGTACTGGGACATAGCGGGAGATGAGACAGAATTCCTGCCCACTTGAAGATTATACTCTCATGAAAGTGTCCCTAAAAGCGGTGCTTTTTTCCTTATTCATTGTGTGTACATCTAAAGCAAGCACAGGGACTGGCATGTATTAAAAGCTCATTAAATGCTTGACTTTCTGTGTCTAATTCAACTGATACCTAACCTGATTTCCAAATCTAAATCAAATGTTCATAGAAGCAATACTACTTATGACATGGAAGCCAAGACATGGAAGCAACCCAAATGTCAACAGACAGATGAATGGATAAAGAAGATGTGGTACATATACATACCATGGAATACTACTCAGCCATCAAAAAGAATGAAATAATGCCATTTGCAGCAACATGGATGCAACTAGAGATCATCAAACTAAGTGAAGTCAGTCAGTCAGAGACAAATATCACACAATATCTATCACTTATATGTGGAATCTGAGAAAACATGATACGAATGAATTTATATACAAAACAGAAATAGACCCACAGACAGAAAACAAACTTATGGTTACCAAAGGGGAAGGGAGGGAGGGATAAACTAGGAGTTTGGGATTAACAGATACACACTTCTATATATAAAATAAATAAACAACTAGGTCCTACTGTATAGCACAGGGAACTCTGCTCAATATTTTGTAATAACCTATCAGAGAAAAGAATCTGAAACAGTATATATATATGTATATATATGTGTGTGTGTGTGTATATATATATATGTATATATATATAAAACTGACTCACTCTTCTGTACACCTGAAACTAACACAACATTGTAAATCAACTATACTTCAATAAAAAATAAATTTTAAAAAATCTATTTTGATCACTGTAGCCCTAGGGCAAAGAAAAATGCTCAACACTTAACAGAAAATTTAATAAATACATGTTTAATTTTTAAAAAACTATTTATTACCAAACATGATTCCCAAATCTAAATCAAGTAATTTGCAAATATGTCCAGGGTTTGTGTGGAGCTCTCTCACCAAACTCAAGTCACAGATCATCAAGGTCAAACTGTCATGCCTTCAAGACAGCTGGTCTCTGAAAAATCTCATTTCTGTGCTCCTCTAACTGTCTCCATGCTTTTGTTCCACAGTTCAATAATTAGTACCATCCTTTTTCTAGTTATTTAGGTAAATGCAAAGCCACCTGTGGTGGCTCCCTTTCCAAGATTCCACATACACTAAGTCCTCACATCTGCTGAGGGTCTTAACACAGGACCAGAGACGTGGTTACCGGTAACCTCACTGGTTACTGGTCAAAGAGAGGAGAGATCACAAAGGGTTAGCGAAAATGCAAAAGCCCAATAGCACCAAGTGTTGGGCACGGATGTTGAGCCCATCCCACGCCACGCTGGTGACAAGTAGTGTGGCCACACGGGAAACAAATTTGTGTCACGGAGGAAAGTCGAGCATGCAGAAGACTTTGGTGTAGATAAGCATACACACACCTATATACAAAATATATAGTTTAAATCGTTTGTATCTGTCCCATAGAGCTTCTTGAATATTCATGTCGGGAGATAGACATTTCCATTTGCAGCCGTAGTCATAGTAAGAAAAGAACAGGAAGAACCCAGACATTCACGAAGAGGTGAATGGATAAATGCTGGCATATTAAAACAGAATACTACACACAGTGAAACACAAAAAACGGATCTGTAAGTTAAAACCGATACATCCCCCAAATAAAAAGCAAGTCACAGAAGAATACATATGGTGTGATGTTACTGATATGATATTACATAAAACTAAACAGTACATTACTTAGAGCTGTATTTGTACTGAAATACAAAAAACAGGAAGGACATGATTAAAACCAAATTCTGGGACAGTTAACTCCTATCCAGGGTCACAATTCACAATACAAGGATATTGGTAATGTTCTATTTTCTAGTAGGACTGTACGTGTATTTGTTTAGCTTCATGTGGGTATTTATATATTTCCATGTAGTGCACATTTTATGAGCATGGTTATTTCACAGTGCAAATTTCCATCAAGAGATGCATGTCTATATAGGTTTGCCCTCACTTTATTTTCCCAAGCACTTAATAAAATATCTGAGGGGGCTTCCCTGGTGGCGCAGTGGTTGAGAGTCCGCCTGCCGATGCAGGGGACACGGGTTCGTGCCCCGGTCTGGGAAGATCCCACATGCCGCGGAGCGGCTGGGCCCGTGAGCCATGGCCGCTGAGCCTGCGCTCGGCAACGGGAGAGGCCACAACAGTGAGAGGCCCGTGTACTGCCAAAAAAAAAAAGAAAAAAATCTAAAATTTTAAATGAAAATATCTGAAATTTTAAAAGGGAAGGAAAAAGATCAATGCCAAGGTTACATGCCAAGCCCAAGGCAATGGGCCATCCGCCCACACAATCCATAAAGAGCAGCAGTGGCTGACAGCATCGCTAAAACTAGAGTCAGGTCACCTAAGATGCTACTGCCTAGGTCGCTAACTAGCCAGGCGACCTTTGACCCATCACTCAGCACCCAGAGCTTCAGCTCCCTGGACAGCGCCATGAAGACCTGGAGGACGTGCCCTCTGCTGTGGCCTTCAGCCTGAGGATCCTCGGGAACCACAGACGGCTATCCTCAAAACTGAGTGTACGTGAAATAGGGAAGCGGTGGGAACAGAAAGTTCTCCAATGAGGCAGAAAGCCATAATTCAGGGGAGGCCACTGGCACTGAAGAATACGGGAAGATGCGCGGTGTCAGAAGCAGATAAAACAGGCTTACAACCCTATTTCTAAAAAATGTACTCTTCAGGACCACAAAACCTCTATGGGCAGGATAAAAATGTCACTAGATTTACATTCACCTGAATTCTACACCCAGATTCATAATGAATATTAATTCTTGTTTTCCCCGATATTCATGGATTCCTTGTACTCACTCTCCTATACAAAGAATCCATTGCCACCTTCTCATATCTGACCATATGGGGTTATTTTGCAAGAGTTCGTACTGGAAATTATGCATACGTATATATAACTATATGTATATAGTTTTAAAATATACACATATCTACATCTAAGCTAATAATATAATATGATGCACGTGTGTGTGTGTGCGTGCATGTATGTGTGTATGTGTGTGTGTGTGTGTGTCTCCAAACCAACCCACTGAGGTATTAAGTTCCTTTTGTTCAGGTACTATGGCTTCTCCATTCTTTGTAAATCTCTCCGGCACCTTGTGCAAGGCCCTTCATGTTGTACATGATCAATAAAACATATTATACGTGATGCCAATTACCCATTGCTAGATAGTTCGGTCTAAGTGTGAGCAATCTGAAAAACAGGCTCAAATACACACCGCTGGGCATTGCAACATCTACTCATCCGGCTGTTAAATATCTGGAAGGAGTACGGGCAAGGGTTAGGGACGTGCCTTCTGGACTTGGGCTGCCTGGAATTCAACGCCGTCAGCAACCACTGAAGGCTGGAAACCATTGATGCCTCCACATTCCTACCTATAAAATGGGCACAGCATAGGATGTAACTTAAGGATATTACTGCACGTAGGTATAGGGGCATATGCGTGTGTGTGAATACATACACCACATATGCATATGTACGTGTACGTAAATATATATACATGTGCAACAAGAAGTGTTCTCCAAAGAAACGAGAGCTAATTATAACTACTTCCTGAGGTTTTACTCAATGCTTCCACCGTGACCCACTTTGATCAATATGACGATACATAATCAAACTCCCATCTGAATATAGTCTACATTCCAGATGATGAGGTCAAGGCTGTATTTAAATCACTACAACTAAGCAAATGCGTGCTCCACTTCTTCCCAGCCCCTCCTTCTGTGGGACTGTGGGCTTCTGCAGGTTGGAATTTGGAATGGAGTGTCTAAGAGACGCATTGAAACTTCTAGATACGTAGAGAGAACTGGCCCCAAGGGCTTCTGTCAGATGGTAACAGAGGAGTGAAGGACTGAAACTCAAGAATGTGAATACAAGCCTACCAAGATTTACAGACAGTGGGAAAGATGTACCAGGAAGGAACACACATTATTTCAGAGTCAATTCACATTAATTGCTAGACGATGAGCAACTGAAAGGCAAAGACCACAGTTGATTAACCGTTAAACTTGGGAAAGAGAAGGTCCTCAGCAAAGGTTATTCAATCAAAAGGAAGAGACAAGATACTGAAGGAAGTCATAAGGAACCTGGACAAGAAAGGCAGAAAAATGGCAAGTCAGCATCCACGATGCTCTCCTTAGCTGATTTCCTGTGGGTACCATAGTAAACCCCCCACCAGTGACTCCATTCGTACCCCCAACATAAACCTCCTGTGGGCCCCATGCTTTAGCCCCTACGGTTTTTGCCTGTATGAGCTTCATTGTGAAGACAGAGTGTCTTGGGTTTGCCCTTTGACACAAGAATGAAAAGTGTTATTCTGTGGCACTTTACCAATTTCAGTCAATTTTGATGGAACCTAACTTTAAATACTAAGGTACAGATCCATTTCCGAGGATCTATTTGTGAGATCTCTGCAAGTAAAGTAAGGAGTCCCAGATGTTAAGCACTCTATTTTTTTCCTGCTTATTGTATCTCTTTTAGTCATTTTAAAAATTGAAGCATAGCTGATTTACAATGTTGTGTTAATTACTGCTGTATAGCAAAGTGATTCATTTATGCATATATATGTCCTTTTTTAATATTCTTTTCCATTATGGTTTATCATTTATGGTTTACTGAATATACTTCTCTGTGCTATACAGTAGAACCTTGTTGTTTATCCATCCTATATATAATAGCTTACATCTATCTGCTAACCCCAACTTCCCACTCCATCCCTCCCCCAACCCCTCCCCCTTAGCAACCACCAGTCTGTTCTCTATGTCCGTGATTCTGTTTCTGTTTCATAGATAGGTTCATGTGAAGCACTCTTAATACCATTCACTATAAAAGGCGTTCCAAGAGTTGTATAACAGGGGCTGAAGTGATCTTGATCAACAAAAGGAGGTATTTATGACAAGAAGTTGAGTGAGTTCCCCTGCAAAGAAAAGCTACTAGTGTGAGCAAAAAAGAGGAGTCTATTTATAGACAGCCCAGTTTGACCTGAGGTTAGTACCTTAGATGTGGTGGGACCTCACCCAGTCAGATGGGGGGGCCTGCCGATCGATGGCTGAACACCTGGACACTTTGGGGTTAGTTTGGATGAGAAGAACCAAGTCTTCCCAAAGGAGACAACGATCAAGAACCATTTCAGGTGATAATGATAAGTGTGTGTCTTTGGGTCTTTAACAAGTAGCTTTGAAATGGCTGCTCATAGCCTCTACCGATGAACTGTACAGTGTCCAACAACAGAGAGTGTCTTCAGGATGTTTCCTGAGACACCATCCATGACTCAAGGACTGGCTAAAGCTTATATAGACCCCAGCTGGAGTGTCCCACTTTTCCTCTGAAGCCTGTATCCTATTTGCCTAAAGCATACTTCATCTTATGGGGAAGGCTGTCTCATCGTACGTGGAAGACCCTGCATCTTGGAAATTACTATTTTCAGTGTGATGCTCACTGTGACAGTTGGAATTCTTCTCTCCTGTGTTTCTGATGGTGTAGAGTCACTTCAAGTGATGAAAGCTGATGTGCTAATACACTGTAGGACTCTGGGTGATTAAACAATCCTGTTCCCACACACTGTACTCGCCAAGCACAACTCTATCTAAGCTCCCAGAAGAGGCGGGTTTGTTTTCTGTCTTGACCACCACCATCTCCACCCATTCCCCAGCACGTTTCCTCTGTCTTCCTCAAACAGGAAGATTCATGTGTGAAAGCCAACCCTTTTCCCAGGGATTGAGACACTCCAGAGAGGTTTTCTGTCTAGCATCAGAAACTACCTGAGTTGAGACCTTTCATCTCTAGGAATTGACTGGGTCATCCAAGATGTGGAATGTAGGCGAGGGCTCTTCTTCCCTGAAAACCTTTGTGTCTCACACTAGTGTAGAGAGGGAGGAGATGAAGGAAGAAAAGAGATGCAAAAGGAAGGAGAGAATTCATAAAGGGAGGAAAGAATAAGAAGTCTGTAGTCAAGAGACAGGTTCAGGGTCAAGGCTCAAAGGCATCTCCTCCTTAATCCCCCAAAGCCTTACAAGCATTATAACAAAAGTACAATTCATGCAAATGAAATGTATTGTGCCAATAAATGCAGTAAATAGCGTTCAACTATCATTGCCCCTGACACCTTTACTTTTTAAATAAAAATGAGGGAAGATTCGAATCCACTAGATTCCTTACTTTATCTTCACATGCAAACACTCTCACACTGTACCCTCTCTATTGGAGCCTAATTACTCTCTCATCCCCAGCCTCTGGCAAAATTCCTACCTACACATGCAGGTTTCAAAAAGAAAAGCTGAATAAAGTAAATTTTTAAATCCTTTCCTCTACGCAGTTCCAAATTCAGAGTTTCTCTACCCAGAGTCCCTGATTCCCATGCCCACCCAGGTGCCCCTGAATAGAACCCAGGGGTTCTATAAACTAGAACAGATGAGAGAGATTACATCTTTGTTTTCAGTAAATGTGAACTGAAATTTAGGCTTTGCTTCTTATGAATGTAGGTGTAACAGACACACACACACACACACACACACACACACACACACACACACTCAGTAACAGGAGAAGTCCCTGTAACTTTCCCCCAACAGAAGTCACATATTTTCTTATCAAATTAATGCTATGGCAGATATCACAAAATGCTGTCTATAGTCACCACTACTTTCCAGTTGTGACAATTATCAGCTTCTTAACTAGATCTGGTTACTTAATACACAAAAGAGAAGCACATAAAATACTATGACACATTTTACAATCCAGCAATCCCACTCCTGGGCATATATCCAGAGAAAACTCTAATTCAAAAAGATACATGCAGGGACTTCCTTGGTGGTCCAGGGGTTAAAACTCCGTGCTCCCAGTGCAGGGGGCCCGGGTTCAATCCCTGGCCAGGGAACTAGATCCCACGTGCTGCAACTAAAACAAGATCCCACCTCAATGAAGATCCCGCATGCAACTAAGACCCAGCAGTCAAATAAATAAATATTAAAAAAAGATACACGCACCCCAATGTTCATAGCAGCTCTATGCACAACAGCCAAGACACGGAAGCAACCTAAGTGTCCACTGACAGATGAATGGATAAAGAAGATGTGGTACATATATACAATGGAATATTACTCAGCCATGAAAAAGAATGAAGTAATGCCATTTGCAGCAACATGGATGGACCTAGAGATGATCATACTAAGTGAAATAAGTCAGACAGAGAAAGACAAATACCATATGATGTCACTTATATGTGGAATCTAAAAAAATGATAAAATGAACTTATTTACAAAACAGAAACAGACTCACAGACAAAGAAAACAAACTTATGGCTGTCAAAGGGGAAAGGGGGGAAAATAAATTATGAGTTTGGGATTAGCATATACAAACTACTATATATAAAACAGATTAAAAAAGGTCCTACTATAGAACACAGGGAACTATATTCAATATCCTGTAATAGACCATAATGGAAAAGAATATGAAAAATAACGTATATATATATATATGTATAACTGAGTCACTTTGCTGTATAGCAGAAATTAATACAAGGCTGCAAATCGGCTATACTTCAATAATAAAATACTATGGCACATTTAAAGAATATCTTGATAACTACATCAATAAAACTGGTTTCCACACACACACACACACACACACACCCCGAGTAGGCATGGTTGAAATCCCTTGACTAACTGCCAAACTACTGATACCGCCTGCATCTCCAGCTACGCTGAACTGGTTATAGAAGGGCTTTCTGCTGGTGGATAAGGTACATGTGGTTGAGTGAATAAAGATCACACACTCAACAATCTTGCAACAAGGCTTTTCTGGCTCTTCTGCCCTCCCTTCGGAAAAAGTGCCCTTAGCATAAGTCCCCTGTGAGAAGGTATGACACCTCCACCTGAAGGTCTTGCTTTGCTGTGGTCACATCTGTCCAGGTCAGGGAAGTCTTCCTGGGCATCCCTCCCCACAGACCTTTGCTGGAACCTGACACCACCTCAGCCTGGCTTCCCTAGTGGTCAAAGCTATGCCCACAAGTGACTGATAGGAATACTGGGACCAGGAATTCATCCTTTATCTACACCACTTGTATACGGAAGAGGCAGGGATCAGCTCCAAGGCCAGGGTACATGTGGGAAGATTTCTTTCTTCCCTTCACCTCTGGAATGATTCCAGCAAAGGCAGGGTCCTTCTCTCTTTCTGAACCAAAGCCGCTTAAATTTTAAACCTAAAACTTGAGAATAAAGGAACGTTGAAAACTCACACATCTTTCTAATCCTAGATACATAGAACACGACAGCTAATGTGAGTTTCCATTTGAAATACCACCAGTGGACGGAGGAAGGGAAAGAGTCAGAAGAAGAGAAGTTAATTAATTTGCCACGGGACTCAAACCGGTCAGAGTGGCCATCATCGAAAAGTCTACAAACAACAAATGCTGGAGAGGGTGTGGAGAAAAGGGAACCCTCCTGCACTGTTGGTGGGAATGTAAACTGATACAGCCACTATGGAGAACAGTATGGAGGTTCCTTAAAAAACTAAAAATAGAATTACCATATGATCCAGCAATCCCACTCCTGGGCATATACCCTGAGAAAACCATAATTCAAAAAGATACATGCACCCCAATGTTCACTGCAGTGCTATTTACAATAGCCAAGACATGGAAGCAACCTATGTGTCCACTGACAGATGAATGGATAAAGATGTGGTACATATACACAATGGAATATTACTCAGCCATAAAAAAACAAAATAATGCCATTTGCAGCAACATGGACGGACCTAGAGATGATCATACTAAGTGAAGTCAGTCAGACAGAGAAAGACAAATATCATATGGTATCACTTATATGTGGAATCTAAAAAAAGGGTACAGATGAACTTATCTACAGAACAGAAATAGAGTCACAGATGTAGAAAACAAACTTATGGTTACTGGGGAGAAACGGGGGGAGGAATAAATTGGGAGACTGGGACTGAAATATACACACCACTGTATATAAAATAGATAGTTGATAAGGACCTACTGTAGAGCACAGGGAATTCTACTCAATACTCTGTAATGACCTATATGGGAAAAGGATCTAAAAAAGAGTGGATATATGTATATGCATAACTGGTTCACTTTGCTGTACACCTGAAACTAACAACACTGTAAATCAACTATACTCCCATTAAAAAAAAAATTGCCATCGGATGCTGGGTAACCAGAGTCTGAACTCATTAAAGCCACCGAGAAGAAATCCAGGGATGAACAGCATTGATGGAGGCGTGCATAAACCCACTGCTTCTCTATGTGTCCTACCTGTTCCCTACGGTCCATTTCTAAGACAAGGATGCGGGAAGACTCAATGTTACATAAGCTCCAAAGTGTTTAACAAATGACAAAATCCTGAAACTCTAGAAAGGTAAGTCTATCCCTTCTGACTTACAACCTGTACCACCTCCCTTCTGCATCTGAAAACTCTCTGTTGCTTTTCTTCAGTGTACATGTGGGAAGATTTCTTTCTTCCCTTCACCTCTTTCTGTACAGAGAAGGACATAAAAAGGTTGATTTTTTTCTCCACTACGATAATCAGATACCACAGGTTTTTTTTCTGCGATGAATGCTTTCCTTGGCTATTTTCAGACCTCCTATTAAGAGCTATTCTCTCATGGTGGCCTATTCCTCTTAACCCAATTAAACCCAATTAAATCCTCTGCCTTGATGGTTCTATTTCCCCTACGTTTAATTATGCTTTAACTAGTCTGTTACTGCATGTTCTTTTCCACTGGCCCACCCCTGACAGTGTCACAAAGAGGACGTGATACACACACATATAAAACCTTGATGTTAAACTTTCACGTGGCAAATTCCCCTGAGTGGAAATTTACCAACAGCCAGGGTGCCATTTGAAGACTGAATTCCTCTGCAGTTTCAAATACTGGAGGAGCACAGGCTGATTGCGTCAAAGAGGTTTTAAAACGACCACATGCAAAACAATTGGCCTCTGTTAAGAATGTCCTTTGAGTTAATTAGGTGATTAGGAAAACACTGAATTTATGGCAGCTCAGATAACTGCCTTCAATATGTATAATAAACTTCACGTGTGTACATGTGTATGTGTGTACGTGTGTACGTGTGTGTGTGTGTGGCTGCTTTCCCCGAGATTTTTACAGACTAGATTAAAATTAGAAGCCTCCTTCTGAGGAGGCCCATTTTGATGCTTAATTTTACTCACAAATTAAGAGCTTTTAAAAATATACTCAAGAACATCAGAAATTCATTAGCTTTAAGGATATTCTAAGAGTAAAGTTAGGAAGCCCGAACTCTTCAAAACAGGTAAAGGAAAATCAGAAGAGGCAGGATGGAGACACAGCCCTGCATCCAAGGAGAACCGGCTCCTGGAAATAGGCTGGTTTTCCAGATCATAGGACGGGACCTCAAGGCAGGAGGGAACACAGATGTCTGTAACCGAAGACCAAGTACATAAGTTCTAGTGACATTCATCACTTAAGAGACTCAAGGATTAGATCATATCACAAAGCCAGCTCTAACTGTCAGCACTGCACGGATTTCGTGAGTGGGCTTCTTCTGGAATAAAATGGACTTTTCAAAAAATAAACACTTCGGGGATTTCCCTGGCGGTCTAGTGGTTAAGAAAGACTGCGCTCCCAATGGAGGGGGCAAGGGTTCGTTAGATCCCTGGTCGGGGAACTAAGATCCCGCATGCCACGTGCTGCAGCCAAAAAATAAAATAAAATAAAAAATAAACACTTTGGTGAGCCCCTGGCTTCTCAGCTAATAATATAGAGACCTACACCCCACCTGATATTTATTGCGTATAAAGTGCATTGAAGAAATGTAGGCTATACTAGCTGCAAAAGATAAAGCATGCTATTCATAATGGCCAGTGCTGACTGGTAGAAAATACTCCTCACTGTAGAAGCTCAGAAAGGCCAGGTTATACTGAAAGGAATTCTGGCTTCCACACAAGCATGCTCGACCACTGAACACATTTCTAGGGCCAGTAATGACGTCCCTCACTCCCGAGTGAAAGGGCCTCATGGAATCAGACCAGCGCAACGCAAGGAGCTCCTCCAAGGAGCCACTTAGGATGACCGACTGCCCGGGAAACACGAACTGAGATAATTGTATTTAATTCAACTTCATGCGCCATTCCAGAAACAGGAAAAAGTGGAACAATTAAATCGCAACGGTGCCATTTGAACCAGCCCAGTGGGCTTCCTGTAGGACAAAGTGCTCCACAACGAGAACATTCTGTGACTTCAGTTTAAAAAAAAAGAAAACCACCAGAGAAATGAAAGGCTTTTTGAGAGAAGCATTAGGTCATTTTTCAGCAATGACTGCCTTTCTATAAAGAACACATCTGATAATAAGGGATAAAAAACAACTGAGTAATGAAGTTTGCTCAGGTTATATCCTCATTTTATCTTTTAAGGGAAAGAGCCTTACCTCTGTGAAGGGAACCGTGGATGTGATTTTTAAAGAGGCAGGAATCTGCGTGACTGTAGGTCCCTGGTTCTCAAAGGTGGCTGTTTACTAGAATCCTCGGGGAGAAGTGAAAAATGCCACCACTCAGGCTGCACTCCAGACCCACTCTGTCAGCATCTCTGGGCTGGGGGCGGGTCGAGGCACAGGTGTTGGCATTTTTCAAATCCTCCAGGTGATTCTAATGGGTCGCCTGATTGGCCAAATGATGCTTTAGAAAAGGGTATCCACCTACACACCCTGGGAAATTTGGGTCTTGTTTTATTTTATTTTTCCTTTAGAAAAATTTCCTTTCAACAAAGAAAGACTGGTATGCTGTCTTCAAAGCCAAACTATAAGTATTATTTCAGCAGCAACAAAAACATCAAACAGCAAATTCCTCCCCCAAGGTCCACCCCCTCCCCCATCACCGTGGCTACCTCAGGAGGGGAAAGATTTTCAGGTGTCTCAGCTTTACTTCTTAAAATATGCTCCATCCTAGTTCTAAACAGTTTGCTCCTTTTTCTTGACAAGTCTTTTTTAGATACTACCTAGAGATGATCCATCCTATTTGCCTCTAAATTTCCCAGTACAGTTCCAACACTTTTGCTTATCTCATTTTCTAGTACAAACATCATTGTAACCATGCAATTAATGGTCACTCTTGAACCGAGCTCTGTACTCTGACAGAATCTTCCTTTTTGAATCACCTGTTTTAACTGGAGACAATAACAGCCTCAGTTTCACTTTCATACTTTCTGGGAATCTACTGTCCATTTTTCTAAATGCTCCCACAGAACGCACGCTCATCTCAAGGACTGTCTCCACGGGATCAAATGCTTCATTTCCTTTTCGTTTATCTTTTTTCCTAGATGTCTCTCGGGAGCATCCTTTTGTGTCCCAGTCTCCGCCCGGAATGCACTGGGGACTCAACTCCTCTGACTATTTTCTGTGAAGTCCATTGTTTCTTGGAAACCATTTCCATCCATTATGTATTCTGCTATTTGAAGGAACACGTTATCGCACGGCCTTCTGAGAAAAGAGGCATGAAAAGTCGATCTTTGGAGACCACGCACGAGTTCAAATTCTAGACTCTGACCTCACATGGATAGTTCGGTTCAGAGCGGAGTTCTAGGTGGGAAATCAGTTCTATCTAGGGTTGTGGAAGTTTCTGTCGTTGAATCTTTGGGAAAGACTTTGAAGGGCCTGTGGCATTCTAACTATTGATTATTCGGGTTTTTTTCTCTTTTTCTACTTGCGCTTCCAAGGGCTCTGAGGATCCCAAGCTCTTAGGATCTTCTCTGTGTAGCTGCTGCTCTGAAATTTCACAGCAATATGCTTCGGGCATGAATTTCATTTCATTCTCACGCTGGGCATCCGATGTGCCATGTAAGTGTGAAAGCTTAGATCGTTCAAGGATGGGGGTAAAATGAAAATTATTTATAAGCCTTTTCTGCCCCTTTTATTCTTTGTCACCCTTTGCTGGAACCACTGTTTGGGTGATGAATTCCTAGATTGAGACTTAATTTTCTTTCTTTCCTTTTTTTCCCATCAGGTTTTATCCATAGGAAATACCTTCATATTTACGTCTGGATCCATTTTTTTAAAAATTTGGCTATTATGTTACTTTTTCATAGGATTCCCACTTTTTTAAAGGATTGGTATTTTAGCATATCTCCCACAAGTTATAGATGAGAGGGTTTTTTTTCTTTTTTCACGTTTCTAGTTGCTGCTGTGTATGTTTCCTCCAGATAACATTTTTCCATTTTTTTTAAGACTCCCTTATTGGAAGCGACCCTAAAATATCTAGGACGTAAGGCTATCTTTTCTCATTGACGAGTAAGCTCTGTGTCAGTAGGCTGTGGTCCTCAGCAGGTGGACTTCTATACAGTGAAAAAGCAAGTTACTCAAATGGCTTTCAAATGCTATTTATGGAATTCTTTTCACTGCTCACTCAGTTTCCCCATAAAAAGGTGCCTCCCATACGTGTCTGGACAAGTCTAGTGGCTTTCAACTTGGGAGGGAAGTAGGGTGCAGTAGGATACCACTTGCCACTGGGATGCAGAATGTATGTAATTCCCTAATTGTTCTGTCTGGAGACTGAGTCCTCACTCCACTAATTCTGAAGTCCCTGGGTCCTTCTCTCTTGCATTCAACTCCTCCAAATAAACATCTTCTATGTCCTTGGCAGTAGGGGGAAAAACAGTACTTTGCCACATGGATGGAGACCTCTGGTCTAACAGATCAACTGAGCTTAGAGTTTTAAAAGAGGTTAAAAAATGCTTGTGTTCAATCTAACTTGGATTAAAAAAAATACGTGTGTTCAATCCAAATTCTATACCATCCAAGGAAGTCATTTATTTTTCTTACTCTGAGAAAAATACCACTAGACAAGGACCTGGATTTAATATAAACGGCATATAAATGGCAGGGTGGCATAAAATTAGGTAGTATTAACAAACTAGTGAATTCAACAGAAAGGAAGCAGACTCACAGATATAGAGGATAACCTAGTGGTTCCCAGTGGGGAGAGGGGAGGTGGGAGGGGAGAGATGGGAGGAGGGCGGTAAGAGGAACAAACTCTTAGGTATAAAATAAGCTACAAGGATATATTGCACAACACGTGGAATATACCCAAAGTTTTATAATAACTATAAATGGAGTATAACCTTGAAAATTGTGAATCATTATGTTGTACACCTGTAACTTATATAACATTGTACAGCAACTATACTTCAATAAAAAAAAAATTAGGTGGTATTACACCACCTTGAAATAGGGAGAATGCACTCCATGAAACAGAATTCATTACATTGAATAAAATGCTTTCCAAAGTCATTGAATAAACAGCTTGATGTAATGTTTTTCATGTACATATCAAATCCTAAAGCATTTAATTTCTTTTCTTCATTTTTATCTGGCAAAGATGCCTCCAAGAAAAAAGAAAAAAAAAAAGGGAATTCCCTGGCAGTCCAGTGGTTAAGACTCTGTGCTTTCACTGCAGGGGACGCAGGTTTGATCCCTGGTCTGGGAACTAAGATCCCGCATGCCGCATGGCCAAACAAAATTTTTAAAAAGGATTAAAACTATTTTTAAATAAGTAAGAAATAGAACATCTGCAGAAACATGGATGGACCTAGAGATGGTCATACTGAGTGAAGTAAGTCAGCCAGAGAAAGACAAATAACATATGATATCGCTTATATGTGGAATCTAAAAAAAAAAGGGTACAAATGAATGAACTTATTTACAAAACAGAAATAGAGTCAGAGATGTAGAAAACAAACTTATGGTTACCAAAGGAGGGGGAGGGATAAATCGGGAGATCGAGATGGACATACACACTACTATATATAAAATAGATAACTAATAAGGAACTACTGTAGAGCACAGGGAGCTCTACTCAATACTCTGCAATGGCCTATATGGGAAAATAATTTTAAAAAAATAAAAGAGTGGATATATGTACATATAACTGAACCACTTTGCTGTATACCTGATATTAACCAAACATTGTAAATCAACTATACTCCAATACAAATATGTTTTTTAAATGGGGAAAATAAAACCAACCTCAAAAAAAGTAAGAAATAGGACTAAAAGTAAAAATTTACACAGAAAAATTATCTGGAAGCAGGAATGAGGGTAGGTATATTAGATGCTCATCAAAATACATTTGGCAACATTGAGCTCTGACGTTTCCTCAGTGAATTTCCTCACGTTCCGCCATCTTTGTCATCCAATCAATTCAAGATCACAAGCTGTATCTTCTCCTGTTCATTTTACTTCTAAAGGGTTCATAATGGCCATGAGTGTTTTCACTCAGCCCAGGGGTCTTTAATCAAAAATTGAGTCAGCATAAACATAGAGAACAGATTTGTGGTTGCCAAGGGGTGGGGGGAGGGGGAGGGAAGGATTGGGAGTTTGGGGTGAGTAGATGCAAACTAGTATATATAGGATGGATACACAACAAGGTCCTACTGTAGAGCACAGGGAACCATATCTAATCTCCTGGGATAAACCATCATGGAAAATAATATGAAAAAGAATATATATGTGTATAACTGAGTCACTTTGCTGGACAGCAGAGATTGGCCCAATGCTGTAAATCAACTATACTTCCATAAATTTTCTTTTTAAATTGAGTCAGAATCTCATTTATATCTCTAGAAAATACAATATTCAGGGACCTCCCTGGTGGCGCAGTGGTTAAGAATCCGCCTGCCAATGCATGGGACACGGGTTTGAGTCCTGGTCCGGGAAGATCCCACATGCCACGGAGCAACTAAGCCCGTGAACCACAACTACTGAGCCTGTGCTCTAGAGCCCATGCGCCACAACTACTGAGCCCGCGTGCTACAGCTACTGAAGCCTGAAAGTCTAGAGCCCGTGCTCCGCAACAAGAGAAGCCACTGCGACGAGAAGCCCGCGCACCTCAACGCAGGGTAGCCCCCGCTCACTGCAGCTAGAGAAAGGCCGCGCGCAGCAACAAAGACCCAACGCAGCCAAAAATAAATAAATAAACTTATATATTAAAAAAAAAAAAAAAGGCACTTGGAATAGGTGCTAGCACAGAGGAAGAGCTATGTAATTGTTAGTCTCTGCTATGACTGATAACCCAAAGAGAGAAGGCTAAATTCAGGAGGCAGAATGCTAGGGTGGCAAAGTCCAAGGGGAAATGATGATATGGGGGCAAACACTTACTTAAATGAATATGATTCATTTAAATAAATACCCTATTTGGAACCATCCTGCACTGCTGGTGGGAATGTAAGTTGGTGTAGCCACTATGGAGAGCAATATGGAGGTTCCTCAGAAAACTAAAAACAGAGCTACCATATGATCCAGCAATCCCACTCCTGGGCATATATCCAAACAAAACTCTAATTCAAAAAGATACAGGCACCCCTATGTTCACGGCAGCACTATTTACAATAGCCAAGACATGAAAGCAACCTAAATGTCCACTGACAGATGAATGGATAAAGAAGATGTGGTACAAATATACACTGGAATATTACTGAGCCACGAAAAGGAATGAAATAATGCCATTTGCAGCAACATGGGTGGACCTAGAGATTGTCAATACTAAGTGAAGCAAGTCAGACATAGAAAAACAAATACCATATGACATTGCTTATACGTGGAATCTAAAATACAACACAAATGAACCTACCTGTGAAACAGAAACAGACTCATGGACACAGAGAACAGACTTGTGGTTGCCAAGGGGGAGGGGCGTGGGAGCAGGATAGACTGGGAGTCTGGGGTTAGCAGATGCAAACTGGTATATATAGGAAGAATAAACAACAAGGTCCTACTGTAGAGCACAGGGAACTATATTCAACATCCTGTGATACACCATAATAGAAAAGAATATAAAAAAGAATGTGTGTAAATGTATAACAGAATCACTTTGCTGTATAGCAGTAGTTAACACAACACTGTAATTCAACTATACTTCAAGAAAAATAAATTAAAAAGATAATACTCTGTTTATCATCATTTTTGATGACACAAGCATAATACCTTGATGTGTGGTCAAGATCTATGAATAATTCTAGTCAATGGTCAAATCACAGCAGACAACACAGGCAGAATCATGTCCTTTGAACACGAAAACATTGCTGGTTGATGGTAGGAACTCCAGAACTTTGTAGAGAACACCAGGAGGCATCTTTTAAATTTCATACACCCAGCATTTAAAAGGGGGGAAGATGACTGAGGCTGACAGAATTCAGAGGGTTTCATGGAGATAGGTAAGTCTTAGCTGTCTCCCTATGTGTTCTCACATATTACTGCGGATTCTGTGCCCACCTGCAATAAAGCACGGATGCCCATCTTTTGGTCACACAAATGCCGAAAACTTGTGACTCCAAAAATAATGGCTGGGGTACGGATGAGGATACGTTACCAGAATTCCATGTTGTAAAACACCTTAAGAAGGGTAGTTAGCCCATCTTGCTTATGTGACATAACTTAGTGTGGTTAAATGTGATCATGTTTACCGACTGAGTTCTGATACTTGACTAAGTATCACAACATGTTTTACTGTGAATACAGGTGGATTCCTATCTGCATTAATATATTGATTTTGTCACTCTCAACTCCCTGCGGGAAGGCACCATCTCCTAGGATCCTTCTGTACACAGTGGAGAAGATAATCACTGGAAATGAGCTCACGGTGACTTTCTTCCAGCAACCATTTCAAGCCCTTACACCTCAGGATGTACTCCTGGAAAATGGACAAGATATGCCATCCTAACCTGTTGCTAGAATCCAATAAAACCATGACTATGAAGGCAAGTTTGAGAACTGTCAAGCAACACATGCATGTAACATTATTCTAGTGGGCACTGACTCATTTATTTGAAAGAAAGTATTGCAGTGTAGTGGTGGCCACCATCAGAACCATGGTGCACATGACTCCACATCATGCTTGGAGTCCAAAAGAGCCTGGGAAGAAAACACTCCTTCAATGACTTTTTCTAAAAAAAGGGTAAAGTATAGAAATGCTAAGCATATATTCATCTTTGTAGGTGTGTGGTGTGGTGTGTGTGTGTGTGCGTGCGCGCACACGCACACGTGTGCTAAAATAGTTTACTAACTCAGGTAAAATGGCGGAAACCTAAATTCCACGGGACTCTGGCAAAGACAGAACATCAACTCCATCTTTTGAAGTCCTGAGCTAAGAAAGCTCCCACAGACTAATAACTAAAAGACAACAAACCACTGATTATAGCATGACAAAGGAAAAAGGCAGATTTTGTTCACCAAGGTTACAAAACATTAATAAACTCAAGGGTAATGGATAAGGCTTCAGGTCATGTCATCTTACCATCAAGGTCATTCCAGACACAGGGGACTGGAGTATCCTAAATGTCAACCATCTCCTTGAGTGTCAAGGGCTCAGAGTAACTCATTTTTTAAAACCATGATAGTAGGCTAAAATTTAGGATGTTGCTACTTGTATAAATTTTGTGGCATTCCAATACGAGGAGAGCAATCTCGTGGTGTGCATGAGGGGGCACCTTGGTCTGATAACTGGATGAGGGTGCTCTGACTGTAATGTCCCAATGCGATCAGTGCTGGGTTCACACCCTATTACATGGCTGTCACTGATGGTAGGTTTATCCATCATGACCACTGGGCACTTGAAGCCCGACCTCTCAGATCCGTCAGCTGGAGGGAGCAACTACGTCTCTCTCAGGACTAAAAAGCAATTGCAAATCACAGAGATGCGAGCAAAGCTCGGGTTCATGTCGTGAGCAGAAAAGAAGCCGGAGAAAGAGGTGGCTTGTTCTTGCCGTACAGGGTTGGGATGTGGTCTCCCTTTGATCTTTTCTTCCTTCCCAGAGACATTTCCTTATTACTCCCTGTCATCTAATAGTTATCATGCTGAAGGCAGCTACCTTTTTTTTAAAAAATAAATTAATTTATTTAATTTATTTATTTCTGGCTGCGTTGCGTCTTCGTTGCTGCACGCGGTCTTTCTCTAGTTGCGGCGAGCGGGAGCTACTCTTCATTGCGGTGCACGGGCTTCTCATTGCGGTGGCTTCTCTTGTTGCGGAGCACGGGCTCTAGGCACGCAGGCTTCAGTAGCTGTGGCTCGCGGGCTCTAGAGCGCAGGCTCAGTAGTCGTGGCGCAAGGGCTTAGTTGATCCGCGGCATGTGGGATCTTCCCGGATCAGGGCTCGAACCCATGTCCCCTGCACTGGCAGGCAGATTCTCAACCACTGTGCCACCAGGGAAGCCCGGCAGCTACCTTTTTAAGAGCACATAGGAAATGACTGATAAGTTAATGTCCAGACACTAAGAGCCCTTCAAGTTTTAAGTAAATTTAGCTCCTTTTGTCTTAGAAAATTAAATGTGTAGCTTTAATTCCAATCCTGGCTCCACCACTGTGTGCTGTGTGCCCTTGGGCAAGTTGATTAACGTCTCTGGGCCTCAACTCCCTTATCTGTAAAATGGGAATAATAATAATAATAATACTTAGCTCAAAAAAAAATGTGTACCTTTAGGAAATAAGTTCAGTTTAGAAATTAAAACAAGAGCCCTTCGAGAGAACAAAAGGACTAATTGAATTTCCACATGGGAGAGGCCTCAACTAAACCTTCCTTTATAAAACTGCACCAGGGACTTCCCTAGTAGCGCAGCAGTTAAAAATCCGCCTGCCAATGCAGGGGACACGGGTTCGAGCCCTGGTCCGGGAAGATCCCACATGCCACGGAGCAACTAAGCCCGTGTGCCGCAACTACTGAGCCTGCACTCTAGAGCCCTCGAGCCACAACTACTGAGCCCGCGAGCCACAACTACTGAAGCCCGCGTGCCTAGAACCCATGCTCCGCAACAAGAGAAGCCACCGCTCACAGCAACTAGAGAAAGCCCGCGTGCAGCAATGAAGACCCAACGCAGTCAAAAATAATAATAATAATAAATAAATAAGTTTATAAACAAACAAACAAAAAACTACACCAGGATACAAATTAAGATGAACGTGTTCCAATGTAATGTGTCCGTTTATTATCATTAACATCGGACATGTCTGTTTACTATTCATAAAAGGAAAGTTAGCAGCAGAACTGGGTTAAGAAAAAAAATCTTCGCCTAGGCCATTCCTCAAAAACGTTAGTGCTCATAGCTACAATAACTCCAGTTAAGCAATTCTCCACATGACCTTCAGAAGGTCTAAATTGCTGACAGCATTTTTTTTTTTTTAAAGTTCACTTTCATCTCCCGATGGTATTTTGAAAATATTACTCTTTAGTATCTTCCCTGGAGCAGAGTCCTATCCACCAGCACAAGGTTATCTGTTCATTTCCACCACCCTGGCCGACATTTTTCTTTAAGTAAAGTGAAGGCAAAGCATTCTTGGAGGAAAACACTATTGCATTAGGAGACACCAATATTTTGCCTCATTCCCTTGGAGTGACAGCAACAATCATTCTCTGTGCTCAGGACGGAACATAATTCTCACCTCCCTTGGGCATCGATAGTGCTCAGGAATATGAGGACCAACCCTCATATTGGTGCGGAATGTATCAGGTCATTTGGAAAACCTGCCCTCTTTTGACAACTCCGTATAGACTTTTGCTCAATTTTAGCAGGAGGCACAAAGAACTCTCAAGAGGATCGTGACTTCTTCAATAATCTGTTATAATTTACACAGATACACGTACTACGGAAATAATACAAATACATAAAAGTATAAGAGACTGAGGGCAGCGCAGTGAGATTACCTCTAAACACAGTCTTCGTCGCTACTAGTTTATCATGACATTAATTTGATCAATAATTTTTCACTGTGTAGGGGACACTGTGTCAGATGAGGTGAGGGTTACACAGCAATATAAAGTATTTCCAATACTTAGATTTTGAGTCTAGGAGAGAAGTGAGACACTAAAGAGGCAGGGGGACCCCATTATCATGGAGATGTTCTCTTCAGTAATGGATTTTAGGGGGGGGAGCGAGGCTTCCCTGAGAAGTGATGTCCAGGTGCAAATGGAATCAGAAGGTTGAAATGAATTTTTCCAGCTGCAACAACGGTCAGCTGAGGGAGGAAAGGGGGGGACATCCCTGCAAGAGACATGGCGGTCTGAAATGGAACAGGGCTGGGTCTGGAAGGTTCTGAATGGTATGACATGCCTGGGACAGAGTGTATGTGGAGGGATGTCAGAGATGGGGTAGAGAGGGGAGCCTGAGGTCAAAGGCCCCCAAGTCTTTGTTCACACACGTGAGGATCTCGTACACACAGCCTCCATCAAGGGCAGAGGGCGAGATTCCAAAGGGACAGGAGCAAAGAAGAAGGAAGGGAAGAGGATGCTAGCAAGGGGGGAAAACGAGAAAGTGGAGGAGAGGGGACTTCCCCGGCGGTCCACTGGTTAGGACTCCGAGCTTCCACTGCAGGGGGCGCTGTAGGTTCGATCCCTGCTCAGGGAGTTAAGATCCCGCATGTCGCATGGCACAGTCAAAAAAAAGAAAGAGAGATGGAGGAGAAAGCATGCCAATGAAGGAGATGGATGGTGTAGAGTTCCCTGAAGGTGACAGGTGAGATGTATCTCCTGGCACTCACAGGATCATAGCCTTCTAAGTGTGGTGGGTGGAACAATGCCCTCCGAAGTCATCCGCTTCTGACTTTCCAGAATCCCTGAGAACGTACAACCTTCCCTGGCAGAGAACTTTACATGGGCTGTGCAGATGGGATTAAATTAAGGGTCTTGAGATGGGGAGATGCCCCCGGGTTATCTGGACAAGCCCAGTGGAATTACAAGGTCCTTCAAAGGAGGGGGCAGGGGTCAGAGTCAGAGAAGGAGGTGTGAGAACTGAAGCAGAGAGAGGTGCTGATGGGATGTGGGACCATGAACCAAGGTACGCTAGAAATGAGAGAAGGCAACACAATGGATCCTCCCCTACACCTTCCAGAAAGAACCAACCCTGCTGACACTGGTCTTTGCCCCAGACATCTGACCTCCAGAACTGAATTTGTTCATAATGTGTCCTGTGTGTCAAACCATTAAGTTTGAGATCACCAGTTACAGTGGCAGTAGGAAATTAACAGATTGCAAAAAGAGTGGGAAGTAAGGAAAATGCATTTTGACTTCTTCGTCCTTCAAGAAGACTGGCTGAGAAAAATACAGCAGATGTAGCAGTGAGGCTTCAGGAGGGTGCCTTTCAGATGTGAAAGACTGACACTGCATCTCCCAATAGAGGGGCCCTTAGAAAGAATTTGACCAGAAAGATTCTCAACCAGCAGCTAGCGGAAAACATTTCTGAGAAAGTCTACACCATCAGAGCTTTACAGTGGTCTCCCTAACTCCTGAAACATCACATCATTTTGATGTTTCTTTCCAAAGCAGTTTAGCCATTTCAACATGAAAAAGAATTACTCCAATTTATCCTGAAGATAGAAGATCAATTCATTGATCTTCAGCTGTGCAGAAACAAGATGGCGCCACTGTGGAAAATGACTTGCACTGTTGTCTCTGTACTTTGAAAGGCAATGCAATGAAATGGACTTTATCCTCAAATCAGTTCAATTCTGGTCAGATAGCCCTGGATCCTCACACATCCTGGGCTACTTTACTCCCTTCAAAAAAAATTTTTAAATGGTTCACGTCACATCATTTCAGAGACGGGTTCAAAGACTTGACCACTGAAATGGTAATGATTTAAAAATACCCGAGGAGATTAAGCTACAGTAAACAACGGTCAATGCTGGGATTGGTTTCAGTAAAATGCTCCAACGACAATCTGACATTTCCAAGCATAAAATAACAAATGACCATGATTCCACGTTCAGCCTCAATTTACCCTCATTCATTACTTTTTGAGCAAGTACTTGGTTTAAATATTTTAAAAATATAACTTACAATATCAAAAGAATTAAATTAGTTGAGATTTTTAATTAACTATGGATTATAAAAGACTCCATGTAAATACCAGCCGCAAAAGAGACCAAAGGACCACCTGTTAGGAAATTTAAACTCCGTAGCTGATGTATTTCCCGTTTTCCCAGTTTACCCTCATGATGAATCTGCAAGTTCGGGAAGGTGAGAAATTAATCAGGACACGTATCCAGGACGCAGAGTGCTCATCGGACACCATTTGCGTATTACCTTGCCAGATTTTGTTAACCTTCTTCCCAGAACAGCATAATTTGAACAAGTCAGTCAATTACCATTAAAAGGACAAGTGAAAGACTAACCATTCCCCAAGGAAGGCTTACGTCTTCTAAGTAATTGAGAAGAAAATATATCAGCTAAAAATCATAGTCTATTTCGAAGACTTAATTACAGATAAGTCAATGCTAAATAATTTATATTCTTCCATGCATATTAACCAGACCAGAACAAATAGCAGGAAAAAAAAAAAATCTCTAGAATCAACACTCCACTGCTTCCAAGTTATCACCCGTAGAAAAATGTCATGAGCCACACGGCATGTATTTTCTTCTCCACCCAGATTCACGAAGTGCAAGGAGTAAAATAATACCGATTTATCCCTGGGTGAAAAGAAGATGTCTGGTTTCCTAAAGCATAACTAACATGGGCTGGAATGACTCTGTTTTCTCCACCTGATATGAAAGGGTCTCAGAAGGATTTTCTGCACGATGGAAAAGAGCCGCATCTACTCAGAGGCTGGACAGCTCTGGACCAACGTGCAGGGAAACGTCTTGCACAGGACAGGACCTTGTGTAGTTGGATAAAGCTGGCATGACGCAGGCTGAGGGCACAGGAGGGGGTAAGAGGACCAGTCCAAGGTCACTTGCCCACTTGCACTCCTCAGCCCGAGCTAGACCTTATGGCTACTGGTTTCCAGGAAGCACCTGTCCCTGTTAAACTACAGCGTGAAGCATGCTGACCTGCATTTATCCAGCATTTACTGAGAACCTTCTACATGCCTTGTGCTGTGACAGGAACAAAGAAGACTGAATTTTCTCTACTTAAATTTCCAATCGCCTGCCAAGAAGGAGCCTGGGAAGGTTCACGTAAGGGAAGGGGACCATGTCTCCAGTCCCATGAGCTAACAGTTCTCACGTAGATTATGTTACATGCTGCCTCACTGAAGTCCTACGTGTTCCATGTTCCCCAATGCCCCACATCATGCTTAAATAAATATGTAGGAACACAAGGGAAAATCTTATTTCAGCAGTCATCGTGCAAAGGGAAAAGAAGTAGGGCACATTAAAGGCGTGTGCTTAGGCAAACGATCCTTAATCATCTACAACAAAAATATACTGCATTAATATTTACTACAGGCCCACAGCACGCCCAAGTGTGTGACATTCAACTGCCTGCCAGAGAAAGACAAAACAATTCCGTTCCCTCTTGGTATTAATTACCCACTTCAAGGAAGCGTGCCGAGTCAGAATTACCTGGCTTGCAAATGCTCTCACACACACACACAGATGGAATCAGTGAACTCCCTGGTTTTAACGGTATGGAATGCACTTCATTAAAAAGTTGAGCAAGGGACTTCCCTGGTGGCACGGTGCTTAAGCATCCGCCTGCCAGTGCAGGGGACACGGGTTCGAGCCCTCGTCCGGGAAGATCCCACATGCCGCGGGCATCCAAGCCCGTGTGCCGCAGCTACTGAGCCTGTGCTCTAGAGCCCGCGCGTCACAACTACTGAGCCCACACGCCACAACTACTGAAGCCTGCGCGCCTAGAGCCCGTGCTCCACGACAAGAGAAGCCACCGCAGTGAGAAGCCCGCGCACCGCAACGAAGAGTAGCCCCCGCTCGCCACAACTAGAGAAAGCCCACGCGCAGCAATGAAGACCAAACACAGCCAAAAATAAATAAATAAAATTAATTTATTTTAAAAAAAAAGTTGAGCGAAGCAAAATTTTAAAAATCACAATTGCTTGTGCTTAATCAAGCATTCCCTTCCTCTAGATCATGAAACACATGAACAAAGGCATTGCAAAACCAGTCAAGATGGTTCCCCATGGTCAAGGCGCCTAATTATGAACCTCAGCCTAAAGGATCGGAGAGCCATGCGAAGCTATCACTACAACAGCTAGAGGCGACCCACGCTAATCAGTGTGGCTGCGCCACGTACGCTTTCTTGTGGATGGCCATGGGTTCTCCCCCTGATGCATATACAGTCGGTTCACATGTAAACTTCCAGAGAGCTCCCAGACCCCAGGGACACATGCATCCCAGATTCCCGATTCCAAACACCTGCTGTATGAGATGGTAGCGGTGCATTCGCAGAACTCCTAATATGAAAACAGGTATCTACAGTATTGATAATTTGTTATATGTTAATATTTGTTAGCAATTTGCGGATCCAAAATAATCACCATGAACTACCCTCCCGACTCCCCAGAGAATCCGATCGTGACCTTGATCACGGATCAGCAAACTCACTGTAAAGGGTCAAAGGACGTAAAGGGTCAAGTAATGGCCAGGCCGTCTCTACTGCAACCATTCAATTCCGGCACTGTCGTATACAAGGCGCTACTCCTAAAAACGGAGTCACCCACAGGCCACAGCTGGCTCACCTTAGCCTAGGTCATGTTCCATGGTCACTTACTCAAGACTGAGTTTATTGATCGCCTCCAAAAGCCAAACAAAATTGGTTTATGCATAAAAAAAAACGTATAGGGACTTCCCCGGCGGTCCAACGGTTAAGGCTCTGCGCTTGCACTGCAGGGGTTGCGGGTTTGATCCCTGGTTGGGCAACTAAGAACCAGCATGCCACATGGCATGACCAAAAAAAAAAAAAAAAAAAAAAATTATAAATAGTGTAAGATGATCTCTTTAATGATACATTTGCCCCTTTTTTCCAGTCTAACCTTTTCGGCAGAAAGGAAGCATTAAACTAGGAAAAAAATAGGCAGTGTAGTATTGGTACGAGGTAATATTACGGGTTTGGATAATAGTTCAGAAGAAAAGGATCAAGGAGGCCCCCAAATAATTTCTATTCATATTAGTTTATTGTTATATTTGTAAAATATTTATATTATACATAATTATATATTACCTATATTATTATTATTATTTTTTTTTTTGCGGTACACGGGCCTCTCACTGTTGTGGCCTCTCCCGTTGCGGAGCACAGGCTCCGGATGCACAGGCTCAGCGGCCATGGCTCACGGGCCCAGCCGCTCCGCGGCATGTGGGATCTTCCCGGACCGGGGCACGAACCGCGTCCCCTGCATCGGCAGGTGGACTCTCAACCACTGCGCCACCAGGGAAGCCCTATAAGAATGTTTTTATTTAAGCAAATTCATATGGATAGTTTCAATATCAACAGTACAAATAGCTAATCTTGTTATGGAGGATCCAAGTTTAAGCATTCCATTCAAGATAATAAGGAAGACTATATTATTCACGGACACCTTTTTGAACAATAAAATTTGAGCTCATGGGCACAACAAATTCCTTTTGCGATGGCTGAGAAATTAAACATAAAAGTAGTACTATTTTCTTTTTTTTTTTGCGGTACGCGGGCCTCTCACTGTTGTGGCCCCTCCCGTTGTGGAGCACAGGCTCCGGACACACAGGCTCAGCGTCGGCAGGCAGACTCTCAACCACTGCACCACCAGGGAAGCTCTATACTATTTAACATTATTATTATTACTTTTATCATTGTATTTAAGTCTATAACTCAGTTACTATACCAAATTGATTTACATAACTAATCTGTGTACCTCGGAATCACAAAATGTTTTAATAAAAGATTCATTTGGACAATGTGTGTCCAGAAATAAGTAGCGTATAAACAAACTACCTCAATGTTCGAGTGTATTAGCCCCTAGCATAACCCTGAATGTCAGGATCTTCAATACACTAGCAAATTCAGTCCAAACGTAAAATGCCAAACATCCTAATTCTGGTTCATCCCTCGATCCCTTCACTTAGAAATGAAAATCATGGTTCCAGGAGTGCCTTGAAAGGCATTGTTCTTGGTTGTCAGTTTTGAACTGAACTAAGCCATCTTTGGGAAAAAATTAAGGAATGTCTAACATCAGTTCACCAATAGCATCCCCGATGACCACGAAAATCCATTGCAAAGCATTTCCTTTAACAGGGTTACAAAACCAGAAAGGGTTCAGTCAATGGTGTGTGCAAAATTAGATCCAACGGGCATAAGTTGGAACGTTCAAGTATTCAGTAGGCTTAATGAATTCTTTCTGCTTCCTAGACAGATGTTTTTTTCATTTATAACCACAAATTCTTCATAGTGAAAAGGGAATAAATACATACATCTCTATTATTTAAACACGTCAGAAGCCTGACCATCGAAAACATGCTAACGAGCAGCAAACCTGGATAACAACAGAAATGCCCTGATTCACAGGTCTTTGTGTTTCCCCACTGAACCCTGTACCCCTTGTAAACGACAATCAGTCCAGTTAAAGAGTCACAGAGGGCCATAAAAAGAAACGAAATTGAGTTATTTGTAGTGAGGTGGATGGACCTAGAGTCTGTCATACAGAGTGAAGGAAGTCAGAAAGGGAAAGACAAATACTGTATGCTAACACATATATATGGAATTTAAGAAAAAAAAAATGTCATGAAGAACCTAGGGGTAAGACAGGAATAAAGACACAGACCTACTAGAGAATGGATTTGAGGATATGGGGAGGGGGAAGGGTAAGCTGTGACAAAGTGAGAGTGGCGTGGACATATATACACTACCAAACATAAAATAGAGAGCTAGTGGGAAGCAGCCGCATAGCACAGGGAGATCAGCTCGGTGCTTTGTGACCAGCTAGAAGGGTGGGATAGGGAGGGTGGGAGGGAGGGAGACGCAAGAGGGAAGAGATATGGGAACATATGTATACGTATAACTGATTCACTTTGTTATAAAGCAGAAACTAACACATCATTGTAAAGCAATTATACTCCAATACAGATGTAAAAAAAAAAAGAACCTATGGGTAAGACAGGAATAAAGACACAGACCTACTAGAGGATGGACCTGAAGATATGGGGAGCGGGAAAAATAAATAAATAAAAATAATAAAGAGTCACAGAGATTTTAGTTGTCACTTGGGGTCTTGAGGTTTCTGGGAAAGGAAAACTCAAAATTTTGTCTTTAGTTTCTCAGCCAAGCCATCCTTGGGAGACAATAAATTTCCAACATAGCATCACCACTCATCAAGCCCACTCCAAAAGTGGCACTCCAAAGGGCTCCCCTTATCAGAGAAGCAGTCAGACTCTAGCACAAACGCACAGATGGATAAACACCCAGTGCTTTCAAATGCAGAGTATGGACACCAAGGGCAGGGAAAGCGGGGAGGGGGGTGGTGGTGGGATGAATTGGGAGGTTGGGATTGACATATATACACTAATATGTATAAAATAGATAACTAATGAGAACCTGCTGTATAAAAAATAAATTAATTTTAAAAAAAACAAAAAACAATAAGGAGTCTTCCCCAGTTCATAAGTTCTCATTTCCTTCCCCCTATGGTGTGCTTTATATCACATTCCCTTCGGGTTTCATAATCCAAGCTGTCATGTTCGGAGCTGTGCTGTCTACAGCTCTGAGTCTGATGCCAGACACATTACTACCACTTCTCCTCAGAACTAGGATGGGCTGGTTACATTAAACTGACTGCTCCTTGCACGGCAGCTCCTGAAATGATTACAATCAAGGCCGCATAGACTTGTTGCTCGAAAGGCTGGTGGTGCGACAAGGAAGACAAATACTTGTGCAACTTCATGCCTTGCTTACATATTAATGCTCCTCCAGATTGAAAAAACAAAATGACAGTGAAAAAAAAAAAAGGGGGGTTCGAAATTCAGAAGACAAAGGGATTTACATAGTGTGCTCTTATGGACTGTTGAACTGTGTACCCTCATCTTTTTCATCTTCCAAATTTGCACGTTAACCACAAAAAGGGGGAAGTAGTGGTCTTTCTTTATTCATTACAAATTACCTTTGGGGAAAAAAACGTAGCACTTTTTTAATAGCAGGAAATAGGAAAAGGAGTTTGGAAATCTAGTTTTTAGAAATAGGAGTTCAATGAAGGACGTGACCTTGACAATCTTTTAGAATCCAGGAAAGGTGCAGAAGTTTGTTACAGAGTAAAAATAGGGAAACTAGGTGGTTAACTGTAAAGAGATGCTCAAAAGCCACTGGTGGTCTAAATTTCGAAAAATGTTTAGAAGTTATCGCACTCAAAATGGTAAGAAAGTAGGTAAACAGCCAGTATTTAATCCATGTAATCATATAAATGGCCTCAGCAGGGCTTGAATTGACAGCTGAGCCATGAAAAGTCTTAACCATTTACTTGAAATATATTAAAACACATCCTTTTTGAAATTTAAATGGGGGGAAAGGGTCCCAGTTTTGACTTGTAAAATATCTTCATTAACGTATGCTCACAAACATAGGTCATCAAAGTATTCTACCCATTTCCCCTTCCTTGGGCTGTGCTCTATTTCTGGCTTTCAGAGAAAGAGAAGGATCCCGTGGCCTCAGTGGGCCCACAGCCTGCATTAGAAGCACGTCTGATATTTTGGGTCGCACTCTTCAGGGGCTACACACAAAAGTGATAAAATGAAATGCTGAGGCCATTCAAAGGACCCAGTGGCTTGAGATGCTTACTGTAGAAGAAACTGGGTTTTCAGTGGCCAGTAGGGATGAGGGTGAATTTCAGAAGGAGGGCTGACTTTCTTGTCTCATCAATGAGATATACTCTGCACTGTGGCTATTTGGAGAAACAAATAATTCTTATGAAATCCTAAATTCACAAAGCATGCCAGTATGTATACTGCCAATGAGCTTGAAATCTCTGCTTTGTACTTCGGTGAATTTCAAATAGATTATTTTTAAAAAGAAAACAATTTTTACCACCAAAGTGGTAAATCTGAAAGCACCGCCAGATCTGAATTAACCAGGCTGTAAACGCATCCACAAAATAAGCCAGGGGAGATCAATGATTATGTTTTTCATACTTACCATGACATTGTCTTTCTAAGAAGATACTTTTAAAAATGCCACCATGGAAGTCCACTTGATTTCTTTTCCATCTCAGCACATTTTTCCCTGTAAAAATAAAACAGAGAGAGAGACAGACAGAGACAGAGACAGACAGAGAGGCAGACACAGAGAGAGAAATACACTTAGTAAAAGAGCTGGTGCCATTGTTTCCAAACCCTTGTCACATTCCTTCTAAGCTTTCTTTTGGGTAATTACAGAAACTAGCTAGTAGTGTCATAAAGTAATTCTTAACTGATTCCCTAATAATTCAAGCAACTAGTCAAGAAAGGGCACCTACACAGTTATGGCAAACTGCAGATTCTATATCCAACCAGTTGAGTCCACAGGCAATTTGAGAATTCAGAATAAAGCGAGACAGCTGGAGGTCACCAATCTACGTCTCACCTGCTTTCACCTGGCCACCATTAAATTTTCATCCAAGATGAATAATTTAGTCCATGTCTATGTTCGATGTCTATGTTCTTATTTAAATTAAGAATTTAAAATCCTTGCACAATTTAATTTGCGAAAGCCACTCTCTGTGTTAGACGTTGTTTGTTTGCAAGAACTGATCCTCAGCCTGCAGAGATTTTTTTTTTCCCCCTTACAGCAGCGGGTCAGATGGGCAAGATCCACGCTGCCTCGTTCCCTCGGCTCTCATACGACAGAACGAGGCTCTAACTGACCAGTACTCATATTAGTACCAAGCATGTAAAGTCTTTGGGTTTCATAGCTAATGAGTCAGCCCATTATTAAGTTGTAGGAAGGTAGGGTCATAGTCTGATTATGGTTTTGATAGAACATGTAGTTAACTATTTCATAAATACTGTGTTTTTTAAAATTTTTATTGGCGTGTATAGTTGCTTTACAATGTTGCGTTAGTTTCTGCTGTACAGCAAAATGAAACAGTCATACGTACGCCTAAATCCCCTCTTTTTTAGATTTCCTTCCCATTTAGGTCACCACAGAGCACTGAGTAGAGTTCCCTGAGCTATACAGTAAGTACTGTTGGTTAAAATATATTTGTGGAAATGACTTCATATGTACCAACAATCTTAATTGCATTCATTATTCCTGACCCTTCTACAGCCGTGCAGGGTACGTAGCATAGCATGTATTTTGCATTTAGGAAAACTGATATTCGGACGTTAGCTCACACAATACGTTGAAGCCATAAGGCAGAGTCAGACCTACGTCTATCCTGAGTTCAAAGACCACACGCTTTTCACAGAATCAAGCCGCCTCCTCGTCCAAATAGAATAGGAATTGTTACAACAAGTAACATGTATATGGTGCGTCAACCTTTAACACACCGTTTTATACATGGACTCTCTACTTATTTATTGATTTATTTGGCTACACACCATGGCTTGCGGGATCATAGTTCCGGGACCAAGGATGGCACCCGGGGTCCCCAGCAATGAAAGTGCTGAGTCCTAACCACTGGACCGCCAGGTAATTCCCATATGGACTCTTTAATCTTCTCAGTGAGCACAAGAGGGAGCGTTATCTCCACTGTTTTAAAAAAGCAAATCCGGGAGGTATTAGCGAACTGGCCAAGACCACAGAGCAGTCACGAGTGGGGTAGGGCTCAAAGCAGGTAGTTCGGCGATCAGCATACATCGTCTCAGGTGGAGCCACTAATATCTTTTCTCTTCCCCATGCTCAGTCCCCAGTCTGTGGGAATCTACACCTGACGCAGTTTTCATCAGGGACAAAAAGGTTATTTGGTATCAGGACCAAAGACAGCCTCACTGCATGAGTGATGCCCATAGCAAACACTCACGTAATATTAGCTATTCTAACACTGCATGATTAATATCACAACTTCGAAATTGGCTCTGTTTCTGTTTCACTTCATCAGAGGTCATATCTTGGTTCACACCCACAGGTAATTGTCAAATTCACAGCTGCAAAGTTAACTAGGTGTGTGTCAAGAGAGGTCTACAAAAATTAGCGAGTTATGTCTGGTAGATGACTCTTTTCTGCCTTGGGATAGTGTTGAGAAACATGTATTTGAATTATTATTTTAGGGTGAGTTTTCGTTTGCCTCTTGGCTTGCTGGATCTCATGTATGTGTTTTTGTTTCTTTGTTTCTTTCTTTTTGCGGTACGCGGGCCTCTCACTGTTGTGGCCTCTCCCGTTGCGAAGTACAGGCCCCGGACGCGCAGGCTCAGCGGCCATGGCTCACGGGCCCAGCCGCTCCGCGGCACGTGGGATCTTCCCGGACCGGGGCACGAACCCGTGCCCCCTGCATCGGCAGGCGGACTCTCAACCACTGCGCCACCAGGGAAGCCCCATGTATGTGTTTTTTAGGTGCACAAGGGAGAGAGAAACATTCAGTAACTAGTATGTGCGTGAGTTTCCTTTTTTTTTTTTTTGGCAAATCTGATACTGACGGAACAAAATATTCACATCCTGTAGGGTTTAGTTCACATGTCAGGAATGATTCCACCCACCCTGCTTGCCTATCTCACCAACTCCACTTCTCTTACTGGGCCCTGGTCACTACCATCAACACAGATTCCGTAACCAAGCAGGACCCTAGGGGCCCTTCCCGGGACAGAGACCCCTCCCCCACATCTGCTGCAGCTCCTCTCTGAAGTGCCTAGTGTATCTCATGTCTATTTCCTGAGTTTTTTCAGATGCTAAAAACCACCACATGGAAGAAATTAACGATCTGACGACCACTAGCACACAGCCCCCAGACCAACCAGTACCCCTGTGACGCTGCCCTGTGACCTCATCATCAACCAATCAGAGAACTGTGCGTGAGCTGAACACACACACCCTAGGATGCCCCTCCCTCGCCAGGCCTTTAAAAATGCGTTGCTAAAAGTTGTGGGTTTTTTGGAGAGAAGCCACCTGGCTCCTTTCATGGCCCTGCAGTAAACCTCTGTCTGCTCCAAACTCCGAAGTTTCGGTTTGTTTGGCCTCACTGTGCACAGAGCAGACGAATCTGTGTTCGGTAACAATTCTACTATTTTTCCTGCTATGCACGGCGAAATACATTCTAATTTTTTTTTATTATTATTATTTCTTCTCAAAGGATAGCCCCACATGTGTGAATTTACAACATAACATTCTCCCAGACGGCTTTTGGTAGTAGAAACCTCCAAACACCAAAGGGTCAGAGAAGGGCAATGACCATTTATTACGCCCGCCTACTACGGCATTTTGCTGCTCATGACTCTGTTATCTAAGCAGAATGCTGATCACTAACACTGACCTATGTTCAAGTAATCACGTGTTCATTTTTCTCATTTGTTTTCTGCTACATGATTCATGGGGGTCCATGAGGTAATAATAAGCTTTGCTTCATGTATCAGAAGCTAAGTTATAAGATAGAGTCGTGTGGCTAATGAGATCTTTCAAAGGTTAAAGGCTCAGTTCTCTAGATTAAAACACTATTGATGTTACCAGTAAATTTGGGCTGGATGACCTATTACAGAAGTCCTGAAGACAGATAAATATGATGACAGGTAGCCGATTATTCGGAAATTAATAAGAAATTACATTTTATGATTTGTCTTCATGTGAAACTACACCCTACCGTATACAGATCATTTGTGAAGACTTACGCTATACTTCGTATGTTATCGACTCATCTATAAAAGCTTCTTGTAAAAACAAATATTGCCTGAGATGACTGATATTAAATACTCAAGGCAAACCAATATTTATGAGTTACCAATATATTAGCAAACATTACCATAAATATCTCATGTCATTTTATTGGAATTTTACCATACAGAGAATACACTAGTCAAAGCATACAGACCTTTGGCGGAATAGCGGACGTAGAAGCTAAGAATGATCTATTCCACGCTATGACAATGTTTCAAAGAAGCCTCTCCATATAAGTTCACCTTTACAACTAAAGACTTGGGGTTTCATAGAGACATTCACAGCCATTCCAATTCGCCCTGGGTAGGAGGTCAAACAGATACCTAGAACATAAGGTGAAAGTGTATAAATATTTTCATAAAGGAGGACGTTGACGGAGTTAGGACTTTTCAATAGGTTACGAATATGATTTTATTCTCTGGTACCTAAATAATGTACAGTAAACTCTGTCTAGAAATCCTAAGATATTTCACTTCGCGAATGTGTGTTGAACACAGGCTGTGCACAAGGTATGAGGATAGAAAAGAAATTCCAGAGATGAATGTGGCACAGTCCTTGTTCTCAAGGAGCTTGTGGTCTCCTGGGGGAAAACATCATCAAGGAGAGGACTTAGATATAATTGCAGGAGCTCCCGTATCCAGAGATAAAGGAATGGAGAGGGCCATGCTCAGAAGAGGTAGCAGCTCTGGGAAACTCTTAGGATATGGCATGGAAGATGGCTTTGAAGGAGGAGAGAGAGGAGGCCCACGTTTGTTATGGGGAAAGGAGGAGATGGTAGCTACACTAGACTCTCCAGGGTCCTCACGAAGTCTGTGCCAGGATTACACCTAAGGGGTCCCAAGGTTTCGACAGCACTCATGACCAGGGTCTGCATCTAGCCCTGCACACACATACACAAAAACAGGAAAATCTATACTTCTTTTTAAAACCTAAAGATATTTCAGACGTATTTTTAACTTAAAAAAAAAATAAAACTACTATCATTCATCATTTATTTAGTCGTCTTTTGAGTCACAATGACCTGCTAAGTTTCTAAAAGAAAAATGGGAGAAATAAGTTTAATTTTGATAGACGTTCATGAGTAGCTAAAAAAATAAAATGCACGCTCAGATGGGAAGAGGACTTATCGGTAGGTTTTTAGCAAGGTTGTCCTGGATATGTCTAGATGTATATATAAATGTTCCAGTTAACATAAATCACTTGAACTTGCACCCAAATTTATCTAACCCAGACTTTATCTTTCTCTCAAACAGAACAATCTTCCAAACCACATTCATTTTTGAAAAGATGCATATTTAATAAAACATCTGTTTTCTGTCTTGGATTTGCTCCCAATTTTATGCAATGCTCAAATTGTTTAATTTTTAGCATTAGGAAAATCCGGGGGGTGGAGAGAAACAGAGAAAAAATTTCCTGAGAATTTAAAGTGAGTAACTGAAAATACAGATAATCAACTTTACACAGTTCTACTCCTCCCGAATCACCCCAGAATTCGGATGAACTCTCAAGAAATTCATTTCCTGTCCACGTTTCTAATTTTGATGCAAATCTTTACAACAAAATTAAAAAGTACTAATGTCATCATCCAGTGAACCGTGGAAACAAACAACGCCACAGAGTATATTTATTTACAGCTTTCGTGTAAGACTTAAACTAGTCAAGGTCCAAAATCCTTAACATTCCTAAAATGTATGCCTTGAAATTTTCTAGGCATGGACTAGAATGGGAAACTTTTCTATGACACTGTATTTAAAAGAAAACAATACAGAAAAAAAATGTGTACAAATTCTAGGGATGTGAATACTGGCAAAGATTTTAAAAGATAAATAGGCATTTAGAAACAAATAACGTAAGTACGTTGAATGACCCATACGTTTCAGTAAATCATGCTAGCCTATAACCAACCTGAACCATCAAGGAAGAGCCCATCTTCCCGTAGATGAAAGACCAAGTCCTCTGACCACAAACTGATTCAATAATCAAAGGTGTTCTCTCAGTCTCTCTGACTTGGCTACATGTCTCAAAAAACTGTGATGCCTCGGGTGCTAACACTTGCTAACACGCAAGATTTGATATTCTCATTCCCTCAATGAATATTTATAGAGTGCCTAACAACTATTCATTTCTTCAACAAATACCCAGTGAGTACCCCATCTAGGCTGGACTCACGAAACACACATTTTAAGGAAAAGCCGAAAAACATTTAAACACACACCACACGTGGTCAAAAAGGAAAAATGCAGTCGAGTGTGGGTGAGCACAGAGAAGGAAGGAAACAGCAGATGAAATATGAAAAGGACAGAGCATGCAGCCCGCTCGGAGTGGGAAGAGGGCAGGGGGAGCGGCACAGGCCGTGTCCTAATTTGCTTCGTGGGAAACCGAAAGACAACTGGTAGACCAGCAGTGCGGTCATCAGAGGACACTGCAGGATGGAGCTTGCAGGTAGGTAGGAAGCTCATTCTGTGCAAAGCCAAACAGGTCACTGAAAGGAATCTGGAGTGAATGCTAAACATAATACGAAGCCATTCTTTGTGAAATATTTTAGGCTGACAAGGAGGAACATGAGGTCAAAGATAAATAATCTGAAAAGCCTGCCTCTAGTGGCTGTGTTCCTCTATTTTAAGGCACATTCGATGCTTCATTAACTTATTTTGCAAACATCTCTAGAGGTAGGTACTCTCGTATAACCCTCTTAACAGAGGAGAAAACAGAAACGTGAAAGTATCAGCTACTGCAATTCACACAGCTAGGAAGTATCAGGTGGTCTGGCTCCTCTGGTGGAAACTGGTGAGTACCAAAGAGGACTGCCAATAATGCACGTCAAAGTGAGTGAGTGGAGGGCTTCCCAGATGGCGCAGTGGTTGAGAGTCCGCCTGCCAATGCAGGGGACGCGGGTTCGTGCCCCGGTCCGGGAAGATCCCACATGCCACAGAGCGGCTGGGCCCGTGAGCCATGGCCGCTGAGCCTGCGCGTCCGGAGCCTGTGCTCCGCAACAGGAGAGGCCACAACGGTGAGAGGCCCGTGTACCACAAAAAAAAAAAAAAAAGTGAGTGAGTGGAACAGAATCGTGGCCCCATGTGATAGACAAAGGGCGGTTATGTGTGAAATAGTGGAAAATATACATACAAGTCCTGCCCCCTGTTCTAGCATGGAGCTCCTAAAACCCTTGTAATTTCCCAAGTGACAAGAATACTAGCAGCATCTTTTGTTCTACTATTTGGTCTTTGCCTCTGGTTCCTGACTCAGAGCTCCTAAGTCCCTTGGAATTTCCTGGGCGACAGGAGTGTGTTTTGTTCTAATGAGATGACTCCTGGTGGGGTCCTGGGTGGCTTCAGGATGGGGGCTGAGCACCACAGAGTCCAAGCCATAGTGAGAAGCCTGGAACTTTCGGCCTCACCGTCCACACTGTGAACAGGGAGATGGGCTGCAGGCTGAGTCCATGATCGGTAAAGCCCACGTGACGAAGCGTCCATGAAAATCCCCAGAGTTCAGGGTGCTTCCTAGTTGGTGAACACATCCCCACGCGGAGAGGCTGGTGCACCCCAACTCCGCGAGGACAGAAGCTCCTGCCATCAGGCTCCTTCCACAGCTGGCTTTCTGGATCTCTTCATCTGTATCCTGTATCCTAGCCTTTATTATGAAATAACCGGGAAAGCGTTAAGGAAACGTTTCCCTGAGTGCCGTGAACTGTTCCAGCGAACGATGGAATCCAAGGAGGAAGTTATGAGACTCTCCGATGTATAGCCAAGTGAGAGGAAAGTTGTGGGTAAGCTGGGGACCCACTGCCTGCACTTGGCTTCTGAAGTGTGGGTAGCGGGGGGCCATCCTGTGAGTCCTTAATCTGTGGGGTCTGTACGAACTCCATATTAGTGTCAGACTGAATTGAATCACAGGACACCCAGCTGGTGTCACAGAGAATAGCTTGGTGTGCGGGGACCCGTGGGGGAGGGGGGAACACCACACACATCTGTTGTCAAAAGTATTGTTGACTCTATGAGTCAGAGAATCACATGAGAGTTTTTCCCAAGCAGTATGGGAGAGGGGAACGCAAGAGCAGAAAGTAGAGACGTGGCGGTCTCCGGGGTGGAAGGCACTGTTAACCAGGAATAGGTGCAAACCTATGCGGGATGGTCTGGAAGCTGGAATTTAAGGAGCAACGTGAACTGAAGAACTCAGAAAAGCTAAGTAAAGGAATGGAGAGGCAGTAGAAGAAAGCCAGAGAGGAGAGTTTTGGAATGCAAGGAAGGATGAAGTCCCTTAGCGGAGGGTCAATGAACACGTCAGAGGCTACAGAGAAACTCCAAGGAGGAAGAGGGCTTTGTTGAGTGGTCAGCCCCTCCAGAGGGCAACTGATGGGGTCCAGGTGTGCTGTCTGAAAAGAAAGCAGAAGGGATGTGAGGGTAAATAAAGAAATGTTTCTTCTTAAGAGTCCCTTCAGGGCATATGTGTCAGGGCACCAACAGGATTTTGGAAAGACGATTAGAGCCGCTGAGAAGGTCTTGATAATGAAAATATCAGACCAGTTTCAAAAGGAAAAGACTATCAAGAGAATAGGTAGGATTAGGGACTTTCCTGGGGGTCCAGTGGCTGACTCTGCACTTCCACTGCAGGGGGCGTGGGTTCGATCCCCGGTCAGGGAACTAAGATCCCACGTGCCGCAGAGCGTGGCCAAAAAAAAAAAAGAAAAGAAAAAGAAAAAGAGAGAGGGAGAGAATAGGTACGATTAAAAAATGATCATCTGGGACTTCCCTGGTGGCACAGTGGTTAAGAACCCGCCTGCCAATGCACGGGACACGGGTTCGAGCCCTGGTCCGGGAAGATCCCACACGCCACGGAGCAACTAAGCCCGTGAGCCACAACTACTGAGCCTAGGCTCTAGAGCCTGTAAGCTACAACGACTGAGCCCGCACACCTAGAGCCCGTGCTCCGCAACAAGAGAAGCCACCGCAATGAGAAGGCCGCGCACCGCAACTAACAGTAGCCCCCGCTCGCTGCAACTAGAGAAAGCCCGCGCGCAGCAACAAAGACCCAACGCAGCCAAAAATAAATAAATAAATTTATTTAAAATAAATAAATAATGATTATCTTTTACAGTCTATCCATTTCATTCTAATCACCAAAAAACAGCACGTTCCCCATCAGTGTCATCGACGTGAGGATGTTGCATCTGACAATGATGAGCGCCTCCTTGGCTTCTGAGCCTTCTCTCTTCCCTTCGTTAAAGTACCTAAAATATCACCCCAACTTCCGACAGTTACTTCCTTGGCTTGTTCTCTGTCCAACAGGAGGCCAGGTCCCGTCAATACCATATTCCCAGCGCCTCTGGGAAATGTGAAAGCTTCTCTGTTTCCGCAGTCTCGGCCATCATTCCATCTTAATGTACATTATTAGCCTGATGTCTTCAATGTCTACCTACATTGCTACCTGCCTCAATCATATTCACCAGCACCAAGGTGGTGTTCCATAAATGATTTCACGCTGCTGAAGCCCTGACGGGGCCGTCCACAGCCTACAGAAGAACATCCATTGGCTTGACCATTGGGTTCCACCACCTACAATGCTCTGATTTCAGTTTAATTGTCTGTACCCAATAACAGGCACTTGAAAGCGCACTCAGCCCATCCCTTCACTCGACACTTGCTGCGCCCACATGTTCACCCACTGTCCCCTTTGCCCTTCTGAAAAAATCCTCTCCATCCTCTGGGATGCAGCTCACAAGCTGTCCCCCTTGGAAAAGCTTTGGTGCTAGCCTAGCTCCCAAGGTGTATCAACACCCTCCCGTTGACCCGTTCCCCAACGTACCTGGTCTGGACTGTGTGACCGGCAGCATGCGGCAGAAGTGATAATGTGTCTCCTCCAAGGTCAAGGTATCAAAGACTACGGCGGGTCCTAGGATTCCTCTCAGCCACTCCGTCTTACCCTCCCTTCTCTCACTGCCCAGAAAGCCACTGCCAATGCCGTGTGACCAGCCCTAAGGTGAGGTCCACAGGACAGCTAACTGAAGCCCTCTGCTGATGGTCACACACGTGAGGCTCTCCTATGCCTTCAAAGAACTGCATCCCTGGTCCACAAGTGGACGGCAGCATCCTGAGAGGCCCTGCATCAGAACCACCCAGCTATGAAGCTCTTGAATCCCTGACTTACAGAAAATGTATGAGATAAGAAATACTGGCAGTTTGGGGTCATTCTTTAAGCGGCCATAGGCAAATACGGAACTGTCCTATGTGATACCAGTTTTCTAGTGGAAAATAAGATTCTATACTCCCAAGGTCTGTGTGCTTTCCCTTTTCATGGCATGTAGGATGTGCTTGCCTTGTGGTGTAGGTGTTTTCAAGGATTATTTTGTCTTCTCTACTAAGAATGTGATCTCGCTGGGATCAGGTCAGGGGTTGAATTTTAACAGTGTTTCTATGTTCTCTGGTATCTAGCACAGTGACCTTCTCAAAATAACATGTGAACACATGGCTATCAAATGAATGAATGGATGGATGAATGAATGATGAGAAATGAATGGTGAGAAACTCTATTCAGTTTCTCACTCTCTGCAGGAGGAATAGCTCCACGCAGCCCAGAATGACCAGAACTTTAAGATAGAAAGTGCTCTCGGATCCCTGAAACGGGAAACAATCACTGTCTTCAAGTTCCTCTACTGTTTTGAATTACGAGCCAAGCATTTGGAGGCCACGGAGGAATAAATAACGTCTAGCCTCTGATGAGGTTTTATGGTGGTTATTATTAATCTTTACACCCCTCACGGTCCATAGCACATGGCAGACGTCCAATAAATATGCACTGGCTTGAATGGTCCGGGGACCTGAGAACATAAAGATAACCTGTAAATCCAGAGCGAGCCTGAATGCCAAAAGCCAACGAGGAGACCCAGGGATTTTAATGCCACCTTCTGAACAGGAAAGACCAACATGGGAGGTGGCCGTCAAAAATCAAACAGGATGTCCGTGGACACGCAACCTGAAAGGACTGGAAGGCAGCGGTCCTCACCGTGTGACCCCTGCAACAGCAGGAGCAAGTTCACGTGGGAACACATTGGGTCCCACCTTTGATCTGGCGACTCGGAAACTCAGATGCGTGGATCGCAGGGGTCTGTGTTCAAAAAGCCCCCCAGGGGCTACTGATGGTGAATTTGGAGAAACCCTGCATTCCGTCATCTGCTCCAAAGGCAATAAAGATTTAAGACTTCTTCCAGGAATAATCTTTCCAACAGTATTATTCTGAAATCAGATTAGAAAATGGATGGGGATTGATCCCCAGGCCACGGACCTAAGGACACAGCAATCAGGCAAAACCAGGAGACCAGAAGCCAACTCTTTCATCCACATCACTTAGGTTTTTTCAGCACCTGCTCTGAACCCTACCCGCTTCTGTCCCTCAAGTCTTCCCCTCTCCCACCATCCCTTCAAGACCCTCCCAATTGGTGCTCTCAGTTCCTTCCGAAGACGTCCCGTGAACCACACCTAAGGCAGCATCCCCTACCAGGAACCTTCCCGTTCTCCTGGCTCTGTACACACTGACTTTGCTACCTTCATTAAAGGAATGATGTCACCTGCACGTATGTCATCACCTGAGAAGTGCCATGCTCCTCCAACAGACCACGTTATCCGTGACGGAGCTGGTGTCTCCCTCTTACCTACCGACCACCACGGAAAGTCCAGAGCCTGCCAGGCATGAGACACTCAATGCCCCAGGTATTAGACATACGATCGTGCTTCTAAAGGTTCTGACATTCATGCCGATTGGGAGATTTTTAAAGCTCCCATTCAGCCACTTTATAAAGGTCAAGAAATACCTCCTCAGGGAGAAGAAAAGAGAAGGCCTGAATAACTGGACAGTATGTCACGTCGTGCACACAAGTAGGGGAAAGACAAAATGCTTGCTCTCTCGCTTAATTGTTTACAAAGCATAAGCTACAAGCGGAAGATATAGTGAGGCAAACGGACGTGGGACCCTATATTTCCTCAGCACCAGACACAGAAGAAAAAGGGGCAAAGACGAAATACGACGAATCGTACGTCCCTCCAGTTTCAATTTTAGTGCCATTTCGATTTTCTAACATAAGTGCCACCCTATGCTTCACGATCCAGGCTTTGGGCAGGTTACGTGTCACTCAGAAGTCCATCCCTCTGAATTCGCTTTATTTTTTTTCCTTTTATTTATTTATTTGCTCTGTATTTTTTAAATTCATACTTGATTTACAATGTGTGTTACTTTCAGGGGTACAGCAAGGTGAATCAGTTATACATAGACACGTATCTATTCTTTTTCAGATTCTGTTCTCCTGTAGGTTATCACAGAGTATTGAGTAGAGTTCCCTGTGCTACACAGTAGGTCCTTATTAGTTATCTATTTTATACGGAGTACTGTGTATACGCCAATACGAATTTGTTTTAAATGACACAATTCTGAGTTGCAAACCCCCTCCCCTCCCAGTTTGCCTCTGACGTTTCACCAGGTCACAAAGAAGTTTACTGAGAAAACTCCCTGAAGCCTGTGGTCTCGCTAATTATGGTGTAAAATGAGCCGTATTCACATCAAGAGTCTTAATTACAATGACCATGGCTCTCGATTCAGGTGGAATTAGAATGGGAAAGGACATGGAGATGGGTCCCACCCACTCACTTTACAGTTGAGGGGCAGGAACTTGTTTCCCTTCCAAGGACTGTGGTTAAAAAGGGGGATCCCATGCTGTCCCAGAAGGTGTGATGCTGTGACAGGATGCAGCAGCATCCTTAAAACCTGGATGAAATGGAGGTGATCGTGGGAGACAAGTATCCCCCCGCACCCAACCCCCCGACTGGAGGAATGTATCGGAGAGACAGGACCAGGCTGAAAATAGGCACAAAGCTGGCTGAGGGGTCTGCACTTCACCTCAGCTCTACCCCAGTGGGCTGCGGCATTTTGGATAAATCCTATAGAGAGCTTTGCATGCTGGTGTATGGGGTTCCTAAGGCTGCTGTAACTAAGGGCCACAGGCTTGATGGTTTAAAACAACAGGAATTTATTCTGGAAGGCAGAAGTCCTAAATCAAGGTGTCCCAGGGTCTCCCGCCTTTTTGAAGGCTCCCGGGGAGGGTCCCTCCTGGTCTGTTCTAGATTCAGGTGGCTGCTGGCCATCCTTGGTGTTCCTTGGCATGTAGCTGAGTCCCTCCAATCTCTGCCTCAGCACTCACGTAGCCGTCTTCTCCCCCTGTGACCCTGCCTTCACTCTGGCTCCCACTACGCGTGCCTGTGTCCTCTCGCGGCAGTTTCCCCTCTTAAAAGGACCCCAGTCGTATTGGATCAGAGCCCACTTCGATGACCTCATCTTCGTTACATCTGCAAAGACTCTACTTTCAACCTCACATTCTGAGGTCCTCAGGGTTAGGAATGCATCACATCTCTTGGAGAAACACAGTTCAACCCACCATATTGGGTTTATTTGTAAAATGAGATGGTCGGGCTCATGAATTTTTGGCTTTAGTTTCTAAGTGTTAAACCTGAAAAGAAATGTATGAACACTGCTCTAGTTCTCTCTTTCTCTCTCCTCCTCTCCTTCCCTCCTTCCCTCCCTCCCCCCACCGCACCTCCCACACACATTTGGAATTGTGGAATTGGAACACTCTGACAACTGGCTGGATGTATTTACCTTCAACCAGGTATTTATTGTATTTTTTATACAAAAACCACCTTCTACACATTTGCATGAAGCCAGAATGTGTGCTCTCTGCAGAATTCACATCCACACATGCATCCACGAGAAATGTGAGGATAACTGTCACCAGATTGCACGTGGGAACCATATACGTACAGGCATCAAAAGCTCTTTGCAATAAGTGCATAATAAATTTACTTTTCCTTGTCTCTTTGTACTTTCCTGGAGCCCAGCTTCTTCACCTCTTTCCTTGTGGAGCAGACACTTATTTTAAGTCTGTTCCGTTGATTAATTTAAACATTGTAGCCATGGCATCAACATCTCAACCACATAACCCAGTCTTAAAAATGCAGACAGGGAAAAGTAAAACATCGCTATTTAGGAACTATGAAATGAATACAATGAAATACTATTCATTGCAGCAAACATAAATACTGAAGAAATGTGTAAGGAAGAAAGAACGGCATACATCTCCACAATCTAATTTTACAGAATCAAACTCTTAAGTCATTAGTTAGGGCATCTCATCCATTCTTTCAGGAACAATTATGGAGTTGATATCAGCAGTTTAAATGAAGCACGGCATCTGAATAAAAATCGCTGTTTTTGCATAATCCTTTTATCATAAAAAATGTAGACGGTGCTCATTTATTATTGAAATTTAAAACAATAATATAAAGCAACCTATTAGGCAGTCATTTATGACAAATCTTACACTGCCTTCTTTGGGGCGCGTGATATTAACTCTGAGCCTCTAATGTTAACAATACATTTCTCAAAGACACATTCCTCCATACAAATCCATCCCGTATTCACTCACAGGATATTAACTCTTCTTACGTTGAAGGATCTAATTTTAATCCATCAGTGTAACAGTTCAGAAAACACCACACCATTTTCAAGGAGTCTGCAATTCTCTGCTCAGAACGTTTCTACCGTTTCCACTGATGTCAATAACTTCTCAATAACGGACAGCGCTCACCAACTTGTGCTCATCTATAGAACTGCAAATCATATTCTGGGCGTCAAGCGTTCACATACTGTCTCCCCATCTACTGAGCTTTCCAACTGCAATGCAATTTTGCCCAATTTTAGATAAGCCAGCTGCATTTATCTCGGCCCTTTGTTCTGAAAGATACCTATCGAGGATATTTCTGTTCTTGTTTTCTGTTTTTATTTGCTCGAAAGCTCTCCCTTACATAAATCAATTCCATCTTCCTCTGTGATAAAGTGCACGATAATCACTATCCCCAAACATCACCCTCATTACAACCGACACAATTCACAAAGTCGACTCTGTATGAAAAAAGAGCTTCCAAAATAATACGGTTACTACCTCTCATGGTGAATAGTTTGCCCAAGTGTTCTGATCACACCCAGCACACATATGGGCTAATAGAATCCCAAAGACAATGAAATTCCCTGTGTAAAAACTCATTTCATAACAGAGGTCCTTCACTTTGATGCATTTTTACCCCCAGGGGACGGATGTGTCACTGACACCTCAAGGCTTGAGGGACACGACTAAGCATGTGACAATGCACAGGCCAGCCACCTACAAAAACGAATTAGCCACCCCAGTATCAAGAGCACCAAGGTGCATACATCCTTCACAAGAAAGGTGTATTCCTGCCATATCTGAGTAAATCAAATCACATTTTAAATATTATACGGCACCTGCTAGATTGCAAAATTCTCTAAAGCATCCTTCTGTAATAGACTCCAGTGATCTTCTACCAACAGTAGTTTAACATCCCTAATCTATGTTATGGGAACTTGGGTTTATGAAGCGTGTGCATGTGTGCACACACACACACACACACACACAAACATACAAATATGTGTAGGGCATATCCTGCTGTTTCTTGCAAGACCATTTTTTAGAAAGGTTGATATGTCATTCATTTTATTTTGCTCTATAAGTTAAATATCTAGCAAGTATCATTTTTCTCAAATATGCAGTCTTTTACCGAAAGGGTCTATGCCATTGCGCTAAAGGATGAAATAAACTTAGAAACAAAGAGCACAATGGTAGTTGCCAGGGGCTGGGGGGTGCAGCAAGTGGGAAGATGGTGGTCAAAAGATACAAACTTCCAGTTAGAAGATGAATAAGTCCTGGGGTCTAACGTACAGCATGGTGACGCTAGTTAACAATAATGTCTTAGACGTTTGAAAACCGTTGGGAGTAGATCTTCAGTGCTCTCACCACAAAAAAAAGACATGGTAATGATATACCACGACCGGGGTGTTAGCTAATGCTGGGGCGGTAGTTATTTTACAATATATAAGTGTATCAGACCATCACATGGTACACCTTCCACTTACAACGTTATGTATCAATTATATCTCAATAAAATGGTGGGGGGAATAAGGATGAAACAAACCAAGAGTGATGCGAGACCACCTTGGTCAGACACCTGCGCCTAGACTGTCTTAATCTGGGGCATAACTATGGCAGCATGAGAATGATGGCCAACTATAATCGTGTAGATTAGGTTGCTACTGCTTAGTCTTTATTTTTGTAAATGTGATACGTAGCACGGACTTCAATCAAACTGATATAATTTGGTTAAGTGTGAGTTGGCTAAGGGGAAAAAATTGCAGGTGTGTATGTGTGTGTGTGTGTGTCTGTGTGCGCGTGTGTGCGCGCGCCTGTGTAATGATGGAACAAAGGTTACCCTCCCCCTCTCTCCATCTTTGCCTGTCCACAGTACTATGGGTACCAGATTAAATGAGGTCCAGTAAGCCCAGAGGGCACCCACACACACCTGGCCATATTTACACAGCCTTCCTTCTGGGGACAGCACAGCCTCAGTTAAGGCAGGCTTCCTCCCTAAGGAGCTGGTAAGCTAAGACCAAGTGTTACGGAAAACACCCAGGTTCTTTTAAAAATAACTTGAGTACTCCATTCTGCTGAATCTATAACCTACTTTCATAGAGAGTAAAAAGAAAGAGCAGTTCCTTCAAGAAGAATTTGCATGAAAATGATGGAGAGGGACACAAGCCCATGAAAAGAAACTCAAAAGATAAACCAACCTACTGCGATGCACAGACCTTGGGTGAGCTAGCAAAGTAGTAAAAAAAAAAAAAAAAATCATCTTTGACTTTTATGACTTGATGGTGATACTGCGGAATTGCTGATAATTTTAGGAGTGGTAAAGATACAACGGCTATGTGGGAAAAAATTACTTCTTTTATTTTAAAGCAATATACTGACATATCGTGAGATGAATTACACAGTGCCATAATGAGAATGGGGGAAAAGGATGAGATTAAATAGGAACGCTTAGGTTAGGCATTCATAATTGTTAAGGGTGAGTGATGGGTACATGGGATTCATTATTCCATTTCCTTTCCTTTATTTCTTGCAAGTACTTGAAATCTTCAACATTAAAAGATTCCATAAGATTTCAAGCACACACAAAAGTTTTTTCTTAAAAAAAAGACAAAAGAAAAAATGTTTACGAATCAAAACAATATACACGAATCTACAAAACAAAATAAGTAATGCCCCTTTGATGAAGAATGTGGGATTGATATAGATGGCTTTGAAAATAAGTTATAGGTGCAAAACTATATAAACCTGTCAAAAAATAAGGAAACTGCACATAAATCAATGAATTTGGAACACTCACTCACACCATACACAAAAATAAACTTAAAATGGCTTAAAGACTTAAATTTAAGACATGACACCATAAAACTCCCCCAAAAAAAACATAGGTACAACATTCTCTGACATAAACATAAACTGTAGCGACGTTTTCTTTGGTCAGTCTCCAAAAGCAAAATAAATAAAAGCAACAATAAACAAATGGAACCTAATCAAACTTAAAAGCTTTTGCACAGCAAAGGAAACCACAGACAAAATGAAAAGGCAACCTACAGAACTGGAGAAAACATTTGCAAATGATGTGACTGACAAGAGCTTATTTTCCAAGATAAACAGCTCATACAACTCAATAGCAGAAAAACAAACAACCCAATCAAAAAACGGGCAGAAGATCTAAACAGACTTTTCTCCAGAGAAGACATACAGATGGCCAACAGGCACACGAAAAGATGCTCGACATCGTTAATTATTAAAGAAATGCAAATCAAAACCACAATGAGATACCACCTCACACAGGTCAGAATGGCCATCATCAAAAAGTGTACAAAATGCTGGAGAGGGTGTGGAGAAAAGGGAACCCACCTACACTACTGGTGGGGCTGTAAACTGGTGCAGCCACCATGGAGAACAGTATGGAGGGTCCTTAAAAAACTGAAAATACAGCTACCAAATGATCCTGCAATCTCACTCCCGGGCATATACCCGGAAGTGACATACACCCTCATTCGAAATGATACCTGCACCCCAATGTTCACAGCAGCACTATTCACAGTAGCCAAGACATGGAAGCTACCTAAGTGTCCATCAACAGATGAGTGCATAAAGAAGATGTGGTACATGTATACAATGGAATACTACTCAGCCATAAAGAAGAATGAAATCATGCCACTTGCAGCAACATGGACGGACCTAGAGATGATCATACTAAGTGAAGTAAGTCAGACAGAGACACACAAATATTATATGATGTCACTTACACGTGGAATGTAAGAAACTGTACAAATGAATTTACATACAAACCAGAAACAGACTCACAGACATAGAAAACAAACTTAGAGTTACCAAAGGGGAAAGTGGGGGGACAGATAAATTAGCAGTATGGGATTAAGCAGATACAAACCACTATACATAAAATAAACAAGGAGCTGCTATAGCACAGGGAACTCTATTCAATATTTGTAATAACCTATAATGGAAAAGAAAATAAATGATTTAAGACATAAACTCCTGAGAGAATTAATCATGAAAAATAATGCTTATGAAGATTTGCACCAATCCTAAAGAGGCTTTTGCTATAATATTTTGGGAAATGTAAAGTTCAGAGTGGCATAGATATATTGCGTTGGCCAAAAAGTTCGTTTGGGTTTTTCCATATCATCTTACGGCCAACCCAATAGATATATAGTATGTACCTAAATAAAGATATGGATAGAGATAGAAATATGGATGTAATTCAGACATAAATACAGGTAGGAACAACATGATATAAGTAACAGTTACAGATATGATATGGTTATGATATAGATTGATATAGATGATACAGATACATAGATACTGATGGAATATGCACGCATATATATACACATATATTTATACACACACACAAAGATGTACATATAGATAGATAACTAAAATATTCAGATAATTAAAATATTAAAATATATAATAAATTCTGAGAGAAATTATACAAGTTGTTTAGTGTTTAACCACTGGTTTATGGAACGAAGATTGATGTTTACATTTTTTTTTCCCAAACCTCTATATTCCTATAACACTCTTCATCCCTTCTTCATAAAGAAAATCACACTGTCCTTAAAATCTCCTTGAAAAGGCTACAGTGTGCTTTGATGACTTATTCATAAAATGGACCCACAGAATTCAAAAGAGAAGGCTTCTGAAGATACACTTAAGCGATAACCACCTGTGTGCATATTAAAATTTTATATTAAAACCCACACCATAATATTAAGAGGATGAGATCACTTTTTAAAATATCGATCATGGTGAAAAGATGGCCACACGCCTGTGGGCATTTCGGAATCTAACCTCCACGGGGTGCCAGTGGAAATCTGGTCAGGAATATGTTCCCTCAGCTTTATGCCTTTTGATAGAAAAATATTTGGACGAGCTGTGAGAAGGCGTAAACCCCAGGCCACTCTGAAGCTGTGGAAAGGGCGCCTTGCTTGCTGCCCAGGAGGGCTACAGGTTAATGCAATGAGGGACCGTGCAAAACACTGTGGACTCTGCCAGTCCGCTGAGGTTTCCAGATGGAAGGCGGCTGTTCTGTAAGCTGAATACCCCCCAATCCAGCGGGCTGAGCAGAGCTGACCCACACAGGCGAGAGTCTCAAGCAAACAGGAGAGTCACGTTTGCTGCCCCAGACCTTCCACGAACAGAATCCTCCTTCCACGTCCAAACCCTGGACGGGAGTTTTCATCTTGTCCTTCTACAATGGAGCATCATTTAGCAACTATCAAAATGAAAAGACTCTTAGGTGTCCAAGCAATAGCAACAAAGTACAGTAAGTAACAAACAGAGTAACAGCAACACAGTATTGGATTGTAATCCTACAATGTAGTTAGTATCCCAAGTATACAATAAATATCCATGAGTCCCGACAGATATAAAGGAATGAGTCAATGAATCAATAAATGAATGAGGGAGAAGGGACAGATCTCCCTTTCAGAGGAATTCTAAATAATTGACGTCAATACTCCGTCATCCAAGACATGCAGCTGAATCGCCCCACCTCCCCACCTTGAGGCACTTTAAATGACTGGCTTCCAAAGAAGAGACTATATAAAGGTGAGGGGGGTGGTGTGAGTCCACAGTGGAAAATCCCACTACCTCGGCCGGGGGATCAAGGTCAACATCAACATGTTGATAGGCTGTGCCCTTGACAGGATGAGAAAGGCAACTGACTTTTGCGGGTTCCCTCCTCCAGAAATGTACCCCGGCCTAAAACATCACACAAACTCCAACGGGGAGACTCCCTACATAATATCGCAGAACTATTAAAATCATGGAAAACAAGGTCACAGTACAGAGGAGAGGGAAACATGACGGCTAAATGCACCGTGCTGTGCTGGAGGCGGTTCTACGACAAAAAGGGAGCATTAGGTAAAAACTGGTGAAAATCACATCAAGTCTGGGGCTTACCTAAAAGTATTGTGGCAGCGCTGGTTCCTTAGTTCCAACAGGTGTCCCACGGCAAAAGAAGACATTAAGAGGATATGGGGTAAACAGACACTCCCTGTACTTTCTTTACAGGCTGTTTTGTACGTCTAGAACTATTTTTAATTAAGCTTATTTTTAAAAATGAAAACAGTACAGGCATACCTCGGAGATACTGCAGGTTCAGTTCCAGACCATTTGTGTAAAGCAGGTCACACAAATGTTTTGGTTTCCCAGGGCATATAAAAGTGATACTTATACTACACTGTAGTCTGCTGAGTGTGAGACAGCATTATGTCTTTAAAAATAATGTACAGACCTTAATTTTAAAATAACTTACTGCTAAAAGATGCTCTCCATCCTCTGAGCCTTCAGCGAGCCGTAGCAGTAACATCAAAGATCATGGGTCACGGATACCAGCACACATACAGTCATAATGACAAAGTCTGGAATACTGTGCGAATTACCAAAGTATGACACAGAGACACAAAGTAAGCAAATGCTGTTGGAAAAATTGTACCAAGAGACTTGCCCGACACAGGGTTGCCACAAACCTTCAATTTGTAAAAAAAAAAAAAAAAAAAAAAACAAAAACACAGTATCTGTGAAGTACAATGAAACCAGGTCTGCCTGTATTGCAAAACTGTCCTAAAGAACATAGGTTTCTAGTTTGTGAAATTCATCAACATGGAAGAATCGGAGTGAGCATTATAATCTCAGTGAGGCTGGGACGCTAACTTCCCACCCTGAAATGTTCTGTCCAATGGAAAAATCAGCTTGTTTCATCCTGCAGAATCAAAACCCCATATAAGCAATAACAACATAGTTAAAATTTTTAAAAAATGCTTCTTACTGAAGTGAGAAAGGATTCATCTCAAGTGTGTTTACTTTAAAGCATCAATGGAAAAACAGCGGGTCTCAGACACAGAGATCTTTACGTAACCCTAGCTCTGTGCTCAGGTTCTTAGGTGGGTAAGAGTAAAAAAGCATAAAAGGGCCATGACAAAGCAGGTGCACAAAGGTGTGACACTAACACTCCAGGCTTCTTGGACGCACATTACAACAAACCGTTATCCAAACATATGGGGGGGGGTCATGGGGACCTCCGTGGTGGTGCACTGGTTAAGAATCGGTCTTGCAATGCAGGCGACACCAGTTCAATCCCCGGTCAGGGAACTAAGATCCCACATGCCGCGGGGCAACTACTGAACCTCCGCACTGCAACAAATGAGCCTGAGCGCTCTGGAGCCCCAGTGCCACCACTAGAGAGAAGCCCACGCGGTGCAACGAAAAGCCCACGTGCCACAACTAAGACCCAAGGCAGCCAAAAAATAAATAAATAAATATTTAAAGAGAAAAAACAAAAACATGGGGTTCATGAGGGGACCATGTTGATGCATAAGGTAGAATATTATGTTCATGGTAAGTCAGCATCCCCTTATCCTAATGCCTGTTTCCCTTTGGATCAGCCCTCGGATACAGGTGAATCCTCATAAAAATACACATTTTACCGAGTCACCTCCCTACTGGAGAGTCAACAATTGCCCTGGAAACTCCTCAAGATGAAATGACACAGACCAGCCCCTGTGAGTTGACTGACCTTCCTGTTCTGCCTTCTCTCCCTCCATGCAGAGGAAGACCCCTATGTTCACCAGAAAGAGGGGCTCCTGGTGCTTTGTGCCTCTAGGACCCTTTGGCTGTCTTTAAAATTTAGGGGATGGTAGATGTTTCTTTCCTCTTGAGTCTATCTCAACGGACTAGAAAGACATGAACAGAGAAGTAGAATCCACTAGCGTTTGCAGAGATGAAAGATACAAAGTTCTCATCTTGGACAAAACACTATGGGGAGGGACTTCCCTGGTGGCACAGTGGTTAAGAATCCGCCTGCCAATGCAGGAGACATGGGTTCGAGCCCTGGTCCGGGAAGATCCCACATGCCACGGAGCAACTAAGCCCGTGTGCCACAACTACTGAGCCTGCGCTCTAGAGCCCACGAGCCACAACTACTGAGCCCACATGCCACAACTACTGAAGCCCACGTGCCTAGAGCCCACGCACCGCAATGAAGAGCAGCCCCCCCACTCGCAGCAACTAGAGAAAGCCCATGCGCAGTAACAAAGACCCAATGCCACCAAAAAAAAACCAAAAAACAAACAACAACAAGAAAATCCTATGGGGAGAGAGAAGACAGCATCCCTAAAAAAGTTTCATCCCTTCCTACAAATGTGTGAAACATGGCAAGGTGTAATAAACAAGTGCAATTAACTAACGTTTCAAAAAAACTGGAGAGGCATTGGGTTCTTACAGATAATAATTAAGAATCAAGAGACAAGAAAGATCAGAGGCAGCTAAGCTGCTTTCATAGTAACTCAGAAAAAAAAGAAAAAAAACACCTGCGTTTCAAGTAACAAGTTTTGCTTTCAATTTTGGAGGGTTTTTTTCCTGTGTCCTCCCCTAGTTCTTTGCGTCAGAGATTTCTCTTTTTCAATCGCTGTGGCACAAAATACAGAAAAGTAGGTTTTGAAAATGATTATGTGCTTTGCTTTATTAACGTGTTTGATGATGCCTCTGATTTCATATGCTTCTCATAAAACTGGCAAAAATACAGATATCAAATCCTGAACTTTCAGGTATTTAATCTTCATTTCCAGAAGAGTGTTTAAAAGTACTGTCCAGCTGTGTGGTTCGGGGATAAATCACTGGACCTCTGTGTGACTCAGTTTCCTTCTGTGTAAATGAATGAATACAAATGATTATTCAGTTTCTTTCAAATCCTCATAACCTGTGATTCTAAGGTACTTTCTTATTTTATCATAAACAGCCCAACCAACTATACTTTTTATATTTACTATAGGCAAGTCAATCATGGTCTAAGCTCATTTTTATATTCCTGGAATTAAAGGTGGATAAAAAGGCATACTTTCCTAGAATTATTGCATCTTCCATCTCCCCACCCCATAAGTTGTAAGAGCCCCCCAAAAAATGTATAGTATCTGCTTGAATACTGTTTTTGTTTTGTTTTGTTTTTGCGGTACGCGGGCCTCTCACTGTTGTGGCCTCTCCCGTTGCGGAGCACAGGCTCCGGACATGCAGGCTCAGCGGCCACGGCTCACGTGCCCAGCCGCTCCGCGGCATGTGGGATCTTCCCGGACCGGGGCACAAACCCGTGTCCCCTGCATCGGCAGGCGGACTCTCAACTGCTGCGCCACCAGGGAAGCCCTTGAATACTGTTTTTAATTTGAAGAGAGGATTTGTTTTTCCTGCTGAGTAGGTTTGTAAGGATATCAGACCAGAGGAGGAAAAGCAAGGAGGGGAAACAGCTGTGTTTCATCTGACTTGCTCCGGTGAGAATCCCAGCACCACTGAGACCCAGAGGGAGCCACCTGCTCCCCTACCCTGGCCGTGACATCCGCAGCAACATGTGGGTAATTCCCTCTGAAGAAAGGCCACCCTCAAGGGAAACCGGAAGAAGTAAGGACCATCGCTTGGGAATAGATTGTTGTTTCAACACCAGTAAATCCGGGGATGCCCACCTAGGTGTGACTAAACTCCCCTGGGCTCAGCTCCACACTTCAGGGATGCCCTTAGGCCCCATTAGATGCTGTGGGTTTTAAGACTGGGCTGTGCAAGGAACACCAAAGATGACAGTCATCCACCAGAAGCTAGGAAAGACGCATAGAACAGATTCTCCCTCACAGGCTCAGAAGGACCCAACCCTGTGGACACTTTGATCTCAGACTTCTGGCCTCCAAAACCTTAAGACCATAAATTTCTGTTGTCTAAGCCAATCTGTGGTATTTTGTTACAACCATCCTGGCAAATGAATACAAACACTGTGTTCTTTTTTTTTTTTTTTTTTTTTTTTGCGGTATGTGGGCCTCTCACTGTTGTGGCCTCTCCCATTGCGGAGCACAGGCTCCGGACGCACAGGCTCAACGGCCATGGCTCACGGGCCCAGCCGCTCTGCGGCACGTGGGATCCTCCCGGACCGGGGCACGAACCCGTGTCCCCTGCATCGGCAGGCGGGCTCTCAACCACTGCGCCACCAGGGAAGCCCAAACACTGTGTTCTTTAATTCTTGAACCTGATAAAAATGTTAATCGCATTTGGGGCATTTTCAAAAGGAGGTTTATCTCCAAAGCAATTGCAATACCCTTCTTTCATTTTACCTTCATAAGACCCTATTAAATAAATAGATACTAACATTCCAGTGTTCAAAAAAAAAAAAAAGACTGGGTTGTGATTTCTCTAAATTAATTAACAGCATACAGGGGGTAGGGGAGGGGAGATACAGTTCACAGTGAAATATAATTTTTCAAATTCCTTCCCCTTTCACTTTTCTCTTCCTTCAGTGACATTTAAAGAGAGAAAAGGTAAATACACATCTTGGAATGATTTAGCAATAGAAATGTTAACAGTCAAGTTCTGTCAATACAAATAATGCATTTGGATTTTTCTGCTGATTCTGTTATGGTATTGCACAGTGCAGAGCAACTATTGTCTTTTTATTTAAATCTTCAGGAAGACATGTGCCGCGATAAAAAGTTAGCTATTAATATTTATACATATGTCAATATATATGTATGTGTTTATATAATTTATATGTGTCAATTATATATAGACATACATCTATTGATTTAATCCGGTCACATCTAAATGAACAAGAAATTGGCTGGCTCTACAAATGGCCAACATGTATCCTGGTATTTTATACATATATTCATAGAACTGAGTCATTTCTTATCAATTTGGATGTGATCAGATTAAACACCCCAAAACCTGTGAAATTAAGACACATGCTTACTGATGTTATTTTAATATAATTTTGATAAATTTTAATAGCTGATTCTTGTTATTCATCAAAGGGAGACTTTTCAATCAATATAATCATCACATAAATTCGTGGACATCACTTTATCTGTGAAATTGTTTTAGCAGAATCATCACGGAACACCTCCACTCAAATCCGAAGCGAAGCAATGTGTAAAGTACGCGTTTCTCCCCATAATATGCTGCTGTTTCCATGATTTCCACCATGAACCAAAATTGTCCGAAGACGTGTGCTGAGATGGGATTTTTCCCGGGATAGGCATTAAGACTCTCCTCCACTGTCGTATTTTTGTAACAGCTTTAATGTGATGCATCTACAACTCACCTACCTATCACCCTTCCACTGAGGCTGGTTGGTCTTATGTTCTTAACACACTCACATTTCTCCCCCATTCTGTGTTGCCATCATAGCTTCTCTGTCTGATAACTTCCTTTGTCTTCTCATTTTAACTACTATTTAACTTTGTGTAACTGTTACTTTTCCCTGACCCTCGTATTCAGGGAGAAGTATTTTCTCCTGCCTGGCCTGCTGGGTGACATCACAGCTGCTAACCCTCAGCTCTGCGCTAAGAGGCAAAGATCAATCCATAAGGAAGGTTTGTGCCTTGTGTTCTGTATTTGGTTTTTGTTTTCAAAATGTCCTCTCCTTTTCCATGGTTCTGATTCTCCAGGAGTACCAGTTCCAAATAATTGTCTGTACTGTGATCTGAACTATTCCAGCGTAAGCTTGGCTCACGGGTAATGATACAAGATGTAAATGCAGACAGACCCAGCCTGCTAGCTAAGGGCTGGGATACAGGTGCCATCCCGGGCATCCACTAGGACATGTAGCCTTCTTTTCCCCAAAGCCCCTGGTTAATCCTCTGATCCTTTATCAAATCATCTCTTTGCTAATTAACCCTAGTAGCCTGTGCTGTTGAAGAAGCTAAAAATTTGAAGGTATGTCATCTCCAGCTGAAAATTATAAAATTCCCTACCTTCTCAATATTTCAGCTATATGGCCCTAATGATCTTGCCTTCAACTACTTAAAAAAGATTTGAATTATTTTCCTTAACACTGGATATAGATCATGAGAAATTCAACACACACAATACAACACACTGACACACAGACACACACACACACACCCCCCAGAAGGGAGATTCTGATAGAAAACTTCTTTGTTGTTAACTTTGAGTCTGTTTCCTGTCTTGTCATGCCCACCCATCCCCCTCACACTATTTTTCCTGGGGAGCTTTGTCACATGGATAGTACATGAAAGGTAAACAACCTGGTCTTCATCTGCCCCATGTCTCAGCCTTCAATCAATGCTGAATAAGTGAATGAAACAAACAAACAAAAATACCAATAAGTTCATTTTTCCAGATTACCTTGGCAATTTAAACACTTTCAAGTAATCTTAGATCCCCTTACCTCTGTGTCAATAAGATATCATAGAAGCCTGCTATGTGATTCCAGTTAGGTAATTTGGGTAACACTTGTTCCAAAGAATCTCAAATTATGCTATGCCTCCTGAATCCATCAGTGTGAGGCTCTTCAAGTCCTTAATGTGTCTGTTTTCCGTGTAAAAGTCAAGACAGGGGTATGACAGGTATTAGAGAGGTTCCCAATTATTTGATCTGGGAGCCTCTCTAAAAGAGAATCACTTAACGAAGATGTGGTATATATGCATAATGGAATCCTACTCAGCTATAAAAAAGAATCTGCAGCAACATGGATGGACCTAGAGATTATCAAACTAAGTGAAATAAGTCAGAAAGAGAAAGACAAATATATAATATCACTCTGTGGAATCTAAAATAATACAAATGAACTTATTTACAAAACAGAAACAGACTCACAGACATAGAGAACAGACTTGTGGTTGCCAAGGGGGAGGGGGGCTGGGGGAGGGAAAGACTGGGAGTTTGGGATTAACAGAGGCAAACTATTATATATGGGATGGATAAACAACAAGGTCTGGGCTTCCCTGGTGGCACAGTGGCTGAGAGTCCACCTGCCGATGCAGGGGACACAGGTTCGTGCCCCGGTCCGGGAAGATCCCACATGCCACGGAGAGGCTGGGCCCGTGAGCCATGGCCGCTGAGCCTGCGTGTCCGGAGCCCGTGCTCCACAACTGGAGAATGGGAGAGGCCACAACAGTGAGAGGCCCGCATACCGCAAAAAGAAAACAAACAAACAAGAACAAACAAAAAACAACAAGGTCTTACTGTATAGCACAGGGAACTATACTCAATATCCTGTGATAAACTGTAATGGAAAAGAATATGAAAAAGATTGAATATATACGTTTAACTGAATCGCTTTGCTGTACAGCAGAAATTAACACAACATTGTAAATCAACTGTACTTCAGTAAAATAAATTTTAAAAACAGACAATCCCTGATTTGGGAGCTCTTGACAAAGACCTTAACTAGCTGAAAAATAGATTATACGAGGGGTGGTGGAGTTTGAGAACATTATCTGTGATTTTACAATCTTTGAGACTCCAGTACATCAGAATTCATGATATTTTTCATTATCACAAAAAAGCTGAAATGTCTAACTTGCTTATTGATTTTTTATAACGACCATAGAATACAGTCATTAATTAATGAGGCTAGATCCACTACCTTATGTTTAAAAAAATAATATTTGATGGGCCCTCAATTCTTTGTTGAATCAAAGTAATCTGTTTAAATATGTATTCGCTCACACAATTTACTTAAAATGAAAATCAATGTTTCACAAATATATGGTTTGACAACTTTTAAAAATATAAGCAGCTAAACAAATAGGGCATGTGAAGAATTCTATTAAGTTGTCCTGGAAAATCTTCTTTGCCATTTCATTTTTCTATTCTTTCCTGACTGATGGAAAGAATTATTCTCTATCTAGTTACCTTCATTGGTCCTTTAATGCTTTAAGGACCTCTGAGTTCTCATCAGTCAGCAAACAGAAGAAAGTGAGGGGGGAGGGGGGAAGGGGGAGGGAGGGAGAGGAAGAGGGAGGGGGAGAAAGGAAGGGGGAGGGGAGAAGGAAGGGGGAGGGGGAGAGACGAAGGGGAAGGGGAGTGAGGAAGGGGGAGGGGGAGAGAGGGAGGGGGAGGGGGAGAGAGGGAGGGGGAGGGGGAGAGAGGAAGGGGGAGGGGGAGGAGGGGAGAGATTAAAGAAGGAAAAGTCCGTAACACGTACCAGAAAACAGGAAGGGGTGATACACACGTGAACTAAATATCTTAACAACTTATTTATGAACATTCACACACAGGCAAGGATTTTTGAGTCACCATATGCCTAAATCATCTCAACATTACCAGGGCTAAATTTCCTTCCAGGCTTGCAACTTGGACATGCTCAAGAAAAGTGATGAATGAAAGAAGGAATAGGAGTCAGAAGCTAGTTTCCAGAAAAAGATGCATATACCTCAGTCACCAAATTTCTTTCTTGCCAAGACTAAGGAGCTCCATTCCCGAGCCTACCATATTGATTTCCCATCTTGAGCAAGGCCACACAAGACACCTAGCCCACAGGATCTCGCCCACAGGATCTCGCCCACAGAATCTAGCCCACAGATGCTCAGATGGAGAGCCATGGCAGCCACCACCACCAACCCGTGCCCGTGGTGGGCAGCACTGATTTGCTGTGGCGTCTGTCCTGCTGAGATAGATTCTCGGGTCTTGTGTTCTAGGGGCAGAAGACGCCTATCCATCCAGGCAGAAAAGATACAGGGCTTGACTTGATACGTATGTTTCCACTGACATGAGGGTGCTTACTAATTATGTTTCAGTGAGGGCTCTAATATGCTTGTTACCATAGTAACATTAATAACGCCTCAACTTCACTTGAAGGCGAAGAGGTAGTTTCTGTGGACCATTAAGTGTAGATTCTGGGGACCAGGCTGGAAGTGGTCTTACCAGATATGACACAGTTTCTTCTGGAAAATGCACATCAAACTATCTATTCATCCATCTATATATGTAGTCTCTACTTGTATTAATTTTTTACGGTACACGGGCCTCTCACTGTTGTGGCCTCTCCCGTTGCGGAGCACAGGCTCCGGACGTGCAGGCTCAGCGGCCATGGCTCACGGGCCCAGCCGCTCCGCGGCGTGTGGGAGCTTCCCAGACCGGGGCACGAACACGAGTCCCCTACATCGGCAGGCGGACTCTCAACCACTGCGCCACCAGGGAAGCCCTGATTTTATATATATACATTTATTTCTTATATAAGTTAAATATGTATATACATTATGTAATACACAATTATATTTATATAATACATTGCATGGCTAAATGAATTATTTTCATTATCTATATAAAGGCTCTCCAATGAATTTTAAGACAAAGCATGTCTTGGGACTTCCCTGGTGGCACAGTGGTTACGACTAGGCACTCCCAATGCAGGGGGCACGGGTTCCATCCCTGGAACTAGATCCTGCATGCCGCAGCTAAAAAAAAAAAGAGATCCCGCATGTGACAACGAAAGATCACGCCACAACGAAGATCCTGCACATAAGACCCGACCCAGCCAAATAAATAAATAAATAGATAGATAAATATTTTTTATAAAAAATAATAAAGTGAAATAAAGCATGTTTTGATGAGTCTTTGATCAATTATATAAATTGTATGCAAATACAAATATATAAAACGCATAGTGTATACTATATATAGATAACCAACAAGGACCTACTGTATAGCACAGGGAACTATACTCAATATTTTGTAATAACTTATAAGGGAAAAGAATCTGAAAAAGTGTATATATATATATATGAATCAGTTTGCTGTGCACTTGAAACTAACACAACATTGTAAATCAACTAAACTTCAACTTAAAAAATGCATAGTGTATACACATAATTATATAAATATATTAAATACAACATAGCAATAATTATATACATACATAGTTAAATGAAATTTAGCTAGTTTAGAGGATGAAGTCTTTCTAGATATGATCTGACAATAAAACGACCCTGTGCAAGAAATAGCTTTGTGATGTTGTGGCTCTAACTGTCCTGAGACCACTTGGGTCTACACGCCAGCCTACTGACATGTCAGGGACCTACGTCTGTTTGCAGTCTACGTGCAATCCTAGTTCCAAAGAACCTGAGCCCATGGGCAAAGTGACAACCCAGGACAGGAAATCCTCTGGCATCAATTCACGGCTGCCATGGCCTTCCTGTGAGCTGGGGTGTGTCCGTGCTTCTCGGTAGGTGCACCGTGGATGAGTGCTGCATGTGAAACTGGGATGCGAAGGGAGTGTGGGAAGGCAGGGACCCCAAACCAAAAAGAGACTATTATGAGCTTCTCAACTTTGGGGACTTCCAGCTTCTCGGTGTTCATGGCAAGTGAACTCTGGGTTCGTCTGCTGTGCTGATACGATGCTTCTTCGACTGCGCCAGGAGCTTTCGATGGCGACAGCCTCTCCACAGAGCCCTTACCTACCAAGAGACACCAAGGCTTGCATCTCCTACCAGGCAGATAAAAGGGCTATTTAGTTTCGCCTTTTTAAAAAAGAGTGTCCAGTGTGATCCTTGCAAACATTGTCAGTTTCTCCATCCCAGTATGTAACCTGGAGGAATATGGACGGACATTAAAGGGCAGCATGTTATCACTCCTACCATATGGATTATTTCACCCTGGACCTTACGACGATACCTTGTGAGAAACTCTTACTCACATCAGAAGAGAAAGCGTCAAGGAAAGTTAGAGAAGGCAGGTGCTTGCCCCTCAACATACACTCTCAAATTATTTAGGTCTCAGTATCCTGTCATAAACCATCATGGAAAAGAACATGAAAAAGAATATGCATACATATGTATAACTGAATCATTGTGCTGTACACATGAAACTAACACAACACTGTAAACGAATGTCTTCCCCCTCCAATGAGGAGTCTTTTCAGGTCCGTCTCAGGTAACTTACATCATGAATTTTCTAATATCACTTATGTTTGGTGAATGACGGAGAGAAGAAATGGAAAATGACAAAGGCAAAAAATCCCATTTTTCATTTCGGTACTTTGTTTTTTTGTTTTGATCTAATGTGTTGCCGTGGCTGAGAAAAAACATCTGATGCAAGAAATTGCTCTTGGTTATGCGGGTTGCATACAGGCATACCTATGTGTATAAATATACACAGACACACACAGACACACTTCCCTTCTTACCACATGCCTTTAGGCCATGAGGGAGTATGCACCCGAGTGAGAAAAGCAGTTAACAGTGACATACTTTATTTGCTTGAAAAAATGTGTTTCCTCAGACTCAGATACAGAGAGAACAAACGAGTAACCAGTGCAGAAAGAGAAGGGGGAGGGGCAAGATAGGGATAGGGGATTAAGAGGTACAAACTATCCTCCTACACCTTCAGTGGGAATGTAAATTGGTGCAGCCACTGTGGAGAACAGTGTGGAGGACCCTCAGAAAACCAAATATAGAGTTACTATGTGAGCCTGCAATCCCACTCCTGGGCATATATCCAGAAAAGACAAAAACTCTAATTCAAAAAGATACATGCACCCCAATGTTCATGGCAGCACTATTTACAATAGCCAAGACATGGAAGCAACCTAAATGTCCATCGACAGATGAACGGATAAAGAAGATGGGGTACATGTATACAATGGAATATGACTCAGCCATAAAAAGAATGAATTCATGCCATTTGCGGCAACACGGATGGACCTAGAGATGATCATACAAAGTGAAGTAAGTCAGACAGAGAAAGACAGATATCATATGATGTCACTCACATGTGGAATCTAAAAATAGGATACAAACAAACTTATTTACAAAACAGAAACAGACTCAGACATAGAATACAAACAGAATACACTTTGCTGTATACCTAAAACTAACACAACATTGTAAATCAACTACCCTTCAATTAAAAAGACGTACAAACTACTACGTATAAGACACATAAGCCACAAGGATACATTGTACAGCACAGGGAACTATAGTCATTATTTCGAAATACCTTTTGATGGAGTATAATCTGTAAAAATATGGAATCACTATGCTGTCCACCTGAAACTAATAGAATTATGTAAATCAACTTAAATTTTTTAAAAATGAGTTCATAGCTGCCCACCACCTGGCCCATTCACAGAGGGTACTCGAGTAGGAAAAAACTGAAAACACTATAGGCACTCCATCTCAGTGGGTTCTGGTCTCCACACACACACCTCCCCAATGCCCCCGCACACCCCCATCCCCATTGGTTCTTTCTGAGACCACGGTTTGACACTGCAGGCTGAGTAGCTAAAGCTGGCGGACCGTCAAGGTCACACAATCCACGTCTCTGCCACGGGTCTAAACCAAACACTGGTGATGTTGATAGATGAAACCCGGAAACTGACACCACGTGCAAATCCCATCACCGCTGTAAGAACACAACCAAAGAGATCTTTTCCATGTCTCGCAAAAATAAACAGCGACTCACGGTTAATACACCTCTCATCACTGCCCATCACAGTTTCTTTCACTTTCTTTTTTTTTTTTTAAGGATCCAAAAGCTTAACCAAATTTCTTTTTCATGTAGAAAAATTGGAGGTGATATTCCCCATTTCAAAGAAGTGCACTTGGCAAAATACGACTTCTGCCCCCAACACCGCCGCCCCCCCCGGAAAAAAAGTTCCAACCAGCCAGACAAAAGCAAAAACGGTTACCAAAGGGGAAAGCGGTGGGGGGATAAATTAGGACTTTGGGATTAGATACACACCACTATATATATATATAAAACAGATAAACAATGAGAACCTCCTGTAGAGCACAGGGAACTACGCTCAATGTTTTGTAATAACCTATACGGGAAGAGAATCTGAAAAAAGAATATACACATATATAGGTATAACTGAATCACTTCGCTGTACGCCTGAAACACAACAACTATACTCCAGTTTTAAAAAAAAAAATGAGAGATGAGTCGGGATGAGGGTGGATGCCTGCAGAAACCTAAGAGAGTCAATTTTACAGAACGAAAGAGTAGAATGGGGGTTGTCAGGGGGAAATGGCGAGTTACGAATCAAAGGTCATAAAGTTTAGATAAAGCAAGATGAGTATCTTCTAGATCTTCTGTACAATATTGGACCTACAGTCCACAGGGCTATACTGTGCACTTAAACACGTGTTTAAGTGTACAGTATAGTGGATTCTCGTGTCACATGTTTTTACCACAAAGCAATAAAATAAAAAAACATACCCTTGGGATGATGACTTTGCGATCGAAAGACGACTTCATCATCCAATCGGGGATTAGCCTCTGGAAACCAAAATGATCACCGATATCAACACAGCAAAACAAGAAGGTCCAGTTGCCATCCAAAACAGAGCACTCTGTTACCTTGGTAAATCACTATTCATACCACACACATTTTAAATAAAACCACCAAACAAAACTCTGGGTTCTTTCCCTTCATTTAGAGCTGTGAAAGCACGTGCCATTTCATTAATACCATCCTGAAATAAAGATCTGCCTCCAGTGAGGCCCTGTAGGGTTTATTCTTCCTCACTTCTTCCCTAATACGATTACTCTTTTCTCCTCTGGAATCAATTCAGTAAAACCTCACCTTACTATACATTTCACGTTTGTTGGGGTTTGGTTCGTGTTCGGTCAGGCACCCCTTCTGGGAGGTGCAGGGGGGGCGGGGGCTGGTGCAGAGAAGATGCTCATTCTGGAAACTGGCCAATTTCCACAGGCAGGTGGCGCTCAGGGGTTCCACACACACCTGGGGCAGGTGACCTCAACAGTGAATGTCTGAAGTCTGAAATCAGAGCCCTAAGTGGCCTGGCTATTCTCCACTCATGTGCTGATTTTATGAGTCCTTTATTTCCTTTTTGTGTCGTATACCCACTGCAGACATCAATCCTTCTCAGAGGTATTTGTTCAAAGCCTATAAATGGCCAACCTCAAACTTCTAGGCGGTCCCACTGTTTTTTTCTCCCTTATTCATTTGTCCTACTCTGCCCACCCCCAAGAAAAAGGAGGAAGGGTTTCCCATCCCGCCACTCACGGAGCACAGAACAGAAGAGGCTTTGAAAGGCCAAATGTAGGTTGTTTAGAGAAAAATGACAAAACTGGAAAATATTCATGGCGTGAATGGCCCATGAATGGTTTGCAGCCCACAACAGATGACCTAATGGCCTAGAACCACGTGGGCTCAATTTTGAGATTTTTCACTGTCTCCCCTTATCCGGCCCAAAGCGGAATATCTGGTTCGAAACTGGTAGCTGACAAGTTTAAGAAATCAGCTGTCACTACATCCAAGGCCTAGTCTGTCTTCGAATTTTTTAACATAATTAAGCGGAAAATGAAGTGTCTCTTCTGAAAAGATACAGTATCCAGGATATTTTTTTTTTAATTGGGCAACTGACTTAAACTAAAGCCTGAGCGTTATTTTTCTTATTTGGGAATAAATGTATACTTTTAAGCATCAAGAGCATTATAGAAAGTATACGGTTGTGGTTGATATATTAAAACTCCGTTCCTTGCCCTTGACTTTCACATACAAAAATCAGCTCTCATCGGGTTTGGAATTTAAGTATATTTTAACCAGAGAAGGCTGTCATCAGGGTGATGGCATTAAAGGACTTTAAATATTTTCATACGGTGGCTTCACTGGAATCACATAAATTCTGTCAACAGGTTGTATTGTTGACAATACCTAGCTGTGCAATAAAGGTTTAGAATCTGGAGTACCAATTAAAACGGAAGAACAGTAAAGCCACGCCAGACTCTGTGCACTTGAATATTTACTTTTGTGAGAACCCTCTCTGGGTTTTTTTGTTGTGGTCCAGGCATCAAAGCACAATATTCTAAAGAGTTCTTAAAGAGATGCTTGCACATTCTGAAAGCAATGTAATGTGTATAGAGAGGAAACACTCTCATCTTTGTACAGAGACCAAGAAGCTTTCCACAAATTACTACAAAGGAAAAAACATGAAAAGGCAAAGTTCAGAAATAAAGAAAAACCCCACATACTTACTGCGGGTCTACATTCCAGGCCCCAAAAAGAGAACTTTTATATTGCCCACGTCTATTCACTTGTAAATTTCAGAGCATGGAAATACCTGCTTTATCTACCTTATGTAGCAAATCATCACTTATCAAGTATCTTATGTCTATTTTTAGATTTGGGTATAAATTAGCTGGGTTTAGGGCCAAATGTACATTCAGCACTCTTTTTATTTAGGGGAAAAAAAAAATACAAAGGAAAGCAACAATTCTTCCACCGAAGAAAAACGTGTCAAAACACCTTGAAAATGGCATCAAAGCACAGCCATTAGTATGAAAATGCAATTATCATTAACTCCCTGCTCGAAATCATTCCGGTTTCCAAAAAATTAAACCTGTCATTTTAATCCAGTAATTTAAAACTGATGAAGTAATTTTCCACTTGCTACTTATTGGCCGTCATGATTTTCTTACATGTCAAGGAAAATATTCTTTAAAACTGCCAAATATATATCTATATATAGAGAGAGATAGATATAGTATAGATATATAGATATATCTCCAAGTACATTTCTTTGGGTAATAGAATACTGAAGTTTTAATCTAGAAAAAAAAAATATTTGCAGAGGCCTCCGTGAGATTCTTATGTTCTTACTTCAGGGAAGCATTTTTAAAATCCACATTTTTAAAATCTGGAATTAAGGGATGAATGCAGCCATGTGCCAAAACACCCACCACCCCCTACACACACACACACACACACACACACACACACACACACACACACACACACAAACACACACCTTCTGCTGCATCTACACGAGGAAATCTGCCCTGAGGATTTTCAGGGCTGGCTGTTAACCTCTTTCCAAAGCCCACTAAAGGCAACTAAAGGCATGAAAAATTCCCCAGCCCCTCAATCTGCCCCCAGAAAGATGCAGATTTCTGTGCCACAGGACCCTTTCTCCGGGCTCTCTCATTCTCTAGGAAAAACGCTAAGCATCGCCATTCAAACTACGCCGTTCTCTCAGCAGCTGAGGTTGCTTTGTTCTGATGCAAAGTCAGGTCTTGAAGCCCCGGTTAATTTCTAGCTGAAGTATATACCTACCAACGATGCCTTATGCACGCACTCCTACGTTGCCTGCAGAACCCTACACAAACTGGAAATTCTGCTCCCTCAGGATAACTAAGTCTCCCCAAACTTTCTTTTCTTTTTTCTTCCTTTTTTCCTCTGCGTCCCGTCCCTTCAATCGTGGTAAAGGCTGACTCCGAAAAGGAGCTAGCTCGTACCACCTCGCATCACAAAATGCGTTAAACGCAGCGCGCTCAGGATGTGGAAGCCGGGTCAGCCAGGGGACCCCTTCAGACAGCCTAGGCTATGAGCACAGAAAGCCGTTTCCCCGCAACTGAACAAGTAGGAAAAAAAAAGAAATCAAAGGAAGAATCCACACTACCACCTTGTGGATTCTGCTCGCAAGAACAGTACCTGCTGAGTTCGATACCCGCCACCGGACACACCTCACCCCAAATCTCCCAAGTTGGGTCCACATGACGGAGGGCGAGCCGCGGGCCCGGCTCACGGCAGGCGCGCGCGCGCTCTCGGCTTCACTCCTGACGCGCGCTCCCAGCGCGGGCGCGAGCCGCCTTCCTCGGCCCCCCGACGCGGCCTCCTGCACCCCGCCCCCCTCCCGCCGGCTCGAGAGAGCGGCCTCGTGGCTCCAAAAATAGATGAAAAGAGGCCCACACCTGCTGGTCGGTTCAGAGAAGGGAGTCACACCAAAGAAAAACCCGCAGCAAAAAAAAAAAAAAAAGAAAAAAAAAAAAAACCCACAAAAAAACAAAACAGAAAAGGGAGAGGAGCGGGAGGGAGGCAGAAGAGGTCCTCCGGACGCCCCTCGCCCTCCGAGGGGGACTTCCGTTCCCAGGGCGGCCCCGGCCAGGCCCCGAGTGTGCGCGGGGGGACCCCCGGCTCCCGCCCCCGCCGCTTCGGGGAGAAAGGATGCTGTGTCTGGCGGCGGGCAGGCTCCGGAATGGTGGGCCGGGCCCAGGGATGCGCGGGGCCCCGGGCCCGGATCCGGGGGCGCACCGCTCGGGGTGCCGCCCGGGAGGGCCGGGCGGAGAAATCCAACCTACCGGTTCTCGGAGGGACGAAGAAGCCGGGGGAGAGGAGGGGTGCGGTCGGAGACGGGCGGGGAAAGAGGGGGCGTCTGGGAGACTGAAGGGTGCCCGCGCGCCCTGAAGAGGCAGCGGGCTTCCCGGAGAGCCGGAGCGGGAGGGAGGGAACACTCGTGGGCTGGGGTCGGGGTGCAGCCGGGACCTCGGCCTCTCCTCCGGCCGCCGCCGGCCCGCGACCCCCGCACCGTCTGCGGCCGAGCGGTACGCCGGTTCGGCCCTCTGGAACGGGACGGGGGTCAGGCCGAGCCGCGCGGGAAAGGGCAGGGGGCGGCGGCGGGGCTCCGGATGAAATCGGCTGGGAAAGCGTGGGAGGCGGGCGGGATCTGAAGCGCGGGACGACTGCGAGCTCTGGGAGACGGCGGGGGGGGGGGGGGGGGGGGGGGGGGGGGGGGAGGGTTGTCTGTTACGTGGCCCAAGGCTCTGCGGGTGGTCCGCACCTCCGAACCGAGTCCCCGGCCCTCCTCCCCCAGCCTCCGGCGAGAGGACCGGCCCGCCGTGCTTCCCGCGGGCTCTCCTCCCGGATCGAGGGTTCTCCGTGGGCACCGACGGGGGTCCGCATCCCCGGAGACCCCGGCTAGGACGCCCAGCGCCGGTCCCCGCAGCTACCAACTTTTGTGGTCCTCGGGGAGAAGCGGGCAGCTCGGGGACGGCGCTCGGGCGGCAGCTGCGTGCCCCGCGCAGACGTGCAGGCCAGACCCAAAGGCTCCCGAAGCAGCAACGCCACCAACCGCCCTCACTCCTCCTCGCGCCCTCCATCTCCCGCCGCTTGCCTTCCCACAGCCCACACGCACGGGTGAAGGGCGGATGGCAGTGGGAGGGCAGGTGGCCCGCTCCCCAGCTTTGCAGAAACGGCGCTAAGCTATTTCGTCTTCACCCGGGGTCTCCAGCGCGCCCGGGTCGCTCCCCAGCAAAGCCCAACCAGCCCCTAATCAATCACGTGCGTTATTTCGTGCATCACACAAGCCGTCATCTTATCCAAGGCCAGCAGAGGAAGGAGGGGGAAAAAAAAAATCGCTTAATGCAAACCCAGCCAAGCCTGTTTTCCTTTTTTCTCTCTGGTTAACCCAAAAAAATGCACCCCGGGAGGTGGTAGCTGACAGTTTCCTTAAAGAAGAAGGAGGAAAAAAAAGCCCGTGATGGCTCACAGTTTCCAGAAGTGCTCCTGGCTTCCCCGCCAGTCCTGCTTTGCAGACATCTGGCACTTCGCTCTTTCTCTCCCTGTACTGCAGATGTATTTTTTTCCCTCCTGTGTCCGCCACACTCTTCTGTTTATTTGTATGTAACAGAGCGCTATTTTGTAAACACATCACACACGGCCCCAGAGCCGTTCAGATAGCTGATTGCAGCAAAACGCTTCCAAACCACGGTGGTCCCAATTTTTTTAAGTCATAAGAAAAAATGTACTGTTTCTGTAGAGATGTGCACGAAGCTTGCACAGGACACGCCGTACATATATGTCCACACTCCCACCCACACCTAAGAAACGGAGCGACCGATGGAAGAAAAAGTGCTATGCAAATTTTCAAAATTTAAAAAAAAAAAAATTTTTTTTTAAATGTCGGATGAAGTGGAGCGCAAACGTTAGCAGTCGGGCTTATCATCTTTTGCTGGGAAGCACACGAGTCAAAACGTTAAACAGGCTTAAAAAAAAAAACCCACAGACACATCTTAAAACGGCACCTACCTTAGCCGTGGAAAAGCTGCATCGGCTGTAAGTGTTCTTTTTATGCATCCAGATTTTTCCAGGGACCGAGGCTATGATTCAGGAGGATGTACTAAGTCCAAGCGCCTTGGCTTTCTCGAATCTCAACTGCATTTGCTCCCTCGAAGAAATGCGAGGACCACCGACACTGCCGTTTGCAGGAAATTCGTTGTTTCTATCCTAGTCTGATGGGGAAGAAGAAACAGGAACACAGCCGGAGAAGGAAGGGCAGCGTTACGTCTGAATAAGAGCTCTGTATGTAGAGACAGAGACCCGTCTGCAAGAAAAAGAGAGATTGAAGCGAGAGGTCCTGACGGTTCCCAGCTCCCCCTCTGCTATTGGACCAAACTGAATGAAATTTACAAAGCCAGCAGCCAATAGATCCCCGCGGTCGGCCCCATCGCTACAGAAACCACATCCACGGCTACAAGCGCATGCAAAGAGCAGCTAATCCCAGTGCAAACCAGCTGGAACAGAGAGATTCTGGTGCCGCCGGGGTGGTGGAACAGGTGAGCGCGCGTCTCACTGGGCCACCGTGCCAGAGCGCACGGGAAAGCTTCCTTGCCCTCTCCAGATACCCTTCAGAGACTCCACACACGGTGCCGTATTTGCAAACACCATTAACCCTTTAAGGCTATGCTATCCAAGGGTGAGTGCCAGCCGTGCAAGCTCTTCCCCGGGGGTCAGGCTGACAACTGTGTTACTGTTTCTGGATGGTATTTGGCTTGTACTGGGAAACAATGATAGATAGATAGATAGATAGATAGATAGATAGATAGATAGACAGATAGATAGATAGATAAATTAGCAAAATTAGAATGAAGACCTGTAAAGGACAGAACCTCTTTTATGCCCAGGTGATGGGTTAATACCTTTTGGGGTTCTTTTTTTTTGGCTGCGTTGGGGTCTTCATTGCCGTGCGTGGGCTTCTCAATGTGGTGGCTTCTCTTGTTGCCGAGCACAGGCTCTAGGCGCATGGGCTTCAGTAGTTGCGGCTCGTGGGCTCTAGAGCACAGGCTCAGTAGTTGTGGCACACAGGCTTAGCTGCTTTGCGGCATGTGGGATCTTCCCGGACCAGGGCTCAAACCCCTGTCCCCTGAACTGGCAGGCAGATTCTTAACCACTGCACCACCGGTGAAGCCCCTGTTTGTTTCTTATACAGTAGTGGTTTTGATGAATAAAATATTGAAGAAGTTTCTAGCATCTGCGAGTTGTATTGAAATACCCCTCTTCACTTTGGGGATCCAGGATTTCATCTTTTCCAGCCAACTCAGAATTTGGTAATAGGAGCTGGTATTTATCACTGGGTTAGAGGTAGCTGGCTCTCAGTTGCGTGATGTCTGAAGCTCCTCTCTGATAAATCAGGGAAGGCTATAGAGTGCTGTGGCAGTCTGAACACAGATTCTCAAACTAGACTGCTTGGGTTCAAGTGGCATATGACCTTCGCTGTGTGTTTAAATACTTCGTCTGGGTTTCCGCCTCTGTAATGTGGAGAAGACAAAAGTAATCACCTTGTGATATCCTTGTGATGTGATATGTGATACAGGACTAGGCATGCAAGAAGCTTCAAATAAATGTCTGCTTTTCTTAACCTTATTTCACAGGCCTAGGGACTTATTTCCTGAAGGAAAAACATAATGTCTTCTATCCATAGGACATCCTCACAATTGCTTCTGCATTTAGGCAGCAAACTCAGGCATCCAACCTGCTGTCATTATTTGGTGTGATGGCACAATTAGGGATTCCTCAGGAGTTTGAAGAGAAGGGCTCTTGGGGAACATAGCCAATAGTGGGGAAGGTGATAAACACTGATTTAGGAGACCTAGTTTCAGACCAAGTGTCTTAACCCTGCTAGCTTTAACCTGTTGGAAAGTCTGTTAGGTTCTGTGAACCTTAGGGAATAGATCCTTTAAACAGTGATTGAAATAGCTCTCTGTGGTTCCTTGGGACAAATAAATGAGATAATAGGCACGAAAACATGCATCACCAAAAAATGTCTATATATATCATACATACAGGTACAGAGAGAATGCTATTTTCATCACTGTTATATATACACAAAATAGATATATAATCTAATAATAGAAGAAACATACATGTTTTATATAAATATATTTTTTCTTCTATCATTTAATAATTATTTAAGATCCAATAACATAATAGTATCGCTAATAAGTATAGTTTTTCCCCCAAATTAGTAACACACATAACTGTAGACACAAAAATATAGATATAGACAGATAGATATATATATATATATATATATATATATGTATGTATAGACATCTATTCTTCCCAAAGTAGGGTTTAGAAGCAGAGACTTGAGTTAAACACAGTAACTTAGAGCAGGCCAGAAAGTCACTGGCTTTGCCAAGAAAGTGTGAATTCACTGATTTATTTATAAATTTATCAAGTATCTCCTGAGCACAGGCATAATCCTGAGCACTAAGAATGCATTTGTGAGTAACACACATCCACGTATTTTTGAAGCAGCACAGTCTAGTGGATAAGGGAGCCAACAGTGTAAGAAAAACATCACCACCAGAAGGTGTGAAAATACCTATGATGTATGAATTCATAGGCATCCATGCAGATGGAAATGATGGAGAAAACAGTCTCCAGAGAAAGAGTGCTCTCAGCAGAGAAGGAACCGTAGCAGAGGAGAACAAACCTGACTCCCTGTTCAATCTATTCCATTAGCTCTAACCTTTGTGCTCTGCTGTCTGTGTTTAGTCAGGCTGGCTCTGCACCTTTTGTAGAAGAAAGCTGCCGAGAGCCTGAAATATACATGACAGCACATTCTCAAGGCTCTGCCTCCCAGGCTTGACGATTAAAGGCATAATAAAAAGTTGCAGAACAGAAAAAAACAATTGTGGGTTGTTCCCTGGCGGTCCACTGGTTACGGCTCAGCGCTTTCACTACCGTGGCCTGGGTTCAATCCCTGGTTATGGAACTGAGATTCCCACAAGCGGTGGCCGTGCACATTAATAAAAGAAAGAAAGCAAGCAAGTAACAATTGTTGAAGTTTTTTTGGAACATTGTATTGTGACCACAACCTGCCAATACCTTCTCCCGTTTTAGTAAAAAAGAAGCCTGGATTCTATTCTAACTCCGGTCAGATGGTGCTTTGGGACACTTCTCAGTCTCCTGGCTTCCCGAATAAAGTCATTATTCGTTGCCCCAACACTTCCTTTCTAGATTTATTGGCCTGTCATGCAGTGAGCAGTGCAAGCTTGGAATGGGTAACAGAATGGTAAATAAACATGCATCAGGTGCAGAAGTTGGGGGGGGAAACATGGAAACAGCATGGATAAACTGTATGTGGGGATCTGGAATACACAGGGTTTGGTATGGGCAGGGTAGAGAGTGTGAAAAGAAGAGAGATAAGACGAGAGGGTGAAGAATTCTTCTGAGACCTATTTATGGAGGGTCTTGAATACCATGCTGAATGGGTGGAATTTATCCAGCAGGCAGTGGGGCACCAATAACATATGTTAAGCAGCGGGTAGGGGAGGAATCATTAGATTTATATTTTAGGGCAACTGCTCTGATGGCAATGAGAAGAAGGGGCCACAGGAGCAGAAGACAGAAAGCAAAGGTACACTTTCTGAGGGTGCTGCAAGGACGGATCCTAGAGAAATGAAGTCCTGAGTAAGAGGGAGAGAGACAGACAGATAGAAACAGAGAGAGGAAGGGAGGGAGGGAGGGAGGGAAGAAAGAGAAAGAAAGAAGGAGAAAGAAAGAAAAGAAAGAAATAAAAAGAAAGAAAGAGGAAGGAAGGAAGAATGACCCTGTTGAGATTTTTTAAAAGTACTTAAAGAGCCAGAGTATTATTTTAAGAAAAAGTGAACGGATACTTTTATGAGTTTATAATTTCCCCTAATCCCGACTTCCTCACATAACGCCAGGAAAAGCAAGAACCCAACTTAACCACTGGGAGAACAGATTGTACGATAATACTACAACAACAAAGTTATACAGTTTTAAATCCGGGGTTCTTGGAAGAGAGAATTCTTCATGTTTCCATTTGAAATCTAATTATGGAGTATGGCAAGTTGGGGAGACGTGTCATAAAAAGGTATTAAACAATAAGGTCCAGAGAAGGACCCACTGCTATAGGGGCTGGATTTGATTCACAAGAACAGGAAGGAGCCTGAGAAATAATCTATAAAGTACCATAGCTCCCTCTGGTAAGTGCAGCAACCTTCAACGATTCTAACCTACATTCTGATATAACGTTCGTGTTCCCATGGGCCTGACATGTTCAACCCTAAATGCAATACTGCCTAAGCCAGGTAGATGATCAGGCAATATTAACTCATATTGGCTCTATTAGTACAATGGGAAAAATAAAATAAAACTATGATTATGTAGGATAATAATTATTAGTGCAATACTAATATATACTACTTGGTCTTACCACACACTATTGGAGATACAAATATGAATAACCTGTAATGTGCTTAAAATCTAAGGTGGTGATACATCAGGCTCTTCGATTACTAAAACCCAAGGTAGTATATGGTCTGTGCCATCTTAGAAGCATATGAGAGGCATAGAGGCTTCCTGTAGGGATGATGAGAAAATTCTTCAGAGATAAACAAGGTTTTCATGGGGAACTGGAGAGAAGAAGTGGGGAATCCCTCCAAATGAACCAAGACTGGAAAAAAAAAAAAAAAGACATGGAGTAGGTAGGGGCTCTGAAAGTTGAAGGTACCTAACTGTGAGCCAGGTGGCTTCTTTAGCTAGTCTCATTCCATCTTACTTTATAATCCAAAGTTCCCGAGAAACCTTGTCCTTCCAATGATACAAAGTAGACTTCAGACCAGTTGAACTTGAATTATCATGAATTCCAGGTTAATGTCAATCACTTAAATGAGGTTTTCACATACTAGTTTACTAGTATGTACCTTTTCATACATGTAAATATCATTATAGAAATTTAGTTAGAAGAGACACAGAGATGGACCCCATTGGTTTTGTGGGTGAAGTGTTTTCTAAGCTTTAAGGAGAGATGTTCAAGTTTATATTTTCCAACAAGAAGGTTGTACATTCCCCTAATTCAATTTTTGCATGTGAGAAATGAAAAAAAGAAATCCTCTTGGGCCGGAGTCTGCTCCCAGGCCCTACCAAGCCCTTGTCCTTCTGACTGTTATTTTAAACCCCCCAAAACACCATTAATTATGTAAGACGCATATACTGTGTGGCAATATGCTTTGACTTTCCATCTGATTTTTAAAAATCCTTTGCTAGTTATTATTTCATCTCTGGACATGATTAGCCGAAATGACTTTTAAATGGCCCTGGTTTTTTAAAAAAGGGTTCAAGCTCCTGAATTTCAGTACATTCATTGAGGCTGAGAAACGCATTAGCTACTGCTTTTGTATGAAAACCAAGGACACTGAATCCCAGTAAGTGGCCCCAAATAGAGTTTGTTTATTTATTTATGGCTGTGTTGGGTCTTCGTTGCTGCATATGGGCTTTCTCTAGTTGTGGCGAGCGGGGGCTACTCTTCCTTGTGGTGCGCAGGCTTCTCATTGTGGTGGCTTCTCTTGTTGCGGAGCACGGGCTCTAGGTGCCTGGGCTTCAGTAGTTCTGACACGCGGGCTCAGTAGTTGTGGCTTGTGGGCTGTAGAGCACAGGCTCAGTAGTTGTGGCACACGGGCTTAGTTGCTCCACGGCATGTGGGATCTTCCCAGACCAGGGTTCAAACCCATGTCCCCGGCATTGGCAGGCGGATTCTTCACCCCTGTGCCACCAGGGAAGTCCCCTAGAGTTCTTTCCCCGCCCCCCCCCCCGGCCCGGTACGCGGGCCTCTCACTGTTGTGGCCGCTCCCGTTGTGCAGCACAGGCTCCGGACGCGCAGGCTCAGCGGCCACGGCTCAGGGGCCCAGCCGCTCCACGGCATGTAGGATCTTCCCAGACCAGGGCACGAATCCGTGTCCCCTGCATCGGCAGGCGGACTCTCAACCACTGTGCCACTAGGGAAGCCCCTAGAGTTCATTTTTTAAATGAACTTGCAGCAACTTTACCACTGTTATTGCCTAAGTCTTTATAAACTTCTTATTCCCGGGGTACTTATATATATAAGTATATACACTTATATATATATACACACACACACACACCAATACACACACACACATATATATTCAGGCATACATACATACATATACAGATGTATATATAGAATATATAAAGTATATATAATAGAGAGGGGTTATATATTATATGTAAGGTTATATAATATATATTATAGTTTATAATTTTTAATATATTTATATAATGTAAATGGTTCTATATAACACATATAATATACAGGCACACCTCCGAGATACTGTGGGTTCAGTTCCAGACCACCACAACACAGTGAATTTCTAAATAAAGTCAGCAGGTTGTTTTGGTTTCCCAGTGCATATAAAAGTTACGTTTAGAGTTGACTAGTCTATTAAGTGTGCGATAGCATTATGTCTTAAAAAATGTCCATACGTCAGTTCAAAAATACTTTATTCTAAAACATGATAACTATCATCTTAGCCTTCAGCGAGTCATAACAGCAACACTAAAGATCACGGGGGTCACAGACACCATAACAAACAAAATCATAATGCAACACAGAGACATGAAGCGAGAAAATACTGTTGGAAAAGTGGCCCCGATAGACATGCCTGAAGCTCGGTTGCCACCAACTTTCAATTTGTAAAAAAACAAAACAAAACAATATCTGTGAAGTACAATAAAGCAAAGTGCAATAAAATGAGGTATGTTTGTATAGCATTATATATGACACATACAGAGTTTTATATATACATATGTTATATATAATCCCTCTCTATAATATGTAAATATATATACATCATATATATATATATATATATATATATAAAATACATTACAGAGATGTTTATATTCCCAGAATCATTGATTGATTCCTGATTCTGTCCTTGTATGCTTGTTCTGTGTCTACACACAACCTCACTTCCTACTTTATACCTTATACTTCAGGTCACCTATATTTAAAAAGAAAGGAGTTTACTACTGTAGGGACAAAATAAGAACTGGCAAAGATGTGCTTTGTTTATTGATGCAAAGAACCTTCTGTCTTATTAATGACTTGTACCAGCTATACCAGTAGGGAAACAGAACTTCTCTGGTGAACAGAACATGGTTTATAATTTCAGTTTAAATAAGATGAGGTTGACCAAAATATTGTTAGCACCATTACTCTCTTGTATCCTTTCAAACTCAAGGTTTATTTTGGAATATTTTCTTTAAAATCATCATTTCAATTTTTTTTATCCTTCCTTGAGAGAAGAGGGAAAGTATTGCCAAATGTGCTTTGCATGTGACATGTAAACATATGTGGATTTCCATACATGTGGAACTAGAGCAGGAAGAAGACGTATATTAATACGAATGGACCAGTTTTGAATAGAGATCAACTTCTGTTCTAAGGCATTGGTACAAGAGTAATAAGATAATGTTTTCCTGGAATAGTCATGAATGACCCAAATTACACAGAGAACGGTCACACCTGTGTAATATCTTCATATCAAGAAACTGATGTAAAATATGGCACAAAGGAACCCATCTACAAAACAGTAACAGACTCACAGACATAGAGAACAGACTTGTGGTTGCCATGGGGGAAGGGGAAGGTGGAGGGATGGATTGGGAGTTTGGGATAAGCAGATGCAAACTAGTATACAGAGAATGGATAAACAACAAGGTCCTACTGTATTGCACAGGGAACCATATTCAATATCCTGTGATAAACCATAATGGAAAAGAATACGAAAAAGAATGTATATCTATACATATAACGAGTCACTTTGCTGTACAGCAGAAATTACAACACTGTAAACCAAGTATACTTCAATTTTTTAAAAAAAGGAAAGAAACTGATGGTATCTTTTGGCCAAAACTTGGTGAAGAACTCAAATCCTCAGTCCAGCAGCCTGTGAGAAACTGAATCCCAACAACCACCATGGGATACAGGAAATGGATTCTTCCCCACTCGAGTTTTCTGCTGAGACTCCAGCCCCAGCTGACACCTGGATTGCAGCCTATGAACATCTTGTTGCAGAGGACTCAGCCAAGCTATGCTCCAGCTGTAGCCACTGTGTGTCCCAGCCTCTACATCTGATCATTTGTTACGCTGTGACAGATAGCTAATGTTACTTAAACACATAGGTATGCCTGCATGGATGCATGGATGTGTATGCATGTGGAGGGCTGTAAACAAGCTGTAGCAATCAGGATCGTAAAAGAATGTTGATCAGGTCGAACCAAGAGGCTAAAGATTTTACAGTTTGCAGATGGTTGGGACAGCTCTTCGAGAGACACCGTAGATGAATGAACCAGAGGAAGAAGTACATCATCTATTCACGACGGCTGACAAAAGGTATCAACTCAGGAAGAGGCGGAACTTGACAACCAAATCTGTACTTCCTGCATCTAGCAAAATAGATTTTCTGTGCTCTGGCTGAGAATTGTTTAACACTCATCAACACCCTTGATGTTTGCACAATTTGTCACATCAGGGAATGATTAGGGAACCCACCCTCTATATGGTCAGCTCTGTGCTAGCCAGGACGTGAGAGTCTTGGAGATACTAAGCAATTCCAAAGGATTTATAATTTCTTGATATAATCACTCATTCCCTCCACATCCTCCTGCAGAAAAATTCATCATTCCACCTCCCCTCATTTCAAAGTATGTTGACCTTCTGACAGCACTTAAACCACCTACTCCCGGTGGCACACAGAGGGTGTGTGTGTGTCTGTGTGTCTGTGTATGTGCATGCATCTTGTCCACTGGACTGTAGGCTGCATTTAGATATCTATCCCTAATGCCTCACTTTAAAAATGTTTGCTATTTTTTCGAGTTACCATATGATCCAGCAATCCCACTCCTGGGCATATATCCAGAAAAGACAAAAACTGTAACTAGAAAAGATACACATACCCAAATGTTCATAGCAGCACTATTTACAATAGCCAAGACATGGAAGCAACCTAAGTGTCCATCAAGAGACGAATGGATAAAGAAGATGTGGTGCATATATACAATGGAATATTACTCAGCCATAAAAAGAATGAAATGCCATTTGCAGCAACATGGATGGACCTAGAGATGATCATACTAAGTGAAGTAAGTCAGACAGAGTAAGACAGATATCATATGATATCACTTATCTGTGAAATCTAAAAAATTATACAAACTTATTTATAAAACAGAAATAGAAAACATCACAGACATAGAAAACGAACTTATGGTTACCAAAGGGGAAAGAAGGGGAGGGATGACTTAGGAGTCTGGGATTAGCATATATAAACTACTATACATAAAATAAACAACAAGGTCCTACTGCATAGCAACAGGGAACTAAATTCAATATCTTATAATAAGTTATAATGGAAAATAATCTGAAAAAATATATATAACTGAATTACTCTGCTGTACATCTGAAACTAACACAACATTGTAAATCAACTATACTTCAGTTAAAGAAAAGGTGTGTTAGTTTTAATATAACAAAATGAAATGTAACAAAAGTTGAATTTTGTTTCCTCTTTTTCAGTTCACTTTCATCACATAAATTGGGCAGATTCATCCAAAAACATCAGTGGAAATTTACTGGGAAGGATAGATGTTACCTTGTCTTCCTACATCTCATTCCTGAGGGTTGAGATTTCCACCTTGGGTAGACCACAATTAAGTCATTTGCCAATGTGATCTAATCCCGTCTTACAGTCACGAGCCTTCTGATATAAAGTCACATGACTTTACTAATAACATGAAAGGGCTGAAGTCCCAGATCCACACAATCCTCTTGCCCACTGCATTGCCATTTTCTAGTCACGCTCGAACATAGCTAGCATGATTAAGGATTATAAACAAGCCCTCTCTGTTAGCAATTGGGGATCAAGAGTCTTTAATGGGGGCACCCAGCACATGGGTTGCAAGACTACAGAGGAATATATTTATTCCAAGTTGACCAATTTAAATAAAGTAAGAATTACTTATAGATCATATTTTTTGTTATAAATTTATTATTTTTTTTAATTTTACTTTTGGCTGTGTTGGGTCTCCGTTGCTGCACGCAGGCTTTCTCTGGTTGCGGCGAGCGGGGGCTACTCTTGGTTGCGGTGCACGGGCTTCTCATTGTGGTGGCTTCTCTTCTTGTAGAGCACAGGCTCTAGGCGTGCAGGCTTCAGTAGTTGTGGTGCGTGGGCTCAGTAGTTGTGGCTCGCGGGCTCTAGAGCGCAGGCTCAGTAGTTGTGGCACATGGGCTTAGTTGCTCCACGGCATGTGGGATGTTCCCGGACTAGGGCTCGAACCCCTGGCCCCTGCATTGGCAGGCGGATTCTTAACCACTGGGCCACCAGGGAAGCCCTAGATCATATTTTTTAATTCACATGAAAAGTGTGTTTTATAGTACTAAGGACAAATAATCTTTCCCTCACTCTCTCTCTTGGTCTCTCTTGCTTCTCCTCCTCTTCTCCCCCTCTTCTCTCTCTCTCTCTCTCACACACACACACACACACACACACACATTTTTTTTAAGACCGGGCAGCAGGAAGCAGGGATTAGATCTTCGAGCAAGTTCTCCTGTTTCTTGCAGGGACCTCACAGGTCCTCCAGGCTTCAGGATGCATCTTGTTTCTCCCTTGAGAAGCCCTGGACAGCCTCAGACCTCAGCCTCTCTCAGACCCGTCCATTTGTCCATGGGCACTTGGGGCTGCCCCTTCCAGGACAGCCTTCCCTTGGCCAGTCTCCAGGCCCCTGCAGCCACCCTCCCAAGCCTATAATGGTGGGGGGAGGATGAGACTCAGAGGTTGAGGGGTCCCCAGCCTGAGATGCTTTTGGCCATAAACAATCACTGTGGGACCTCCCTCATGGGGCAGTGGTTAAGAATCCACTTGCCAATGCAGGGGACACGGATTTGAGCCCTGGGGTGGGAAGATCCCACATGCCATGGAGCAACTAAGTCCGTACGCCACAACTACAGAGCCTGCGCTCTAGAGCCCGCAAGCCACAACTACTGAGCCCACGTGCCACAACTACTGAAGCCCGCGCGCCTAGAGCCCGCGTTCTGCAACAAGAGAAGCCACTGCAATAAGAAGCCCGCGCACCGCAACGAAGAGTAGCCCCCGCTCGCCGCAACTAGAGAAAGCCCGCGCACAGCAATGAAGACCCAACTCAGCCAAAAATTTAAAAAATTAATAAAAACAAAATCTAACTTGAGGGTTGGCAAACTTTTCAGTTTTAATCATAAGCCAACGATATTAAATGATAATTAAAGAACACAAAATTAAAAGGTTTTTTTCCGTGAGACTACAGAGGTTTGTTTTGTTGATGGAGAGGACTTGAAACATGTATCTCACACTTTAAAGGGATTAGTAATGACAACACAGAATTTCAGTTGATTTTAGTAAAATCTTTTACACCATTCAGTTCTTACAATATCTCCCTCTTTCTCTTATTGAAGTAGACATTTCAGTAAAAGTAATGTCGTGATTGAATCTGAACATTTGCAATTAATGATTATTTCATTGCATGAGTGGAAAAAAAAAAAAAAGACAGGCAGGAAACAACTGGTGAACTCAACTATAGGAATGTGCTAAATTTGATTTCTTCCATTCAGTGATACGGAGGTTAAAATGCAGGAGGCTTTCACCGAGAAGACCAAGACTGTTATGCAGATTGCAATGCTCTACTTCTACAAGGTCATTCATATTTACTTTCATATTTCATAGAGTGTTAGTAGAAATGTTCTGTTGGTCAAGTCTGATGTTTTAAAAACGCTTACAGAAAGACACAGATGTAGAGAACAAACATATGGACACCAAGGGGAGAAAGCAGGGGATGGGGGCGTGGGGTGGTGGTGGGATGAATTGGGAGATTGGGATTGACATATATACACCAATATGTATAAAACTGATAACTAATAATAACTGCTGTATAAAAAAATAAAATAAAATAAAATTCAAAAAAACCACGGAAACGATATTACTTTTTTTTTTTTTTTTTTTTGCTGTACGAGGGCCGCTCACTGCCGTGGCCTCTCCCGTTGCGGAGCACAGGCTCCGGACGCGCAGGCTCAGCGGCCATGGCTCACGGGCCCAGCCGTTCCGTGGCATGTGGGATCTTCCCGGACCGGGGCACGAACCCGTGTCCCCTGCATCGGCAGGCGGACTCTCAACCACTGCGTCACCAGGGAAGCCCTACATTTTTTAAAAAGCTGTGCAAAGCCCTTGGTTTTTCAATGGGGTATATTTCTGGGAAGGCAAATAACTGAGATCAAAGATCTTTCTGCTGCTTTTAATGGCAAGCTTATTATTTCTTTAAATGTGTTCTCATTTACCTGTGATTCACGGTGCATGGTTAGCCATCTTACTGGGGATGAACATCAGAGAGCTACAGTTAAGCTACGAATGTGTTTAAAACAAAAAATGTGCTAGAGGCTATTTTGTCTCTATTTCCACAACAATGTAGAACCACAGTGAAATATATGTCTGTATGGTGATAAAGTCAATGAGCTTATAGCAGCACTTTGTGTGTGTTAAGAATAGGTAATGTGCATTGTATGTGTTTATTTTAGGGTGTGGATAACCTTTGTGTAACAGCAATTTTCCACCAGAAGAATCAGTCACGGAATATTTCCACTGCTTCCCAAATGTTTGAGCCCTTAACCATCTTGAAATAATGAGCTTCTTACTGCTGTCAAACTGGTTCCCTCTTGGCAACATTGCATTTGCAGCAGGCTTGAAGTTACAGAAGTGCCCTCAAATGCACGTGGGTGAGTTTTAGCTGGGAAACAAAAGATTTTCCCAGTCTGCACTGGTTGTTACCATATGGATGGAGTTGGCTACATGTAACCTGGGAACTGGAGCACTACCCGTTTTAAGGATGGACAAATACAAGGACTCGGCATTTAGCTGAGAAAAAGAGTTTTCTGAAACCTACACAGCCACCAGGAACCCAGCTTCATTTTAATGTTTGCAAATCTCACTGGAGGTGGTGGCCACATTGCTCTGTGCATTTTCATGGCACCTCTTCCTATCGAGATAAACAAACATATAACTTATTATAACCATTTGGAAGAGTGTCTTCCCTTGGGATTTGGAAAATAAGGAGGAGAGGACAAATGATCTCTTATAGTCCCATCTCACACTCAAGAGTCTTCTGGCTAAACCATGGGTTGAAAGACTCAAGTGTTTAATCCCCAAACAAATCCATACACAGCCCAAAGAAATACTGCCCTGAAAGACAGTATTGGGGATTTATCTTAGAAAACCCGAAGCCAAAGACAGTCGATTCTGTTTCCGGGTAAGTCAGAGCTTACCCAAAGCTAAAATTAAGGTGTTGTTTTGTTCTGTTTTGTTTGTTTTTTAAAGAAGTGGACTGGCTGTCCTAATAGGTCTTCAGTGATCTGGATGGAAGATACACTCAAGTTGTTTTGGTAGACCTTGAAATTGAATAACCAATTTGGTCTGGCCATTAAGTCAGTTTTGATTTGGTCTGGGCATTAAGAAAAGCTTCAACCAATTTGAATGATTTAACAAAAAACAAACAAAATAAACTTTTAAACTCAGTGTTGTGCACCATTTACAAAAAGTTTTGCTTTCAAGACTATAGAAAGAATAATAAACCACATTAAAGCTTTTTCCCCCAGAAACTCAAATATGAAGAACGATGTGAAGAACTCAATTTAAGAACGTTTTTCTCCACTTTGATGCGATGGGATTTCCCACCCTACATTTATGCTTTTCTTCCTCCCATTTCATTCTTTAAGAAATTTAGAGACGGGCTTCCCTGGTGGCGCAGTGGTTGAGAGTCCGCCTGCCGATGCAGGGGACGTGGGTTCATGCCCCGGTCCGGGAAGATCCCAAATGCCGTGGAGCAGCTGGGCCCATGAGCCATGGCCGCTGAGCCTGCGCATCTAGAGCCTGTGCTCTGCGACGGGAGAGGCCACAACAGTGAGAGGCCCGCGTACCACAAAAAAAAAATAATAATAAATAAAAATAAAATAAAATAAAATAAAAAATTTAGAGACCAAAATAGAAGAAACCTCTACCCATAGTTACACTGGGCCTTAAACACTTAAGTCATTCATTTAAACAAGGATTATTGCCGTTAGGCTAGATAAGACCATTGCATGCATCCCCTGTTCTAAATGCACTACCTGTTCCACTCTGCGGACAAAACATCCAGCATGAGAAATTGACAACCCGATACCTCTTCATTCCCCGTGGGGCACTGCGTTTAACATAATTAACATGCATTTCCCGGAAGGATGGGCTTGCTCTATGCCATAAATTCCAACATAAACCGTCAGGATCACCATAGTTACCTGCAGCAGTAGACTCAGCGATGTGTGTGCCTAAAATATCTAGGCAAGTTGACTGTGGGGTTGGGCAGATTTTTTTTTCAGCCAAAAGATAAAAGGGTAATGAAAAAAATGTTTAATTAATTAAAAAAATTACAATAATTTAAAACAAAAACATCAAGAGAGACTGGCATCATAAACTTTCAAAGTCATGGATTTATGCTCAAACGATGTGTCTGTTGATCATGAGAAAGAGGGTGCTTGCAATCTGCAGTTGTTTACGAGGCCAAGGATGGGGAAAGCAGAAGTTTCTAGGGCAAATCTGGTTCCTTTAAGCACCCCTTTATCAACTGACATCAACCTTTGAATTGAAGATTGAGTGCTGACCAGAGCACGGCAGAATGACTTTCACCTTGGGGGCAATCCCGTAGTGGCAACTAGAACTTGCGAATGCTACCATATCCATTAATTACTTATAAAAGTCAGAATGAAGGACAGTCAATATAGTCAAACTCCATTTCTCTCTGGGGGTGCTTTTAGCAATGACTGGAAGACATTTCCTCATTCGAGGATCGAAGAATCGTATCCGAGCCACATCCTTTCCGTAGACTCTGCATTTGCAGGAAACAGCACATAGCGCAAAGATGGTCTCTCTTTACGTGCCTTTGGGTTTTCTGCTGAAAAATCCACAGAACTGGGCAAGAGAGGTATTACTATCATCATGTCATTTCACAAAGGAGTTGTTTCTTGAAGGTGCACAATAAACGTGTGTGAATTAGGTCTCAAATCCTGTTTTTCTGATTGTACCACAGAAATGCTGTTCCTCTTCAGATTGTAAAATTTTTTTAATGTTATTTAAAAAATCAGCCAGCAGTGATCTTCACATACCGGGTGTCGAGAATCATAGCAAAGGAGAACCTTATCCTTAAAAACAAGGTTTGGAAAACAATGGTCCCTGGCAAAGTTTAACATCTACCTGTATCTGTAGGCTACAAGCTTGGAAAGGATTGTACGTTTTCGGTGGTGAAGAATAAACATAAGAATCTTTGCTGACCCACGAAAATCATATGAAATTTTAATTCTGGCGTCCACCAATAAAGCTTTATGGGCACACAGCCATGCCCGCCCATGCTTCTCTGAGCTGCGTGGATGCCTTCATGCTTCATGCTGCCCTGGAAATTGAGAAGTTTCAAGAGACCAGAAAAGTCTAAAAGAGTCACGATTCCTGCCTTCACAATCCAGGTTTAGGGAAATACCTTGAAATAAATACCTCCTCGGGTGTGAAGGGTGGTATCTCTGGGCCTGACCTGGAAAGAGAAAGACACAAGAAAGCAAAAAATCAAGTGTCCTCCATCATTGAAGGATCTGGGGTTTCCAAGGACAGGTCAGAGGGCGAGTGCCGGGAAAACATACGTCAGGGACGAGAGTCGGGGTGGGGGAGTAGCTTGGGAAGATGCTGGAGCGGAACATCCATCCAAGTAGGAGGCGGACAGTGTAGAAGTTCATGGTCAGCATGAAATTCCCGAGTTGCCAAGGATAACCAAAGATTGTTAAGATCAGAGCTTCCAATATTTATTCCATAGGAATTGGTCCTGATGTCCTCTCTCCTCAATGCCCTACACTTTCCATGGTCTTGGAAGACACCTTCCATTGGAAGGTCTTGTCGACTGGAAAAAAAAATGCACAACCTAAAAGTTGAGAATTAAGTTTTATTTGGCAGACTTCCTGAGGTCTTAAGCCCGAGACGCAGCCTCTCAAACAGTTCTGAGGGACTGCCCCTAAGAGGTGAGGGGGGAGCCAGGATATACAGGAGTTTTTGCAACAAAAACCAGGTAGAACATCAAAAGATTACTGTTGATTAAAGAAACCAGGCATCTCGAGGAAACGGATTTAGCATTTTTCTCTGTATGGGAAGATGCAAGAGGTTGGGCTCACTGAAATCAGTCCTCTGATACGCACCTCAGTTATCTTGGGCCAGGAGCCTGCTCTTCTCCATCCCGAGTCCCCTCACGGTGCCCAGTTTGGGGCAGCTACGGTGGTTGATGGCTTGATGGCTGCAACATCCTTTGTTACTGACAGGGCAGGTGCCGGTTTTTGTCCACAGTCTGAAGTTACTGAGGAAGGGGCTGTGCGTGACAAAGAATCCATGGCAAGTGCAGCTCCAGCCCCAAGCACTGACTGCTCCGAGTCTGCAAGGCCCCGCGACCCTATGAGAATGGTGATGGGCCACCAAGGCAGAATATGGGATGAGCTCCCTGATCCCTCAAGAGGTGCCTCAAAAGACAGGAGGATTTAGGGGCAGCCTTGTCGGTGACACCCAGTTACATTCTGCGGTTACAAAGTGGAAAATACTCAGGTACATGGCCTGCATGATGGCACTTATCACCCAATATCCTCCAATTATTAACTTGAATTTGACCTCTTCTCTTAGCTATTAAATGTTCGGAGCACCTACGCCTGAATCACTCTCCAAATATATTTTTGGATACAGAAAGGAGATAGGAAAATAATCATGTTTTCGAAAAGTACCAAATGGATTCTGAAGAAAATCTAATTTCAGAGAAAATAATTAAATGAATGTTTTCTCTTTAATTGCTTCACACTTACAATCAAGCGTGCTTGGGTTAATACTTTTCGACTTCTAATTGAATTTTCACTGTTCCTTTTTTTGTTTGTTTGTTGTTTTTGCGGTACGCGGGCCTCTCACTCTCGTGGCCTCTCGCGTTGTGGAGCACAGGCTCCGGACGCACAAGCTCAGTGGCCATGGCTCACGGGCCCAGCCGCTCCACGGCATGTGGGATCTTCCCCAACCGGGGCACGAACCCGTGTCCCCTGCATCGGCAGGCAGACTCTCAACCACTGCGCCACCAGGGAAGCCCACAGTTCCTTTTATTATAAGATGAGGTTATAAGGAAAGGTGCTGACTTTTCAGGTACCATATGGTTTCTCTAGACTATTAGGCAATGTTTGAGGGGCCCAAAAGATGTTTCTAAGACTAATGCTTGTTTTGAAAAGGAAGATTCTACAGGCAAACTTGTGAGAAGCACAGCAATGAAGAGCAAATGCTTCTATCAGAGAAGAAAATGAATCAATAATCCAAGTAGTGACAACTGGGCAGCCCTGTTTCCCTATGATTTCGAAGTCCAGAGCCCAGGGAAACATAACAGGCTGACCATGCTACGCTATACTCAATACAGATAAACATGTTTCAGAAACTATGATCCAACCTGTGGAAAATCAGAATTTATGAGAAAAACTGAATAATTTTAGGTCTGTATGAACAGTAACAGTAGGTAGTCGCTATAATTGCCCTGAGAAATGTGTGAATTTAAGTTTCCAGAAGGCTTGTCCTCAAACCAAGAATTTCAAATCATTCTTCCATGTTTCCTAATAATGACTCTAACATTTTTTTCTCCATTCCATCTTCCATCCAGTGCGCCCTGCATGTTTTCATATGTAGCAGTGGCACTATGATATATTTAGATTCTGTAATATATTTTACACTTTTTTTTTTTTTGGCCACATTGCACAGGTTGCAGGATCTTAGTTCCCCGACCAGGGACTGAACCTGGGCCCCTGGAAGTGGAAGCACAGAGTCCTAACCATTGGACCACCAGGGAATTCTCTATTTTATGCTTTCTGATTGTTGATATTTAATATAATTGCACAATGGATAGTAAACGATGTCTTGATGGTTTTGATTCTTTGGATTTTTTTTTTTTTTTGAGCTGTCTTTTGTAGCACATGATTCAGACCAGCACAGGTTAAATTTTGTAAATGATTCAGATGCCTTGCAAAAATAATACATAACGTCTTTTTTGGTTATATATATATTTCACAATCTTTGGGGGAATCTATCAATTAGATTAAGCTTCTTAATTACAACCTTCCAGGTTTTATCCTTGCTTTGTTTTTTGTTTCCTTTCGCAATACCTGAGATGCATTTAATTCTCCCACTAAAGATATGTTTTAAAAATACCTTTGGGGGATTCTGTCATTTTAAGCTTTATGTGCGTCAAGACCGTTGTCACCGTTAGAAAGCAAGTTTGAGATTACCATGGTTTTTTAGGAGGATGATTTTCAGACTATGTGATATCCCTAAACTCTATTCCCTGCCTTTGGTTTCAAGTCAATGGTATGTCAGTTTCATTTTGGTTATTTTTTTTCCGGGTGTGAGATTTCCATTTCTACCATTTTCAAACTCTTTTTGTCATTTTGTTATAGGTATGTCACCAGTAAATCATTTAGAGATGCGTTATTATTTTATTTAGTTAGTTTTAATCCAAGCAGAGTATGTGTGCCTTTTACTATGTCGAAGGGGTTTAAGCTTTTATATCTATGGTGATGACTGACGTAATTGTACATATTCCTACTATTTCAAATTGTGTTTTCGTGTCTCACCCTGCCCTTTATCTGGCTTTTTTTTTTTTTAATATTTATTGGAGTATAGTTGCTTTACAATGTTGTGCTAGTTTCTACTGTACAGCAAAGTGAATCAGCTATATGTATACATATATCTCCTCTTTTTTGGATTTCCTTCCCATTTAGGTCACCACAGAGCACTGAGAAAGTTCCCTGTGCTATACAGTAGGCACTCATTAGTCATCTATTTTAGACAAAACTGGGTCACTTGTAGAGACATGGATGGACCTAGAGACTGTCATACAGAGGGAAGTAAGTCAGAAAAAGAAAAACAAATATCATATATTAATGCATATATGTGGAATCTAAAAAAATTCGTACAGATGATCTTATTAACAAACCAGAAATAGAGACACAGACATAGAGAGCAAATGTATGGATACCAAGGGGGAAGGGGGGTGGGTGGGATGAACTGGGAGACTGGGATTGACAGATATACACTATTTTTATTTTTATTTTTTGCGGTACGCGGGCCTCTCACTGCTGTGGCCTCTCCCGTTGCGGAGCACAGGCTCTAGACGCGCAGGCTCAGCGGCCATGGCTCACGGGCCCAGCCGCTCCGCGGCATGTGGGATCTTCCCGGACCGGGGCACAAACCCGCGTCCCCTGCATTGGCAGGCGGACTCTCAACCACCGCGCCACCAGGGAAGCCCAGATATACACTATTGATACTATGTATCTGGCTTCATTTTATCTGTCTTCTTGACGTCTGGTGATTTTCTTCATTGTTGGCTTGGTTTCCTTACTTTTTCCTACTTGTTTTAAATTTTCAAATTTCCAATCTCTTAATGAACTTCAAAGCTCGTAAGTATGATGATCCTCTTTCTGCAGCAGACAAGGGTGGCAACATACTCCACCTAGTCAAATACCTACCCCGCCCCCATTCCTTATTCATATTATTTGGCATTTCTACTCCAGGTTAGATATTAGTATAAAAAAAATTATTTTTGGCTGCACCATCCAGCATGTAAAATCTCAGCTCCCTGACCAGGGACTGAACATGTACCCCCTACACTGGAAGCATGGAGTCTTAACCACTGGACTGCCAGGGAAGTTCTTTTTTTTTTATATATATAAAATTTAAATATTGTATTACAACTGTTTTTGCAAATTAATACATATTTATTTATATTTACCACTACAGCTCATAGTGGTCTTTCCTTACCTTTCACCTTGAATCTAGTATTTCCTATCATGTTTATTACTCTGGGCTAAAGTATATCTTTTCATAGTGTCTTTACAAAGGATCTTTGGGTAAAACATTTTTTAGAGTCATTTATGCATGAAGAAATATCTCTATTTCTTTTATTCACTGTTGCTTTATCGATGGTTGTAATTGGAGTTTTATATTCTCAGGTTTTGTGCACACACATTTCCAATACACTGGCTATTTATAAGGTGACCCCAATGATCCCTGCTTCCTGCTGTTCATAACTTAGTGTGATCTCCTTCCATAGAGTGTCGGTGGTCAAGGAGATTTGTTTCTAGACATGGAAAATTTTAAGGGAGATTGCAGACAGTTCCACATTAACTGACTTCGAGTTCATCTACAGGAAGGTTGTCATAGGTGGATCTGACTTTATCCCATGGAAGGTTTTAAAGGAGAGAATGGGTCCTCCCTAAGAGAAAGGCTCTCCCCGTGGGTTGGTGAAGTTGAAGACATACTGGAGATGTCTTGGGCTCCACCTGTGCTGGACAGATTGTAAGAAGACCCCCAGTGACCCCCCATCTTCTGGTCTACCTTCTTGTATACGGTCCTGTGCTTGGGCGTGCCCAGGATCTCAGGATGTGACTTCCCTCTTTCCTGATGCTACATTACACTCCATCTTGCTAGCAGACGCTCTTAGAGACATTCTCCTGGTGATGCTGAAGAAGCAGGGGGTCATGATGCTGGGCCCACACGGTGAGCTAACGAGTCTGGCCTCTAGGACATGGGCGTGGCCTCTGCCTGAGAGTCAGAAATGGCCAGAGCGTTCGGTTCTACAGCCACAAGGAAAGTTAACTGGGTCCTTCTCCTCTTGAACCTCCAGATGAGAACACAGCCGGCCAAAGGCTTCATCGCTCCCTTGTGAGACCCTAAACGCCACACTCACCCGAGCTGTGCCCACATTCCTGACCCGTGGAAACCGTGAGATGATGGATGATTTAATTTAATAAATGCTTTAAGCTGCTATGTTTTGGGATGACTGTCACACAATTAGCAACAGTTAGGGAGTCCATGAATGATCCCATTACAACGTCCGTGAACCAGAGAGTGTAAGACCTTGGTTCTGAATCCAAACAGCCTTTGCTTCTCTCTGACTTATTCTGCTCCATCTATCAACTGGGATAAATAACAGCCCCTCCATCCTAGCGTCATTATACAGATAGTGTTGACTTTTAGAGCCCTGCCAGAGGGACCTAGGGTATATATTTAATAAAGCTATCATTATTATTTCATTGTGGTGATTATTATTCCAGGAACTGAACATGCAGAGTGGTTAACGTTGCTCCACTAGTATTTTTTCTACTTCTTAGATCAAACAGGAATCTTACTCAGACAGGAAGGACTTCCCTGAAGAGCCATGCTTTCAGAACATGGGACCCTCTCTGGGTTATGTGATAGGTTTAAGTATCAGGTCTCTACTCATCCAAGGTCTCTGTAATTACGTGCCTTTTACACTCACCCCCAAACGTCAACAATCTATTGATGTTCGAAGTGAGCACATTGATTTTTTTCTCTCTCTCTTATATTACAATGCCAACGGCTTTTAATAAATGAGCGGTGGCCTTTATGTGAACTAACACAAGTCCCCTTGATGGAGCAGCTATTAAGATAGCCAGACAGATAAGCAGAATCATTGCTAAGGCTCTGGCATTGAAACTCTGGTCATCTAGGCTTGTAAATGCTTTGACCGTGACCCCCGACCAAAAACTAAAATATAATGCTCTCCTCTAATTATGCAACTCTTAACATCATAAATTTTTTAAAATTCTAATTGCTTGTGCAATGACTAGCCTTTGTGTTATGAAAATTTCTTATGTTCCCAAGTTACTTGGTTTTATAAAAGGAAGTCTTCAACTTTCCTTATGTAAATTAGTACAGCCACTGTGGCAAACAGTATGGAGGCTTCTCAAAAAACTAAAAATAGGGCTACCATATGACCCAGCAATTCTATTCCTAGGTATATATCCGAAAAACACAAAAACACTAGTTTTATTTTATTATTATTTTTGGTCACACCACGTGGCTTGTGGGATCTTAGTTCCCCAACCAGAGATTGAGCCCACGCCTTCAGCAGTGAAAGTGCAGTCCTAACCACTTCATTGCCAGCGAATTCCCCTAAAACACTAATTTTAAAAGATACATGCACCCCCGTATTCATAGCAGCATTATTTACAATTGCCAAGACATGGAAGCAACCTAAGTGTCCATCAATAGATGAATGGATAAAGAAGATGTGGTGCATATATACAATGGAATATTACTCAGCCATAAAAAAGAATGAAATAATGCCACTTGCAGCAACACAGATGGACTCGGACGGTATTATGCTAAGTGAAATAAGTCAGACAGAGAAACATAAATACTGTATGATCTCACTTACATGTGGAATCTAAAAAATACAACAAACTAGTGAATGTAACAAAAAAGAAGCAGACTCACAGATACAGAGAACGAAGCAGTGATTACCAGTGGGAAGGGAGAAGGGGGAGGGACAAAATACGGGTGGGGGATTGAAAGGTACAAATTATTAGGTATAAAATAAGCTACAAGGATATATTGTACAACATGGGGAACATAGCCAATATCTTACAATAGCTATAAATGGAGTATAACCTTTAAAAATTGTGAAACAGCATATCATATACATGTACTTATATAATAAGAAGAAAGAAAGAAAAAGAAAGAAAGGAAAGAAAGAGAGAGAAAGGGGAAGGAAGGAAGAAGGAAGGAAGGAAAGAAAGAAAGATAAAGAAAGGGAGAGAGAGAGAAAAAGGGAAAGGAAGGAAGGAAGAAAGGAAAAAAAATCATGCTATGTTGTGTCTGGGGCTAGGACTTTCTCTTTAGCTCTCAGCCACTGTTTAATTCTAAACATGAGACTATTTTTTTACATTTTGAATTTTTATTTAATTTTAATTTTTATTGGCTGCACCACATGGCTTGTACGATCTTAGTTTCCTGACCAGGGATTGAACCCATGCCCCCTGCAGTGGAAGCGTGGAGCCTTAACCTCTGGACCACCGGGGAAGTCCCTACACCTGAGACTATTTTTAAAAAAATACTGATATGTATGACCTCTGCCTTACCTTTTTTTTCCTAGACACAGGCCGACTTCTCTTGTGACTGTAAAGATATAATAATTCCTAGGGTGCCTTATGCTTTCACTCAAACTGGATCCTAATCATTTTTGAAACAGTCATGGCCCCAGAAAGGAGAAAAAGAGTCATTTGAAAGTTGACGGCTTTTTTTTTCTCTCCCTGAATTGATGGAGCCTTAACTTCTCATTTGATGGAGAACAGCTCCACCTCTGGAAAAACAGACATGCTTTCTTGCATGGAAGTGTTTAAACACAAGGATGCCTGGGTTCTTCTGGGTTCACTGAGAAGGAGATTCCAAGATGCACCCTTGCAGAAGCAGACAAGATGTGACTCAACTGGAAAGGATTGTTTCAGGAGAACAACCCATGTGAGGGAAGATGGCAGAGGATCTGGGTAAGGCTGGGAGACCCAGCAGAGCTGAACGCAAAGTCTGACTTTTAGCAGAAGAGACAGGAAGGGGGTAGGAAGATTGGGAAAGGCGGTCTGGGGGTCTTGAAGCCAAAGATGATCATCAGAGGAGTCTTTTGTCTCCTCAGAACTGTCCTGCCTGACACACTCAGGCATTAGGGGGCAATTAGTCTGGGGGAAGTATGGCTACCATACAAACGAGGTGATGGCTTTCGGAGCACAGCAGCTGGAGCCCCTGGCAACCACACTCTCTGCAGTGGAGGACCTGAGAACCACATTTTTATAGCTCTTCAAGGGGCATTTAGTCGCAGAGAATTTCTCCTGGACCCACAGCACCTGATTCCAGAGAGTGGAATTGCAATGCAGGTGCACCTAGGAAGCTGATTCCTTTCTTCTTTTTTTCTGTATTGTCAGCCTCAACTGCTTTAACATCAAGTTTTGTGTAGTGTCCCAGCTTAAAATTTGCTGAGCTGTGGGAATCTGAGGGTCCAGCATGTGTCCAGGCAGCCCTAAGGATGCCTGGCCTGACAGAGCGGCAGGAGGGGCCCATACAGAAGCTGAAGGCTGACCACTCAGCTGCCCTGCTGGCAGGGGCTGGGGGAGACGGGGCCAGACCTCTGGGGCTGGGTGCCTACTCTTTGCAGATGGCTAGCTTCGGGAGAAATGCAGTACCATGCCGGACTTCCTGCCGGACCCTCATGTGTGAGTCTCCTGGTTATATTTTGTTTTATACTCTCCTTTTTCCCAGTAGGGGAAACTCACATACATCCATTGAAACTGCTTCATTTATTCTCTAAGATTGTGTCTACCAGAAATAATAAAATCTCACTGGGAATGCACATTTAAATTCTTATCTAAAGAGCATGGTTTTCTTCTAGAGACTGCTGCTCTATTTTGTGAACTTCCACACAGCTGGGCGGTGGGGTCCGTGTCAACCTTTCACATTTAGGTTTTGCTCTAATATAATTTCTCCAGGGAGGTCCAGCATCTTTTTCTTGAAATTTCTTGAGCTTAGCCTCATCCGCAATTCAGATGTTCTGCCCATGACCAAGGAAATCGATTTCTCCTTCTTCATTGTCAGCCATAAACGTTCTGGAGTGATATCACAGTCCTGGCTGAAATTTATCCTCTCTCAGTTCTGGAGGCTAAAAGTCTGAGATCTAGGTGTGGGCAGGGTTGGTTCCTTCCAGGGCTGTGCCAGAGAATCTGTTCCATGCCCTTCCCCTAGATTCTGGTGGACTACTGGCAATCTTTGGTGTTCCGTGGCTTGTAGAAGCATCACCCCGATATCTGCCATCAGAGTCACATTGCATTCTTCCTGTGTCTGTGTCCAAATTTGTTCTTTGTATAAGGACAGCAGTCCTATTGGACTAAGCCCATCCTAATGACTTCATCCAAATTTAAATACACCTTCACTGACCCTATCTCTAAGTAAGGTCACTTTCTGAGGGACCTGGAGTTAGTTAGGTGTTCAAGTATGAGTTTTCAGTGTTAACCCACAACTCCAGTGAATCAGACGTAACTCACCATTTCAGGACCCAACTTCAGCCGTGACTGGGTTGCCCAGGGATGCTCAAAACTTGGCAAAAGAGCGGCTCGATTCCATGACAAAAGTTGGCTCAACTTCTGAAAGAAGCATCCTGCTTCTGCCTTGCCAAGCTGTCAGATTTCCTGAATTACACAGCACAACCTCCGAAATTCACTTGGTATCTAGAAATTATCCCAAGTCTGGCTGATCAAAGAAGCTGTGCTGAATGCCAAAGGTAATGAGTTCAAATTTGCATCATTGTACTATCCACCTTGGGAACTCTTCACTTTTTAACGTAGCATGACTATATAGATGTCAAGTACTTTATTTTCTGCACATTCCTCACGTGTGTTCTTAACAATTACAGCCTGTCTCCTCAGCACCAGCACTGACAATTGTTGGCACTTGAGAATATTTTAAGCTTGTCGTGCTTCCTGGCAGAATTTTTAGAACCTGGATCAAAACCTGCAAGGCTAAGAACTCACGATTTTCCCTTAGTAGTTATTTAACCCAAGTTTTATGGTCCATATTTACTACTAATGATTCCTTGTGTATCTATAAGCATAAAACCCAGGTTTAAAAGTGTGCTCAGTAATTAAGTCAGTAGTTGTATAACCGTGTGTGTGGACGAGGCAAATTTTAACCCAGGCCTCAAAACGTAGGTTCCTTACGTAAAAGGTAGAGGTTAGGATGGGTAATCTTAAGAACTGGATGTTTCCAGGATATTTCACACCTTCAAGGAAAGGGTGAGATTTTCTTTGTGCAGAGATGAACTCATGATTTATCTGTATCATACATGGGCTTGCATGTGAAGCAGCATTTAATTTTAAATGACTACTTCAGCAAGAGGGATGCAAATGAGCAGAATCCACCTACAGAATCCAGTAAGTCTCTTCTGTAGACTGCCATAGAAAGTCCATGGCTATTTTATTAAAATGGAACCCAGTATGGCATTGTGTTAACTGAAGGAATTCAAGAGTATTTAACTGGCCATTTTAACTGACAGAGCACAAATGGGAAAATTAAAAGTCCAAGAATACACAGTTATATAAGCAAGAATTAAACATTCTTGGAGAGCAGATTCAGTTACTGTCCTCTAGAGGCTGATACAAATTTCTCTTCTAAGCTTCTGGAAATAGTGTAGGTTAGCATACGGTACACACGTGAACGCGCGCACACACACACAGGCAGTCTTTTTCATGGCTGCCTAATATTCCATGTATGAATGACTGTCATTGGACTTCCATCAATGGTCATTTGCGTGTTTTTCTGCACTATTACACAACAGTTCTGTACTGTATGCGGCCTAAAACATAGATCTCTCTGTCACATGGGTGTGTGTATTTCTGAGTGCGTCCCTAGAAGTGGAAGGAGATGCTGACTCACAGGCCATGTGCATTGTTTTTAATTTTATTTTTATTGGGGTATAGTTGTTTTACAAGGTTGTGTTAGTTTCTACTGTACAGTGAAGAGGAGTTCCCTGCACTATAGAGCAGGTTCTCATTAGTTATCTATTTTATACATATTAGCGTATACATGTCAATCCCAATCTCCGAATTCATCCCAGCACCACCACCCACCCCCACCTTGCCTCCCTTGGTGTCCATACATTTGTTCTCTACATCTGTGTCTCTATTTCTGCCTTGCAAACTGGTTCATATGTACCATTTTTCTAGATTCTACATATATGTGTTAATATACGATATTTGTTTTTCTCTTTCTGACTCACTTCATTCTCCGCATGACAGTCTCTAGGTCCATCCACGTCTCTACAAATGACCCAGTTTCATTCCTTTCTATGGCTGAGTAATACTACATTATACATATGTACCACATCTTCTTTATCCATTCATCTGTCGATGGACAATTAGGTTGCTTCCATGTTTGGCTATTGTAAATAGAGCTGCAATGAACATTGTGGTACATGGCTCTTTTTGAATTATGGTTTTCTCAGGGTATCTGCCCAGTAGTGGGATTGCTGGGTCATATGGTAGTTCTATTTTTAGTTTTTTAAGGAACCTCCATACTGTTCTCCATAGTGGCTGTGTCAATTTACATTCCCACCAACAGTGCAAGAGGGTTCCCTTTCTCCACACCCTCTCCAGCATTTTAAAAATTTTATTTATTTATTTTTGGCTGCGTTGGGTCTTTGTTGCTGTGAGTGGGCTTTCTCTAGTTGCAGTGAGTCGGGGCTACTCTTTGTGTGGTGCGCGGGCTTCTCATTGCGGTGGCTTCTCTTGTTGGGAGCATGGGCTCTAGGCACGCGGGCTTCAGTAGTTGTGGCACATGGGCTCAGTAGTTGTGGCTCGCAGGCTCTAGAGCACAGGCTGAGGAGTTGTGGCACATGGGCTTAGTTGCTCCACGGCATGTGGGATCTTCCCAGACCAAGGATCGAACCCATGTCCCCTGCATTGGCAGGTGGATTCTTAACCACTGTGCCACCAGGGAAGTCCTGCAGCATTTATTGTTGGTAGATTTTTTGATGATGGCCCTTGTAACTGGTGTGAGGTGCTACCTCACTGTAGTTTTGATTTGCATTTCTCTAATAATTAGTGATGTTGAGCAGCTTTTCATGTGCGTCTCAGCCATCTGTATGTCCTCTTTGGAGAGATGTCAACTTAGGTCTTCTGTTCATTTTTTGATTGTGCTGTTTGTTTTTTAAGTGTGAATCTTCTTTGCCAAATTTCCCTCTCAAGGGGCTGAATCACACTTTTACACACTTATTATCAAAACATCTCCTAGGTGTTATCAATTTTTTAGTCATCTATTGGAAGGTTAAAAATATGGGTTCCCACCCACGTTTGGATTTGCATTTCTTCCCTTATGAGGGAAAAAGAGAATTTTTTCACTTATTTAAATTTATGTATATTTCTGTTCTTCTCAAACTCGCTGTTCAGGCTTTGTTGTTTGTGGTTAATATTCTGGACATATTTTAAGTATGGTAGCCCACAGTCTGTTATACAGTTTAATGGTTAGTGTTATGTGTTGCATTAGTCTGCTAGGGTTGTCATAACAAAGTACTCCAGACCAGGTGGCTTAAACAACAGACATTTATTTCTCTCCGTCCTGGAGGCTGGAAGTCTGAGATCCAGGTGTGGGCAGGGCTGGTACCTCCTGAAGCCTCTCTCCTGGGCATGTAGATAGCTGTCTTCTCCCTGTGTCCGTCTGTGTCCTAATCTCCTCTTCTTTTAAGGACACCAGTCCTATTGTATCACGATCCACCCCAGTGACCTCATTTACCTTCATCCCCTCTTTAAAGACCCCATCTCCTAATACAGCCACATTCTGAGCTTCTGGGGCTTAGGGCTTCAGCCTGTGAATTTGGCGGGGGTGGGCACAATTCATCACCTCACATGTTAGCTGGGTTAGGCTATAGTTCCCCGTAGTCTAATCAAACACTAGTTTATATGTCGCTGTGAAGGTATTTGATCAATGTGGTTAACATCCAGAATCAGCAGACTTTAAGAAAAGCAGAGTGGCGGGGGGGGGGATAAATTGGGAGATAGGGATTGACACATACACACTACTATATATAAACTAGATCACTAATAAGGACCTAGTGTAGAGCACAGGGAACTCTACTCAGTACTCTGTCATGGCCTGTATGGGAAAAGAATCTAAAAAAGAGTGGATATATGTATATGTATAACTGATTCACTTTGCTGTACACCTGAAACTAACACTACGTTGTAAAGCAACTACATGCCAACATAAACCTTTTTAAAAAGATGCAGGAACAGCAGGTTACCCTTGACAATGGAAGGGGTTCTTTCCTGGTCAGCTGAAAAGCCTTAAAATCAGAAGTGAGATTTCCCACAGAAGAAGATATCCTGTCTCAAGACTAAAACATCAGCTCCTGCCTAACTTTGCAGCCTGCCTTACCGATTTTGAATGTCACAGCACCCGCAAACGTGGGAGCCAATCCCTTGAAATAAATCCTAGGTGTGATCTGTAAAATTAAAAGTGTATATAATGTATAATAGATAATATACTTTTGTGTTTATAATATAAATATACGTGATATGTATATACATCTTTAGATAGATAAATAGAGTTATCTCCTACATATATATAAACCACATATTATATGATATAAGATACGGATCAAGGTGTTTTGGGGGTTGGCTCCTTCTGGGGGCTGGGAAGAAGGACCAGTCCCAGACCTCTGTCGTGGGCTTGTTTTTGGTTTTATTTTCTTAATATATTTATTTATTTACCTATTTATTTATTTTTGGCTGTGTTGGGTCTTCGTCGCTGCGCGGGCTTTCTCTAGTTGCAGCGAGCGAGGGCTACTCTTCGTTGCAGCGCGTGGGCTTCTCATTGCAGTGGCTTCTCTTGTTGCAGAGCACGGGCTCTAGGCGCGCAGGCTTCAGTAGTTGTGGCATGGGGGCTCCGTAGTTGTGGTTCACAGGCTCTAGAGCGCAGGCTCAGTAGTTGTGGCGCACAGGCTTAGTCGCTCCACGGCATGTGGGATCTTCCCGGACCAGGGCTCGAACCCATGTCCCCTGCACTGGCAAGTGGATTCTTAACCCCTGCACCACCAGGGAAGCCCTGTGCATGTTTAATATACAGAACTTAATGACATGTGGAGATGGTGTCTACTCCCATGAAACCATCGCCACAGTCTCTGCCATAAATGCAGCCATCACCTCCAAAAATTTCCTCCCATTCTATTTATTACTACTATTTTTTGTGTGTGATAACATTGAACATAAGATTTATCCTTTCAGTACATTTTTAAGTCTATAATACAGTATTGTTAGCTATAGGCTCTATGCTGTACAGTAGATGTCTAGGACTTAATTTGTCATGTATATGACCAAAACTCGGTATCCTTTGAACCCTCCTGCACTGTTGGTGGGAATGTAAGTTGGTTCAGCCACTATGGAGAACAGTATGGAGGTTCCTCAGAAGACTAAAAATAGAGCTACCATATGATCCAGCAATCCCAGTCCTGGGCATATATCCAGAAAAGACAAAAAGTCTAATTCAAAAAGATACATGCATCCCAATGTTCATAGCAGTACTATTTACAACAGCCAAGACATGGAAGCAACCCTAAGTGTCCATCAACAGATGAATGGATAAAGAAGATGTGGTGCATATATATAATGGGATATTACTCAGCCACAAAAAGGAATGAAATAATGCCATTTGCAGGGACATGGATGGACCTAGAGATGATCATACTAAGTGAAGTAAGTCAGAAAGAGAAAGACAAACACCATATGATATCACTTATATGTAGAATCTAAAATACAACACAAATGAACTTATCTACAAGAGAGAAACAAACTTACAGACATAGAGCACAGACTTGTGGTTGCCCGGGGGAGAGGCGTGGGGGAGGGAAGGACTGGAAGTCAGCCTCTGGACAGAAGTCTGCCCTCCTCCCTGGGTGCTGACATCGCAAACCGAGCAGACTTCCCTTTCTACCAACGTTGCCTCTTTACTGGCTTTGGAGCAGCGGGCAGCCAGACCCCACTTTCGGTAACAAAGAGAACAGTTTGAAAGCCACTCAGCATTCTCTGAGCCCCTTGGGTGTAGGCAGATGTCTGCAGGTGTGCGGGTTGCTTCCTTCAGGACCTATGAGCACAAAATCTGCACGCCCAGAGAAAGGAGGAACTTTGTCTGGAATTCCCAGCCCTACTGAGTAACAGGGCTTTGGTCTCTGGAATCAGAGCAGTGCAATGCTCACCGTGAGAGTCTCCCCGTGTCCTGTTCAGCGGTTACCATCTGCCTGTGGCTGTCCCCGCTTGGCATCTCTACTAGGAAACTCGCTTCTTCTTGTAACGTGCCCCTCACCATCCCCATCAGTGGAGTTAATGTTTCCGTAATATTAGGAAACATGGAGCTTGGTGGTCATGGTAATGTCTTTTCCTGCAACATCCTAAATGGAACGGTGGCCACGGAACAACTGTGTTGATTAGCTCCTGCCTGCTGGTCTCCAACGCAAGCAGGCATTGGGAGAACAAGAACACCTGGAGGACAAAGGGCAAAAGAAAACTGCACTGATATTACCGATTCTCTACCTTATCTGGAGAAGAGTGAATAAAAGGCAGGTACCGGAACTGCTCAATACAGGGACAGTAGTTGAGCATGGCTGCAAGAAAAGACAGAGGACCCCAAACTGGTGACGAGAAACCCTTCCGTAAACTACTGGCAGCCTGAATCAGCACACCGCTCCCCCTTCTTTCAGCGACTCCCAAGCTCGGAAATAAGAGGTGAAAACGACGTGACTTTTGCTCTGCCTTGTCAGCCATGACATGTTACAGCAAGGCTGACCCTCCGCCAGGCTCCTTTTGTCGATGCAGGGGAAGCAACCCCACTGCTGGGGAAGCTCAGCGGGTTACTAGGAAGCTGGATGCACGTTATTAATTCCTGCCTCAGTTATTTTTCACACCACGGAAATGATTCTAAAAATAACCTGGAGAATTATGTAACTCTCTTTGCCATTATACTCTTGCTTCCCTGATTTTTTTTTTTTTTTCTTTTTAAACGAACTTCTAGATGGATCCAGCATGGGCTGCTTTCGCTAGAAGCAATATAAAAGATGTTTATTTCAGTGGACCCTTCTTCTTCATGAAGTTCTAGAGCTGCACTGCTCCTGGGACTTATGACTTAATCTCTGCAGTCTTGGCTGTGCCATTGAAGCAGTGGGTTAAGTTGTAAAATGAGTGTTTTAACATCTAGTGCTCTAACAGTGAGATGTAAATGTTTTCACTGCCTTTCTACAGCCCAGATTCTCCAAGAAAGTAAAACAGGAGAGAGACGGTGAGCTCATCATTTTGAGGATGTGATAGACCAGGCTGGGTTCACAGAAGAGGACAGACTGCAGGGGGAAAGCCCCCGAGCTAATGGCGTTGGAGAATTTTGGAGGGATTGACATCTTCTAAGTCTACCCTTCGATACCCACTGGTATGAAATCCAGACTTCGGGGGCACTGTACAGCTTGGAAGTCAAGATTAACCTTCCCTCACCATGGTTCACCTTGTTTCAAAAAGGTTTTCTTCCATTCCTTTTTAATGAAAGGAAAGTACTCAAAGGCATCTTATTACGACAAGGAAATCTCAAATTGCCATTCAAATATACTCCGAGGTACCTGGTACTGTGGATTTAAGTCATTGATGGAACCAGAATGGGCTGGAAAAACAACTAGAAGCCCCCAGGAGTGCCTTGAGAGCTCCAAACAAGATAATTTACCTTCTTTATTTTTCGGAGATGGAGCACGTTGAATCCATTGTGCATTCCTTTCAAACTCTACGTGAAATGCTCTAGTGAACACAGGATTTTAGTGAGTAGACAGCTGATCTATGATTTCTGTGTTTGCTCAGTTTTACTTATCACTGGAATTAAATCATTCAATGGAATCTATTCAGTTTGGTGAGAATCGAAAACAGGTGGCAGTGAAAACATGTGTCGTGTTTGAAATCTGTTTTTTCTAATGCTTTAGAGCTTCAGGGTCCCTAAATAGATCTTGTCGAGTGCTTTTTTTTTTTTCTTTAATTCCCATCTGTATTTAGTGTTTGTTTTTAAAGTAAATTCATTGAGGGCAGAGCTCTACCTTCTTTCATCCATAAAAAAAATAGATTATTCTCATTCTCCTTCTTGAGTGAACCATGATAGCAATTGAATTAAGTTGACCCAGGTACACATACTTCATCCAAAGTTCAGTTTAAGGGATTAGATGAAAGCGGGTATGTTGTACTTACTAGTAAAATGGGCAAAAAAATCTCTTAGAAGTATCATCTTAAAGAGCATATATTCCAAAGTGATGTGAATGTGAAAAGACACTGAATATCAATGAAAAATTTGGCCACACTGACTCAGAGCAAAAGCTGGGAACGTATGCAAACCATCTGCTTTCAATTCTCCCTCTAAGTTTAGGAAGATAGGGTTTTTGCTACCAAATTCCTATTCATCTCATAACTAGGAATGGTACTTAGATTAATGTAGCATCCTGGCCAACTCTGCTCTGACCTTTACCAGGTGTGCTGCGGAATTCCGTTGCCGATACACAATAAAATCAAAGGGAAATGTTAAGGGTCAGAACAATCGAAACCCTTTGAAAAATTATGGCCAATTTTCTATTTTTTTTTAATCCACAGAGTCTATTACCATGCTTGGCCCAAATGATGTTCTCAATATACAGCTGAACCTTGAACAACATGAGTTTGAACTATGCAAGCCCACTTATACATGGATTTTTTTTTCAACAGTAAATACTACAGTTCTAAGTAATCCGAGGTTGGTTGAATCCCAGGATGCAACCGGGGACACAGGGACCCAACTGTATGTTATAGGTAGACTTTTTACTGTGCAGAGGGTCACTGCCCCTAAGCCCCATGTTGTTCGAGGGTCAACTGTGTCGTTATTGGGTTGATGACTGAATGAATGACTCCAAGTTATACTGCACCTTGCAATTTGCGAGACCACTAGCCATCGAGATAGACATGAAGAGTCCTCTCCCTCTACTGAAAACCCCTCATAGCAGGGAGCTTACCATTTGTTGCCTTTCTGCAGGAGAGTAATAAAAATAATAAGAAAAACAATAGGATGCCTGGAATAGAAAGCCCCAGATTCATCTTGTTTTCCAGAGAACCATAATGGAGGGTTTGCTACAGTTAATTAATACTGCTCCTTAAGAAAAGGGAGCCCTCCTGCACTGTTGGTGGGAATGTAAACTGGTGCAGCCACTATGGAGAACAGTATGGAGGGTCCTTAAAAAACTAAAAATAGAACTACCATACGACCCAGCAATCTCACTCCTGTGCATATATCCAGAGAAAACCATAATCCAAAAGGATCCATGCACCCCTATGTTCACAGCAGCACTATTCACAATAGCCAAGACATGGAAGTAACCTAAATGTCCACTGACAGAGGAATGGATAAAGAAGATGTGGTGTATATAGATATAGACAATGGAATATTACTCAGCCATAAAAAAGAATGAAATCATGCCATTTGCAGCAACATGGATGGACCTAGAGATGGTCATACTGAGTGAAGTCAGTCAGACAGAGAAAGACAGATATCATACGATATCACTCATATGTGGAATCTAATTTGAAAAAAAGATACAAATGAACTTATTTACAGAACAGAAATAGACTTAGAGATACCAAAAACTTAATGTTACCAAAGGGGAAACACTGGGGGGAGGGATAAATCAGGAGCTTGGGATGAAAACAAACACACACACACACACACACACACACACACACACACACACACACTACTATATATAAGATAGATAACCAACAAGGACCTACTGTATAGCACAGGGAACTCTACTCAATATTCTGTAATAAGCTATATGTGAAAATAATCTTTAAAAAGTGTTGATATATGTATACATATACCTGAATCACTTTGCTGTACACCTGAAACTAACACAACATTGTCAATCAACTATACTGCAATAACATTAAAATTTTAAAAAAGTCAGAGATCCACCATAGAACACTGTGCCTAGAACTAACAACACTGTGCTGTACATTTAATTTGCTAAGAGAGTAGATCTCATGTTAAGTGTTCTTAGACAATAAATAAAAATACATATATTTTTAAAAATGCTGCTCCTTAATACTTCTGGGAAGAAAGAAAGGGAGTGAAATCACCTTGATCAAGCTCCTAGGATATGGAGAACAACCTCCAGTGCTTTCAGAGGTGCCTGCCCACTGCCTACTCTGGGTAATCGCCTCTCCGTGACGTATGATTATCTGCACTGTTCAAATAAGGAATTGGAGACTAAGAAGGTTAACTGTGCTAGTAGTTTCAAGCAGTTGATAAATGGAAGCACTGGGGTTCTAACCCTTATCTTCCACGCCCAGGTCCAAAGCTGTTCCCTCTTTACTGATATCTATTGAATGAACATGAATTAGTTCATGCTACACTTGTCTTCACTTTAGAGATTTCTCTGGCGTCAGAAAGCATTTAGAAACAAGACGATGCCCTTTGCAGAATGCAAAGCAATTCGTTTCCAACCCACGACTTCTCCCTTCTTTGCTCCTTGAAGGCATCCTTCCCATTCAAGACATCGTTAGTATACTGTGTTCAGGGTTCACACTGAACTGAGCTGGTGGCAGTAAGCAAAGGGCTCTCCCTTCTCTGAAAGAGATTGTGACTTAGCCCGAACCTAATGTGTATGCCTGATCTCACAGTTTCTGCAGGTCAGGAGTTCAGGCACAGATGAATCCTCTTGGTAGAGGTTGGCGAGGCTTCCGTAGAGGTGCTGGGCTGGGCTGAGCTCTCATGTGGAGGACTGACTGGGGAAGAATCCATTCCCAAGCTCAGACAGGTCACTGTAAGATTCTGTTGCCTAGTGGCTGTTGGTTTGAGAGGCCACCATCTTGCTGGTTGTCACCCAGAAGCCACCTGCTTTTCTGGGCCATCCTCAGCTCACATGGCCTCCCAGCATGACCATCGACTTCTTCAGCATCAGCAACAGAGAAAGTCTCTAGAGAGAGTCTGCTAGAAAGATGCAGTTTTATGTTGTATAAACAGAGGCGTGACATCATAAGCCTGGGTGCACTGGCGGATACAAGGATACAAAGGCCGGAAGTCAAGAAGTCAAGGATTATTGGGGTGGTTTCCTTAAAGTCTGTCCAGCACAGGAGGTTGACCAAAAAAGTTATCAGTCTGCTTGTCATTATATACATTTGCCCAAACCCATAGACTGTACAGCACCAAGAGTGAACCCTAATGAAACCTACAGACTCTGGGTGACGATGATACGTCAGGGTAGGTTCATCCGTTGTAACAAATGCCCCATCTGCTGGGGGATGTTAATCATTAATCTCCCAAGTCTGACTTGCAATTCTTCCATCATCTGGCCTTGACCTACATCTCCAAGCTCTCAGCGTTGGGTGCAACCCTTCTTTCCTTTCCCACACAAGTCCTGCATCACTTCATGTCTTGCCTTTCCTTCCTTGTTCATGGGGCTGTTCAGTGTCAGGTCAGTGGGCATGCATCCTTGCCCTGTCGCTGTCACTGACTGGTTGTGTCTGGTGGATACCCGTTTTGGTTCCATCTAGTTTATCCCAGTAACTACAGCTGTTTCTCTTTGGGGGACCAATTGTTTTCTGCCCTTCAGCTCAACATTTCTGATAGACTTGAGTCCAACTCATGCTCCACAGTGGAACTTATAACCTAGATTTTAGTCAACCAGGAGGTTATACTTCCTGACCACGGAGATTGCTTCACAGATCATCATGTGACCCACAGTGAAGAAGACTCAATGAGAATTTGATGGGAAATGCTGACATACAGATCCTTAGTCAAGTGTGAAAAGATATAGCCCTTGATGCTACTGGTAACCAGAACATTAACACTTCGCTGTTTAAGAAGAATTTTAAAAATACTATTATTTAAATACCCTAATACATATGTATCCTGTTTATTTATATATCTATATTTATGCATGCATTGTATAGATATCACATATCTGGATTATTTATACATTTTAAATATGTAAAAACATATTTAGGTACAGGTTTCCCTGTATCATCCGACACTCCAGTACCATGTGTTCCCAAAGAGCAGAGTTCTCAGTCAATGGTTACTTTCTGATAGAGTTGTCATCCATGTACAGTGATGCCGATATGTTTTTTAAATATCTTACTGATTACTGCCCTTATTATTTTGTTTTTAAAAGGGTAGAAAAGGGAGCCATGAAGGTGTTAGTATTATAATATGAAGTACAGGGAAGTTCCTGGTGGTCCAGTGGTTAGGACTCAGCACTTTCATTGCCGTGGCCCAGGTTCAATGCCTGGTTGGGGAATGAAGATCCCGCAAGACACGCAGCAGAGCCAAAAAAAAAAAAAAAAAAAAAAAAGATGTACATGTTTCAAAAAGTTAATGAGATTGAAGACCAATGTGAACATCATTCAGTGAGATGAAAAAATGGAATCTCCAGCTTTTGGGACTCAGATTTGCCAATGGTGTGTGCCATTCTGACGGAAATGAACACCAAAAAACCAATAAAGTGTGAAATGCTGGTCTACTGTTATTGGTGATTTTGCCTAAAATAAATATTTCAGCGTTCGTTTTATGGACCTACAGTTCTCTTTTCAGCGTGGAGTTTGTTATCTGATTTTCTCACGTTCAAATGCTGTGTGGGACTTCCCTGGTGGTCCAGTGGTTAAGACTCTGTGCTCCCAATGCATGGGGCCGGGGTTCGATCCCTGGTCAGTGGACTAGATCCTGCATGCATGCCGCAACTAAGAGTTCACATGCCGTAATTAAAGATCCCGCATGCAGCAATGAAGATCCCGCATGCTGCAACTAAGACCTGGCACAGCCAAATAAATAAATAAATAGAAAAAAAAACCCAGAAAAAACAAATGTTGTGTTAATTTTTAGGAACATTTTGTGTAAGAAAGGAAAAGCTGCCTACGTTACTTAAAATCGTACTCACATTATGCATGACACATACTCTACTCAGCTACTAGCACATGCCTGGGATTTTAAGAGAACGCATTTTATGATGTCCATGCCCTACCAAAAAAAATGTCCTGGCAAAGAATGCTACCTAAGTTTTTTCTATGTTGGGTGACTTCCATGTGTTTTTTAAAACAGTACCATTTTCCTGTTATTTTTCCTTTGTTCCCATTAATTCTTTTCTGCAGGAGGCTGAAGGATCTAAGCTGTCTTTAATTCTTTGTCACAATAATGGTTGCCTCTTTTTACGTTATCAGTGTGAAGTATTACCAAGAAATAAAAAGCTCCTCTTCAGGACAGACAAAGCAGCAGGGAAGTAGTTTTTGTTTTCTTTCTTTCTAATGTTTGTCACGTTATGAAACCCACTTTGGCTGGATACAGGTCCATCCTGAATTTCCTCCATTTAAAGTAAGTTCAGGGCTTCCCTGGTGGCGCATTGGTTGAGAGTCCGCCTGCCGATGCAGGGGACACTGGTTCGTGCCCCGGTCCGGGAAGAACCCACATGCCGCGGAGCGGCTGGGCCCGTGAGCCATGGCCGCTGAGCCTGCGCGTCCGGAGCCTGTGCTCCGCAATGGGAGAGGCCACAACAGTGAGAGGCCCGCGTAGCACAAAAAATAAAATAAAATAAAATAAAATAAGTTCAGTCAGACTTGTGGTTGCCAAGGGGGAGGGGGTGGGGGAGGGATGGACTGTAAATTTGGGGTTAGCGGATGCAAAGTATTATAAATAGGATGGATAAACAACAAGGTCCTCCTGCACAGCACAGGGAACTCCATTCAATATCCTCTGATAAATCATAATGGAAAAGAAGATGAAAAAGAATATACGTGCCACATCTTCTTTATCCATTCCTCTTTCAGTGGACACTTACTTAGGTTGCTTCCATGTCCTGGCTATTGTAAATACGGCTGCAATGAACATTGTGGTACATGACTCTTTTTGAATTACGGTTTTCTCTGGGTATATGCCCAGTAGTGGGATTGCTGGGTCACATGGCAGTTCTATTTGTAGTTTTTCAGAAACTAACACAGCATTGTGAAACAATTATATTCCAGTAATGATGTATGGGGAAAAAAAGAAAGAAAAAGAATATCTACAACTGAGTCGCTTTACTGTATAGCAGGAATTAACACTGTAAAACAACTATACTTCAATAAATAGATTAAGAAATGAAAGGGAGATTCAATCAACGACATGGCTCAGAAGGCCAGTGCTCTAACAGACTTTTACTCTAAAACAAGAGAAGAGGTCCACAGATGATAGCCAACAAGCCAAATCTAGCCCACTGCTTGTTTTTCATATAGGAGCTCAGCCTACTGAATAAGACAGACACATAAGAGTCGCCATATGACCCAGCGACCCCACTTCTGGGCATATATCTGGACAAAAGTATAATTCAAAGAGATACATGCACCCCAATGTTCATAGCAGCACTATTGACAATAGCCAAGATATGGAAACAACCTAATGTCCGTCGACAGACGAATGGATAAAGAAGATGTGGTATATACACAATGGAATATTACTCAGCCATAAAAGAGAATGAAATAGCCATTTGCAGGGACATGGATGGACCTAGAGGTTATCCTACTAAGTGAAGTAAGTCAGATGGAAAAAGACAAATACCATATGGTATCACTTACATGTGGAATCTAAAATATGACACAAATGAACCTATCTACTAAACAGAAACAGACTCACAGACATAGAGACCAGACTAGTGGTTGCCATGGGGGAGGGGAGTGGGGGAGGAATGGAGTGGGAGTTTGGGGTTAGCAGATGCAAACTAGTATATATAGAATGGATAAACATCAAGGTCCTACTATATAGCACAGGGAACTATATTCAATATCCTGTGATAAACTATCATGAAAAAGAATATATACATAACTGAGTCACTCTGCTGTACAGCAGAAAGTAATACAACATATTGTAAATCAACTATACTTCAATCAAAAAATAAATTTAAAAATAAAGTTCAATCTACTAACCACCTCCTTATGCATATTCTCGTTAAATTATTTAGCCGTTTGCTTTTTTATAAAAATTCCCTGAAATAAATACCTTGCCCTTTATCAGTATTGCCATCCTCAGACTTCTTAAGTTAAAACAAAAACACAAAAAGTATTCTACTCAGGAGGAAATGGGTCTGCTGTAGTCCTGCACATTTCAATGAAATTTGTCTGTATATTTCAGGATTCGGAAGCCACATTTTACCTTTTCAAGGCCAGTAGATTTTCTGCAATGGAGTTCCTGCACCCCCGAAGGTTTTCTCAGAGAGGCAATGGGGTATTTAGATTGGTGCCAAGTGCAATGGCTAGCAAAGGATCCCATATCATATTCTCATCCCACTTGATTTAAGACAGGCTCCATAACAAGCACATCTAGATGCAGACGTAGTACACTCCGTCCCTCCATCATAGGCTCTGTCATTTCCACGTTCCAATAAGTATATCAAGGAACTCTGAGACATGCAGATGACCAAGAGGCACATGAAAGGATGCTCAACATCCATTACAGAAATGCAAATCTAAACCACAATGAGGTATCACCTCACACCGGTCTGAATGGCCATCAACAGAAAATCTACAAACAATAAATGCTGGAGAGGGTGGAGAGAAAAGGGAACCCTCTTGCACCATTGGTGGGAATGTAAATTGATACAGCCACTATGGAGAACAGTATGGAGGGACCTTAAAAAACTAAAAATAGAACTACCATACGACCCAGCAATCCCACTACTGGGCATATACCCTGAGTAAACCATAATTCAAAAAGGCACATGCACCCCAATGTTCATTGCAGCCCTATTTACAATAGCCAGGACGTGGAAGCAAACTAAATGTCCATCAACAGATGAATGGATGAAGAAGGTGTGGTACATATATACAATGGAATATTACTCAGCCATAAAAATAAATGAAACTGGGTCATTTGCAGAGATGTGGATGGACCTAGAGTCTGTCATACAGAGTGAAGTAAGTCAGAAAAACAAATATCGTATATTAATGCATATATGTGGAATCTAGAAAAATGGTACAGATGAACCTATTTGCAGGGCAGGAATAGAAAGGCAGACGTAGAGGACGGACGTGTGGACACAGAGAGGGATGCATTGGGTGATTAGATTTGACATATATACACTACCATGTGTAAAACAGATAGCTAGTGGGCACCTGCTGTATAGCGCAGGGAGCCCAGCTTGGTGTCCTGTGATAGTCTAGCGGGATTGGATGGAGGGGTGCGTGGAGGGAGGTCCAGGAGGGAGGGGATGTGTGTATTCGTGTGGCTGATTCACTTCGCTGTGCAGCAGAAACTAACACAACGTTGTAAAGCACTTACACTCCAATAAAAAATAAAAATTAACAGAAAAGGAACTCTGAGCTCCTGGGTGGTGTCAGCAACTCAGAAAGCCTTCATTCAGCACAAGTGCACGTGTGCGTTCTGTGCATCGCTATACAGAAAGTCCCTTACGTAGGAACCTTCAAGTTGCGAACTTTCAAAGATGCGAATGTGCATCTGGTTCCAGCAAGGAACCAGAGCCTGTTCCAGCAACGTCAGGAGTGAGTGACATTGCAGCTCGCCCTCCGTCTACTATTGCTGACGATCCTTCAGCTCTGCCATCTCCCACCTCCTCTCCCTCCTCCAGTCAGTAACTCTTCTTGCCTGTTCCCTCGATGCCAGCCCCTGGATGCCAGCTACTGTACTGGGCTACTGTACTTTTCCAGGTACTGTGCTGTAAGATAAATGTTTTCTTTATTGTGTTTGTTTTTTATGTATTATTTGTATGAAAAGTATTATAAACCTGTTACCGTACAGTACTACATAGCCCATGGTGTTAGCTGGGTACCTAGGCTGACGTTGCTGGACTTACAAACGCTCTCTTGGAACGGAACTCGTTCGTATGTAGAGGACTTACTGTACATCCTCCAAACTCATCATGAGATACAGGCAGCACCTGCTCCCTAGTTTAACATCCCCCCCTCCAAACTCTACTTTGGATTTTCCCACTCAAAATTTTGTGCAAGTGTAACAGTTGTTCCACTGGAGAAAACTGCCTCGTTGTAAAAACCCTTCAACTTTATCCATCTGTTATCATTGCAGGTTTTCTTTAAGGGATCATCAAAAGAGGAAAGTGTCCCAGGGGATAATACTGGCATAAAATAGCAGATAGCCAAGTAGATAAAATTTTAATCAAAACTTTTTGGGCTTAGATGGGAAAATAAAATGTAAATCACTGAAAGGTTAACTTTAAAAAATTTAGATGTAAACCGCTCTCTTCAGAGGCCGTCCATATTTAATTTTTATGTTTTATAAAATAGAACCATGTTTTAATTAGTTGTACAAACACAGGTTAAAACAATCTTCTTGAATAGCCATATTCAAATTCATTGGGCTTGCTGATTCTGCATTTACAGACTTCTAAACCTCTAGTTCTTGGCACAAAGAGGAAGCATGGACTTTTTTTTAGAGGGAATTTTCTGGACATAGCTGAAAACTATGGAACATGTTATGCAGTTTGAGTGAATCTCTACGGGGCAGGCCTTACAATTTTTTAAAAAATATATTATTAATTTTTATTGGAGTATAGTTGCTTTACAATGTTGTGTTAGTTTCTACTGTACAGGTCTTACAATTTTAAGGGTAGCAAGATTTGACTCTCTTTTCCTTAACTTGCGATATGAAAATAGTTTTCACAACTGAGAATGTTCTTTCCAAGCTAAATGCATGCACCTAACATACCTACATTGAAAAAAAGACCCCCAGTAAATATCAACACGTAAGTATCTACGTTGCAGAAGCTGGTTAGGTGCTTAGTGTCGCCATTTGCTTTTCCTGGGAGCACAGCAAGACCATCTGCTAAAGAGACCCGCATTACTTTGCTTGTAACCTTGATGTTCAAAATCCGGTCCGTGGGCTGTAACATCAGCACCGTCTGGGAGCTCATTTTAAACAAAGCAGACTCTCAACCTCATCTTACACGTGCTCAGTTTTCATCACAACAAAACCCTCCCTGCGATGCGTGCGCACATTATCTCACGAGAAGCCGCATGTAGAGAAAAACGGTAGACGTCTCTGCATCCAAGGGAGAGTCAACGTTGGCAGGGTTGAGTCACTGAGAGACGGAATTCTTTGACACAACAACTACAGTTAATCACACTCACCAATACTTGGTGAAAGTCATACTGTCATGTGACTCCTCAATTCTATACCTGTGTTGGGACAAAGAAGCCTGGGCTTTGGGTGCTTCCTTAGTGAAGAATCTAAGCAGAGTCGGGGCTTGGGGTGGTCAGTTAATGACGTTACAAGGTTTGTTTTACAGGCTTCTCAACCAACTTCCCCTGTCTCTGGGGATAAGGGTGTCCTTCTACCTCCAAATGGTGGTGAGGGGGGCACCTTTCACTGGGGAGATGTCTCTCCTGCTTCAGGGACACCGAGAGAAGGGTCAGCGTGTCCCCCTTGCATCGGCCATTTCTTAAGTAACTTTAATTAAAAATAATCAGTATGCCATGGAGGCACATTTTGGGGGTGGCCTGCCCTGGGCTCCAACACCTGTAGTCGTCTTACTGTTTTATGGGTGTGTGCGGAAAAACCCACATTTACCCACACACAAGATCCCGCCCCCTTCCCCTGCCCATCTCAGCTCACCTGGCGCTGTGTCTTGATGCCTATCATCCCCACCTACCTTCTCCGAGAGCACAGAAGAGAAACAGGCAACTCTTCTGCAAGCTCCAGAACATGGCATTTGTGTCTCGCAGATTTAGAAAGGATGGGGCATTCAGAGCTAAGAAGGGAGGCGTCCTTTCTGAAGGTCTTATCAGGGCTCATCCATAGAGTCTCAAAGTCAACACAAATCAGCTTGGCGAGACAGAATTTAACCTTTCCCCAATTTTTATTTTAGGGAGCAGGCAGGAAGCCACCTGCTCTAAGTCAGCAGTCTCCATCACTTTTGACCTAGGGAACCACTTTACCTTCTTAAAAATGATTGAGGACCTCAAACACCACCTTTAATGTCCGTTATATTTATCGATATTTCCCAAAGTAGAAGTGAAAACCTAGACACGTTAAAAAATATTTACTTATTAGTCTATTAACTTTACATATAATATAATGAACCCTCTGTATGCTAACATAAATTACATTTTTCATTAAAAATGACGATATTTTAAGAAATAGTGATTAGGGCCCCACTGCTTTGTGTTTGTGCAAATCTCCCAAGTGAGCTTGGTAAAAGACAGCTGGAGCCTCATATCTGCTTCTGCATTCAATCTGTTATAATATCACATGGCATGCAGCCTCTGGGAAACTTTACTGTCACCTCACGAGGGAATGAGGGGGGAGAAAAGGCAACAGTGTCTGAGAGTTATTACGAAAAGTGTTTTGTCCCAAGGACCCCTTGAAAGGGTCTCGTAGACGCTCAGGGTTTCCTGATCGCGGTATGGAAAACATGTGCTTCAAATGGTTGAATGGTGGCTCTCGCAGAGACCAGGATCAGCTCCATCATTTTCAGGGATCAGGGCAAAATGAAAATGGGGAGCCCGTGGATCAAACATCATCATGCATTTCAAGATGGAGACAGGAGAGCGTGAAACCAAGTGGGGAGCCTTCTAAGAATGGGTCATATGCAAATGAAGCTAGACCACGTAAAGATGGAAATAAATTGTATTTTGCCCTGTAATGTCGGGGCTGAAGAGAGCTGGGTTTGAGATAACTTCAGGACACCACAAGATTCAAATGCGTCTGGGGGTGAGGGCTCTTATTATGTGCTTAGGCAGGAATCGAGGAGGCTGGATGGCTTTCTCCTGGCTTCTGTTTTGTCTTCAGCTTTCGGCTTCCCTACCCTCCTTCCCCTCATAGAGGGGATATCTCCATGCTCTTCATTTTCTTCCAGTATTCCATCAATGTTGCGTGATAATAGATGCTAAGCTCATGGCAGAGATGGGCAGGGTGAGGGGAAGGTGTAGTGCTCTGTCTTCGTCATCCAGCCTCACAGTTAGGCAGGTCCTATGCTCACAAAGTTTGCACCTGAGACATTCTCAGCATCCCTGGCTTCCTTTCCATGGCAGCCCATGGATGTCTGGGCTTCACCTGGCATTGATGTTTGGTCTTGGGTGGGACAGAGTTGATGCCCTATACCTGAAGGTAGCAGAGCTCTGCTTGTTATCAACACAGGATCCTCGACAGGATGAGAGGGTCTGTCTGCTCTCTTGACCCAGCTAAAAAAGGGTTTTTGCCTGGGCCCTGGGGGTGACAGGTTTTGCTGCACTTTCTATCAGCGGTTTAATATTTTTCTTCCTAGGAGGAGTGCAGGACGCCTGTGGTGTCCGTGCCTTTCCCCAGGCAGCTGTTGGTCATTTCCTTCAAGCCTGCAGCACTGAGGTGAGCTCTCTCACCTCTCCCACACTGCCTCTAACCTTTCTCATGAGGAAACAACAGGACCAGCTGAGATTCTCTAAGTGCCAATTCCCCTTGTGTTTGGGGTCCAGAGAACACCAGCAAAATTGAAAGGTACATTCATGACTTTCATTAAGATGTAAACTAAGCAAGTACCAAACAGCTTATCCGTGAATGAGGGAATTAGTAAGACACACAGTTGTGTTGTACCTTTGTACATCTACTGTGCGATAAAGAATGCTGCAATGAATTTCCAAATGGATGTCAAATTGACCACCTGTTTGCATTCGTTGGCTGCTGTGTGGCTTAGCCAAGCCGGCACATGGGAAGAAAAAACATCACACTGGCAAATTCTACACGGTGAGAACCATTTGCATTCCACTGGACATAATTTACATTGCTTTGGGCAGGAATTATTTGCACTGCTATCAATTTGCTATAATGTAGAGAGTTGTAAATAGCCTGGTCAAAGGCCAACAAAGGAATAAAGGACCAAGATGAATGAGGCAGTTTGGGCATTCATGACATTTCAAATGGCTGCACCATTCTGCATTCTCACTACCAGTGAACAAGCATTCCTATTGCTTCACATCCTCACCAACACTTGGTGTTGTCTGTGTTGCAGATTTTGGCCATTCGAATAGGTGTGTAACGGTGTCTTACCCTTGTTTTAATTTCCAATTCTCTGATGACAGATGATATGGAGCATCTTTTCATTAAATCCCTTGTTTCTTTTATTGCAGGCAGACAGGTTAGCTGGTACCCAAAGCCGTGTTAGTCTTTGGTTACAGTTAGAAATAAAATGGGACTCAGAGGCTTACTTAGCTCTCTCAAGGTTGCAATTTTGTTCGCAACAGACAAGGTGTTAAAACTCAAAATACTTTCTCATCTCTCATCTTTCTGTTCTTTCTGATTGCAGAACCTTGCCCTTCGTATTAAAGAAAACATTTTAAAATTGATCTAAGTCACCTGTAGAAGAAAATATCATATCCATATGGGTGTTTTATTTCCTTTAATTCAAGATAAAATACGGCAGGGTCAACATACGAAGTTGCTATTTCTGGCAAACTCTTTTGTGTAACGTCTGAGTTATTTGGACAATTATCTCCAATGTTCTATCCTACAGTTTTTATGCACGTAGAGTTTAATCTCCAGTTGTTTGCCTTGTCCTCTGTACTGGGGAAACTCATTCCGTTTAGCTTATTTCCACTAACTGGTTGACTGACATTTTCTTCAAGGGATGACTCAAACCTGAAGCAGTACTTTGTTGCTGCTTCAGGTTCTTCCTTGGCTTTGCTTTATCATGGCATTGTAGGGCCTGTGTAGTTACAGAGTGAAGTTGTTTACTTTTTTTTTAATTTTTATTTTATTTTTTGGCCGTGCCGGGTGGCATGCGGGATCTCAGCTCCCCGACCAGGGATCGAACCCACGCCCCCTGCATTGGAAGCGTGGAGTCTTAACCACTGGACCGCCAGGGAAGTCTATATGAAGGGAATTTGAAAGAGCAAAGATAAAATGATGGGAGGCCATCCACATGCACTTACCGTACACACTCCCTTTTTACTAAGCACACACGAAGGTGCCCTAAAGACACGGAATATACGCGCATCTTGATATGCCTGGCTAATTACTGCTCTGCCTTTGTCTTGACTCACAAGTAGGTGCCATCATCTCTCACTCTGCACTAGGTCCAAGTCATACCAATTTTTCTCTAAGAAAGTGATTAGCAACTTCATTTCCTATAGTCAAGAGTGCACAGAGGATACTGACGTGGTACGTGTTTGTGACCTGATGGGGAATACATAGAAGGACCACACTTGGCAAGTAAACGAACCCTGAGCTCTAGCCACGACTTGGCCGTGATCCCAATACTGTTAGCCTCCTGAGATTTTTTTTTTTAAGTACTTATTCCTTTAATTAATTATTTGTGTCAGGTCTTAGTTGCGGCACGCAGGATCTTCATTGTGGCGTTCAGACTTCTCCCTAGCTGTGGTGCACGGGCTCCAGAGCACTTGGGTCAGTAGTTGCAGCACTCAGGCTTAGTTGCCCTGTGGCACGTGGGATCTTAGTTCCCCAGCCAGGGATCGAAGCTGTGTCCCCTGCACGGGAAGGCAGATTCTTAACCACTGGACCACCAGGGAAGTGCCAGCCTCCTGAGATATTTAGAGTAATTAAATGAGTGACACGCATACAGCGCATTATTCAATAAAGAGTATTAGAGTTATTTTCAGGAATTCATGAATCCAATGAACATATACTTTTAAAAATCACCCAGTGGTTTCAAGGGGAAAAAAAGATGGGAGAAAAGAACTAGATGTGATTTGAAGCCAGCATTTGTTTTGCTCCCTTGCCGTGCGATGCCTTAAGTGATGACAGGATGATTCATCGTGAGTACTAAATAATAACTAAAGGTCTATTACTAAAATGTCGATGGTTTTATCCATTGATTTTCAATCTCGGTGACTACCATGCTCACAGCCCTGTCTACAATCCCCTGTTTGAAGGACCTGCTATGAAGAGTTTTGTTTTAATGCCCTGAATACTGTTGATTGGACCAGAGGAGGGAATCTGACCCAAGAGTAAAAGAGAGCTTGGATACCTCAGATGTAGAATGGGGTGCAGGGGCGAGACAGGCGAGTAATATGCTCCTTTCGGACATCTCAACTAGATAACTCTTTGAAAATGAGATCTGGAAGAATGACAGCTGGGTCTGTAAGAATGCAGAAGGAACATGAGGTCGGAAAGGGATCATGGCATGCAACACAGTGAGGACGTCCAGGCATAGGGGTTAGTAGGAGAGGTTAAGAGGTAGACAGTAGGGACAAGGAGAAGAGGAAAAAAGTAAAGGTGCTGGTAACGAGGGAAGAAAGAACCAGACACGAGACACAGGCATAGGGGCCGTCAGTGTCAAAAGGAAGAAAGAAGTGGGCAGGTGTGCATGCAGTTAGCCCGGTGACAACCTGACAACCAGGTCCAATGTCTTTTTTCTTTTTTTTAAATAAAGTAATTTTATTTATTTATTTCTGGCTGCACTGGGTCTTTGCTGCTGCATGCAGGCTTTCTCTAGTTGTGGCGAGTGGGGGCTACTCTTCGTTGCGGTGCGCGGGCTTCTCATCGCGGTGGCTTCTCTGGCTGCGGAGCACGGGCTCCAGGCGCGCGGGCTTCAGTAGTTGTGGCACGCGGGCTCAGTAGTTGTGGCTCATGGGCTCCAGAGTGCAGGCTCTGTACTTGTGGCACGCAGGCGTAGTTGCTCCACGGCATGTGGGATGTTCCTGGACCAGGGCTCTAACCCATGTCCCCTGCATTGGCAGGCAGATTCTTTTTTTTTTTAATTTATTTTAACATCTTTATTGGAGTTTAATTGCTTTACAATGGTGTGTTGCTTTCTGCTGTATAACAAAGTGAATCAGCTATAAATATACATATATCCCCATATCCCCTCCCTCTTGCATCTCCCTCCTACCCTCCCTATCCCACCCCTCTAGGTGGTCACAGAGCACCGAGCTGATCTCCCTGTGCTATGCGGCTGCTTCCCACTAGCTATCTATTTTACATTTGGTAGTGTATATGTGTCCATGCCACTCTCTCACTTCGTCCCAGCTTACCCTTCCCCCTCCCTGTGTCCTCAAGTCCATTCTCTAGTAGATCTGTGTCTTTATTCCCATCTCTTGCCCCTAGGTTCTTCAGAACCATTTTTTTTGCTAGATTCCATATATATGTGTTAGCATACAGTATTTGTTTTTCTCTTTCTCACTTACTTTACTCTGTATGACAGACTCTAGGTCCATTCACCTCACTACAAATAACTCAATTTCGTTTCTTTTTATGGCTGAGTAATATTCCATTGTATATATATGTGTCACATCTTCTTTACCCATTCATCTGTTGATGGACACTTAGGTTGCTCCATGTCCTGGCTATTGTAAATACAGCTGCAATGAACATTGTGGTACGTGACCCCTTTTGAATTATGGTTTTCTCAGGGTATATGCCCAGTAGTGGGATTGCTGGGTCATATGGGAATTCTATTCTTAGTTTTTTAAGGAACCTCCATACTGTTCTCCATAGTGGCTGTATCAATTTACATTCCTACCAACAGTGCAAGAGGGTTCCCTTTTCTCCACACCCTCTCCAGCATTTATTGTTTATAGATTTTTTATGATGGCCACTCTGACTGGTGTGAGGTGATACCTCATTGTAGTTTTTTTTTTTTTTTTGCAGTACACGGGCCTCTCACTGTTGTGGCCTCTCCCGTTGTGGAGCACAGGCTCCGGACGCGCAGGCTCAGCGGCCATGGCTCACGGGCCCAGCCGCTCTGCGGCATGTGGGATCTTCCCAGACCGGGGCACGAACCCGTGTCCCCTGCATCGGCAGGCGGACTCTCAACCACTGTGCCACCAGGGAAGCCCTCATTGTAGCTTTGATTTGCATTTGTCTAATGATTAATGATGTTGAGCATCCTTTCATGTGTTTGTTGGCAGTCTGTATATCTTCTTTGGAGAAATGTCTATTTAGGTCTTCTGCCCATTTTTGGATTGGGCTGCTTGTTTTTTTGATATTGAGCTGCATGAGCCGCTTGTAAATTTTGGAGATTAATCCTTTGTCAGTTGCTTCGTTTCCAAATATTTTCTCCCATTCTGAGGGTTGTCTTTTCGCCTTGTTTATGGTTTCCTTTGCTGTGCAAAAGCTTTTAAGTTTCATTAGGTCCCATTTATTTTTGTTTTGATTTCAATTTCTCTAGGAGGTGGGTCATAAAGGATCTTGCTGTCATTTATATCATAGAGTGTTCTGGCAGGCAGATTCTTAACCACTGCGCCACCAGGAAAGTCCCTCCAATTTCCCTTCTAGGCATGAACACCTTGAGAGTAAAATGATCTTTATTTCAACGGCCGTTTGAGTAAACATCTATTAACTGCTGATAAATGAAACATAAATAAATCAAATATTAAAGTGTGATTTTCCTGTATTAAATTAACGCAGTCTAAATGTGGAAAGCTTTACATTTCAGATAATTAAGAACGGGGGGGAAATCATCATAGTACGTTCCGTGATATAAAATTACTATTAAGTCATGCCTATTTTTCATCCCACAATTTTTTCAAGCATGTTTTGATATTCTGTCATCTTTATATCAAATTGAATTTATTTAATACTTAATATAGTATATGACATTTTCTAAACTTGTATATGCCTTTCAGTCTTTATTTTTGATATATAACAACCCATTGAGTTGATATGATATGACTTATTTGAACATGTACCAACAGTCGACATTTATTGACCTTTTTGCACCCTCACTTTGTTTTATTTTCAGAGATGAACTGCAAGTACATATGACACCATACAACCATTTTCCTTAAAGGCTCTGCATTATTTTTAAATAATCTTTTGGTATTTGTTGTGGAAAAACCCTGAGGATAATCTATCTTTTCCTTCCATCTTTTAGGTCACGTATATTTCCTGCTCGAATGCATACAGGTTATTCTTGCCTTTTCCATCAATTCTTGGTGAGCCTTCTTAGTCACCAAACTCAATTATTTTCTCAGCTTAGAAAAATGTCTTCTATGATGTGTTCAATATTTTCCTGTCTTCCATTGGTCTTTATTTTCCTAAGTTCCAACTATATTATTTGGAGTTTAAAGTAAGGTTCTGGAGGACATTTTAGCCTCATGAAATCAAATAAATTCCTCTCATTTCACCAAAAAAAAAAAAAAATCATCCATTTCCTTTGCATTCATGTACAGTGTGTCAAATTATCTTCCAAAGTACCAAGTTGATCTCTCCAAGTTTCGCTGTTTCTTTTTACCCATTACAAGCGAATCTTCGTCTTGGTAGAGCATTTCTGAATTCCACAAACTCTCTCTCTACATCCGCTTGCTATTCATCCATCTCAGCCTATCGCTTACCTTGCCTGTTGCTTTTTTTATTCCTCATAAGCAATCTGATTCTATATTTAGCACCTCAGAGCAGTCATTCTCCAACAATCTCTGTTCTTGTCACTCCAATCCATTCACTAAGAATGCTTCCTTGCATCCTTCTGAGAAGTGCAACCCTTCCTTCACATGCGGAGTTTTGTCCTAATCCCCGTGTAATTCTCCGACCCCAACTGTTGACTCTTTCACCTGTTTATGTCTCCAGGTTCACCTCCTGGGCCCTTTGCCTCTCACTTCACACTTTAGGTATTCTTAACTACTTGAACTTAGAAAGCACACCAGTCATTTACAAGAACATCTTCCTCACAAAGGTGAGGACCTCAAAGACAGCGGCAGGACCTTCCTCACTGGTACATCCTTCATATCCAGCTCTTACTGGTTGCTCAGAAACCTCATTAAATCCATGAATGAATGGACACATGAATGAGAGCAGGAACTCACACTTACACTGTTACCATATACTGGTCAGGATTCTAAGCCCTACAACCAATAAGGAGGGTAATGCAACTGGGACCGCCAATTAGGAAGCGCTGGAGCCAGTGCATAAACTCACGGCGTCTGAGAGGCATTTGCTAAAGGCATCACAATAATATTTCAAGACTCACACAATTATGGATGGAAATAATCTAAGTATTCACTGATGGAGGAACGGGTAAAGAAAATGTAAGTACACACACACACGCACACAGGAATATGATTCAGTGTGAGAAACAAGAAATCATTTGTGACAACATGGATGGACTTGGAGGGCATTCCACTAAGTGAAATAAGTCAGAGAAAGACAGTTACTCTGTGATCTCTCTTATATATAGAATCTAAACAAAACAAAACAACAAACTCATAGATACAGGGAACAGACTGGTGGTTTCAGGGAGTGGGGAGTGCATGATGGGTGAAGGGGGTCAAAAGGTACAAACTTTCAGTTATAAAATAAACTAGTCCTGCTGGGAGAAAATATTTGCAAACGATGTGATCAACAAGGGCTTAGTTTCCAAAATATACAAACAGCTCCTACAACTTAACAACAAAAAAATGAACAACGCAATCCAAAAATGGACACAAGACCTAAACAGACATCTCTCCAAACAAGACATACAGATGGCCAAGAGGCACATGAAAAGATGCTCAACATTGCTAATTACTAGAGAAATGCAAATCAAAACTACAATGAGGTATCACCTCACACTGGTCAGAATGGCCATCATCAAAATGTCTACAAACAATAAAAACTGGAGAGGGTGTGGAGAAAAGGGAACCCTCCTACTCTGTTGGTGGGAATGTAAATTGGTGCAGACACTATGGAGATTTCTATTTTTAGTTTTTTGGAGGTTCCTCTAAAAACTAAAAATAGAATTACCATATGATCCAGCAGTCCCACTCCTGGGCATACATCCAGAGAAAAACGGTTTGAAAAGATACGTGCCCCTCAATGTTCATTGCAGCACTATTTACAATAGCCAGGACATGGAAATAACCTAAATGTCCGTCGACAGATAAATGGATAAAGAAGATGTGGTACAAATATACGATGGAATATTACTCAGCCATAAAGAAGAATGAAATAAAGCCATGTGCAGCAACATAGATGGACCCAGAGATGATCATACTAAGTGAAGTAAGTCAGACAGAGAAAGACAAATATCATATGGTAACACTTCTACGTGGAATCTAAAATATGACACAAATGAACTTGTGAAAACAGAAACAGGCCATTTTTGATTAATCAAAACAGAAACACAAATGAAAACAGAAACAGGCCATTTCCAACCATTATTTTATGATTGATAAAGTGTCACTGATTTCCTTATTCAGTTGTGTTTCAGGAAAAGTAAAAATATATGAGAGAGATTTTGAAGATTCACTCAAGTCCAAGATACCCCTAACCTAATGTATGTCATTAGGTCTTAATTCATCATAGATAAAATATTATATACTGCGGATTTGTAGAAATCTAACCACATCCAAAATATGACACCAATGAACTTATCTATGATACAGAGACAGACTCACAGACATAGAGAACAGACTTGTGGTTGCCAAGGGGGAGAGGGGTGGGGGAGGGGTCGACTGGGAATTTGGGATGAGCAGATGCAAACTAGTATATATAGGATGGATAGACAACAAGGACCTACTGTAGAGCACACGGAGCTATATCCAGTATCCTGTGATAAACCATCATGGAAAAGAATATGAAAAATTATATATATGTATAACCGAGTCACTCTGCTGTACAGCAGAAATTAACACAACACTGTAAATCAAGTATACTTCAATAAAATAAATTTTAAAACGTTATAAAAAGGAAAATAAACTAGTCCTGGAGATACAGTGTACAGCATGGTGACTACAGTTATCAAGACTATGATATATTTGAAAGTTGCTAAGATGGTAGACGGTAAAAGTTCTCATCGCAAGAAGAAAAATCTGTAACTGTGTGGTGATAGATGTTAACTAGACTTCCGGGGGTAACGATGTCACAATATATACACATATCAAATTATTATGTTGTACGCCTGAAACGAACATGACGTTATATGTCAATTATACCTCGCTTTGAAACAAAAAGAAAAAGAAGAAACCAAGCCTTTGACATCTTGATCTTGAACTTCTGGCTTCCAGAATTATGAAAAAATGAATATCTATTGGTTAAGCCGAAAAAGAAAAGTACAGCAAGGTCCCTTCCACCCAAAGCTTTGGTCCATACTAGCTGTCTGGGTCACTCTTTCCTCTTCCCTCATCCACCAGGCCCATCCTTATTCTTTCTCTTTACAGATACATCATCCCTCATAAGAAGCCTTTCCTACTGTCCTAGGGGGATGTGCCCTGACACCCTGTTAGGTGTTCCTCAAATGTGTTCTGGGGTACTCTCCATATGAACCAGCAGAATGCCCCCAGTATAGTTTAAGCTCTACAAAGGCAGGAAAAGTATGTCTGGTTCATCAGTCTGTTTACAGGGTCGAGAGCATTATCTCATTGCATCTTAAGCAAGGATGATTCACCACCTCTCTTGCAGCCATTAAATATTTACGAACGTCTCCTTTGAGGGAGGGAAGAGCTTGAGTGAGGTAAAAGCCATAAAAGCCTGATGTCTGCAGAGACTGTATCAGCTCTGAGCCTCGTCATTGGCAGGTTTGCTTTCAAAGTCCAATTAGCATCACGAAAGTACCCGACGCAACTTCTAAGAATAGGTTTGAAACAAATCAGCATTTTTGAACCAAGTTTCAGGATGCTGGGCGAGGAGACACCTCTACTTCCTGAGGCGTTGATGTCTGTCAGAAGCTTCTCAAATACGGTCTATTTAAATCTTCAGAAATAATGTGTAACGGAGATATGCATAGTTCCATTTTGAAAATAACGAAAGCGAACAATGAGAGAGGTCACCCAGCTACTGCTATATCCACCAGGTTTCGACTACCCTTGCTCTGAGTTACTTGGTGCTGTTTTAATTATTTAAGGTTGAAACCCAGATTTTTCACCTCCATGAAAAGCTGGGGCTGCACTTTTTTAGGAGCTTTCCTTGATTTCGACCACTGTGTTTGCCTTACTGTCTCCCCCCTGGGCTCCACATCCTTCCAGGTTGTGACTGGTCTGAGAGCATTTCCCCTCAGAAGAGAGTTGAGATTCACCTCTCCTTGTCTCCATTCATTGTGGAGGAGAACATCCCTTCCAAAGGCTTCTTCTTCTGCATGGAATGGTACCCACCTGGCTTCTAACACCACCCACCCCTCTAAGAATTACCGTGTGCAAACATAGAAGTCTTCAACTCAGCCATGACATTTTTAGTTAAATTTAGTTAAATTCACATGCAGTAAATGATCATCTTTCCAGTCAATGACTATGATGCCATAAAAAAAGTTTTCCCCTTCAGTATTCCCTACATGTTACACTCTAGTCCATCTTTATCATGACTAAATAGAAACATGGAGATCATCTACTGTGAGGTGGAAACTGTTTTCTCCATGAACTTGGTGCTCATAGGGAATTCTAGAAACAAGACTTGCAATGACTCATATATTTGCACTCGTGTGGAGGGGTAATGCAGCAGCCGTAGTCAACTGGAGAGACAACACGGCTGCTCATGTAAAACTAATGTAGTTGTGCAGGTGATTGGCCAGGACTCTCCATCTCTCATGGTAGAAATGCTGTCCACTTCATACCAGCTTTGGGTGGAGCTCTGTGACCTCTGTCTTACTTCCCCTGATTCCTCATCCTTTCTCAGTTAATCTTGATCTTTGGACCAGACCCTCTCACCCCTTACTCTTTCGGAGTTGACTTACTGACTGGCAAAGTCTGGTGATGCTAGAGTCTCAAAAAAAAAAAAAATATATATATATATATATATATATCCTTGAAAATTCTTTCCTCAACAGCAGTTCTGTACTTTAAAAATATTTACTAACAATTAGTGCTATTAGTTTTGAATCGATAATCTATAAAAAAAATGTACTGAGCTAAAGATCTTACCACTTAGTTCTTTCCTGATCTACAGACAAAACTGATCTGCTAGATATGATCCATTTAACATGAGGAAAAGGAAATGTTTCCCAAGAGACACCAAAGGACTTGGAACAAAGAAAGTTAGCACATGAAGTCCATGAATCCTTTCCTTTAGTACAGTACAGCTCCCAGCCTAAGCATTAAGTAAACACAGTCACTGTCATGCTTTACGTGTTTTTCTTTTTAAAATTTACACATTTGACACTGTCTAGATAATGTTGGTTTCCAAAACACATTCATTGGAAGTGGTGTTGGCAAGAAAATAGACAAGGTCATCTGAGTTATCCTTCCTATTACTCTACCCTGAGATTCACTCCAATAAAAAGAGGGTGTAAGCTCCCAGAAACTTGGCTTGTGCCAGGAATCTACACTTCTGATAGCACTATTTTTAATGAGTCCTTGGGTTTATGCAAAATTGACGTGCTTACACATTTTGGTCAACAAGCATTTATTGAACTTTCTGGCCAAAGGTGGTTTAGTAAAGACTCTCCTTCCTTAAAATTTCCATAAAGAAAATAAATAATGAAAACTAGAGGGAAAAAAATAACCTTTCTCTCTCCCTCTTTTTTTTATAATAACCTTTCTCTTTAATATATGAAAATTTCCACAGACCCCCATCATAATGAGTCATGCCTACAGACTGAACATGAAACCTGGATTTCCAAAAATTAAAAAAAAAAAAATGATGGGTCCCTTGTTCTTGGGGAAGGAAACACAGAAAAGCTAAGAAAATTCTCCAGGGTCATACTGCCAGCAAGAGAGTTCATCAGAAAGCCTGATGCTAGCAAGAAGGTGGGGAGATGGGAATAAGGAAATAAACCACCAAAGAGATGAAAGCCACCTTAGAAGGAAAAAAGAACAAACAAGACTTATACAACCAAAACAGCATTAAGATTCTTTCTTGCGCAGAACGACCAACCCTCATTCTTTCATTTATTTCTGCAGCTCCACCAATTTGCCTGTTGTTTCATTTCTACCTTGCCTGACTTGAGCCTTTGAGAGACCACATTTTCTTTATTTGCTTTCGTGGTGACTAAGAATATTAATGCTTGACGTTATTGTAGAATGACTATCGAACACAATACATTGGAGAAAGAAATAAAATATGTACCTATTATAAAAGAGGAGGTGAAGTCATTATTTTTTGATGGGTTAGTTTTATAACAAAAACCTAAGAGAATCAACCAGAAAATAAAAATGCAGATATTAAGACATTAAAGGAACATGGTTATTTTTGATGTTAACACAGAAATTCAATATTTTCCCCAGATATGAGAAATAATATGTTAGGGAATAAACTGACAGGAAGATAACTCATATTACCAAATAAGCAAAAAAATAAAGTACCTCAAAATTAACTTAACAAGCCACGTACAATATATAGAGAGAAAAATGTTGAAACATTATTGACACATATGAATAAGAATTAAATAAGTAGAAAAACATGTTATTTTTCCTTGACTCAGTATTGTAAAGATGTCAATCTCCTTAAATTAATTTGTAAATTGAAGGTGATCTCAATAGAAATGCCAACAGGATTACTTTGAAACTAGAAAAGCTAATTCTCAGACTAACGAGGAAGGACCAGCCCCTCGAGATATTCAGACGTATTTATAAAGCTACATTTATTAGAGCTACTTGATGTTGGTACAGGAATATATGCAGAGAGCAACAGACAGGACAGAGGCCATAAGTAGACTGACATACGAAGTGGAGTTTCGTATATGTCAAAGAGGACATCCTAAATCGGTGAGGAAGAGAGTATATTTAACAAATAATAGTGGGACAGTGATGTGGCCATCAAGGGAAAATACATATATGTGCATATGTACATACATATATATGAGTATATATGTTTATTAAACTATATTTGTTACTATATATAATAACTATATACTATATACACACAGGCTATATACTAAATAGAATCTGTGTGTAGACAGACAGACAGATAGATGATATTTTCATTTCCATTTATTTACCTATGGCTTATTTTATTCCTTATATAAATTTAAATATGAGGGTAGAAATTCTAGAAGGGAACAGGGCTCATTTTACAAGTACAGTGCTGAAGTGGAGACAACTTTCAAAGCAAGACATAAAACTGGGCGCCATACTGAGTTATTGATTTAGCCACTCTAAATGTACAATTTGTGCATTCAAAAATAAGCTATACTGAAATTAAAAGACAGATTTTTAACAAGACATATCGCTTTGCCTATTCATACAGGATTTGAGGACAAAGATGCTTCTCTTTGTTCATTTAGTTACTTAGTATCGTCAAAAGCCCTCAGCACAGCACGCTGAATAAACAATCACTCTATACACATTTAATCATCAATTCATCGTGTTGACCAGAACTCCGTACTCTCAAATAGGAAATTTTTTCTCCAAATTCAAGCAGGAAGGAATTGGTTCACTTATCCTAATAAAGTAAAAGAAGCTGAAGTTTCCAGAATTTGTCCTCTGTCTCAGCTTAATATAAGCTGTGGGATACAACAGGAAAAATAAAACACCGAGAACTGAATCAATTATAAAAAGTGATCCAAGCTACAGAACTCTTTGATTTCTGCAGGTTTTTGCTTTTGGTGGTTTTTTTGGTAACACCTTTATTGAGATATAATTCATGTACCACACAATTCACCCATTTAAAGTACAAATCAATGATCTCTAGTACATCAGAAGAATTGCTCAATCATCACAGTAAATTTTAGAATATTTTCATCATCTGAAAAAGAAAACCTATACACTTTGGCTGCAACTCCTCATCACACCTCTTCCCAACCCTAGGCAACCACTAATACACTTAACATGTCCATCGATTTCCCTATTCTAGACATTTCATATAAATAGAATCCCACCATATGTGGTCTTTTGGGACCAGCTTCTTCATTTAGCATAATGCTTTGAGGAAACATCCAAATGGTAGCATGAGTTAATTCTTCATTTCTTTTTATGGCTGAATAATATTCCACTGCACGGAGAGACCACACTTGTTTAACTATTTATCCATTGATGGACATGTGAGTCCTTCAGCTTTGTTCTTCTTTTTGAAGAATGCTTTGTCTATCCTGGTTCCTTACAAGTCCATATGGATTTTAGAATCAACTTTTCCCATTACTGATATGGGCCACTGAGATTTTGATGGGGATTTCAGTGAATCTGTAGATCACTTTGGTGAGTATTGCTTATCTTAACAATATGAAGTCTTCCAAATCATGAACACGGATGTCCTTCCACTTACTGGGGTCTTCCTGACTTTCCCTCAGCAATGTTTTGTAGTTTTCAGAGTGTAAGTTGTACATTTTTCATATAATTTATTCCTAGGCACTTATTTTCAATGCTATCATAAATGGGAATTGTTTTCTTAATTTTGTGTTTCATTGAAAATGTACAGAAATTTGATTGAGTCTTTATGTTGATCTTATATCCACAGAATTTTCTATATACAGGATCATGACATCTTCAAATAAAAATCATCTTACTTCTTCCTTTCCTAGTCTGCATGCCTTTCGTATTATTTTCTCCTTTAACTGCCCTGGCTGTAATGTCCAGCACAACGTTGAACAGAAGTGGCAAAAAAAACCCTGTCATGTTTCCAACCCTCGGGGGAAAGAATCCAGACTTTCACCATTAAGTAAAATGTTAGCTCTTGTTTTTTGGACATGTCCTGCAGAGATTTTTCTATACGTGTAAGAAGAGTGCTCAAATCGAGTTAATGGTCTGTGTTCAAATTGTGACATATATACAACCAATCATTCTTACAAAATATAGCCACTGTGCTACTGTTTAACAAATGATCTTAAACTTGCATTAATAAACTGAAAATTCCCAAAGAGCATTAGGAGAATTTGACATTTACCAAAGTTCAGATTCCATTTTAATACTTCCCCCAAACTAAAAATTTAAAAAATAACAACAGATATAAGATTGACCCCATGATATTCAAATTCTAATCATGATATAGCAATACTAACAGCATTATTGGTAATCTTAAAAATTACTGAAAATAGGTTAAGAAAAATGTATTTTGAAATTGTACTAAGTGGCTTAATTCACTTATCAGTTTCAGTTGAAAAACAGTAATGCTATCCTACAAACATAAAGCACTTTTTTACAAAGTACTTTATAACCATTATCTCATTTTAACGCTCAGTTTTTTATTGTTTTTGTTTTTGTTTTGTTTTTTGCAGTACGCGGGCCTCTCACTGTTGTGGCCTCTCCTGTTGCGGAGCACAGGCTCTGGACGCACAGGCTCAGCGGCCATGGCTCACGGGCCCAGCCGCTCCGCAGCACGTGGGATCCTCCCGGACCGGGGCACGAACCCGTGCCCCCTGCATCGGCAGGCGGACTCTCAACCACTGCGCCACCAGGGAAGCCCTGAACTCTCAGTTAAAAAAAAAATTATTTTACTGAAGTCTAGTTGATTTATAATGTCGTTAATTGCTGCTGCCTGGCAAACTGACTCAGCTATACATATTCATACATTCTTTTTCCTATTCTTTTCCATTATGGTTTATCACAGGATACTGCATATAGTTCTCTGTGCTGTACAGTAGGGTCTTGTTGTTGACCCATTCTAAACATAATAGTTTGCATCTGTGAAGCCCACACCCCCAGTCCATCCCTCCCCGACGCCCCTCCTTGGTAACCACAAGTCTGTTCTCTACGTCTGTGTTAACTCTCAATTTTGAGAGTAGTAAAGCACATATTCATTTGAGGAATGAGGAAACTGTGTTTCAGAGACATCTATTAGATAATGGAAAGGACAGTGTTCTAGTGGTGAAGTTTGTCCTAGAAATTAACTTTCCTCATCCCCCTCCCAGAGTTCTCATCTCCACTCAGTGCTCCGGCACTTCACCTGATGTTGGCAGAACTGCTTGTCAACCTTACCACCACCTGTAGTTTTCATCAGAGAGCAAAAAGGGGAAAAGTTGAATCTGTTATAAAAAAAAAACTAAAAGCTCAGGAATTCAAAAGAGCATTCAACGGAAAATAAAAACTGTATTTAAAAGTATGATTATGGGCTGCTGGCACTAATTAATATTAATTTATTTTTACTATTCAGGTGCTTAGCTGGGGTGAGTTAATTGATGTAGGATGCCAGTTCAAAACTTTTCTAAACACAAATTTTAGGTTAAAAAACGCTCTAGGGCTTCCCTGGTGGCACAGTGGTTGGGAGTCCGCCTGCCAATGCAGGGGACACGGGTTCGTGCCCCGGTCCGGGAAGATGCCACATGCCGCGGAGCGGCTGGGCCCGTGAGCCATGGCCGCTGAGCCTGCGCGTCCGGAGCCTGTGCTCTGCAAAGGGAGAGGCCACAACAGGGAGAGGTCCGCGTACCGCAAAAAAACCAAAACAAAAACGCTCCAATTTCCAGGATGGAAACTATTTTCTCAACAGCTGGAGATCAACTATTTTCTCAACTGTTGGAAATCAACAATTCATAATTAAATCAATTTTAAAATGTTTAAAGAGACAGAGACGAACTCCAGCGAGAATTCAATATATAGTTCTGTCTTTAGTTTCAAGACCTCTAGATCATACTAAATAACTCGAAGATACTAAAAAAAAGAAAGAGTTTTTTTTCCCTGAGAATTTTCCTTGTAAAGAAGGCATTTCATGAGTTACCATGAGCTATAAAGTGAAAATGATCCATTCAGTAATAAAACGGGTTGACAAGATGAACTGTTATTCATCCATGATGGAAGCATTTTCAGATTTAGGGCCAGGAGGCATTTTTGAAAGCGACACTGCTTGTAAACATGAAAGTAAGGACACCTGCTTGTTAACGGAAAGGTAAATGATGACCCTGCAAATTTCCTGACAATCCTTTAAGTCTGATTTGTCCCAAACACTTTTGCTTATGCCTGTGGCATTATAATAGCCGAATGCCTTCCTGCTACCTAGCCAGCCACATGGGGCAAATTCTCCTTTCAGGCACCATGGAAATGGCCAAAGAACTGGTGCAGCGCTTGGGGACCTGGTACTGCAATTATCAGAACCGCCAGTGACAGCCCAAGAGCTACCTGTTTGCACTGAAATCGTACACACATCCTGCAACCTACACAGGCATAATCACGTATTAGCTTGGACTTGCTGACGGCAATACATGGCTTTGTTTGGAAAACATCATCAGAAGAGGGCATGAGTCACATCTGGCTTGTGTTTTGGGTTTCCAGACGGCAATCTGAGCTGGTCTGAGAAATAAATGGGGAAGTTGGCAAACATGCTAGTTCATTATTCTGCAGGTCTTTTCCCGTGGTTTATTCCTTGGCATACCTAAGTCATGCTAGGGTTAGCTTAGGGAAAGATTACAGGATGCTTTGGTCAGGATTCTCCAGAGAAACAGAACCAATTTCACACATATACACATATAATTCTCTGCTATATGTACCCATATATTCAATTAATATACACACTATATTAACATTAAATACTGGTGTCATCCAGGGGAAATAAGCATATCTAAGGGCTTCTGAGGGGAGGCAAGTTGTTACAAACTTTCCGGAAGGAAATATACAGCAAAGGCTTTAAGCAAATGAATATCCTTTGACCTAGCAATTCCATTCCAAGAAATACAGCTTAAGCAAACAATCGCTGATGTGGGCAAAGATTTAATTGTATGTTCCTTCACGTTCTATTTATTAACAGTGAAGAGATGGTCAGAAGCTGAACGCCCCAAATGAAGAACTGTTAAAAGAAAAATGAGTTGAACTTCAAGGCACCTGTTTAATGAAGGTGTTTCAGGACAGCTAATGACGTAGACCAAAGGTTCAGTATATGAATTAACAAAATAAGTGAAAACTATTGGCTGGATACAAATATAGAGATACAGACACAGATACATTTACCCCTATAGGGGTAACTAAAAAAATATATACCCAACAGGTAACAGTGGCACAATTACAGCTAATATAACTTTCTTCTTTGCATATTCTGTGTGTATCAAATATATTATTAAACAAAAAACAGTAACTTTACGGTGGAGAAACCTAACATACCACCTCAGCCAGGTTACGAAGTTTAACAGCAATTGTGATATCATGTTGATAGACTGTACCCTTCCTAGGATGTGATGAAAACTGTAGCTGCCTTTCTTCCAAACCTTACAACCCTGATTATAACATGAGAAAAATCCCAACAGAGTGACATCCTACAAAATACCTGAGAAGTCCTTCTCCAAACTGTCAAGGTCATCTGAGAAACTGTCACAGACAAGAGGAGCCTAAGGTGACTGAGGACTGAATGGAATGAGGTGTCCCGGACAGGACGCTAGAACAGACAAGGGATGTTTGGTAAAAAGGAAATAGGAATAACGTACGGACTTGAGTTAATGATCACTTATCCACATCAGACCGTAAGTTGTGAGGAATGTACCATAACTTTGCATATGGAGATGAACTTTGTGAAGGAGGGGGACTCCTTCAGAGTCTGTTTGCTAGTGGTAAAGGGTCTTCCGGCTTCAATCTCTTCACCTACATATTCCCACTGCCATGACAGATGGAACAAGGGACGGTACCATTTGAAATGAAGATCCTTCTGGGAATCCAATATAAACATCTTTGATGAGCATCCAGTCTGGAGTGTGCCCAATCCTTGACAAGCCTCCATCCATAAACTCAGTTTCTATGAATGTTCTTCCATTTCTGTGCCCCCATGGATGTCTAACACCAGCCATGGGAGAAAAAGAGTGGTTTCTACTTCCTGTATCCTACAATGATCATTTTCTACAACAGGTCCCAGCGCAGGTGAGCTGACACCTGTCCTGAACCTTCCGCTGGGCTGGACAGGACCCAGGCTGAGAGGCCTCTCTCATCTCTCAGTTGGGGCAAGTCCCAGCCCATAGTGATGTCATGGTGCTGTAGCCCTGCCCGTCTGTGATGTCAGCGGTTTCCAGGAGATGGGCCATGATGCTCACAATTAGGAGGACGGCCACCTTGATTCATCTACAGTGTTGACAAGCAACAGTGGTCCAGCTGCTGAAGCACACTGCTGAAAAGCTGTCCTCCTAAAATGATTCCGATCTGTACTCCGATTAGCAACAGCGCTAAGAGCTCTCCTTCTTCCTCTTCTCCTTCCTCTCCTTCTCCTTCCCCTTCACCTGCCCCCCTCCTTCTTCCCCTTCCCCTTCCCCTTCTTCTTCTTCCTTAAACTGAATTTTTTAAACTGCCTCTTAATATATTTTGATTATTCCTTTCTCGTTTGGATGGTCTGAGAGCTCCATCTTCCTGGAGCAGGTTTTTCTGGTTTACCTAGGAGACTGGGGCTGGGGGTGCAGCCAACATAGCAGGTATGGGCTCCGGGCAGCCCAGGCAGAGGGGTGCAGGAATAGATGAGACAGGGAAGGCTTGGCAGGAAAGGGGAGAGAAGGCAATCAGCTGTTAATGGGCAAAATATCAGAGTATGTTTCAGGGGAACGGACTTCAATCCTTACACCTTAATGATATCTTCAGATCAGCCAATCGTGGAGCTCAGCTCTGCCTCCTTACACTGCGGGGACTGAAAAGTCACCTCTGGTTTCGGCTCTACGACCAAGTTCACAAAGATGCCAGGGACTGGTCCTGTCCAAGAGGGAGCTAAACCATTATTAAGTCAAAAAGACCGTGTAACGGCATTCTCACGGGATTTGGATTATCTGCTCAGTACCTGTACCTTCGGGCATGATTACGTGGGAGATGATGGAGCAGAACCAGGAAGGATATCATGAGACATGGTGGGATGAGCGAATCGTGGCTGGTGTGTTCTTTCAACGAAAAATGGATTCTTAAATCTTCTGTTCAGCCGTCCCTCTGTTAGGAGGTGAGGATACATCGAAGGATCAGGAGAGATGGGAGGCAAAAGAAAAGAGGAGAAAGTGAAGCACGGTGTGGAAATGATACAGGGGAAGTAGGAGCAGGGTGGTCGGGTCTGGAAGAAAGCAGAAAGTGCTTAGCTCTGATAGGGAGGGCAGAAGAATTCATACATGACTGAACTATGGGGCTGACTCTTGGTGAATAACATTCTTTCAAGTGCAAAGGTTGGGGAAGAGGTTTTGTGGTCCATCTGAAGAATGAAATTCACCACCCATAAAGCTTGAGAGTAGGATTCACACAGAGGTTGTAGGGCTTGAAGGTCAACCAGTAGGTCAGGTCAGATCAGAAAGGACAGACTATAAGATACTGAAGAATTTAAGTGATGTCTTGCAGGTAATGGAGAATTTAAGTGTATTACCCATGATGACTGGAATTAAGATTCTGGCAAAAATGTGGAGATTAAGAAGGAGGCGAGACTGGACAGAAGCTGAATATTAAAACTGCATCAGTAGAGGAAAAGTCAACAGTGTGAGAACTTTATATTTAACTGATAGCATGCCCGGCAGGTCGGGTTCCCTGAAAATAGCACAGCTTTGAACAGGTTTACAGCCATATCTCAGAGATAGCGTGGGTTCAGTTCTAGAGCACTGCAGTAAAGCAAGTCACACAGATTTTTTGTTTCTCAGTGCATATAAAAGTTACGTTTGCACTAGACTGTAGTCTGTTAAGTGTGCTATAGCATTATGCCTAAAAAAAGTATACACTTTAATTTAAAAATGTGTATTTATATATATATATACACACATACAGTAGAATATCACTCAGCCATAGAAAAGAATGAAATAATGCAATTTCCAGCAACACGAATGGACTCAGAGATTATCACACTACATGAAGTCAGACAGAGAAAGACCAATACCGTATGATATCACTTATATGTGGAATCTAAAATATGATACAAATGAACTCATTTACAAAACAAAAATAGACTCAGACAGAGAAGACAAACTTATGGTTATCAAAGGGGAAAAGGGGGGAGGGATAATTTAGGAGTTTAGGATTAAAATATACACACTACTATATATAAAATAAACAACAAAAGGACCTTCTGTATAGCACAGGGAACTATATTTAATACCTTGTTATAACCTATAATGGAAAAGAATCTAAAAGAGAATAGATATGTATGAATCTGTATAGCTGAATCACTTTGCTGTACACCTGAAACACAACATTATAAATTAACTATATTTCAATAAAAAATTTTTTTAAATGCTTTATTGCTAAAAAATGCTCACCATCTTCTGAGCCTTCAGCAAGTCATAGTAGTAACATCAAAGCTCACTGATCACAGATACCACAGCAAATGTAGTCATGATGAAAAAGTTTCAAATATTGCTAAAATTACCAAAATGTGACACAGAGGCATGAGCAAATGTTTGAAAAAATGGCCCCCATGGACTTGCTCGAGGAGAGGGTTGCCACAAACCTGCCATTTGTAAAAAGTGCAGTATCTGTGAAGGACAATAAAATGAGCTCTGCCTGTATTAGCAAAAATAAATGAAGATAGGCAATTCAGCATCCATTTAAGAACGTTAAAGACAGATGAGAACAAATAGAAAGAATTAATATAAATAATAATGTAAGTTAATGAATTAGAGAAGAGGACAATGTATTTTTATAAAATCATGCTATGGGACTTCCCTGGTGGTCCAGTGGTAAAGAATCCACCTTCCAATGCAGGGGATGCAGGTTCTCTCCCTGGTCGGGGAACTAAGATCCCACATGCCACGGGGTGACTAAACCCACCTGCCACAACTACTGAGCTCACGCGCCTCAACTAGAGAGAAGTCCGCCTGCCGCAAACTACAGAGCCCACGTGCTCTGGAACCCGCGAGCGACAGCTACAGAGCCCACACACCCTGGAGCCTGCATGCCACAACAAGTAAGAGAAAACCCACGTGCCACAACTAGAGAGAAGCCTGTGTGCCGCAATGAAGATCCCACATGCCGCAACAAAGATCCCGTGTGCCGCAACTAAGACCCGATGCCACCAAATAAATAAATATTTTTAAAAATTAAAAAAAATCATGTTAGATATGATTTTTTTGAACATTCAAAAAAAATTTTATTGAAGTAGAGTTGATTTACAATGTTGTGTTACTTTCAGGTATACAGCAAAGTGGTTCAGATATTCTCTTTCAGATTCTTTTCCATTCTAGATTATTACAAGATATTGAATATACTTCCCTGTGCTATACAGTACGTTCCTGTTGTTTATTTTATATATAATGTGTATCTGCTAATTCCAAACTCCTAATTTATCCCTCCCCCGCAGTTTCACCTTTGGTAAACATAGGTTTGTTTTCTATGTGAGTCTATTTCTGTTTTATAAATAAGTTCATTTGTATCATTTTTAGATTCCACATAAACGTGATATTATGTGATACTGTCTTTCTCTGGCTGACTTACTTCACTTAGTATGACAATCTCTAGGTCCATCTATGTTGCTGCAAAAGGTCGTATGTGACAAACTCACAGCTAACATCATGCTCAATGGTGAAAAACTGAAAACATTTCCTGTAAGATCGGAACAAGACAAGGATGCCTACTCTTGCCACTTTTCTTCAACATAGTTTTGGAAGTCCTAGTCATAGCAATCAGAGGAGAAAAAGAAATAAAAGGAATCCAAACTGGAATGTAAGAATTAAAACTGTCAGTGTTTGCAGAGGACATGATACTATACACAGAAAATCCTAAAGGCACCACCAGAAAACTACTAGAGCTCATCAAGAAATTTGGTAAAGTTGCAGTATACAAAATTAATGCAGAGAAATCTGCTACGTTTCTATACACTAACAACAAAATATCAGAAAGGGTAATTAAGGAAACAATCCCATTTATCATCACATCAAAAAGAATAAAATACCTAGGAATAAACCTACCTAAGGGGCAAAAGATCTGTACTTTAAAAACTACAAGACACTGACGTAAGAAATTGAAGATGACACAAAACAGATGCAAAGATATACCATGTTCTTGGATTGGAAGAATCAAGATTGTTAACATGACCAAACTACCCAACGCAATCTACAGATTCAATGTAATCCTTATCAAATCACCAATGGCATTTTTCACAGAACTAGAACAAGTAATTTTACAATTTATATAGAAACACAAAAGACTCCAAATAGCCAAAACAATCTTGAGAAAGAAGAATAGAGCTGGAGGAATCAGGTTCCCTCACTTCAGACTATACTACAAAGCTACAGTCATCAAAACAGTATGGTAGTGGCACAAAAACAGACACATAAGGTACGACTTTCTAGGGAACAAATGACAAAATATAATGTCAGATATATAACTGTAAAATATTTGTTTTTAAACTTAACAGATATCCAAAAAGAGGGAAGAAAATTAAATATCAAATAGAGAAATTAAAACACTTACCAAAGATCTTTCACATATTATAGAACATTTGGAAATGAGGATGAACTGGGGTATTATTTTTGCTGAAACATAAATTATCAAAATTGACCCAAGAAGACCCATGATTTAGACCAATGACTCCAAAAGGAACTGAGAAGGCTGTCAGAGAATTATGTCATAATATATAATGAGTTGTTTTAAATTTTGAAGAAGCACAGGGTTCCTATGTGTTTATAAATTTCCAAGAATAGAGAAAGTAATAATACCATTAAAAGAACAATGTCATTACCAAACATGGTTTAATTCAGGACTGCAAGGCAGGTCAATATTCCAAAATCCAAATATATAGCTCAATGTATAAATGGCACATGGCAGAAAGAGTAAGCAGTTTCCTTTACAAATTAGATAACATTAATAAATTTGATAAAATTCAATATCCATACCTAATAATTCTTAATAAAATAGCAAGAGAAGGAAACTTCCTAACATGATTTCAAAAAATACTTATTTCAAAAGTGTAGTCATGTTAAAGGTGAAACACCAGACATTTTCCCTTAATGTCAATCAATGATATGACAAGCATTCTCACTCTGCTTCTGTTTACAATTTTTCTTCAGAAAATGATAATGGGACACATCTGATAGGAGAAGCAAAATCACTGATATATGAAGATGGTCTAATACTTAACCAAAAGGCTCAACTTAAAATAGTCAAAATGATATATGTTCATGATGAAGCCCAGTGATAAAAGAGTTCAGTGTTAAAAAAATGTTACTGTTACTATTATAAAACAGAAAATCAATGTTTGCTTATGTTCAACCCCTAATCAGTTAGGAAACATAATGTTAAAATGTTACAATAGCTACAAATAGAGAGAGGAACAAAATTAATAAGTTTCAGGATCTATATGAAGAAAGATGGATTCCTAACTCGGGGGAAGACAAAAAAAAAAAAAAGACCTGATTGAATAAAAATCCCTGACTAGATAGGGAGAGATAGCTCCTGCAGCTCTAGGAAGGTCTTAATATTATAAAGATGAATTCCACTGAAAGCAAATTAATGCAAATTCATTCAAAATATCAAAGTACTAACTTGAAGGAATGTTTTAAAATCCACTTGGATGAATACGTTTTATAGATTATTCAAGAAATTTTTGAAAAATTAAGCAAGGAGACACGTTTAAGACATTAAGATAATTTGTCAAGTTAAAACAATATATAGGGACTTTGCTGGTGGTCCAGTGGGTAAGACTCCACGCTCCCAATGCAGGGGGCCTGGGTCAGGGAACAAGATCCCGCATACACGCTGCAACTAAGAAGCCCGCATGCTGCAACTAAGGAGTCTGCATGCCGCAACTAGGAAGTCCACATGCTGCAACTAAAAGATCCCTCATGCTGCAACTAAGACCCGGCACAGCCAAAATAAATAAATTAAATAAATTTTAAAAAATATGTAGAAAACTACTTGAGTGTCAAGGAGAGGGGATATTTATTTCCTATATATGCTTGCACAGATATATAACAGAATACTCTGTACTCATCCAATAATGACAGAGCTCTAAACTGACATGGAGGGTCAGAATATATTAAGTGAGGAAAACAGGGAAAGGCACAGTATGTACAGTATGATCCAGTTTTGATTAAAAATACATATACACAAGTAAAGTAAGTCAGAGAAAGATAAATATCATAAGCTATCACTTATATGTGGAATCTAAAATATGACACAAATGAACTTATTTACAATACAGAAACAGACTCATAGACATAGAAAGCAAACTTATGGCTTCCAAAGGGAAAAGGTGGAGGGGAGGGATAAATTAGGAGTTTGGGATTAGCAGATACAAACTACTATGTATAAAATAGTTAAACAACAAGGTCCTACTGTAAAGCACAGGGAAGTATATTCAATATCTTGTAATAACCTAGAATGGAAAAACATCTGGAGAAGAGTGTGTGTGTGTGTGTGTGTGTGTGTGTGTGTGTGTGTGTGTGTGCATGCATATATATATATATATACACACATATATATATACGTATATATATATATATATATATATATATAAAACTGAAACGCTGTGTACATCACATACTAACATGATATTATAAATCAACTGTAGTTATATAAAATTATATGTTAAAAATTATATAAGAATGAAGCAAATTATAGGCAGTCTCTTCTCAACAGCCTCTTTTCTATCCAAAACAGAAGTCAAATGAGGTAAGAGGTGACAGCTAATTCTGCCAACTAGTTCTTTCATGGATCTATAGAACACCATTTATCAGGAGAGAAGCCAGCAAAAATGAATTAATGAGGTAATGTGAAGCAAACAAACCCGCTTGCTCTTTGCCAAAGCCTGCCATATCCTACTAGAATCTGTTGGGAAAGGGATGAGATTAAAGACATGGCCCTATCTCATTCTTTCCTAAGACTGGCTGGTTATGTTTCAGTTTGTGGCAGGCAGGAAACTGGGGACCCCAAAGACACTTGCGCCCTGATCCCTAAAATGTGTGAATATATTACTTTACATGGCAGAAGAGACTTTGCATTTATTTTTGAGACTTTGCAATTTTGATTAAGCTCAGGATCTTGAGTTGGAGAGATTACCTTGGGTTATACTGGTGTCCCCAGCGTGACCACAGGGATCTTATAAAGATAAGAGGGGGGCAAGGCGGTGATTCAGAGTGAGAAGGAATCCAAGTTCTGTTGCTGGTTATGAAAATGAAGCAAGGTCCCCCTGAGCCAAAGAATGGAGGCACCTTTTGGAAACTGGGAAAGACAATGCAGTAAATTCTCCCTTAGAGCCTCTAAAAGGAATAAAATTTTGCCAACGCCTTGATTTTTAGCCTGGCGAGACCCATGTCAGAATCTCGACCTCCAGAAATGTAAGATAATAAAGTTGTGTTGTTTTAAGCCAGTAAATTCATGAACCGTTTCTCTCCACCTATGAGAAAACTCCCCTTTCTGTAAAGGAATGAAACTCTAGAAAGCAGTCCGGATCAGGATGGGCCACTGCCACATATCCAGATATATGGCATCGGGCATGGCCTCATCAATCTTGTTCTGCGGGACCATTTTTTGGATACAACCCCTGCTGTGAATTCCCTGGGGCCAAGAGATGTTAAGAACTGATTGTCCTTCATGGTACCTTGAATCATACCAGATTTCTTCATTGAAAATGGAATATTTTAATACCCAAAGTGGTATGTTAGGAGGGGCAACATCAATTCACTTTAAGATGTAATGAAATCTTAGGCAGCATTTTTTTCTTAAATGGTTACAAATCCTCTGAAGATTTTTCTATGAGCTCTTCCTTCGATAGAAAGCCTCAGCTACCAATTTATGTATTTCTAAAGCAACGGAAGGTTTCTCTTTATACTGAAGCCATTCTCTTCCTTTTTTTTTCTTTATTTTCTTCTACAGCACACATAGGTATGTATTTATAATTTGTATCATACAAGAACAAGAAGAGGAAAATTGAGAACTGCGAATTGGTAATTAATTCCTGCACACACATGCCAACACACAAAAAGGGTAAGAACTTCTAAGTAACCAATTGGAGATGCTATGATATAAAACAGCAGTTCTCACACTGTGGTCTCCACATCAGCGATATGAAAATGGTCCTGGCAACTTGTTATAAAAGCAAATTCTCAGATCCCATCGCAGGCTTACTGAATAGAAGCCACAGAATTAAGATGTAGAAGGAACCTTGGCTGTTATGCAGGATAGCGTGATTCCTTGAAAGACAGGCTCAAACACATCATCCACGGTTTAGGTGGCGTCACGCCATTGAACTGAAAATTAGAACCACGTCTTTGATTTTCAAATCTTACACATACTTGCATCCCCAAAATGGGAACCATACTAGAATCTCATTTCTCTTTACCCTTTAAGAAGAAAAAATACATATTTTAAAAATTTATACCTCACAGGTTATTTGCTCTTTGTGATCCTTTATGAAAACTAAAGGATAATTAATTAATGAATACCATCCTCAATCCAATTACCATTACACAGACTTGAATATTATCACCACTTTTTAAAGAAGTATCACTGTTTTTTCTACCTTGTGTTTACTGCCAACTGCTTGCAAAATACCATAGAAATTATGGGACTCATGGAAGCATTATTACATTCCCAAAGAAAACAAATGAGGAACTTCCATCTTTACAAAGGCATTTTTAGAGTTATCTTTAAATTTAAATCACCAACAGATTATGGAAGCAGCCTGGATTTCATATGTGTTTATTCTTAATCTGTTATCTTGTTTCTAAATATCACTGTGGTTTGTGAATTTGCTTTGTCTTTTATAAAGCAAATTTTTTTCCTCCCCTTTGCTTTTTCTATGGCCAATCTGTTGCTTTTTTCTTAAGCCTTCAGCTGTTAATTTGATTTGTGTCAAAATAACCTTACCTCATAATTCAGGTCTCAACATGGCTTGGGCTCTGAATTAACAGAATAATTGCTAAATTTCCATTTCACTTTGGGGTATTGGAATGTAACTAAAGAGTGTTTGAAAATCAAACATGTTTTGTGACAATTTCTTTTAAACCCTAGTCTTGAAAATTCTGCATGGGGATAGGTAGATAAATTGGCTTCTTAATTGAAGAAAACAGGTACACATTTTACCATGAATTACAAAGAAAGCTTTGCAATGCACATCTAAGTCAGCTGTAGAAGAAGTAAAGAATATCCAAACTATTCGTCACAATCCCAAATCCTTTATTGTGAAGTCACAGAGAAAAAGTTTAAAACATTCATAAAAGCAGTGCCACCCTACACTGGCAAATAAATATGTCTTGAAGATACTACTTATGATATAATTTACTCACCATACCCCTCACTTAAAAAGAAATACATTGGGACTTCCCTGGTGGCAAAGTGGTTAGGACTCTGTACTCCCAATGCAGGGGGCCCAGGTTCGATCCCTGGTCAGGGAACTAGAACCCCATGCATGCCGCAACTGAGAGTTTGCATGCCACAACTAAGGAGCCGGCAAGCTGCAACTGAGAAGCCTGCCAGCCGCAACTAAGACCTGCGCAAACAAATAAATAATAAGATAAATAAAATTTAAAAAGAAACGAAACAGGGCTTCCCTGGTGGCGCAGTGGTTGAGAGTCCGCCTGCCGATGCGGGGGACGCGGGTTCGTGCCCCGGTCCGGGGGGATCCCACGTGCCGCGGAGCGGCTGGGCCCGTGAGCCATGGCCGCCGGGCCTGCGCGTCCGGAGCCTGTGCTCCGCAGCGGAAGAGGCCACGGCAGTGAGAGGCCCGCGTACCGCAAAAAAGAAAACAAAAGAAGCACATTTAAGGAAACTGTGAACCCACGGTCTTTAAGGTTTTGCTATTAAGAAGTGCGCCTCCTGGACCAGTAGCATTGTCATTGCCTGGGGGCCTGTGAGAGATGCAGAACCTTAGGATGCCTCTTCCATCTATTATAGAATCTGCATCTGGGTAAGTTTCCCAGGTGACTCATGTGCCCATTAAAATTTGAGAAGCACCTCTTTAACGGAAACTATTTTCTGAAACACTGAAGATTTGGGGATTCCACTCTTAAACATCTGACTAGCTACTCTGGTCTTGTAGGAACTGTCGTGCATATTAAAGCATCATCAATCTTTGGTGCTAGGACACATGAGACGTGTGTCAGAGATGAGAGACAAACTCTGGACTTAAAGTTGCCACAACAATAAGAACAAAAAAAAAAAAGAAAAGAAAGGGATTTGCCTTTCTGAATCACAGCCAAGCGACTCCCCTTTTTGGAAATATGAGGCGCTGGGTTGTCACCTTCAACCTTTGGCTACTTCCTGATCCAAGGACATGGACATCCCTATTTATTTTTTTCCTCTTATTTTTTAAGAAATGCAGAAAGATAAAAATCTTTAAAGACAGCCACTCTCATTATCTAATTTCTGGCTCTTTTAAACAAATCTATAATTCATGATTGCATTCATTTTACCATGTGTTTACTTTTAAAGGAGTAGGAAGAAAATCCTATTCATTGTTGTTTCTTGAAGAATATAAACCAACGAATCTAAAGAATATTATCTAGCGTGAAAAAAATGCATTCTTCAGACACTCAAAAGCGTTTCTCTTTTCATTACTTATTAAACTAAAGCATCCCAGCGCTACCTCCAGTGGCGATCATTTCTCTTTCGAAATCGTGGAAAAATAAACCCGTCCCGGTGCGTACTTTCATTTGATGTGTGGGTTTAACAAGAGTCTCAAGATGCACGGCAATGAAAGGAAGGTATTTACTCTCACTGCCGGGGCAGGATGCTTATGTATATGTTGACTGTGACTCCTACTTTTTTTCTATTCCTAAAAATCAATCAGGGTGCTATCACAGAAGCACGCCGCATATAGAATGCATGTAACTTTGTTACAGAGCTTTGATATAAGATACACCTATAGATGGTATCAATATCAATAATATATTGATAGATAATATATAATCATATAGGTATAACTATAGATACGTAGATTCATACGCTGATGGATATATATAGGATATAGAAAGATATAGATATTACATATATCCCATATAAATACTGGGTTGGCCAAAAGGTTTGTTCGGGTTTTTCCTTAAGATGTTATGGAAAAACCTGAACCAACTTTCTGGCCAACCTTATATATATAAGGCATATCCATCTCTCTATGTACCACATATATTCTCTATATTTTCTGTGTACATCATATATACATACACCACACACATATATATCTCCCTATCCAATATATCCTATAGATACAGATAAACTGATTCTACATATAAGCTATACTTCTCTCCAACACGTCACAGGCGTTGTAGAGTTACACGCAGTTAGAGGGATTTGTTCCAGAGCTTTGCTGACACCTGCAGGGCTGGGCGAGCTGCTGCCATGAGGCTGTTGTCTCTGCGTCCCATGCTTCCAGCTGGAGCCGGAAGCCCACAGGGCAGCAGTCAGGAAGGGAAGAGGAGCCCCAGGTGGGAGGGATGGGAAGCAGGCTGAGCCCACAAGCACTAGCGGAACCACACAAGGGTGGACCGACGCTGGTCATGATTGCCGCCTCGACCCTGGCGAGGAGGGCTTCCTGCAGAACGCGGGGCCCCTCCTCAGGGAGCTGACAGACATGCACGCCTGACCTGCGACTTGGAGAAGCTGCGGGGGGAGCCGGAGAAAGTGGAGGACGTGCAGACCCAGCCGCTGCTTCACACCAACACGGTGAGTCAGTAGATCAGAGACAATGGGGGTGACGCGCAAAATGGCGGCTGCTTCCCTCCCCCCTCCCCCAAGGATGACCTCCTTTGTGGTGATTCATACAGGGAAGGGACTTCTGGGAAATGCCACTGAGCAAAGTCAAGATGACACATTACAAAGGCAAGCCTGCCTTCTCCTATTTCTCTGAGCTCATGTAGCATTCAATAACCAGCACCTTGCCTCTTGAGACTGGAGAATCAGAACTTACATAAACCCAAACTTCCTGCTGCAAGAACACCGGCCTTTCAGAATACAGACAAGAGAAAATGCCCAAGTAAGTGTCCTACTATAGCACCCTGTTTTCCCAACCCATGTGTCCAGTTCTTTCTGATCACCTGAGGTGAGTACCTTGAACTCACGTCTCCTCTAAATCCATAAGTATCCTACATCTGGATGATGTTGTCTTATAACCACTGAATTGGAATTATAAAGACGTTACGGAGATGGCAGGATTAAGCTTTATATGCAAAAGGATTCAAGGCAGAAAGTGACTGGGTAACTGTGGGACAAGAATCTGAACGAATAGATACACGTACATGTATAACTGAATCACTTCGTTGTACGCCTGAAACTAACAGAACATTGTTAATCAACTATACACCAGTATAAAATAGTTAAAAAAAGAAATTAAATAAATAAAAATAAGTTAAAAAAAAAAGTGATTGGGTAATTAAAATGCTACCCCTAGTTCTTCCCACGTTGGGATTATACCATCATGGTTGGGAAACCTCACCATTCTGTCCTGCCCTCCTGGGAAACACATGATATATACTCAGTTTCAATTGCTATACATTCAATTTCAAACAGCAAATCTTAGAAGATGTGCTCTCCTGAATCCACCAAATGTTTGAGTTTCTGGACACGAACCTGATTCTTCCGTCAGATCATTTAACATTTCCCTTTTAAGTACACGTTCATCCTTTTTCCACACAAACACAAAAAAAACCTTTTCTTTTTTTCTTTTGTTAGTGAGTAGCTGGAGGGTTGGTAATTACTCTATGTATTTAGTAGCAAGTATCATTAGAATTCTGAATTAAAAATAAGATTAATGATTTAATTTCAGTCTTGTCAAGATGACTCATTTAAAAAAAATACTGATGTGATATAATGCTATAAAAGATTTAAGCATAATTTATTGATAAAACCATTACAACCGGAATGAGAGAGCTATTTGTCTACATAATGGTTCCTGAAATCACAGACAGTACTTTCCCATTATATCGCTGCAACATTTGTAATTCCTTTTTGGATTTACCTTTTATTTTTGTTTTTTAACAACCATATGTGGTACTTATTAAGTGGCAGCCACTGGCCCAAATGTCTTACAAACAGCGCTCACAATTGCCATACAAGGCAGTTTTACTGTTACTCCTACATTATGCATAAGAAAATGCAGGCGTGGAGAGCTTTGGGAAGTTCCCCAGGGGAACACAGCAGGTGAGTCTGAGAGCCATGATACAAACCCACAGATTCTGGACCCTGACTCTACAGCCTCCTAACCCTTCCTCCACATTCCTTCTCTAAAACCAAGGGAAACTGGGCCTGAAGACAGTAGCAAATACTTCTTTGCACCTGGGAAAGTAGCCAGGTGGCAACACTATTGGTGTAAAAAATGCTCTCAAATACAGAAAGTCAATAATCCTCATAGCCAGATCAAATGTTACAGAGATCTTCTCCTAAAGAGGAATTATATTACTTGGGGTGTAGAAAGTTAAGACTTCTACTTCTTGCAGAGTTACTTTCCCAACAGAAACAAAAAGTAAAGCAATGGCTTTCAGGACACTGGATATCAACGAATGGGTAATAGTGATTCCAGAAAGATGGGGAATAAATGAGATAAGCGCTCTGATGGTGAAGCTGCTGCACTGAGAGGGATTCTAGGTCATGGTGCAAGGAGGAGATCCAGGCAGAACCCAGCAGACGCCGTGATTTGAGGTGATGGACCTGAGAGTTTAGAGAGAACAAGGCAATGAGAGCTGCCAGGATAGAGTTTGCAGGAGAAGCGAGAGCCGCACAGAGAACCCCAAAGGATTGCAGGGTCCCCCCGCCGGGTATTTAGCAGATGACTAACGAGCGAACACATATGACTAACACATTGCATGCATATGACCCACGGATGGGGATATGCCCCTCCAAAAGGACTCGGTAGAACACTGCTCAGTGCTCACAAAGGACCACAAATACTGCCTGTCCCCATCAGCTGGAAGGAAAAAAATCCCACAAACCATAAGACATTGCAGAGTGTTGAGGAAGGTGCAGCCTTGGTAAGAAGGAAATCATTCACCGTAGCCTGAGCACTGCTCAGGGTCTGCCTGCCAAACGTGCCAAGCAAGACTTGAAGAGCTCAATCTCCCTCCAAATAGCTTAACTACAGCCCAGAATAAAACCTAACATTTTTATAGGAATAATAATTGCTCAACTCCAAAGTGGTAAAATCTACAATGTTCTATCAATACATTCAAACATTTGAGAATTTGAAGTATAGCAACAGACACTATCCAAAATGAAAAACAGTTGGCCCTTGAACAACCTGAGTTTGAACTGTTTGGGGGCCACTTATAAGTGGATTTTTTTTTTTTCAATAAATACTACAGTGCTACATGATGTTTGGTGGATTGAATCAGCAGATGCAGAACAATGGATATGGACAGCCAATTATAAAGTTATAGGGGGTTACCCAGGAGTTAGTGCCCCTAACCCTCAAGTTCTTTAAAGGTCAACTGTACATAGACAGAAACAAAAGCATAAATTAACTGTAGTACAGCATCAAGTATCCTTATATATTGGTGTTTGGAATACACAAAGGAAACAGAAGAGGACTGAAAAATAATTTGAATAAATGGCCAGAAATTTTCAAAACTTAAAAAAAGCTAGAAGCCTACATAGATCCAAGAATCTCAACAAACTCTGAGTGCAAGAATCGAGAAAAATGTTACCAAGACACATGATGAACAAATTGCTCAAAACCAGTGACAAAGTCTTCACAAGCACCAGAGGAAAGAAGCATGTTTTGTATAAAGGATGAAGATCAGAATAACTTTAGACTTCTTAACTATGTAACAAACATATCTAAGGTACTAAAAAACCACAACAAAACCAGTCATGTACAGTTCTATACCCAGCAAAAATATCTTTAAGTCAAACAACGGTGGAGAAAAGACATATATATAAATCCAGAAAGAATTCATGACCAGCAGACCAGCACTACAATAAATGTCCAAAGAATTCCTTCAGGCGTAAGAAAACTGATATTAGATGGACATCTGCATTTACATAAAAGAGTGAGGAACACAATAGTAGCTCCTTGATAAACCTATATTTTTTTCTTATTTAAATATCTTAAAAAATAACTGATGGTTTACATAATTCAAAAAGACACATGCCTCTCAACATTCACTGCAGCACCCTTTACAATAGCCAGGTCACGGAAGCAACCTAAGTGTCCACTGACAGACGAATGGATAAAGAACCTATGGTACATATATACAATCGAATATTACTCAGCCATAAAAAGGAATGAAGTTGCGTCATTTGTAGAGACGTGGATGGACCTAGAGACTGTCCTACAGAGTGAAGTAAGTCAGAAAGAGGAAAACGAATATCGTATATTAATACATATATGTGGAATCTTGAAAAATGGTACAGATGAACCAGTTTGCAAAGCAGAAATAGAGACACAGATGTAGAGAACAAATGTATGGACACCAAGGGGGGAAAGGGGGGGTGTGGGATGAATTGGAAGATTGGGATTGACATATATACACTAATATGTATAAAACAGATAACTAATGAGAACCTGCTGTAGAGCACAGGGAACTCCACTTCGCGGTACAGCAGAAACACAACACAGTAAAACAACTATACCCCAATTAAAAAAAAATGATGGTTTAAACACAAGTGATAGGAATGTACTGTGAAGTTTATAATACATGTAAAACTGAAACATGACAACAATAGTATATGCTGCCACCTACGACTGGAAAAATGGAAACATACTGTGGTACAAAACTGGACAGAGCGCAGAACAGGAAACGACAGACCAATATTCCTCATAAACACAGAGTCAGAAGCTCTAAATGCATGTTTAGCAAACTGTATTAAAACAGCGTCAAAAGGATAATATATCGTGACCAAGGAGGATCATTTCAAAAATGTGTGTTTTAACATTCAAAATCAATGTCCTATTAACTAGTTAAAAAAAAAAAAAAGATCATCTTAATATTTTCCAAAAAATTTGCTGAAATTCCAAATGTAGTCCTAATTTTTTAAATTATGCTCAAAAAAAAGAAGGGCGGGCGGGCTTCCCTGGTGGCGCAGTGGTTGAGAGTCCGCCTGCCGATGCAGGGGACACGGGTTCGTGCCCCGGTCCGGGAAGATCCCACATGCTGCGCAGCAGCTGGGCCCGTGAGCCATGGCCGCTGAGCCTGCGCGTCCGGAGCCTGTGCTCTGCAACGGGAGAGGCCACAACAGTGAGAAGCCCGCATACTGCAAAAAAATAAATAAATAAAAGAAGAAGGGCAAGTGCTCCACACAATAAAAGGCATCTACATAAAACATACAACAAATAGCATTCTTAATGGTGGATTCTTCGCCCATAAAATCAGAAACAAGCCAACTATGTTTGCTCTCAGCACTTTTTTTTTTTTTTTTTGGATTCCCAGTTTTAATTTTTTTAAGATGTTCAGGTCCAGTGAGTAACGTTTCACCAAAAGGAAACAGTCTTTTCTGAGTCTTAACTGACCGAAACAGAAGAAGCACAGGGAAGGGGATCTGTGGGGACAAAATATGCAAGAAGATTTGAAAAGGTTCTGTTGCCTGGCTAAGCACTGCACTTACAAGGTACAGGGGAGAACTGATGAGGTCATGGGAGGGAAAAAAAATCTTATTAATAATTCCGAAGCTGTCAGCACAGAGACTGTCACTACCATATACAGAGAAAGTATGCAGACATGATATATTAATTTCTGGGTGAATGACCAGACCGCATAGCTCTGGGTATTCTAAAACGTGAAGGCAACTGTTGTCACAGCATTCTTGAAGTGATAACTCATGTGATGTTGCCCTGTTCAGGTGGTGTTAACAGAAGATGAAACAGGAATAACATCTCCAGAAAGTCCCCCATGGTCCGAATGACGGCAGCGCCTGTGAAATTCTCTGGTCTATGGCTCAGCCATGGGGTCGTTGTATTGAACCCTCTGTTTTGAATGCATCCAGCCTTGGATATGAAATGATGGATCTCCTTAGATTTTAAGCCCCTGACACTTTATTCTATTAATAAATATTCATTTTCCTTTTCTCCCTCCAGTAGCATTTTCTCATCAATCCCGGCTGAAGTCACAGCTGTGAAAGCCCTTTATCCGTTACTGTTCATCTCTACATGATTCTGTGCATCGTTACAAAATTATGAAATTATTGAAGACTGAGTCTGAACCTTCTGTTTGGTGTTTTTGTTTTAACATCTTTATTGGAGTATAATTGCTTTACATTGTTGGGTTAGTTGCTACTGTATAACAAAGGGAATCAGCTATACATATACATATATCCCCATATCCCCTCCCTCTTGCATCTCCCCCCAACCCTCCCCATCCCACACCTCTAGATGGTCACAAAGCACCGAGCTGTTGTCCCTGAGACACATCACTTTTCTGTCTGGATGATCTGTCCATTGGTATAAGTGGAGTGATAAAGTCCCCTACTATGACTGTGTTACTATCGATTTCCCCTTTTATGGCTGTTAGCATTTGCCTATGTATTGAGGTGCTCCTATGTTGGGTGCATATATATTTACAACTGTTGTATCTTCTTCTTTGATTGACCCCTTGATCATTATGCAGTGTCCTTTCTTGTCTCTTGTAATAGTCTTTATTTTAAAGTCTATTTTGTCTGATATGAGTATTGCTACTCCAGCTTTGATTTCCATTTGCATGGAATATCCTTTTCCATCCCCTCACTTTCAGTCTGTATGCATCCCTAGGTCTGAAGTGGGTCTCGTGTAGACAGCATATACACGGATTTTGTTTTTATATCCATTCAGCCAGTCTATGTCTTTTGGTTGGAGCACTTAATCCATCTACATTTAAGGTAATTATCGATATGTATGTTTCTATTACCATTTTCTTAAGTGTTTTGGGTTTGTTATTGTAAGTCTTTTGCTCCTCTTGTGTTTCCTGCCTAGAGAAGTTCCTTTAGCATTTGTTGTAAAGCTGGTTTGGTGGTGCTGAATTCTCTTAGCTTTTGCTTGTCTGTAAAGATTTTAATTTCTCCATCAAATCTGAATGAGATCCTTGCTGGGTAGAGTAATTCTTGGTTGTAGGTTTTTCCCTTTCATCACTTTAAATATGTCCAGCCACTCCCTTCTGGCTTGCAGAGTTTCTGCTGAAAGATCAGCTGTTAACCTTATGGGGATTCCCTTGTATGTTATTTGATGCTTTTACCTTGCTGCTTTCAATATTTTTTCTTTGTATTTAATTTTTGATAGTTTGATTAATATGTGTCTTGCCGTGTTTGTCCTTGGATTTATCCTGTATGGGACTCTCTGTGCTTCCTGGACTTGATTATTTCCTTTCCCATGTTAGGGAAGTTTTCAACTATAATCTCTTCAAATATTTTCTCAGTCCCTTTCTTTTTCTCTTCTTCTTCTGGGACCCCTATAATGCGAATGTTGGTACATTTAATGTTGTCCCAGAGGTCTCTGAGACTGTCCTCAATTCTTTTCATTCTTTTTTCTTTATTCTGCTCTGCAGTAGTTATTTCCACTATTTTATCTTCCAGGTCACTTATCCATTCTTCTGCCTCAGTTATTCTGCTATTGATTCCTTCTAGAGAATTTTAAATTTCATTTATTGTGTTGTTCATCATTGTTTGTTTGCTCTTTAGTTCTTCTAGCTCCTTGTTAAATGTTTCTAGCATTTTGTCTATTCTATTTCCAAGATTTTGGATCATCTTTACTATCATTATTCTGAATTCTTTTTCAGGTAGACTGCCTATTTCCTCTTCATTTGTTAGGTCTGGTGGGTCTTTATCTTGCTTCTCCATCTGCTGTGTGTTTCTCTGTCTTCTCATTTTGCTTATCTTACTGTGTTTGGGGTCTCCTTTTCACAGGCTGCAGGTTCGTAGTTCCTATTGTTTTTGGTGTTTGCCCCCAGTGGGTATGGTTGGTTCAGTGGCTTGTGTAGGCTTCCTGGTGGAGGGGACTGGTGCCTGTGTTCTGGTGGGTGGGGCTGAATCTTGTCTTTCTGGTGGGCAGGGCTGCATCAGGTGGTGTGTTTTGGGGTGTCTGTGAACTTAGTATGATTTTAGGCAGCCTCTCTGCTAATGGGTGGGGTCGTGTTGCTGTCTTGCTAGTTGTTTGGCATGGGGCGTCCAGCACTGGAGCTTGCCGGCAGTTGGGTGGAGCTGGGTCTTAGTGTTGAGACGGAGCTCTCTGGGAGAGTTCTTGGTGATTGATATTACGAGGGGCTGGGAGGTCTCTGGTGGTCCAATGTCCCGAACTCGGCCCTCCCACCTCCAAGGCTCAGGCCTGACACCCAGCTGGAGCACCAAAACCCTGTCGGCCACACGGCTGTACAGACTGTCCCATCAAGGTCACCTCAGGATGTGATCCAACTACATAGCTGGCCAGCCACTGAAGTATCAAGAAGACTTCAGGGCCCTTGAAACAACGTGTCCACTGTCCAAGAACAGGACCGGAGGAATTGCACTTGATGCCTGCTCTCCAAGGGGGCCAGTCTTTTCTTTTTCCTTTGTGCTTAGTGTAGCTTCACTTGCTCGTAGGGTGCCGAGTGCGGAGGCCTTGCACCTTGCACTCTTCAGACCAGGGTTTCTCGTGTGAAATGGCTGTGTCTCACGCTTCGGCTCAGCAGTGTGCGGAAGCACCCTCAGCCCTTCTAGTCACCAAGGCACTGGAGATCCTGCCCAGTAAAACAAGGAAGGAAAGTTTTTAAACCTCCAGATTGGAAAGGAAGAACTAAAACTGCATTTGCAGATGACATGATCATCTGTGTAGAAAATCCAATGGTATATACACAACTACTAGAACTATGATGTGCATTTAGCATGGTTGTAAGATAAAAGATGAATATCTAAATTATATTTCTGTATACTAGCAATGAACACTCAAAATGTGAAATGAAAAATACAACCTCAGTTACAACAGCATCAAATGTATGAAATACGTTGGGATAATCTGGACAAAGGTGTGCAAGACCTGTGTACTGAAAACTACAGAAAAATTGCTGAGAGAATTTGAAGAACACCTAAAGAAATGAAAAGGTTACTTTGTTCATGGGTTGGAACATTATGTATTGCCAAGATGTCAGCTCTCCCCAAATCAATCTATAGATTCAACACAATCCTAGTCAAAATCTCAACAGGATATCTTTTTGTCAAAATGGTAAACTTATTCTAAAATTTGTATGTAAATTTAAAGAACCTAGAATAACTAAAAACAAAACAAAAAAACCTTGACAAAGAAGAACCAATTTGGAGGCTACCTGGTTTCAAGACTTATTCAAGCTATAAAAATCACGACAGAATAATATTGGCATTAAGACAGAGAAACAAATCAACAGAATAGGTACTTGAGGGATGGACGTACACATATATGGCAAACTTCCCTTCTACACACACACGCACACGCACACACACACACAGAGTCAACATGTGAGGTCATCGGGAGCAGGTGTTTGGGGCGCACACCACTAGATCATCTTTCAGCTCCCATGTAGACTAAATGATCAATACTGTTTCCAGGTAAGCCTTCATTCCTTCTCGGCAAAGAATATGATGAAGCCATTTCTACCTGATGACAAAACCAATCCACTGTCTTGGATGTTGACCAGCCCAGATGTCATTTTACGGGTGAGAAAACAGGGCACTGGTAATTGGGGATCATTAGAGGTTGATTCACAACAAGAAATCCGTCCCTTAATTCCAGTCCAGTGTCCTGTAGATGACGGGCCAGAGGACAGGATAACTCAAAACCCAGTAGGACAGGTGCAAAATATGGTGCAGATAAACAGCTAAATTGTCCAAAATTAGCCTGGTACCATAGGACACTTTTATTTGACCTACCTTTAAATTTGCTGGCTTAAGACATTTATGATCTAATAAGCATCTTTAACAAGAATGAAACTAGGAAGGCTAATCATATTTTTCCTGAAAAAAATACCCAATTGAAAATGTACTCTTTCATTTTCTTATTGGTTTATCCTACTATCTAAGCAATTTTCCAATTCTCTAAGTCATAAGTGTAAAAAGATTAGCTTGTTTTTATAAATGTATTTTTCCTTATTGGGTTACATGCCACCAATATGTTCTAAAATGATGTGTCTAGGGACTTCCCTGGTGGTGCAGTGGTTAAGACTCTGCGCTTCCACTGCACGTGGTGGGTACGGGTTCAATCCCTAGTTGGGGAAGTAAGATCCCACATGCTGTGCAGCATGACCCCAAATTTTTTTTTAAAAATGATGTGTCTAGATCAAATACAATTAATATCATTCTATAAAAGAAATTAAGATATATTTATAAAATGAAAATACAGCCATTCTGTGGCTTCCCTGGTGGCACAGTGGTTAAGAATCCGGCTGCCCATGCAGGGAACATGGGTTTGAGCCCTGGTCCGGGAAGATCCCACATGCCATGGAGCAACTGAGCCCGTGCACCACAACTACTGAGCCCACGTGCTGCAACTACTGAGCCTGTGTGCTGCAACTACTGAAGCCCACTCACCTAGAGCCCGTGCTCCACAACAAGTGAAGCCACCGCAATGAGAAGCTCGCGCACCGCAATGAAGAGTAGCCCCCACTCGCCGCAACCAGAGAAAGCCTATGTGCAGCAACATAGACCCAACTCGGACAAAAATTAATTAATTAATTAATTTAATTAATTTTTTTAAAAAAGAAGATATGGCCATTCTATACGTTAATGACAATTCATTAATGATATATATCCATTTGTAATATTTTCAGAATAAAATTCAGTCTCAATTTTTTTATAGTAAAGAAAACTGAAAAGATTAGGAAGTAGTACAAAATAGGCATCCTGGTTTTTTAGGGTCTGATTTTTTTAAACCCTAAAATATTTTCCTGTTTCCTTATAAATCTCTTTAAATAAAAAGAAAATATTTTGGGGTTTGATCAGTGGCATTCCATTAGTCAGGATTTTACTGCATTTACGCATTCCTAATCATTGTCAACAGAACATTTATCAGAAAGCTTTTAATGATCCATTGACTGGGACAATTAAAAATAAGAATTAAAGCATCTTAATTGCAAAGGAATTTTCAAAATTAGTTACTAACAATTCATGATCAATTTTACCTATGGTAATAAACTAATGAGAGTTTTTAAGAGAGTATATTTTACAGCGAAAAACATACTCTACATCTCTCTTACACATTTAAAAATTCTCGTGAAATATCTGTTCTAGACATATGGGCTACTTGGAGACAGAATGTTTGGCTAAATATGTACTTCTTCTTCATTACAGTTCAGATGAGGTTATTATTTGATATAATACATATAAATTGGCAACAGGGGACTACATGAGACAGCACGTCCCTCCTCCTGAGATTAACTGAACATTAAATTACCTTTTGGTTTGACAGTGGAATAGAATATCAGCAAGCCTTATAATTCTCTATCATGTCTTCGTTTGTTTATAAAAGACAATCCTAAAGCATTTCCACCTAAAGCCCTAATGCTCGTTCTGTTCAATTACAGAGGAGAAGATTTAACAGCCTGTGTCATCAGTAGTTAAGAAACCAAGGTACTGCTGTTCCTTTGTACAGTGCAAATATAGAACATGGATGTGTATTCCCGTGGATGTATACAAATGCATTCAGAGGGATGTCAGTGGACTGAAGAGTGCTTGGGTAGGCTGATGCCTCTAAAGTTTTTTTTTTTTTTAAGCTTCCAAGTTCAACAGCAGTTTTGGACCTAAAAGGTCCCACCAATTCTGATTGTTTTCATTAAAAAAGCATGTTTTATCCAATCACCATGGAAAACAATATGGAGGCTCCTCAAAAAATTAAAAATATATCTACTATGTGATCCAGCAATTCCACTACTTGGGAATATACCCAAAGGAAATGAAAACAGTTATTTCCAAGAGATATATGCACTTCCCTGTTCACTACAGCATTATTCACGATAGCCAAGACATGGGAACAACCCAACTGCCCATCAGCAGATGAATAAATAAAGAAAATCTGGTATATATAAACTATGGGATGTTATTCAGCCAAGAGAAAAGAAGATATCTTGCCATTTGTGACAACACAGGTGGTCTTTGAGTACATTATGCTAAGTGAGATACGTCAGACAGAGAAAGACAAGTATGGTATGATTAATCTTATACATGGGATCTAAAAATGTCAAACTCGTAAAAAATCAGAGAGTACAATGGCAGTTACCGGGGGATGGGGTTGGGGGATAAGATCGATGTTGTTTAAGGTTACGAACCTGCAATGAGCAGTAAATAAGCCACAGAGATTTAATGTTCAGTATAATAAACATAGACAACAGTACTGTATTGTAATTATGTAATGTGATAAGTATCACTACAGTGGCAATCATAGTACATTATATAAATGCATCAAAGCAACAAGTTGTACACCTTAAATGTACACAATGTTTTACGTCAAATATATTCAATAAAAAAAATGCTGTAAAGAAAAAAGAAAGCACGTTTTTATACTGAAAAGGAAGATCTATGAGGGGGGTGGAGTTACACTGGATATTAGAATATACAAAATCTTTATAATGATGATGATGTTGAAATGGCACAAAAAAACAAAGAATGGAATGGAGGAAAAAATAAGAGAAATAGACACAAGGATATACAGAAATCTAGTATCGGATGAAGCCGGATCTCAAATCATTTGGGGAATAATGGATGTTTTAATGAATGGCTATATTGTAGATGTCTGCAGCCATTTGAGAGAAGATAAAAATTAGATTCATTCCTTACACCATACCCAAGAATGAATCCCCGGTGGACCCAAGATCTAAATGTTAAAAAGAAATGAAACCACAAAAGTACTAGAAGAAAAAGTGGGAAAATTCTTTTATGAGCTGGGTGTAGGGAAATGGCTTTCTTAACAATGATGCAAAGCCCAGATTTAATAAAAGAAGGGATTGATAAATCTGACTACATCAAAAAAAAAAACCAACCTTCACATGGTATAAAATTCCATAAATAAAATCAAAAACAAAGATGAATGAGGAGAAAATATTTTCACTATTTATTACAGATAAAGGACTAATACTCCTAATATACTAACATATTGAAGAGCAAAAATAAAACAAACGGGGCAAAATATCACGCTACATAAATCTGGACAGAAGGTATGCTGACTGTAGCGTTCTCACAACTTTCAACTAATGTCAAGCTACAAAAAAAGAAGGTTTTTTAAAAAAAATTATGCTTTCCCTAGGAATAGTTTGTTCTTAGCACACAGTACGCACTCAACAAATGTGTCTTAAATCAGTATTGTAAAATGAATAAAACTTATACAGAATTTAGATTTATATAAAGTTGAATTGGAATGTGCATATCATAAACTGGCCTCCAATAATGATTCCATTTAATTTTTTAAAGCATGTGTTTATAAAGGAATGTCTCTTTGCATATTATCATATGGATGAGAATCAGAGCTAAGAGTCCTTGTAGTCTCAAGTTATCCTTTCAATGTTAGTAACTGTCAGAGTCTCTGATGTTCTGACGAGGGGATGGACCGACGAGGGAATGGACTGAGGTCTGAACTCCCCGTAGGGAGTGAAGACCCAGCCGTGACTGGAGTCCCTTTTACTGCACGTTACTTTCCCAAGTTTCCCATGAGACTTCATATCTAAGGAGCCATCAGGAGTATGTCAGCATCAATTACACACAAAGATGACGGAAGTGCTGTCTCACCAACAACCATCAGCATCGTCGCTGAACGTCCTAGTTTACGGTCTTAATTGGTCATCACCAGAGGCTTTGCCCAACACTGTAGCCACCCTTCAACTGGGTCGGGTCCTCTTTCCCCTTTGCCATCATCACTTTAGTAAAATACGGGTGAATATGATGAAACTTACCCAGGCAGCCAGGAACTTCTCAAGGCTTGGTAGAACTGGAGGTGCTTGGGGGAAAGAACTGCAGTGTTTGTGTGTAACACCAAGGCTTTCTAAAGAAAGAGAGAAAGCGAGAGAGAAACAAACGGGAGTTAGAACTATTCATATGGAAGAGGGTGAAAGGACAAAAAGAGAGAGAAACTGGAATTAGTCACATGGAAACATCCTATAATTATCAGTCATGTATCACCCAGAATCCATTCAGAGATGCACAATGAATAAAGTAAGATAACTTCATTGTCTCGCTTCTTAAACTCTCTCTTATCAAATATTACTTTGGAAACACCCAGCATCTCCTTTTCAAGACTTCTGCAGCTGTGACATTCCTCCTCTGATAAGCATTAGGGGAATGGAGTAAGATTCTTTGTTGCCTAGTTTTATACGTTTTAGCTAAAAACCACAGCAGACAACTTTGAGTTTTACATATTTGGATCTTCTCCTCAAATGCTGGACATGCTTTGTGTTTGGAGAAGCGTCATCTTCCAGAAAAAGAGAGGCTTAAAGGCCAACCAATGGAACCGCCGACACCTGGAATTCTGGCTGCGAGCCAGGGCATGCGGAGGAGTTTGCCAGACCAGGGGGAGCTCAATGACCACATTGGGGTTCTGTAGAAATACTGTTGTCTTGGAATTTCCTGGGATTAGGATGTGCTGGAGAGTTCTGCTACTTTTACTTTTCTACTTGTAGTGAGAATTTTCATCAGCTGGTTCACATCTCCTGTCTTCATTTGACAGCACTGTTGTTTCCTTGGATTTTTCTTCCTGTTCTCGGCATTTTGTGAACACAGCTTCTAGGTCTAGATCACTTTCTACGGTGACTGTTCTAAAATGTGGTCTTTTTAATGGATGACTGTGGTGGGGTGGTAGCATTTGGGATGGGGAATCAATTTTCCCTCCTTGTTCCGTTTTCCCCTAGGTGGCCATGCCTTTAAGGGGACGTTATTTTGATTATCTCCCCAAGGCAATGCTGCTCTGCAGCTGCTACACCTGCACTCCTTTCTCTGAAGCCTGTTCCCTCTCATCACGTTTTGGGAGCCACAAAGACCCATGCTCAGTACTAGGGTGCTTATAATTTTTATAATGTATATAATGTTTATGTAAAACCTTTATTTTATAATTTACATAACATTCATATAAAATGTAAAATCTTTGTTTTGTAATTTATATCATATTCACACAAAATGGAATGGTTATAATTTATGGTTTAATGTTTAGAACTACATTGTGGGTTTTCAATCCATATTATGGACTGAAGAATTTTAATGGGAGTGGAAGTAACACACTCTCAAATTCCAAATTCTTTGACAGAATTGTGAATTTTCTTTTCATTTCAGAGTCAATAAAACCTCTCATCTTATTGAAAACTGAAGCTAGTAGGTTACAGTGCTTGGGAATCAATACAATTCATTTTTGATTCAAAATGGAAAGTGAAAAACAAAAATCAGTGAATTCTGGCATGAGATTATGAGCGTGCAATCGCAGAGCTTATTAGCTAAGAAGAGCAAGAAATTTAATAAATAAAATGAGAATGATTTATTATCATCCATCCTTTGGGAAAAGTGTGGAAGTAAGAAACATATAAAAAAAATAAGCAAATGTGAAGGGACTTCAAAGAAACAGCAGCCAACTCCACAGCTATGCTACCGTAACAATGTACACAGCATAATACAAGAGACGCAGAATCGGTATTTTTCAAGTGGGACATTCCACTAATATTTGAGTTCCAATATTTTGACAACTGCCAGTGATGGCAGGTGCCTATAAAACTAGAATAAACGTTGTCGTAATACGTTGTTGTAATTTTACGTTTATTTTTTCACAAATGGGAACTATGTTTTGGTGTTTTCCGAACAGAAAGACAAATGTTCACCATCCGAAGAACAAAGACACAGCTATGCTACAGAGAGTACTGACCTGGAAGACACGACAGCAACTTCAACCACTGGGGCTCTTTGCCTTAATACCTCTGGCTCGTCCAGTGAACAATAAACAGATCAATGGTCCTGCCTGATCACATCCCCATCATAAACTTCACATGCTGACTCTTCTTGCTCTCACCTACCTTCCCTACTCAAATAGACTCCCGCGTATCTGAATTCTAAAATGCATTCCTAGTTCACGTACCCAGGGCGTTCTATAATAAAATCAATAACCCTCAGACGCACATACATCTATAGTAAGTATCATACCCAGCACAGCCGATCTGTAGCATCCTTGATAAATAACAAGTGCTGGCTTAGTATTCAAGAAAAAAAGCAGGTAAGTTTCTATGACTGCACCTCTTACATTGTAGAAAACTCTTCACCTCTAGAATATGACTTCATGGAAGAATCCCTGACCAATCTCTCAGGTGCTATTTTGTCCCGATGTCTGCGCTGCAGCAGGGGGTGCAAATTTAGAGGCATCCACCCCCGGTTGTAACCGTGAAAGTCACTCTCAGGAGAATATTCAGTTTTCAGGAAAATAAACGGGGAAGATACAGACACCGGAAAAACGAGCAACATTTACTTTAAGCTGCAACTGCTCTTATTCTGCAAGAAGTCATTTACGTGAAAGAGCCCTGTAGCTTTTCCACATTTCCAGGAATTATTCTTCGCTGAGACAACTCCCTCAGAGGCTGGAGAAGTTTGCTTTTATCGCACCTCCCTACATGCATCAGCTCAACAAAATAATTTCTACAGGTCACATGAAGTATGTTCTTAGCCTAAGTGAATGAGAGCTCATTACATTTTAAGATGATTTAAATAATTTGTAAGGCCCCTTGGGTTAAATGGCCATGCCCAGCTATGTTGTAGAATTGGGGGCGAATAAATTATTTGGGGGGAAAATGGAGTTGTCATGGGAACCAATGGCTTGAAATAATATCAATACAGTCCCGCCTAGCCTGCACATGAAGGTCAAATAGAGATTTAGTTCAGGGATTCTCTGCTCAGAGCAGTAACAGGCGTTGACAGAACCACATGTAAGTGGAAGAACCCAAAATCAGGAGGATAAAGATGTGGTCCTATTCCTACTTCTGTTATTTCTTACAGGAAAAAAAAAAAAATCCCATTTTTCAGATAAGCCAACTCATTTCATAACTCCACACCCTCCCCACTTAATTATTTCTCCTCCAACTTTCCCATCTTCTTCCAGTGCCACTCAAGCCCCTGCCCCATCAATTTCCTCTGGAGCTCAGTTTTTAAATATCACCCCTTCATCCAGACACTGCTAACCTACTCCAGGGATGTCTAGATGCTCCTTCCTTTTGATCTGTCCTTGTTTTATTGTGTCCACTGCACTGCCTTTTATTTTAATTTTACATCTCTGCCATTCTGGGTATGTGTGTGTGTATGAGGAACATTTATTTATGCAGTAAGACGACATACAAAAGAAAACAAGAAAAGGATGAACGCAGGATTGAGGACAGCCGCTTCCCTGGAGAGAGGAAGAGAAGGAGGTGGGGTGGGGAACCAGATAACAGTATGTAGGCTATTTTTAAGGTTCCGTTTTTGTGTGGTTGCCTCTTTGACGACTATAAACACACAAAGAAATGCATGAGCCATTTCTAGACTAATGATGAGGGTAGGTCGTGAGTCAAGACTCATGTTTCACATATGTTTTTGGAACTGAGGTCCAAAAAAAAGAAGGTGTTACATTCTTTATGTATTTTCTACTTTCCCATTGAGCAAAGCTCTTCAAAGATATATGACAAAATTCTTAGTTCCTGTGTTAATGTGGGCTAACACTGCGTTTCCTCATCTGTCAAATGGGCATAATTACACCATCTACTTCATAAAGATGTTGTAAGGATTAAATATATTAGTAGAGGAGAAGGTTCTAGAGAAAGACCTGACACACAGTAGACACTGAAGGAAAGTTAGCTCTTGTTCATGGGATTATTAAATGAATTCTGTTTCTGTCGTCATTTAACCCGAATTCTGGAGGGAGACATGCATCTACTTTGGCTCAGGGGTCCTGGAATGTCAAAGTTACATGTGGTGCCATTCTCTTGGTCTCTCTTTCCTTGACGGTCACGACATGTCAGCTGTAGCTCCAGCCATGTCTCCATCGCAGGCAGGAAGAAGGGAAAAGGAGAGAATAAAAGGGAGAAGTCAGCTAAATCCAGTTCAGGTCAAGGCACCCTTGTGGAAGCCAAAGCACTGATACCACCTAGCTTCAAGGGAAGATACACCATGCAGTCCTCTTCTACTGGGAGACATTACCACTCAGAACAAAGCAAGAGGACCACTCAGTTTGAGAGAAAGGACAATGAACGTTGGGCAGGCCACTTTCAAGAGCTCCCCGACTTCCACTCCTATCTCGTTTTATCCTGTCCAGCCCCACTGAAGAGAAGTTACAGACCAACTAAGCTTTGTTCTCTTCACCTGCAATGAAGACCATGTCTTCTACAGCAAGCGCTAGGTTGTGTTATTGGGAGAACTATAAAATTCTACCAAAATGCTCTGGTAGAACTATAAAATTATGACCATGTTCTGCTGGACTCAGCATTTACGTAAGTGCCAACTTATTCTGAAACTGAGCCTCCTTGACACCCAACTTACAGTCCACGCCTGTCTGTCGTTTTTCCCTTGAGGGCTTGTCAGAGAATGTGGACATAGTCTGTGAATATGCCAAAGTCAGAAACCTCCGAATCTGCAGCCTCAAGGATTGGGATTTTATGGGCAAAATTTTACTTCCAAGAATATCTATTCTGTCTGAGTAATTTTCTGTGGAGAATCTCAAGCTACAAAAACATAGTATATCAATTGATCGTTTGCCTAAAATCAAGTGGAAACACTCAAAGTTCCCCCTTGTATGAGCGACTCTGCAAAGTGTCTGAATTGTACCTAATTCCAAAATGTGAACTGTTTTTTTTTTTTTTCTGGTACGCGGGCCTCTCACTGTTGTGGCCTCTCCCGTTGCGGAGCACAGGCTCCGGACGCGCAGGCTCAGCGGCCATGGCTCACGGGCCCAGCCGCTCTGCGGCATGTGGGATCTTCCTGGACCGGGGCACGAACCTGCGTCCCCTGCATCGGCAGGCGGACTCTCAACCACTGTGCCACCAGGAAAGCCCTGTGAACTGTTTTAAATCAATTCTTCCATCGTAGTCAGAATTATGTCCGACTAATGGATTTCCACGAGAATTCCAGGAATTAATAATTTAACCTACGTCTTTTTTTAAAAAATCACTTTTACATGCCACTTTTTAAATTTTAAATTTCACTTAATGTTAAAATGAGTGAGACATCCAGATAATTCAAAACTCATGAATGTTTCTTTTGATATTTCATGCTCATACTTTTGTTTTCTCCAGGTAAGATTTTTATGCACCCATCCAGTGTTTCCTTTATGCAAATAAAAGATGAGTATATAATCCTTTTAACCCCTTTCTAACACAAAAGTTACTTTTCTACATACATTAATTTGCACCGTATTTTTTCACCTAATATATCCTAAAAAATTTTTATATACTTAGCAGGATTTTACCTACTAGTTTTCAAACTTTTTAATCTGTCCAGTCCTACTCTGCTAAAAATCATTTACCCTGCACATCAACATCCATGGCTTTACCTCTCCTGGGCATGTACTTTGCATTTCTTTCACCTAAAACAGGTTTCATTACCCTTAAAGACCAACAAAGCTAGGCTATGCATTGCCTCTTACTACCTTCAGAAAGTTTTGCAGGAGATAAACTCCATGAGCACTTAAAAGCCAATCTGAAACATACCTGATAGTAGTCCCAAATCTAAAATGCATTCCAAACAGCAAAAACGGTATGATTTCAAGGCCCTCTGACATTAGAGAATCACAAGCCAAAATTTATGTCTGCAACACTCAAGATACGAAATCAACAATCTGAAGAATATTCAAGGTGCCTTTGCATCAATTTTTCCCTGGGAAAGGTGACAGGGTAACAGAAGATTGATTTTCTTCTACCAATTCAGTATAAAATTGAAAAAACAAACAAAGGTCATTAGGGAGCTATAGGGTAAGTGTTGATCGTTCTGGAAAGTTTAAGGAAGCAATAAGTCATGACTGACTATTATAAAATCACGGCATTGGAGACACATATTTTCTTGCTCATGTATTCCAGAATTCCAAAACCAGGACACGTTCCTGAAAGCTGGAAGGTGACAGTTTTATGACAAAAGGACTCACTGTTTACACACCAGGCAGGGAGGATGTAGAACTCATTTCTGGAAGGGTCTGTAACAGATGGAGAGTAGAAGTAGGCATAGAAGGACCGTGATAAAATCAGAAAGGATGAATCACAAGGAACGTAGAAAAATAGTGATGATTTATATGTCTATCTACAGACACAACATTACGTAGGATGTTTGCTTCATCTAAGCAAGAGTCTTTACACAACTGTCCAAGATGGAGTGCCTGATGTCTCGTGTAGTTGGTCTGAACTAGTACCCTGTGTGCTAGGTTCTCATCCAAGGTGTTCATTTCCCTTCAAAGACTGGAGACCCCTCTGTCCCCATCACTGGACCAGGGCTGTGGCTTTGCCTGGCTTCTTGGCAGTAGGTTGGTAAACAGCTCATCTCAGGACTCAGCCAACCTTGGTAGTCCAAGCAAGTATGGCTGGACCAAGGGACGCAGCTAATGGACGCAATGAGGCTGTAGGTGAGAACGTGGTTTCAGAAGGTACAGCTGCCCCAGTCATGGAATCATCCCCAGGAGAAAGAGTTTATTGGGGATACGATGATGGAAATTGGTATAAATAGTTGATTGGAGAAAGATAATGGAAGAATTTGATATAGTTTATTGGGGACAGGATGATGGAAGTTGGTACAAAGACTTTATTGGGATTAGTGTGATGGAAGATGGTGTAAATATTTTTTTAGGTACAGGGCAAAGAAAGTTACTATAATTTGTATAAAACAAACATTTTATTGGGAGTAGGATGAAGGAAATTGATCTAGTTTACTGGGGACAGGACAATGGGCATGGTGCAAATATTAATTTCTTAGAGATCTCACCTGCTGTTTGCTTCTACAGCTAACTCTTGCTCCTAGTAGCTTGTCCCCTTGTGCGTTTTGTAATTTGGGTTTGTGTACTTATGTTAATGTGTGCTTTATCTGTGAGAAGCCTTCTGCTCAGTTTGAGCATACATCCATCTAAGGAAGAGTCACTATCCAGGTGCCAGGCACCCTGTGTCCTCACACACTAGGGCATTTTAAGGTAATCATGTTATTACTGTCTTGGGTCTTCTTAAATCGTGCAAGAAATGTAAGGTCTAACCTCCCAAACTCTGCAACAACAGTTCTATAGTTACAAAGTCTTGGAGGAAACATTTTTCCAACCTGGATTTCAGATCAGAAGAGTAATTTTCTTCTTCTTTTTTTTTAAAATATTTATTTATTATTTATTTGGTTGCACCGGGTCTTAGTTGCGGCAGGTGGCCTCCTTTGTTGCGGCTTGAGGGCTCCTTAGTTGCAGCATGAGGGCTCATTAGTTGTGGCATGCAAACTGTTAGTTGAAGCATGCATGTGGGATCTAGTTCCCTGATCAGGGATCGAACCCAGGCCCCCTGCATTGGGAGCACAGAGTCTTAACCACTGCGCCACCAGGGAAGTCCCCTGCGTACATTTTCTTCTTACTTCCTTGTTTTAGCAGGTGGGTTTTTCTTTTCTAGTGCAATGTTTGACTGGCAGAAGAGCCTTCTGAGATCCTGGCTGCAAAAAGGGATCTCAATTTCTACTCCATCCTTGGTATAAGACCAAGGTCTTGTGTACTCCCTTTGTTACAAGTGGAAATGTCTAATCCCCTCAAAGAAGTTTTGAGTCCTCTGAACACTCTTATTCCCTGTCCTGTTACATTTATCCCCCTGGCAATTAATTACTTCCACTTCCTTATAATCTGATGGTTTTTTTTTTTTAACGTCTTTATTGGAGTATAATTGCTTTACAGTGGTGTGTTAGTTTCTGCTTTATAACAAAATGAATCGGCTATAAATCTACATATGTTCCCATATCTCCTCCCTCTTGCGTCTCCCTCCCACCCTCCCTATCCCACCCCTCTAGGTGGTCACAAAGCACCGAGCTGATCTCCCTGTGCTATGTGGCTGCTATGTGTTTTAAAGAACGTTTGCCACGTCTTATCCAGAATTTTAATGTATTCTCCAGTGGGAATGTTGCTTTGGTAGAAACAGTCTGCCATATCGGTAGCAACGAAAATCCTACACTTCTTCCTGTCCGTGCATCCTGCCTTTACTTCTCCTCCTCACGTTCTTGAGTGAAGGACGCCAGCGGCCTCCCAATGAACTTCACTGACTACAGACTTTTTCTTATTTCTGTCTACTGGCAATGACCTCTGACCTGAATTTTACTGAAGTTTTATTTACGTGCCAATACCCTGCTCCAAACCTTACTATGCTCTTCCATTGTCCAATTATAGAACCAAATTTTGAGATGTCTAGGTGTATTTCAGTTTTTACGACTCTACTTGGACAAACTCATGTTGACTACGTTCTCCATGACTGGGCTTTTATTTTCATCAGTCTGATTTAAGTGAGGTCTCTCAAAACATTCCCTTCTCGTTCTCAGTGCCGTTGGTCATTTTATCCTTTTCTTCGGTGAAACAACTTCTCTTCTTCTTTATTTTGGAGGTAAATCCAAATCATTCTGCGAGTCCATCCTTGTTTACGAGGCTTTTTACTAATCAAGGTAGCTCTGACCCCAATACTACCCTGAAGCATTTCTTGTAATTGCTCCGAAGGAACAGGTAAATACTGAGACCTGTTCGTTGTTTTATGGGCATTTACCTCATGCTCCCAATTAGTTTTAATTGTAACAAAGATTTTAAACAATGGTCCATTCATCACAAAGTGCCTATCCGAATGTTCATTGTACTTAACAGAAGAGCCACATAAGGCATGCTTTAAGAATGGTCTATGTAAAGTAGTTGTAAACTAATGTTTAATTCTCTCTTTTTCTGAGAATGGAGAACGCGGCATTTTTTCCGTTAATTAGGATACTGCCTGCTAGGATTGGGCACCACTGAGCTCACAGTAGATCCATCACTCAACATGCAGTATGGTGGGCGGGGGAGGTAAAGCATTCTCCATGCTCCCAGATCTTCAGGTCCATTCTTCTCTCCAAGACCATGAGCTCGTCCAGCAGATGCACCGTGTCTCCATGTGCTGTATCCTAAACAGGAGCAGATGACACAGTATCCAAGCTAAACTTCTCTGCCATTTGGTGCCATTCAAGAAAATGTTGTCCAAATAAACGGAGAACAGCAAATCCTTGATGTTTCAGAAATCTAGAAGGTAGGTGGGCTACTTCTCTTTTAATTAATCCTCATTAAAGTTAATTCTTCAGAATGGGTTTGATGAGAACTTGGGCAGGAGATACTGTGGGATTTTTTTTTTCTCATGAGTAATTAGAGTTCACTCTTCCCTGATACTGAAAGACAGTGGATCTACACACCTCAAGGATCATGAAACAGTATCCACATCCTATATTGCAGCTTATAGATTCTAAAGAAGACTCATTTGGGTTGACGGAGGGCAAAAAGGAATTACTTAAGCTGATGAGAACCAAAGAATAGGAAAAAAAACGTAAGCAATCTATACTCCTTCAGGAAGGTGAATATACATAACTAACAAAATTCCCTGGTTCTATTTCCTAAAACAGAGCCAAGAAAACAATGCATGATTTGAGTTTCATAACAAGAAGTTATTTAATCCATGCCATTTCTCAGAATCTCTTTGGTCTAAAGGTTGCCAACTTTTACCAGCAGAAATCGAAGATCATATTTGCTTCTCATCAAGACAGACTGTGCAACACCGAGATGCTGAAATATCACCATTTTAGTAGGTTGGGTGCATTGGGGACCCTAGGAGAACACAGAGGAAGAAAATGATTGATTTTAACACACTGTTGGTGGGCGAGGTTGCAATCCCAGTGGCACGTGAGGCAAGCAGACATGGTAACCACAGACGTCATGAATAGCCCCGTGCAGGAAAGTGGCATGGCCATTGTTTGCAGGGGACTCCAGGAAGTTTCTTTTGTTGGAGCAAAACTGTTTTTCAATATTGAAGGCAAAAGACGTCTCTGGTAACGAAAACCCTTTCAATCAACGCTTAGTAAATGTGAAGGAAATGGACTCACGTACCGAGTCAAAGAAAAGAAGAATGTTCTAGGTTGGAGGAACATTTCAATGATGTCAAGAACAAAACAAATTTCATGAAAGAGGAGTAAAGTATGCCTGTCTTGTTAAAGGTAGGACTTAAAAAAAAATTAAATCTCTCACTACAAGGCAATTTTCCTAAAACCTCTCAACATGGGTCTACCTAAATTTTGAGAAGAGTTGTTCTAAACCTTAAGAGACAAAAATCTCCCATGTATAGACAGTATTTTATATATTGCTTGCATATTGTTACATAAAATATTTGAAATACACCTCTTATTCTCACATTGATATATTAATTCATATTAATAACTAATGATAACGATATTGATGGCTAACTTTATATAGTGTTTACTAGGTGTCAGGCACAAATGTTTTACACACAAAATAGTAACTCACTTAATTCTCAAAAGCTCTAAGAGGTAAGTCGTTTTTTATCATCATTCTATAGATCAGGAAACTGAGGCACAAAGGTAAAGGAATTGCCCAAGACCGCAAAGGTTATAAATGATGACATATGAAACCACCACTCTTACTCATTATGCTATAACTTATTATTTAATAATAACAGTAAATTCCCTATTTACAGTATAAAAAAGACATAAATGGAAAGTAATATGTGATAATATAGTACGTATTTTCACCATATGACATAATGAAGTGGTCCAAAGCTCTGGGGGTTAAACTGCTTGTGTCAGTGACTCAACTACCATGAGCAGTGTTGGAATTCTTCTAAAATTGTTAATGACTCTTGGTAAGTTTCCAAACAAATAAACTACAATTTTCCCTCTAATTACTTGGCAGCTGTGCTCTTGGAAAATTCAGTGCCTATTGTAACTGTGCAAAAAAAAAAAAAAAACCCTTGAATTTAGATATAAAATGCAGTTAGGTTCTAGGTTCAGATAATTATGGAGAGCTTTTTTATGTAAACAAATACTTAGAGGGATATTTCAAAGTTGTGTGGGAAACGGTACAATTCTTTTTTGCTTTTTTAAAATTACGTTCTGTTTCAATGTTATGGACACTGCAGCACTTTTTATCATTCCTGGCTGCCGCCTGCTAAACGACAGTAGTGACACTAAATTATCATAACAACAGTAGTAACAATAAAATGCCATAACCATCTTTGAAGAGCTACTGTCCTAAGGAATCAATGGATAGAATTCAGGATGGCCTGAACTCTGCAATTCTAGGCAAAACGTTGAGTGTAGGTGCATTCTTCTTGGGGAGCTATCAGTAACTTTCAGCAAATTCTCAAATCATAATTAACATCTATTCCCCCAAAAGTTAAGAACCATTGATCTTGGGTATTCCACGATATTCTACTTTTTCCAATCCCTTTTCCATCTGGTAACCACTCTTTCTGGTTTGCAGAGGACACTCTGCAAGTTAAAAACTTGCATGATTTTGACTGTTGCCTCAGCATCCTTCTCAATTTAGCATCCATCATAGACTTTGTTTTTTTTGGCCGCGCCGCGGCATGCGGGATCTTGGGTTTCCTGACCAGGGACTGAACCCACACTCTCTGCAGTGGAAGCACGGAGTCTTCACCGCCGGACCACCGCGGAAGTCTCTATTACAGACTTCTCATTTCCAGTAAACGATGCCAAACGCTGCCCACAGCTGCATTAAAATGAGCTAGGACAGGTGGGGTTGAGCACCACCCTGAAGTTCCCAGATTCTGTCGTGATTTTTCTGCTGGTTCTACGTGCAATACAGAGGTGATCTGCAGACTCATCGCTTAAACATACAGTTACATTCGAGGGGCAAGCTGCAGAACCTCTTTCCCCAACCCTTTCCAGGTGCAAAGTCATGAGCATCTCCTTTGAAGGGCAGTATGCAGGGTGCTGGCTAATAATGCAACTTGTGCTGGGGCAGAAGCTGGTGCTGTGGACTCTTTCTGGTCTCCGATGATGGTGTCCAGTAGTACTGGTTATTTGGTATACCAGCTGAGCCACGGCTGCTGCCAGGACCCAGACTATACGTGAAGCCATCAGGGCCAGGTTCAGGGTAGCAATAGGACATTATTGCGAATATGGCAAATGTGTGCTGGAGAAAGGCAGGCTCTGTCTTAGTGCATATAAATATTCTGTGAATTCCTGTGATGGTAGTTCCGCCATTAATGCTATAGTATAAATCCACTGTTATTTATTTGTGTTCGGCCATTCTGATAGATACGTACTGTCCATTTCACGGTTAGGGTCTTTAGCTACCTGTCCAGATTTTGTAGCTGCATTCAGTGGGGGTTACTACATACTGTTCCCATGTGTTACAGGCTAAATGAAGTCATTAGGGTGGGCCCTGATCCCACAGGACTAGTGTCCTTATAAGGAGAGGAGATTAGGACACAGATACACAAGGAGGGATGACCATGTGAGGACACAGGGAGGAGACGGCCATCTACACACCAAGGAGAGAGGCCTCAGGAGGGACCAGCCCTGCCCACACCTTGTTCTTAGACATTCAACCTCCAGACCGTGAGAAAATAAATTTCTATTTTATTAAGCCACCCAGTTTGTGGTACTTTATTATGGCAACCCAAGCAGGCTAATCCACCATTTTATTGAGAGCTAAAATGCAAGAAACATATATATGTATATATATATACACACACATATATATATAATTTTTTTTTCCTTGTGATGAGGACCCTTAGGATTACTCTCTGTTAAGAAATATTTTTAATGATACGTGTGTGAGCAGAAATCCTTTTTAAGAGAATATATAGCTCCATCAATTCAATAAAATTTATTTCGCAGTCAATAATTTTTTAAACAATCATCAAATTAATAAATTTATGCTTTTGTTTTTGTGTCCTCATTTCTCTCAAGAGGCCTACTGGAATGGTGAAATTATATAGTCACCTTATTCAAATTCCTGTTAACCCAGACACTCCCGAATTCTAATTCCTTTCCTCCTCATTTCTCTCCTTTAAACGGTTAGTCGTTTACAGAGAATATCGAACACCATTCTCTGACAGTCCCCTCGTGTGCGGCCTTCCCATAATGGCATTAACCATCGATTAAAATTTTAAAACGTTACCTTAATGTTTCACAATATTAACAAAGTCTTTAATCCCTTCTGGAAAGTTAAATCCGTATCTCTTCCTGGTGGACTGTGTGACAGCTATCGAACCAGCTCCCCAGTAGCCAGGCTCCTGGGGTTCCTCCCCGGGCATCCCTGTTGGTCCTGTCAACCCTAATAAATGAATCCTGGCTGAGAGGGATGAGTCATACAACCAACTGGAAAACCGTTTTGTGTGGACGGTGACCTGTTTACACACTGTTCCCTCCCAGGGTCGATGGAGGAAGGTACTCAACACAAAGGAGTGAAATTTCAGAGTTTTGATCCGCAGTAGGATTCTCTGTGTATGGAGACTTTGAAGGAGAGATCACAGTTGCCCTAGAGAGTTTCCCTCGTGCAGCGACCATTCACGTCCACCCTAAAACGTGCTGGGGTGGGAGCCTGAGGAAGGCTGGAGGCCAGGACCTGGGGCAAGGAGACGATCTCCAAACCATCTATGTGACCTTGGGTAATGCCTCGAGCATCAGAGCCTTGGTTTCATCGACTTGTCTGTAAAAAGAATTATAGGCACCCTGCCTATTTCCTAGTGTCAGAATGAAATAAAGACGTAGGCATAAAAGTGTTAAGTCCATTATAGAACATTATACAGTGATAAAGCTGAATGACTCCCTCCTAATAATAATTACTAAGTGGTACCTTTTTGAGAATGGAAGCGGGGCTGTTTTAAATTCTGCCTTGTCCTTGACGTCTGGGATCCAGTATTATTATTGTACATTTTTCATGCATTCTCATGGTGATTGCATTAGTTCTCCTCTGTAACTGTTAATATGCGGGCAGGCTTCCAAACTCCTCCAAATGCATGCGTTTAGGATAACCATAAATCAACAGATTTTTACTGAAATAATGAGTTCTAATTATGAATATGAAATGCATTAAAAGACAAGACATGTCTACCCAGCAGTTGACCAGATTAGTAAAAAAAATAGGACTTTATGGATACTCATTCTCATGATTTATTGCAAGGATCCATAAATCTGTGCTTTAGAAGTTTGAACTATATATTTTGCACTTGATTTATAAAACCTGCTAATAAATCCAGTTCAGCTTCTCATTGAGAAATCATTATTCTAAGCGTCAGCTCCAGCTAAGTATGAGGACTTATAAGCCTGGAAAATACGTGTACAAAAGGAACCCCAGGGTTTGAAACTGGACCAATAAATCTTTAAAAAAAAAAAAACAACAAAACTTTTTTAAACAAATCCTTACCTTACAGTTGGGATATAAGCGAAAGATTCAGAAATCATGACCTTAAATATATACAACGATGACCAGCATAAGCCATCACCTAATCTGAACTGAACACACGAGAATTTCCGAGTGGTAAGTATTAGGAATCACAGCGTGAGAAGTATTATTTTAAATGAACGTTTAAAGAGATTTCTACTTGCAGGAGTTAGTAGGGGGATCGATGCTGTTTTGACCCCTTGCCCAGATCTTTACAGGGCAGATGGAGATCTCTTCCAGCCGTTGGAACTGGGTGCTATTAACAGGTCACAGCTGCTCTCCTCTGTAGAGAACTGCCCTTGGTGGAGAATAAGTTGCCCTGCCTGGAAAGTTGCCCCCTACCTACCCACCCTGAAGACCCCACAGCCAAAGACCTCCTGACGTGGGGGCTACAAATGGTGGTCCTTCTTGCTTCAAACCCGGATGGTACAATCTGTGCTCCAGGGGCCCTGCCACCATGACATCAAACCAAGGCTCTATTTTACCAGGGGCTGGTCCTTTCCCATTTCTCTGCACCTTCCTTGCTGGTTTTTCCCTCAGTGAATCAATGGCACTCAATTCCTGTCTCAGGTTCTTCTTCGAGGGAACCCAACCAAAGACACCAGCTATTTCCAATGATTCTTTACACGCGTCCTGCCATTCCAGTTCACCTGGATAACCAACGCCCATTTAAGATAAGCGGGATCACCTTTCAAGTTGCAACAAATTCTTTCTTTTCTAGTGAAGCTCCTTGATCAGAGTCTCAACATCTGAACGTATCAACAGGATCTTCTTGTTTTCCCATTTTGTGATTGCTCATACAAAATTCAGAGGTGACTGTCAGTGCAATTATTATCCTAAAAAGGGATATTGATGTTTCGTTTGGTTTCAGTAAATGAAGCGAAGCCTTGGTCATTTGAGCTTTACGTATCGGTGTCTTTTTTTTTTTTGCGGTACGCGGGCCTCTCACTGTTGTGGCCTCTCCCGCTGCGGAGCACAGGCTCCGGACGCGCAGGCTCAGCGGCCATGGCTCACGGGCCCAGCCGCTCCGCGGCATGTGGGACCCTCCCGGACCGGGGCACGAACCCGTGTCCCCTGCATCGGCAGGCGGACTCTCAACCACTGCGCCACCAGGGAAGCCCTCAGTGTCTGTTTTAAGAAGGGTGAAGACGTCTCCACCTGAAGAAGAGGCTGCAACGAGACACGGGCTTTCTGACTGCCAAAGCCCCTGTTCCCCATCACAACTTGGAAGCATCATTAAGAAAATACATTAAGAGCACAAGACGTTCTGAAATGAGCACACAGCACTTTGGTAGCTAGCAAAACATTTCCCATTACTTGGCCAATGATGATGAATGTAGCTATGCATGAGGATGCTAACAATGGGGCTTAAAATATTCAATACATCAACAACGTTCCATACAGGAGCTACTTAAACAGATCCAAGGCTATTGGTGACTCTCTTTGGAGATTAACTTAGAGGCATCTCACGTTTTTCCTTTGCAACATCTGTATCCCTAGCAAGAGAAACAAGATCTACAGAGCATCTTCTGTCATCCTCTTTTGGCTCTGAGGTGCACGTGCAACTATTATACACAGATTTGCTTCCATACATATAAGAGCAGAAATGGATGTTGAATTTACAGGGTGAGGATGAATCTTGAATGCTAAGTTCAACATGGCGGATTTCTGTGGATATCTGTATCCTCTTGAGGCGCCATCTCGCTCTTGGGGAGAAGTGGAGACCAGTGGTGACTTCTGACAGCACATGCTGGCTGGGGGAGGATCCCTGGACGACACTGCCTAGAATCAAAACACTGCTTGCACTCAGCACTTCTTACTTGGTACAGATGCCTCTCTGGGCATCGGTGCTCACTGTAAAAACGGGTGTTAAGAGTAACTTCTGGCTCATGGCTGTTGTAAAGATTAAATTGTGAAGTTAGCAAATGTAGCATACTTAGAAAGCTACGTGATGTGAAACACTCTAAATTCTGTGCAAAAATATTAATCAATATACTAATTATTATATATACATTATTGTGTACTATATTCTATATACATGTATAATCTACATATTATATGTAATTATATATTATAATTATAAACATTATATGTAATTATAAATTATATAGTGTTATATATTATAATTATACATTATATGTAACATAATTACAATATAATTATCAATTTGTTAATATACAATACAAAATATATATAATATATTAACATATATGAAATATAAAATAATATAAAGTATATAATAAATGTACGTATATAAAAAGAGGCAAAGAAGAGATATATAGACATATGTGTACCTGTGTGTTGTATGTATATAAACAGTACATGCAGTTAACAAGTCTCTTGCATTCTTCGGTTTCAAACAATAATGACCTGACAAGGGCCTGTATGAGCTGGTACCATTTCTAGGCTCCTTGTCACAGGACATCTGTGTTCTCTTCTCACACATACTCCCTGAAACATCCAATTTTATACTCCTTTACACTGTATGAAGCATTAGATATGTTCATCACTCCACTGTCAAGATTACTCTACTCAGAGAAAGGAAGAGAAAGTCCAGACTAGAACATCTGATCATGGGAAAGAAGTGACTTAGTAAGAATAGAAAGATACCATGGACAAGGATGTAGGTTTGTTAAATTCATGGATAATGGATACTTACACTCCTGCAACTGATGCTAGGAATGAAATCAGTGCAACTCAACTGCCACGAATGAATCTCTTTATCTAAGTACATGAGCATATGCCCACGTGTCTGAACATATGTCCAAGATTCCCAGGGGCCTTAGTCCTTAAAAAAAAAACTTTACATTTTCAAATGGGAAGATCTCTACTATTTATTGCTTGATAGAGTGTTTGCTGATATATAAAAATGACATTTAAACAGAAAAAACCATGAAATGAATGAAAGAGGAAAATAGGAAATTATTAATTGGATATTTCTCATGGCAGTTGAAACTTAGGAGAAACTATGTCACACGAGGAAAATAATGCATGCAATTTTCCTCCTGTTCTAAAAATATGGTTTTGAAAAGATAACTTGAGCTGTTTGATATTTTTGGAATGTAGCCTTGTATGCGCAGGGAGGGGGTGAAAAGAGTTCTGAAGTGGGTGGAGGAACGAATGGTGTGATCAGTTTTGCCGTAACTCCTTCATGCCTTATTTACTTATTTATTTATTTGGTTGCACCGGGTCTTAGTGACGGCAGCCAGGCTCCTTAGTTGTGGCTCACCAGCTCCTTGGTTGTGGCATGTGGGCTCCTTAGTTGCAGCTGGCGGGCTCCTTAGTTGTGACATGCGAACTCTTAGTTGTGGCATGCATATGGGATCTAGTTCCCTAACCAGGGATCGAACCCAGGCCCCCTGCATTGGGAGCACGGAGTCTTAAACACTGTGCTACCAGGGAAGTCCCTCATGCCTTCTTTATGTTGGTTTTTAAAACATAATAGCACATTAGAGAAGTATTGTATTTTGAAGTCCCCTGTGTACCTGCCCTCAATTTCATTTCCCTTCTTCTCTTCCCAGCAAACTCAATTTGGTTTTCACAGTGTCCTGGATCCCTGAATTGTCTTATCATTCTAATACATATGTGTCTGCCTTTCTATCAATATTTATCTATTCATTTTTGTTTCTTTCTTTCCTTCCATGTATCTATCCACCTACCATCTATCTAATCATCTATTTATAGCTATCTATCCATCCATCCATCTCTCCTTCCTTCTTTCCTTCCTTCCTCCCTTCCATATATCTACCCATCTATCTATCATCTATCTCAATCATCTATCTCATCTATCATCTAGTTTTTTTTTGTTTGTTTTTTTTTTGCGGTACGCGGGCCTCTCACTGTTGTGGCCTCTCCCATTGCAGAGCACAGGCTCCGGACGCACAGGCTCAGCCACCATGGCTCACGGGCCCAGCCGCCCCACGGCATGTGGGATCCTCCCAGACCGGGGCACAAACCCACGTCCCCTGCACCGGCAGGCGGACTCTCAACCACTGCGCCACCAGGGAAGCCCCTATCATCTAGTTCTATCTATCTGATCTACCTACCTACCTACATCTATCCATCTATCATGTACATGTCTATCCAACCACCTTCCTTCCTTCCTTCTCTTTTCTTTCTTCCTGTTTCTTTCTCTCCTTCCCTATATCTATCCATCTACCTAGCATCTATCATCTATCTCAATCATCTATCTCATCTCTCATCTATTTATATGTCTCTACATACCTACCTACATCTATCCATCATCTATCTATCTACCACCTATCTATTCATTTTTAAAACTTAAGCAAATGGTATCATGCTGAAGGTCACTTCTTTTATTCATCATTCAACTTGAGACTCATTAAACTGATACCTATAACTACAGTTTATTTATTTTACTTATAATTATTCCATCGTGGGTAGTTTCTAATTTTTCATTATTACGAGCAAGTTACTGTGAACATTCTTGTCCATACTCTGTGCACATGGCCTGAGCTTCTGTGGAGTAGACAGCTGGCTGGAGAGCTGAGTGCATCTTCAACTCAACTGATGCTTCGAGAAGTCTTCCCAAAGTGGTTTGGTCAATCCACACGCCCTGTAACAGTATGGAGATCCATTTGTGCTTCACGATTTCCTCGGTGCTTGAGACTATCTGACTTAAATTTTTGCCCAACTTGAGGGAGCCTTATTCATGTTTTAACTTGAGTTTCCCTGTCCACAGTAATGCACATGGAATGTTACTGCCATTCAGGTTTTTGTCTTCTAAGTGCTATGCATTTCCTGTTTTCTGTGGAGGTTTTTTCCCTCTTCTTTTTGATCTGTCGTTATCTGTGCGTGCGTGTACTTTTATAAACTCTTACAAACACGTATGTTCATTTACTGTCATTTAACCTTTAGGTATGTGAAGACTGTCGTCAGCATTAGAATGCAAGTTTCAGATTATTATGGATTTTTAGCGGGATGTCTTCAGGATGATGTGATGTCCCTAGCCTCTATTCCCTGCTTTGGTCTTCAAGTCAATTGTGTGTCACAGACATATAATATACGTATATTCTTATATATATGAGCGTATTATAATATATTCTTGAGAGTCATCATAAACATTTGGGGTGAACAGTCTTCACAGATTCTTGGCTTTTCTCTTTGTTGATGGTATATTTTATTTGGAGAACTATGAATCGTCTGCGTATTCAAATTAACCAATTAAAATAACTGGTTCTTTTTGTGTCTTAAGTTCAGGAAAGGCTATCCCTTCACGATGCCGCTGAACTCTAGCTGTTTCGTATCTTTCCTAAATAGCAGGCTTTTCCTATGACATAAGGACAAAAATGGGACGACCACTTAAGAAGATGCCGACATTAAGAGGACGTTGTGCTGTTGCTCTAGACTGAGCACATGTGGCTATTGCTGGAAGCTGCTGCTCCGTAAACACCAAGCTCACCACGATCACATTACACAGATAGATCAGGGGATGTTTCCAAAGTACTTTTAAATCGTTTTTATTTGTTATTACCCTGTGCCCTAGTTTTTTTAATTGGGAAGCATTCCCTCTCAGTACTAAATTCCTAATTAAATCCCCAGACTACACTGTGAAATCTGTCCCCTTTTTTTTTTTTTTTAACAGGAAGTAGACACCAGTTGAAGGAGGAATGCGTGCATCTTAATTATGTTGTTCATCTTTGCACAACTAGGAACCCATCACTGGATTCTAGAAAAATAAATTCTCCCCAATCTTGTTCTAAAGGTTTCTAAATTGGGGTTATTGTAGTCTATAATTCTATGCCTTGTGAAACAAGCTTTACAAAATTCCCTTGGCTAACCTTGAGTAATAAGACAGTCACAAAAGGACACAGTGGTACGATTCCATTTATACGAGGTGCCGAAAACAGTCAAAATCATAGAGGCAGAAAGTAGAACGGTGGGTGCCAGGGCCTGGGAGGGAGAATGGGGAGGTAGTGTTTCATGGGGCCAGAGTTTCAGTTGAGTGAGATGAGAGCTCTGGAGATGGATGGTGGGGATGCTTGCACAACAGTGGGAATGTACTTAATGCCACCGAACCGTACACTTCAAAACAGTTACAATGGCTAACTTGTATGTTATGTGTATTTCACCACAATTTGAAATATTTTAACTCCCTTTAAAACCGATCAGTGCACTCTCATTGTACAAAGATAGCATAGGTGAGCAAAAGAAGAAATGATATCGCCTGAAGAAGTGATTTCCATTGGTCATTCCAGCATCCTCATGGTTTATGTTGGTCAAGTTTGTACGGGTCACACACAAAGAAGCAGGCCCTCGCTAAGATATTTTCCATGAGCGTTTTCCTTACTGAAATATATTGCCCTGTAACACTGTGTACACTTAAGGTGTACAACATGTTCTTTTGATATATTTCTGTACTGAATATGGCCGCCACTGTAACAACAGTTAGCGCCTTCATCACATCCCATAATGATCATGTCTTTTCAAGATATTTGCTATGGAATAGTTACAGTGCTGCTATTTCAAGAAGTACAGACCAGGTAATGGGAATTGAGTCATTTGTGTGCTAATTTCTAAAAGCAAGAGTTGGAGAAAAGATAGGCATCATAGCGATGGTTATACCTGGCCAGAATCTTAGAGCTCTTCCGGTCCAATTTCAAACTCCTGGGTGTGGAGTAGAGGGGAAAACAGGTTAACAACCATAGGAAGATCGCTGGTGGGTGAAGAGGCCGGAGATCTGGATCTTCCGACCTTGGGGTTAAAACTTGCTCCACCTTCAACATCCAGAAACCAGTGATGCGTCTTCTGCCATGGCCTCTACTGACCTCCCGTCTCCTGGCACTTTGATGAGATGACACTGGACATCTCGTCCATTATTTTTCTCTATAACATCAATTTTGAGGTTCTGCAGGGCAACTGTTTCCTGACCTACTTTTTCTTTTCTTTGATACACAATACTTAATTTGACGATGTCGACTGTCTCACACATGAGGATGATTTCTGCAAGAAGAGTTTGGGCGTGCTTTGCTTGGGGCTTCCAAAAAAATGCACAGGAGTGTCTGTGATATAAGCTGTACCTGTTCAGCAATCTTTAAAACCCGCTACTCGGTAGAGGATCATCAGTGCAAGTCAGGGAAAGTCTAAAGTTCACACTGGAAACCTGGCCACACATCTTTTATCCTTGAAACGCCTTCTGAGGATTACGTGGTATTGTATATTGCTTGTTGTTTTTCTCTAAATCCTGTCTTGTCGAGGGCAATGTCAAGAAGACAGCGCACAGGGCTGCTTGGCCATCATGCCCGTGCCAGCTGATCCCACAAATCATGTGCCTTTTATGAACACCTCAGACAAAAGATGATTCTGTCCTCATTGAGTTTCATCAGATCAGTTCCCACCCGAAAGCTCCCAATGGAAAAGCACTTAGAATGATAGTTGGGAGGCAGGGAGTCGGCTGAATCACACAAGGTAACGCATGTGAAGTGATTCCATAAGCTTTAACATGTGGCTTTCAGTGACTGTGATTATGGATGCTATTATTACAATGAAAATCACTACTAATGACATATTTTAGACCATTTTTGATACTTTAAAAATAGGTCTTAGCAAACTACAACCAGTGTGCCAAATCTAGCCAGCTGCTTGTATCTGTGTGTTTTAAGGGTTGGTGAGTTAAGAATGGTCTGAACATTTCCAAATGGTTACATTTTTTTTTTTTTTTTTTTTTTTTTTGTGGTACGCGGGCCTTTCACTGTCGTGGCCTCTCCCGTTGCGGAGCACAGGCTCCAGACGCGCAGGCTCAGCGGCCATGGCTCACGGGCCCAGCCGCTCCGCGGCATGTGGAATCTTCCCAGACCGGGGCACGAACCCGTGTCCCCTGCATCGGCAGGCGGACTCTCAACTACTGCGCCACCAGGGAAGCCCCAAATGGTTACATTTTAAATGGTTGTATATATGCCTGTGTTAATTTCCTCAACTTTGCAGCTTGGTTCACCAAGTTGAATGTCTAAAATATTTACTTTTAAAATATTTAGGATTTTAAAATACTAAAATGTTTACTTTAAGAAGAAGTTTGCAGAACACTGCCTTACATTTATACATATTTAATTCAAAATGGGCATCAAAGGATATTCTACAGAACCTGCAAGGAGCGGGATGAATATTACACCCAGGTCAAATATTATTTTGAGGGCTTCCCTGGTGGCACAGTGGTTGAGAGTCCGCCTGCCGATGCAGGGGACACGGGTTCGTGCCCCGGTCCGGGAAGATCCCACATGCCGCAGAGCAGCTGGGGGCCCGTGAGCCATGGCCGCTGAGCCTGCGCGTCCGGAGCCTGTGCTCCACAACGGGGGAGGCCACAACAGTGAGAGGCCCGCGTACCGCAAAAAAAAAAATAATTATTCTGAGCGTTTGTACAGTAGGGCCCATGTCACTGAAGGATTACAAAAGAAATCCCCAAATATGTGAAGGTGCTTTTTCTCTAGAGTCTATAAAACACATTTTGTAACTTAAAGAGTTTCGCTTTTGTTCTGCTCCAGAGATAATTTCTCAAATAATTACTAGTAAAGTGGTTTAGCTGCAGAGAAGCTAATCTTCTGGAGGAAACCGTTTGTCATTCTCCTAATACTATTTACACAATTCTTATTAACGTATCAGCCTAATAACTTTTTTTTTTTTGCCTCTAAGCATTTATTTTATTTATTTTTTTGCATTCAGAATCTTTATTTAAAAAATATGGAACGCTTCACGAACTTGTGTGTCATCCTTGCGCAGGGGCCATGCTAATCTTCTGTGTATCGTTCCAATTTTAGCGTATGCACTGCCGAAGTGAGCACCTAATAACTTTCTAAACAGGGTGACGGGTAACGGGAGGACGATTTCTAATCACTCAGGAGCCGTTTGAGTCCCCTGTGCGCTTTAAAGCACAGCTACGCATTCCTCAAAGTGCTTGCCGAGAAATTTCCCTCTATTTCGGGGGCTCTGATTTTCAAACATTCACATATGTCTGTTGCTGAAACATCTTCTCTCACCCAACACTTTAACCCCCTGAGAGAGTGTGCACAGACAATCATGAAACGGTTTAAGCAAGAAATCAATTCTAGAAAAGACACATATGTTTGGCTTCTAGGTAACACATGTGGCCAGTTTGAACTGAAATCTGTCTGAACAGAGACCCCATGAAGGTTCATCATCCACAAAATTCTTTACTCATTTGTACAGAACTGCTGTTTTACTGAACGTTAACAGCATTTTGATCTGAACTGATAATTGTTTCTATCGCGGTTGTTTATTCCAGGTATACTATGTCTTAGCACTGTGCTCTACATGCAGACATAACAACAACAACAAAACACCCCCACAGACAACCCAATCAAAATATGGGCAGAAGACCTAAATAGACATTTCTCCAAAGAAGAGATATAGATGGCCAAGAAGCACATGAAAAGACGCTCAACATCACTAATTATTAGAGAAACGCAAATCAAAACTACAATGAGGTAGCACCTCACACTGGTCAGAATGGCCATCGTTAAAAAGTCTACAAATAACAAATGCTGGAGAGGGTGTGGAGAAAGGGGAGCCCTCTTGCGCTGTTGGTGGGAATGTAAGTTGGTGCAGCCACTATGGAGAACAGGATGGAGGTTCCTTAAAAAAGTAAAAATAGAGCTACCATATGATCCAGCAATCCCACTCCTGGGCATATATCTGGAGAAAACCATGATTCAGAAAGATCCATGCGCCCCTATATTCATAGCAGCACTATTCACAATAGCCAAAACATGTAAGCAACCTAAATGTCCATCAACAGATGAATGGATATAGAAGATGTGGTACATACATACAATGGAATATTACTCAGCCATAAAAAAATGAAATATTGCCATTTGCAACAACATGGATGGACCTAGAGATGATCAGACTAAGTGAAGCAACTCAGAAAGAGAAAGACAAACACCATAGGGTATCACTTATATGCGGAAGCTAAAATAGGACACAAATGAACATATCTATGAAACAGAAACACAGACATAGAGAACAGACTTCTGGTTGCCAAGGGGGTTGTGGGGTAGGGGAGGGAAGGACTGGGAGTTTGGGGTTAGTAGATGCAAACTATTCCATATACAATGGATAAGCAACAAGGTCCTACTGTAGAGCACTGGGAACTATATTCATTACCCTGTAATAAACCGTAATGGAAAAGAATATGAAAAAGAATATATATGTATATAACTGAGTCACTTTGCTTTACAGCAGTAATTAACACAACACTTTAAATCAACTATACTTCAATGAAAAAAAAAAGAAATGTAAATGCAGACCTGTAATTTCAGGGCTCACAGGAACCCCTATGATATAATGAGCGTCATGTAATAGGAAGAGGTCCGCATGAGAAGACCAAATTCTGTTTATCCATTACTATCTGTGTCCCTATATGAGTTTGCTCATCTGTAAAGGAGAAAGTAAGAAAGAGGTGATGGTGGTACTAAAAATACCACGTAGTTTAAAGCCTAGACAAGTGCTGGAGGAATAAAATGCACCGATGTATATAAGAAAGCCTTAAAGCTGGAGTAGGAGAAAGTGAAGGAGGTCTGAAAACCTACACAGAAGGGTGTGTCGGGAAGTGCAGCCCAGCTCAGCTCAGATGACACAGTCCAAACCACCCAGATGGGGACTGCACGCTCAGACGGTGAATCTGATGTGTCAGCTTGACGGGGCCACAGGTGCCCAGACAGCTGGTTAGACATTAACTCTGGGTGTGTCTGTGCGGGTGTTTCTGGAAGAGGTTAGCATGGGAATCAGTGGATGAGGTACAGCAGACGCCCTGACCCTAGTGTGGGTGGGCGTCACCCAGTCCCTGGAGAGTCTGCGTGGAACCAAAGGCAGAGGAAGGCTGACTTTGCTCTCTTCCCGACTGCGTGAGCTGCGACGTCCGTCTTCTCCTGCACTGGGAGTCACAGCATCAATGTTCCTGGTTCTCTGGCCCTGGGGCACACCCATCTCTGGCTTCTGTCTCACCAAGTCACTGTCACTTTCCCAAAGACGCCCCGTGCTTCGTCACCTCCAGCCCCATCACTCCACTTTTCATCCCTGCATCAACTCCCCTATATATTCTGCCTCACCTTATGAAATCTCAAGGCTCTCCCATCCTTCAGAAAACCAGAAGTCCCATCCTGAAATGAAAGCTGTCCCCCTTCAAAGCATAAGAGGTCAGTCACCCATCCAAATCTTCATAAACGCTGTTAAAGTAATGAGCTCAGGGCTTTTGTATGCAACACCCAACACAGGATTTCAACTTTTACCTGCATCGTCCTTGAGCCTTTTAGCGTGTGTTCATCTCATCCTTGTGTGCTCCTTGCAGGTTCCTGCGTGGCAGGGTCCCTGGGTTCTGCTTCCTTGTACACCCCACCCTCTGCAAAGCCTTCCGCAGCTGAAAGGTACACAGTACGTGCCTGTCAACGGACTGATTCCTGTTGTGATGGATAAGACCCACTCCCTGGTAACCATTTAAGGGCGCTGAATCTCTCCTGCTGTTAGCAGCCATTCGATAATAATACCCAATCAGCAGAGATCAGAATCTCACCCCTGGTATAAACATTTCTCTGAACGGCACTGTTTCTAGGTCTGCATGGCAGGCTCCTTAAGACAGGACCACCCAAAACTCAAGGGCACACAACGTGTGCCCTGAGTGTTAATTTTGTTTCACTGCCGTGCTTTTCAGTAAAGCCTGTATTTTCACGTCTTGCTACTGCTGCAGGGTCCGAGAAATACCTCCCTTGGATGGGATGGCGATTTCCATGTTAGGCTGGGGCAACTGAACCGAGGGCAAGGTCACGGCCTGAACGCACTGTCTCATAAGAATTACAGAGTGGCTGTCAGCCTGGGCCTCCCACGTGTGAGAGGTGGTACTGAGCCACGGGGACCCACTTGGAGTTCCACAGACAGGGCATCCCCTCTCTTCCTACTCTGCTTGCGTACCTGCATCTCCATCCGTTGGGAGCATCCCCCATGCACCTGTGCCCTTGTCCACCAGGCGTGGACTCAGATGCACCCGCTCCATGGATTCTGAGACAGGGCTGGGGAATGTCATACAGATTAATATAACAGAAAAGGCTTATATATTGCAGGTTGTCACCCCTCCTGAGGCTTTTTAACGCCACTGGTTCCCCCTCATTCTCTTGTCGCTGTTGCTTTCTTTTCAGTAACATTCACTTTTTGGAAGAGACCCACAAACCTCTGTACCGGGTGGTGCACGTGGCAACGTATGTCATCATTTTACTTACACCCACCAGCCCTAATTTCGGGAGCCCCTTAGCAGCCTGCTTCATTCTTAAGCCATATGCGATGTGGCCAACTCTACATTCCCTCTATATTTATCAACCTATTTTACTTCCAACAATTTTAATTTTTAAACATGGCTGATTAGCCTTTTAAGATGATGGTGGACGTAATGGTGTGTAACTGAACATAAAGGTTAGAATATTTCCTTTCCAGTTGCCCCCCCGCACCGGCCCCCAGGCTCATTCTGCATGTGTCAGTTATTCGGTAAGATTTCTTTTAGCTTCCAGCTTCCAAAGAAATGCCTATGGAAAGCAGAAATGGTGCCTGAGCAGAAACATCTAAAAATTTATTTTGGCATCTCACTAAATACCTAGAAATTGGGTCTAATCTAAAAATAATTCGGTCATAGTTTTTCTTTCTGTCCTTTTGAGACCCCATCATTCTATAATCTTGAAGCCATGCTCACCAATAACAAAAGGAGTATTCTTTTTGGTGCCATTGTTCGGTCTGCTTAAATCATCCGTTTATTCAATCCATGTCTCAGGAATTACGCAGTGGTGGAAAGTAGCTACGATTTGGAGGCATGGTGTCTATTAAAAATTAAGCAAGCGTTCGCCCCTCTTGGTCACCAGTGACCTTTTTGTATCTAATCTTTTTCTCGGCACCTGTTAGCAGAGCAGACTCTCTTCACTTAACTACTCAAGGCTTCCTAGAAAAACCAGCTTGCCATGGCCAAACTTCCAGAGAACCCAGGCTGCTAGGGAAGCACAGGGAAATCTGGGCTTCGTGCATTTGGGGCAAAGCTCTTACAGTGCACAGGTGTACACAAAGATGCTCCAGAGGGGGGCTTTCCTGAAGCTTGAAACTAACAACAAGCTCAGGAAAAGTAACTGGTCACTTGACATTTAAGAAAAGATCTCGTGCAGACACCGATCTGTCAGCTGGTCTCGTTCAGAAAGTTATTGATCCAGCAGTTGTTTATTGATTTTTACACCACTCCTGCTCTTAAAAAAAAAAAAAAAAAAAAGGAAACAAACCCTGCAACTAACTTACTTTATCTCATACACGAATAATACAATTGTAAGAAAAAGCAGGATGCTTCCCAGAATTCAAATCCTTCGCATTTGTCTTATCGTTTCTTTGCTTTACAGTTGTGAAGGAAGCCTAGCTTACCTAGGAGAGGGGTCTGCATGTAGGGCTGCAGCCTCCCTCTGCCGTAGGTTTGGGATATGTACCACATGCAACAGACACAGAATTATGAAAACGGAACCCTGGGCTGTCAAACTGCATCACATCCACGGTGCTCTTGTACGTTCCTTACGAGTAATGCCTCTTCTTACCTTTCTCTGCTGCGCACAGAATTCTTATGTGGGATTTCCTACAAATACAAGTCTCGAGGGGCTACAGGAAGCGGCAGTCTTTCCCAGAGGCAATCTGGAGTACTCCAATAGTGGTGCAGTTGCATTGGGTGGAGCTACCAATCTCAAGCCCCTGAACACATCTGCCCCAAGGCCAAGGGCCTCCCGTGGTCCTCTGTCCTCAAAACTGTAGCAGCCCATTGCCCCTGGAAACCCTGTTGGTGTCCAGACTTCACAACGGGGTGGAGCCTACTCTGGGGATCTTCTCCTGTTGGGAGGAGACGAATGGTCTGGTGACCATGGAAGGTTTCCAACCGTCTCCACCAAGAGGACCAAACACTGATAGGCACGTGCGCATGAGAAGGTGTTCACCGAGACCGGCACGCGCGCGTCCGAAGGGGCCCTCCTAGGCCGCAGAGCAAGATGCCTGATGAGATTTAACACAGTCCAGGAGGAGGCAGGGATGAGGGGATGCTGGGGAGGGTGGGAGTCCTCCGCCATAATCAGAAATGTGCGAATGACATTTAAGCCCATGAAGGGTCCGGGGATCAAAGGGGTGATAGAAGCAAGGCCTGTGAGCAGGATTTGGGGTGCCAGATGTTTTCATCCAGCTTCAGGGCGGGGAGAAGTGGGGAGGGCACCCAACCCTACAGCCTTTTACATACGCTAACGAACCTCAGTGGCATGGAGGACGAAGGGCTTCGGTAGCATCCCCCATCTTCCTCTTTAAAGGGGAGGAATGAGGACCACACAGTTCATCATCTCTGAAAGAGAAAGGAATTCCACGTTCAAGATGTAAATCAAAACCCCTTTAATCCCATTCATTCGCTCCTCTATGCAGAGGACCCTAGCTTTGGAAGCATTTTCACAGCCACTCCCCCCAAGCCCCCCACCCGGCACCGAGCAGACAGCGCACAATCGTTGCACATCCGATCCCTACTGATGGGGGGGCGTGGTTTACGGAGCACGTGCGTAAATGCGCGAATAGCAGTGCATCTTCCAGGGATGCGCAGACACAGAAGGCCGCTCCCGGGAGCAGAGGCGCCTGGGCTTCAAGGATCACGTTTGGCGAAGTGATGTGCTGTGCTGTCCAGCGTTTGAAGGATCCTGAACAGCTTTACTTTCAAGGCAGAGGAGAGCGTGGAGCTTTCCAGGCCTCCCTCCGAGCAGGGGGATCCTCGGGCTTTCAGGTCTCTTGCTCCTTTTCCTGGCCAAGAATGCCCCATGGGATCCTTTGAACGCCCTGCCAGTTGCAAAGTGCCCTCATTTTCATGGATGCCCTTGAATAAGCCCATTCACGGAAGCTTTCCCACAGCCCGGAAAGCCATCTGGGCGCGCCCGCTCGGGTTTCGTGCGTCTTGGTGCCAGAAAGAGAAGAGGCACAGGCCTCTGCTTGGCTCCTGAAAGCATTCCTGGGCTGGTGCGTCATGGGTGTGAGAAACCGCCTGAGAGGAACAGAGGGAAAGCTGTCCCCCCAAAACAGTCCCCGAACCCACTCTGAAACGAATCTTCTTGGAAGAACCTTACAGGATGGGGAAAGCAAGTCTTTCAGAGACTTAACACTGTTTATCAAAATGGTGTTTATAAACAAGGGAAATGAACGGCAACTTGTCAAAACCCTATTTCTTCTGCAATTTTACGTCCCAAAATATTGATGGAAGGGGTAGGGCTTTTCTTGCATAAACAAGGCCACCTAGTAGAAAAATGTAACGCCTAGACTTTTCCCGAATTATCTCTGTGTTTCTAAAGTCATGGGGGACAGACGGGGGGTTGGAGGGAGCCTGGCATTTAAAGCGTATTGTCACCATTAGGAGGAAAAACAGGTTATTCATTCCTTCATTCATACAAATGTAAGGTGTCTGGCTGTGCTTGGCAGCTAAGGGGGAACCCAGCAGTAACTGCGCACCCCTCCCCAGGGGACCTTGACAATGTCTAGAGACAGTTTCCACTGTCTGAACGGGAAGGTTGTCACTGGCTTCTAGGGAGTGGAGGCCAGGGATGCTGCTGAACATCCTAGTGCCCGGGACAGCCCCCCAGGGCAAGTGGCATCCGACCCGGAAAGTCAGTAGTGCCGAGGTGGAGACACCCTGACGCTGAGTAAGGAGGAAACAGCCATCTCAGTCTTTAGGAGTCACTTTGGCAGGTGTCATCGTGATATCAAAACTCAGTTTTTCCTGTCTGGTGAGAACTGTGTGCACCATGCAAAGGAAGGATTATCTAAATATCCCTCATATTTAGATCAGAGATGCAACAGGTATGTTTCAGTGGCTAAAATCTGGCTAAATATGCAAGGTTAGAGAAACTGCATTTTCTACCTAAATCCTATCTGGATCCCACCCTCTGCCCCCCAGGGCAGAGCCAGCTGGACCAAAACCCAAGCCGCTAAGACTAACGCATGTTTTGTCTTTGTTATTCTGTTTGCTCCATCCGACCAAACTCCCTGTCTTCCGGTCACGTTCCTGTGGTTTGCAGGGTACAAATATCCCCTGCTTGTTCTCTTGGCTGCTTTTGGTGTAATGTCTTTCTGAACCTGTACAGGTTCAGCCGAAACACGACACATTAAATATTGTAATTCTACTGGTACCCTCTCCTCTTCCAAAAGTACACCTCTACCTTTTACATCCATTTCTAAATTTCTTGTCTCTGTCTGTACAAGGCATCCGCCCCCTCATCCTTTTCCCCATATATTTCTCTCCTAATCAGTGGTAGATAGCGTGTCTCCTTTTAAAGCTCATAGACAATTTGAACATTACATAGGAAATCACATTTCTACATCAGCCTGCTTTCTGAATCCTGCAGGGGTGGGACCTTTAATCACTCTCTGCGCTGCATCGCTTCCTGCCTATTCCTACATATCAAGGATTAACCCGTTGACATGTCATCTGAGGCCACGTGAGATCTGGAAAACACCCGTGTGTCAGTCTTGACGGCTTTTTACCTCTCGGTGAACGTTCTCTGTTGAACTGAGGCTGTCTGAGGATCTCACACATCAACAGTTCTTCCTTAGCTCTCTGCTCGTATTCTCACCCACAGAATGAGCTCCTCGCTTCCCTCTCTCTACCCAGATGCTACACAGCTTTGAGTTCCAACCCAGGCCATGGCTTCCTTCTAGTTCTAGCACCTGTGTGGCCCTGGGTGATCACAGAATTTCAGAGTTGGAAAAGGATCTTGGGTGTGATCTGCTGCTATTCTTTCATTCAGTGGGTGAAAGAAAAGGAAGCAAAAGAACGCAAATATCCGGCCCTAGTACTGGCAGCTTTTGTCCCGAGCTTATTTTTGGCTGCCCTGTTGGAAGGCGGGGACGGTGTCACATCCATCTTCCTCTGAAGCTACATCTCACCGCGCTGAGCACGTGATGGGTGCTCATCACTCAGGCACTGCGTGCTTTCTGTGTATGTGCTTCGTTCTTCTATGCATGCTTATGCCAGAGGAACTCACCCTACAAACCTCATGCCAGGCAAATGGTTAGAGGGATTTGGAAATAAGCGGTGAATTCAGCCATCAAAAGTCAAATTCAAAGCGGGGATGCAAAAGAATGCTCTTTCAGACTATTGCTTCTTTGTCTTGGTGGGCAGATTCATTTCTCCTGCCGTGGAAACTGCATTCGTTTGCATCAACTCTTAGTTGCTTCCCAGAGGCAAACAGCTGAAGGCCACTGTCACCCTGAGATATACTTGCTTAAAAGTGTGCATCCAGTTTACAACCCCTCCCACGTGATTCCCTTTTCCCCAAACCCAGCTACTTGCCATTTTTTTCCATCTTCTGACGCTCATTACTTAATTCCATAAATGTGCTGAGTCATGACTTCTGTTCTATTTCTAGAGAGTCGAGCCTCCCTCTTGCCTAAGAGTTATTCTCTTACGTAACACATGAGTTTTGACTCATTATATGTTTTTCTCAAAGAGAATAGAGAGTTCGTGACTCAGGTGTGGTCATTCTGGTGTAATAAAATCAGTAACTTGTTTTCTAGCTCTTATGTTGTTCTGATATTCAGGGCTGCTGCAAGAGAATCTGGGAACTGGTTTTAGGGTATACACGTTATTTCATCCAGAAATTTTAAAATATTCTTTATCTTCTTTAGGGGCCATGGTCTCAGCTGCCGCTCTGCTCAGTTCAGCGTCCAGCTGCCTTTGATCCCCATCTCACATACTACAGACCTGCTCTTTCTTGAGGAGCCAGAGAAAGGAGGTATGGGAATTTTCTCTTTGCTCTCCTTCTAGATAGCTCAACCATGCTCCTCTGAGAGCCTCAAGACAGAACCGAGCTTTCAACACCCACCCCAATGGAGAACCAGGCGTCCGCTGTGCACATTTGTTATTCTAGAAATCTACCTTGAGGTTATGCAATTTACAATGCTTTTCAGGAGGAGGAAAACCACCCGAAGCATTAACATTTGTAGCCAAACCTCAGCTTGGAAGAAGTGGCCCACAAAGATGCAATCATCCCCAGCAGCTAAGCTTTGCCCTCACCTGTCCTCCAAGCCACTCATATAGTAAGTTAAAATGCATGACTCGTAACCTCCCTGCAAACAGTTCCACCCGGGGGATACACTGCTGCTGCCACTCCCCTTAAGCTGTTAAAAGAAAAGTGCCTAGGTCGGCCATTTATAAAAATACCAACAAATAGAATTAATACAGAATCAGCCAGGAATCTGTGTCCCTCCTGAGCCATACTTCAGGGAAGATATACCTCTCTCCAGTTTTTACCCTTTTGTCTACGCAAACTCAATTCCTCTAACACGTACTCATGAACCATGTCTTATACATGTTTTCTATCCCTTTATTGTGTGTGTGTTTTACACCCAAGAAAATATCATTTAATTTCCAGGTAAAGTATGAGAGAAACTAAAATGATGAACAGAAAGACCGTGGCATGACTGCAACCAATCCTGCTAACTTAGCCCCCAGTTTAACATAGTACTACTACTGGGCTTCTCTGGTGGCGCAGTGGTTGAGAGTCCGCCTGCCCATGCAGGGGGCGCGGGTTCGTGCCCCGGTTCCGGGAAGATCCCACATGCCGCGGAGCGGCTGGGCCCGTGAGCCATGGCCGCTGAGCCTGCGCGTCCGGAGCCTGTGCTCCACAACGGGAGAGCCCGCAACAGTGAGAGGCCCACGTACCGCAAAAAAAAAAAAAAAGAAAAAAGAAAAAAACGAAAGTAGTGCTACTACTACTACTACTATTTGAAAATGTACTTTCATAAATAACTAAGCTTTGTCATTACTTGAGCACGGGCTATCTATTTTTCGCAGGGTGAAAGGTCAAGCTTAACTGTCTGTTAGTAGACAGTCTCTTAACTCCTGTTCCATACAGGAAACACTATACCCTGTGTCAGAATTTTCCTTTAACCTATTCCACTTGTGGACCGGACTCAGGAAGCTCAACAACTACTGCAAACCACACAGAAATGCAAGAGCCTGCAATCCCAAAGAATTCCAACCTAAGACATGCAGGGTTTGTTCTGGTCAAGGCAATAGTGAATTAACTGTGGTCTTGCCTATTCTTTGCCTGGAAAAGAAGACACTAAACCCAGCTGCATGAATGACCTACGTCCTTGTTACCATGCAAACCATGGAACTAAAAGGGTTCTGGTGACAGGGCCAGCACATATTATTTCTAGCAAACACACACAACTGGACTCTAAAAAAATGTACATACAACATCATCACTGTGGAATTAGATATGCCTGAACGGGATTTTAAACTGTGATGTAGAACACAGTAAATTCTGAATAAGTACATTCCTACTAAAATATACTTACCCGAAGATGAAAGAAACTAACCCCCATAATTAGTGAACACTATGGTTAGTAAAGTTCCTTTGAAAATATACGGAACACAAGCATTTATAGGGAACAGAAGTGCATAAATAAGTACATGATATTTTATACTGAGAGTAACTGCCTTTCAAAATTTTCTCTGTATTTATTTTACATTGGATCAATTTAAGATGTTTTATGAGAGATTCACTCTATAGAACAGAGAACTATATTCAATATCTTATAATAACCTATATTAGAAAATAATCTTTAAAAATATCAATATATGTATAATTGAATCAGTTTGCTGTAGCCCTGAAGCTAACACAATATTATAAATCTACAACTTCAATTTTTTAAAAAGATAATTTATAAGAGGAACATAATAAGAGGTTAATAAATTTGTACTGACTCGAAAATTAATAAACGGATATATTAAAGTTGGTTATTTTGGAAAATATGATCATATATTTTTCTCAAAATTCACAAATTGATCAAATTCCAGTAACGAGATTTACCTACAATTACTACATTTGCTATTATTATTATTTAATATCTAATTAGTGTTAAGAAAAATAACCTAGGAAAGTCATATATGTTCTTTCTAGAAATAAATAATTGCTAAAACAGAGTAAGTTTCCCCAATCTAAATATAAAAGGGGGCAAGTTAAAAGGTTAAAATCCAGTGTTCTACTTCCAACAAAAAGTGAATGGCTCATTCACAAAAAAGAAAACTGCAGGCCAATATCACTGATCAACACAGATGCAAAAATCCTCAACAAAATACTAGCAAACAGAATCCAAAAGCACATTAAAAGGATCATACACCATAATCAAGTGGGGTTTATCCCCAAAATGCAAGGATTCTTCAATATACGCAAAACAACCAATGTGATACACCATATTAACAAATTGAAGGATAAAAACCATATGATCATCTCAATAGATGCAGAAAAATCTTTCGACAACATTCAACACGAATTTATGACAAAAACCCTCCAGAAAGTAGGCACAGAGGGAACCTACCTCAACATAATAAAGGCCATATATGACAAACCCACAGCCAGCATCGTTCTCAATGGTGAAAAACTGAAACCATTTCCCGTAAGATCAGGAATAAGACAAGGTTGTCCACTCTCAATACTATTATACAACATAGTTTTGGAAGTTTAAACCACAGCAATCAGAGAAGAAAAGGAAATAAAAGGAATCCAAATCGAAAAAGAAGAAGTAAAGCTGTCACTGTTTGCAGATAACATGATACTATATACAGAGAATCCTAAAGATGCTACCAGAAAACTACTAGAGCTAATCAATGAATTTGGTAAAGTAGCAGGACACAAAATTAATGCACAGAAATCTCTTGCATGCCTATACATTAATGATCAAAAATATGAAAGATAAATTAAGGAAACACTTCCATTTACCACTACAACAAAAAACCTAGGAATAAACCTACCTAAGGAGACAAAAGACCTGTATGCAGAAAACTATAAGACACTGATGAAAGAAATTAAAGATGATACAAAAAGATGGAGAGATATACCATGTTCTTGGGTTGGAAGAATCAACATTGTGAAAATGACTATACTACCCAAAGCAATTTACAGATTCAATGCAATCCCTATAAAACAACCAGTGACATTTTTCACAGAACCAGAACAAAAAATTTCACAATTTGTATGGAAACACAGAAGACCCTGAATAGACAAAGCAACCTTGAGAAAGAAAAACGGAGCTGGAGGAATCAGGCTCCCAGACTTCAGACTATACTACAAAGCTACAGTAGTCAAGAAACTATGGTACTGGCACAAAAACAGGAATATACATCAATGGAACAGGATAGAAAGCCCAGAGATAAACCCACGCACACAGGGTCACCTTATCTTTGATAAAGGAGGCAGGAATGTACAGTGGAGAAAGGACAGCCTCTTCAATAAGTGGTGCTGGGAAAACAGGACAGCTACATGTAAAAGAATGAAATTAGAACACTCCCTAACACCATACACAAAAATAAACTCAAAATGGATTAAAGACCTAAATGTAAGGCCAAGCGCTATATAAAACTCTTAGAGGAAAACACACACAGAACACTCTAGGACATAAATCACAGCAAGATCCTTTTTGACCCACCTCCTAGACAAATGGAAATGAAAACAAAAATAAACAAATGAGACCCAATGTAACTTAAAAGTTTTTGCACAGCAAAGGAAACCATAAACAAGACGAAAAGACAACCCTCAGAATGGGAGAAAATATTTGCAAATGAAGCAACTGACAAAGGATTAATCTCCAAAATTTACAAGCAGCTCATGCAGCTCAATATCAAAAAACCGAACAACCCAATCCAAAAACGGGCAGAAGACCTAAATAGACATTTCTCCAAAGAAGATATACAGATTGCCAGCAAACACATGAAAGAATGCTCAACATCATTAATCATTAGGGAAATGCAAATCAAAACTACAATGAGGTATCACCTCACACCTGTCCGAACGGCCCTCATCAGAAAGTCTACAAACAATAAATGCTGGAGAGGGTGTGGAGAAAAGGGAACACTCTTGCACTGCTGGTGGGAATGTGAATTGGTACAGCCACTGTGGAGAACAGTATGGAGGTTCCTTAAAAAACTAAAAACAGAACTACCATACGACCCAGTAACCCCACCACTGGGCATATACTCTTGAGAAAACCATAATTCAGAAAGAGTCACGTAACACAATGTTCACTGCAGCTCTATTTACAATAGCCAGGACATGGAATCAACCTAAGTGTCCATCGACAGATGAATGGATAAAGAAGATGTGGCACATATATACAATGGAATAGTACTCAGCCATAAAAAGAAACGAAACTGAGTTTTTTGTAGAGAGGTGGATGGACCTAGAGTCTGTCATAGACAGTGAAGTAAGTCAGAAAGAGAAAAATAGATACCATATGCTAACACATATATATGGAATCCAAAAAAAAAAAATGGTTCTGAAGAACCTAGGGGCAGGGCAGGAATAAAGACACAGACATAGAGAATGAACTTGAGGACATGGGGAGGGGGAAGGGTAAGCTGGGACGAAGTGAGAGAGTGGCATGGACATATATACACTACCAAATGTAAAATAGATAGCTAGTGGGAAGCAGCTGCATAGCACAGAGAGATCAGCTCGGTGCTTTGTGACCACCTAGAGGGGTGGGATAGGGAGGGTGGGAGGGAGATGCAAGAGGGAGGAGATAGGGGGATATATGTATATGTATAGCTGAATCACTTTGTTATAAAGCAGAAACTAATGCACCATTGTAAAGCAATTATACTCCAATAAAGATGTTAAAAAAAACTGAAGGGCTCAAAATAAAAAAAAGCATGAGGACTCTTACATAATAGAATATGTGAGTCCTGAAGTTAAAGCAGAAAAACAAAATAAGTGGAAATAATTACGGATTTGGGGCTACATCTCTTTCATATCTTCATTCTCTGAAGAGCAAATGAAATAGGATTATCATTGAATAAATAATATCAGTCAATTAATTAAAGATCCAGAATCCAAATGACAAAAGTTTAGAAAGATGAATACCAGTAATGTCTATTTATAATTACCCTGGAGCATTTTTTAAAAAATTATTTAAAGTAGCTAAGCTCCCTGTAATTCCTGTGGGTAATCTAAGAACAGATTAAATTTTCAATTATAAATATAAACGTCTGTGTCAGGAAAAAAACAACTTTATAGTTTATGTTTTTCTTCTTTATTTAGGGTTGATTATAAGTCTATTTCTTTTTCTTTTATAAATTCATTTATTTTTATTTTTGGCTGCATTGGGTCTTTGCTGCTGCACGTGGGCTTTCTCTGGTTGCGGTGAGCGGGGGTTACTCTTGGTTGTGGTGTGTGGGTTTCTCATTGCAGTGGTTTCTCTTCTTGCGGAGCACAGGCTCTAGGTGCGCGGGCTTCAGTAGTTGTGGCACGTGGTCTCAGTAGTTGTGGCTCGCGAGCTCTAGAGTGCAGGCTCAGTAGTTGGGGCACATGGGCTTAGTTGCTCCGCGGCATGTGGGATCTTCTCAGACCAGGGCTCAAACCCGTGTCCCCTGCACTGGCAGGCGGATTCTTAACCACTGCGCCATGGGGGAAGCCCCTAGAAGTCTATTTCTATCTTGAGAATATTAATGCTTTTATTTTTTAAACATGCCCAACTGAATTAAATCTTACATGTTCTAACATGATGTATCAATGGAAATAAGACATGGTATTTTTGTTTGTTTTTTGGCTGCACCACATGGCATGTGGGATCTTAGTTCCCCAACCAGGGATCAAACCTGTGCCCCCTGCAGTGTTAGCACAGAGTTCTAACCACTGGACCAGCAGGGAATTCCCATGGTATCTTTAAAGTACAGGTTCCAAAAGCCTCGGCGTTTTGCTAAACTTAGTACCAAAAGGAACATGCTCGAAGCCATTATCAACACTGAGCTAAACGTCAGAGAGGCTGAACATGGTAAGATGGGGATTAATGTGTTTGGTCTAACAAGTAGGTAGCACAGCAAACATCCGTCAACACCAGCACCCATGTAACAAGACTTATTAAGGACAGCAAGGGCTGCATGAGAAGAAAGCAGCATGTGTGCACTACAGGAAGAAAATTTCATGCCCACAGACGCCTCCCTGCTGGACATCACAGAAGGGTGAACACAGGTAAGACACATGCTTCCATAAAGTTGGCTGCTAGTATAAAAGGAAGAAGAAAACAAAACGGGCAACTGCCCAGAGTATATAGGTGATGCCCTTGAATTCTGCTGATTCCAGACGACTGACATGGTTGGGTCCCTCCAACATCAGGAACTAAAAAAGCAACCCTGAGCCATTTCAGATAAGCTACGCTCAGGAGGGCTCTTTATAAAGTTGATTGTTCTGACATCTGTGATTCCTAAGACCCCGGGGACCGGGGTGTATTTAAGCTTGCCACTCCCATGGTCACCTCCATCAGAAAAGCGTATGTTCCAGTCCCCGAGCATTAAAACCGGGCACTAACCTCCTACTTGATGACAACTGCCCTACGTTAGCCCATGACAAAACCATGCCAATGTCATCGACACTCGCTTTCTGCTAAGGCAGGTAAGTGGTCCTCCTTACTGATCCCTTTAGGGAATTTCTGTAGAGTCATTCTCAATGTTTGTGGCAACACACTGGCTGCTGGGACACACTTTTTGTTACTGGGCAGCTCTGAAGAGCCCTCAAGTCTTGGACATCAAGAGAATACCAACAGAACACAGACCAATCTGAGCCTTGATAAACGCCCAGGTGTTCTTAAGTGGCAACGGAGCTTACCCCACACTAACACAGGTCTGGTCTTACACTGAAAGGTAATTTGGACACGACTGGTCAACTGAACGTGTGATTCTTATATGAAGCTACCCGCCTGAGATTAGCGATTACAAAGAAACAAAATTACTTCTTGTTAAAAATCCTACAAATCTCCCTATTTGATGTGGGATCACCTAGCACCAGACTCTGTAGGCCATGTGAAAATATAGACCCCGTGTTGCCAGGTCTTCCAATTTTTAAGAGAAACATAAAATCAAATTATAAAATCAAAATTTAACCAATTTAAATGCTAATAAATTACATTTATATACATAGCAGCTGTCATCAGGGAAAAATGGGTGAAGGGTACACAGTATCTCTCTACTTTTTCTTGCAACTGCATGTGAACTAATGATTATTTCCAAAAAAAAGAAGAAAATCTTACGTTAAGAAAAACAACAAAATACGCCAAGACACATATTAATCAAACTGTCAAAAATTAAATAAATAAAACATATTAAAAGCAGCAAGGGAAAAACAACAAATAACACGCAAGGGAATCCCCATAAGGTTAACAGCTGATCTCTCAGCAGAAGCTCTGCAAGCCAGAAGGGAGTGGCAGGACATACTGAAAGTGATGAAGGAGAAAAACCTGCAACCAAGATTACTCTACCCAGCAAGGATCTCATTCACATTTGATGGAGAAATTAAAACCTTCACAGACAAGCAAAAGCTGAGAGAGTTCAACACCACCAAACAAGCTTTACAACAAATGCTAAAGGAACTTCTCTAGGCAAGAAACACAAGAGAAAGAAAAGGCCTACAATAAAGAACCCAAAACAATTTAGAAAACGGGAATAGGAACATACATACCAATAATTACCTTAAATGTAAATGGACTAAATGCTCCCACCAAAAGACACAGATTGGCTGAATGGATACAAAAACAACACGCATATATATGCTGTCTACAAGAGACCCACTTCAGACCTAGAGACACATACAGACTGAAAGTAAGGGCATGGAAAAAGATATTCCATGCAAATGGAAACCAAAAGAAAGCTGGAGTAGCAATTCTCACATCAGACAAAATAGACTTTAAAATAAAGACTATTAGAAGAGACAAAGAAGGACACTACATAATGATCAAGGGATCGATCCAAGAAGAAAATATATCAATTGTAAATATTTATGCACCCAACATAGGAACACCTCAATACATAAGGCAAATACTAACAGCCATAAAAGGGGAACTCGACACTAACACAATCATAGTAGGGGAGGTTAACACCCCACTTTCACCAATGGACAGATCATCCAAAATGAAAATAAATACGGAAACACAAGCTTTAAATGACACATTAAACAAGATGGACTTAATTGATATTTATAGAACACTCCATTCAAAAACAACAGAATACTCATTTTTTTCAAGCGCTCATGGAACATTCTCCAGGATAGATCATATCTTGGGTCACAAATCAAGCCTTGGTAAATTTAAGAAAATTGAAATTCTATCAAGTATCTTTTCCGACCACAACGCCATGAGACCAGATATCAATTACAGGAAAAGATCTGTAAAAAATACAAACACATGGAGGCTAAACAATACACTACTTAATAACGAAGTGATCACTGAAGAAATCAAAGAGGAAATAAAAAAATACCTAGAAACAAATGACAATGGAGACACGATGACCCAAAACCTATGGGATGCAGCAAAAGCAGTTCTAAGAGGGAAGTTTATAGCAATACAAGCCCACCTTAAGAAACAGGAAACATCTCGAATAAACAACCTAACCTTGCACCTAAAGCAATTAGAGAAAGAAGAACAAAAAAACCCCAAAGTTAGCAGAAGGAAAGAGATCATAAAAATCAGATCAGAAATAAATGAAAAAGAAATGAAGGAAACGATAGCAAAGATCAATAAAACTAAAAGCTGGTTCTTTGAGAAGATAAACAAAATAGATAAACCATTAGCCAGACTCATCTAGAAAAAAAGGGAGAAGACTCAAATCAATAGAATTAGAAATGAAAAAGGAGAAGTAACAACCGACACTGCAGAAATACAAAAGATCATGAGAGATTACTACAAGCAACTCTATGCCAATAAAATGGACAACCTGGAAGAAATGGACAAATTTTTAGAAATGCACAACCTGCCAAGACTGAATCTGGAAGAAATAGAAAATATGAACAGAACAATCACAAGCCCTGAAATTGAAACTGTGATTAAAAATCTTCCAACAGGGGCTTCCCTGGTGGCGCAGTGGTTGAGAGTCCGCCTGCCGATGCAGGGGACACGGGCTCGTGCCCTGGTACGGGAAGATCCCACATGCCGTGGAGCAGCTCGGCCCACGAGCCACGGCCACTGAGCCTGTGCATCCGGAGCCTGTGCTCCGCAACGGGAGAGGCCACAACAGTGAGAGGCCTGCGTATCGCAAAAAAAAAAAAAAAAAAAAAAG